>NC_090288.1:58787672-59536422 GCF_037392515.1 Haliotis asinina
GTTATTAAGATCCAGTTGTAGATTGAATGATTACACCAGACATAAGAAATATCAAATGTGAACCACTAGCTGTTACACATCCTAGACACTCTCAGAGACAGACGCGAACTCTGTTTAGTATTTTGCATATATCCCAGTTTAATTACAACTTGTAATAGAGTCTTAACTGAAGAATAAGTGACTGAACACAAATACACAAGTGTGGGTTTTATGTGATAAATTATGGATGATAAGAAGGCTGTAATGAGTTTTATATGCATTTTGCCTCTTTCGAGTGAATTAGTTAAACCTCATTGCTACAAAAATGCTATGCACAAGTAATTGCTGCATGTTGAAGTACTTAACTCAATGACTACACACATGTATTTACACATTTATACATAGAGAATCTCACCCAGGTGTTTACTGATATCAAATATATCAGTATCAAATATATCTCCTAAGAGATATAGTCTGATCTCACACAAGCGATATCGCCTTTGGAAGACAGTTTTGGATGATTTAAGTATTTGAAGGTATAATCCGATCAAATATGAAAATTCAACGGTATGCACTTTGTCTTCAGTGAGGTATTCCCTTGCTGGTCTAAAACCATTTTTTGGGTGGCTGACTCGAATGGGCATCCCGTGATCACTCAGACTTATGTCTTTGCCTATGTGCATTACATTACAGCTTACTGGTATACTGAGCTTGTGTACGGATGAAGATGGGGATTAGAACTGGTTTCAGCAGCTATGCTTGTTGTTAGAGGCAATAGTGAGATTGGGTAATCAGGCTTGAGGCTTGTGACACAATTACATAGATCAGTGCTCATGTTGTTGATCAGTGGGTTGTGTGGTCAAAACTCAATTACTTATAGAGTGGCACCAGTTAGCCTGAAGTTTGCTGAGTGCAGTGTAAGATTTACCTCAAGACAAGTTATGCAGTGGCATAATTCACTAAAATTCAGTTTGCTGGAATAAGGTCATTTGGATTTTTCTTTTACTGAATGTGATTCATTTTGGCCTAGAATATTCCATTTCGAGAAAGTATATGAAAATGTGTACAAACAATGCCTAATGAATAATTGTCAATGCCGAGCATCGTATTCACTTGAAATTGAATGTATACGTAAGTAATGTTGTTTTTTTTTCATTTTATTTTCAGATGTGTAGGAGCACAGTGATATCTATGTATCATATTTAGTTGCGTTGCTTTACATGTGTATAGATGACGATCATGAATAATAACAGCTTCAACGTCCCGGGAATTCCACCCGACCTGCGGCGTGAAGAAACTGTTATGCAAATAGCAGATTCTCTGGACTATTTAGACAAGGTAGCAAATGACATCTTTAGCAGGATTAACAGTCGTGTAGCAGACAACAAAGCAAGATTGCTAAAGGTAAATGACCGAGTGAACTTGGCACATGCCAGAGTTGAGAAACTGAAAGGCAGCAATAAGGCCACTAAGGTGTTTGCATGTGCTAAGTACCCAGCAGGGGACCGAATTGAGGACTATAAATCAGTATTTGAAGGCACGCCTGGTCTGAAGGATCCCAAACGCAGCCACTACAGATTACAAGGAAAACATCAAGTTGTGGATGATCGGGTTATCCGAGAGAAGCTACAGTACTACAATGTTCACTTGGACTTGAAGCGGAAAAAGAAAAGTGGAGAAGATAAGGAAGAAGGACTTGGTGGATTGCCAAGAGTCCTGCCCTCCATCAGTTCTCTTCTTCTCTTTAATACCTCAGAAAATCCGTAAGTTGTTGTGATCTTCCAGCATTTGTTTGCACAAGAGATGGAGGAATGGAAATTGTTGATTATTAGGTCATTTGATCTTGGTGAGATTTTTCATGTGAATTTCCTTATGTTCAGTTGTGAAAATCAGTATCTAGTATATATCTCATTTAAAACAAGCATACAGGATATATTAAGAAATATGTCTTAGGAAAACAAATTGTATTCACATTCTGAAAAATTCTCAAAGTAAAATTTACACTTCCTGATGATAATCATTCTCTTCCCACCGAGGTTATTTTTGTTATATCTTCCTGCGTAACCTGTGTTATACTACAGCCTTTTTAGGGTGCGAGTGTTCTGTATCCATGATTGCCTGCTATCAGATTTAGTTGTGCAATCAGCAACATTTTTCCAAAAGTGATCATTTGAAAAGTCTCAGTAATTTCCATATGCTTTGGGAAAACTAGAACCTTCTTTTCAGTTAAACAAGAAATATCTATCCTTTGCACGTTGATCATGGCAATCACCATATGGGTTGCCAGGTAACAAGTGATCAGATTGGAAAGAAAAAAGGGGGATAATTTGTGTTGTGATTTTGGCTGCTGGGGGATTTTACGAGAAGCAAGAAATATGGACGTATCGGAACAGAGGTTACATAGACAGATATAACTAGAGTAACCTCAGGGAAGAGAATGGATGACAGTAGATATGGGTTAGTCACAGATTAAGCATCATGGATGTCAGAAAACATAGTAGCACTAGCATATGTTCATCAGAGCAGTGAAGGTCCAAAATGGCACAAATGAAATATTTTGGGTGTGTCCTGGTAGCATGACTAAAATGCTAAAATAATACACATGATTCTGTGATTCTTTGTCAGTTTTAGAGTATAGCTTTCTGGAAGTCAGTCCTACATATGACACAACACTCATTTCTGACAATTTGCTGTTTAACAGACGATGTTTGATAAATGAAACTTGACTGTATTTCTAACCCTGTACTTCAATTATCGATTGTACACATCCTGATTTTTCTTAGTTTTTTGTGTCTCAATTTACTGTAAGTGCCTTTCATTGGCTACATCTCCGAAACAATACAGTCAGAATCAGTCAAATTTGTTTTTTATTGTTGTCACATATGTAAGCTCCTCCAAAAAGATATGAGGTTTTAAGATCTGTATGAGTTGTCTCAATGTGGTCCTTTAACTTTAGAAAAGGACCCTATGTAATTAGGGACCTTGTCCCATCTTGTTCAGACTCTTGGCAGAATACTTCATGCTAGTTCTTTAACAAAGCAAAATCATTCAATATGTGATCCTGCTTTTGAAGGTACAAGAAATATGTGATGCTAGACCCTCTTGGTGTGGTGACCAAAACACGGGCAGCCATTGAGGAAGAGGAGGCAGGACTAGCAGAAGCTCCCAGTACTATCGTACAGCGTGAGGAGCTGCAGAGACAGGCTGCTGAAAACTTCTTCTATATCCCAGATATCGGCACTGTCCCAGAAATAGCTGTACCAGATTTCCTACCAAATCTCCTGGGTATGGTTCCACTGATTACGATGTATTGTTGTTGCTTGACTTGACACAAAATGTTCCCTACAAAGATGAATTACCCTTCATTTAGGGCTTCCCTTTGCTCAATGGACTAATTTGATATCAAACAGTCATTGACCATGATTAATTTGATATAGAACGATCATTGACCATGATTGCTTCGAATTATGCCTTAGGGCTTTCAATTTATTAGTGATCTCTTGCATCATAAGGACGAAGATAGTGACAGATTTATGAGAGATTACTCATTCATGCAGTTAAAAATGAAATGAAATAACGTGTACTTGTATGGTACAGTGTAAACTTATGCATCACTGCCTTTAGACTAGTGATACACTTTTATAAGTGCTATGTAAAATCAGATGTATCTCTGTATAGACTGGTATACTTCGATGTACATGTATAAGCTTTGTATTACCAGATAACTTGGTCTATCCTTCATGACCTAAATCTCCCCCTTGCTCTACCTGCATATGTTACTTATAATGTATGGACCATGTTGTACATAAGGCTGATGGCTCACAGCGCTGTAACAAAATAAAGAACATAACATGTTTTATGTTTTAGGTGTTGCTGATGATCTCTCATTCAGTGCTGACCAGGGTCCATCAATTGCTCCGTCTGTTCTGGGCTCAAACATTCCTGAACTGCCCTCTGTGGACCTACCTGAGGCCGTACCACCTGGACCAGCTGCCCTGGGGAATGAAGCCCCGCCTCCACCCCCTGCACCACCAGGGCCACCCCCCCCAGGACCACCACCGCCAGGACCTCCGCCATCAGCACCACCTCCGCCACCCCCACCACCCCCACCAAGTGATGGTGGTGGTGCTCCTCCTCCTCCCCCACCACCCCCACCTCCACCCCCTCCAAGCTCTGACCTTAGTTCTGCTCCACCTGAAGTGGCTGCCCCTTCTGATGGACGAGCAAGTCTGCTGGATTCCATACGCAAAGCTGGAGGTGCAGGGAAGGCTAAACTAAAGAATGTAAAAGACAAAAAAAAGGAGTCCAAGAAGAAGAAACAAGAGGAGAAGTCGACAGGAGGCGGCGGGGGAGGAGGAGGAGGTGGTGACCTCATGTCAGACCTGTTTGCCAAACTGACCATGCGACGTAAAGGCATCTCAGGAACAGGAAAGGCAGCTGGAGGTGGTGGGGGAGAGAAGGCGGAGTCTTCTTCTAATGGAGGAGGGGGAGGAGTGATGGACAAGATCTCCTCAATGATTCCTCCCCCACCCAAACCTGGAGACGGTGCAGCAGAAGCTGAAGATGACTGGGAGTAGGCCGTCTTCATTGTCAGTCACTCTTACTGAGTCATACTGTAATGCAATCTGTTTATTATATACAAACAGTAATTCTTATCCCGACTTAATCTTCAGAATACCATTATATGAGTCTAATCAAAGAAAGTTTTAGTGGTAAAGTGTAAAATTTGTCCTGACTGATTAGAAAGAATCTGTGAAGGTTAAGTTCAATAATTTTTTGACAAATGTATTATTTTACTATCATGCAAAAAAATAACATAACTATCTAGATTAAGGATGAGCATTTCAGATTATGTTGACAATCAAGCCTACAATGTTGTTATTTCAGTGCCGCCCAAATGAAACTGATATGTAAATTTCATTTAGAAATGTCGTAACAATGGTTCACCTGAGACTAATGTGCAGTCTGTCAAAATGATGTACTTTTGTAATCTGTGTAATGAATACTCAATGCTCAAACACTGAAAGTGAAAAGTGTTAATTGTTAATTGTTACAGACTATGAAATTTTATCTTTTATGTCAGATTGTTAGTTTGATGTTGTAAACATGAGGTTGCTATGTAATAGTATGACTTCATCACTGTATGTAAGAGCTTTAAAATATTTCAGAATTGTTATGACCTAAACTAGTCGTATTTTTCTGTGAAAATTATCAAATATACCCATCAAAAGTTTACACTCACTACAGTAAATGTCGCCACTTAATTCAGTCAGCTTTTCTAGATTTTGCAAAATATTCCATACTGTTTAAAAGTATTGTTTACACATGAACCAATATGTTGTAAAACAAATTGGTAACGTTCTAACGTTTTATTGTCATGAGTTTAGTAAGTGATGAAACTCTGTGAAAATTGGAGAATTCTATACAAACACTCTACACCAACACACAGCCATTCACATGCAAGATATCTGCACATACTTTTCATCAAAGTCATGCATGATCCTTGTGCAATTCATTCATCTTCAGTGTAACCATATATACATGACATATAGTGAGTGGTTTAAATGTGTGTAACCTTTTGATGGGTAGTATGTATTGTTACTTTATGCAAAACTGAACTTACAAATTTTCCCTCTTTGAGATTTGTTTGAATTGTTTAGCCTGTACAAAGGGATGTATAGAGAATTCCACTTCATTGTCATCTGGCATGGCACATGTTAACACAAGGTGATAAAACACATAACACACACTGAGGTTTGTGGAGGAGTTTTAAACTCTCTCGATGAAGGTTGATATATTGGATGTCAAAAGACACAGTGGTGAAATTCTATTGGCATTCCAAGTAGTTCCAACTTTCTCATATCTTAAGTGGTAGAGACTTGAGTAAAGTCATTGACACTATAGTAATTGATAACGTCACAAATGTATGAAAAGCAATATCTCGTAATCTTGCAGTAAGTAATGCTATATCAAATCCAAGCCATGTAGGACAGCTGAAGTTTTTCAATGAGCCAACTGGCTTAAAAGATCATTACTACAAATTGTTTCTTTATACATTTTAAGATAACATCTTTGTGCTGCTACACAAAGTTAAGCAACAACTTAGATACATCTTTATTGAGATGAAAACATGTTGCAATTTGTATATTATTGAAAGACAGTCTATTATGAGTTGCCCATTTCACTATGATGGTGATGATGATGATGATGATGATGATGATGATGATGATGATGATGATGGAACTGTTGATGCATGTCAATTGTCAGTGGAAGCATGACAGTTGTCGATGACCTAGTGGTAATATACATGTATTATTGATAAGATATTCACTGTTGCCAGTGACCTGATGGTAATATATTATTGATAAGCTAAAATATTCACTGTTACCATTGATGCTGTGCTATGACTTGTATTGTTGGGCATAATAAATGAAAACATACTATCTACCATCACTTCATGTGTTGTCCACCTGCTATGTTATGCTGACAAGCATGATATAAATTCAGTACTGTTAAAAATACCAAAATAAGATCCAAAGTCTGTTATTGCTTGTTGGAGACTGGTGGACATGAGACACTCTTTTAGGTACGTCTGCTACACGGTACTCATGTAATCAAATGTGCCCATTCCCTGTTAGGGAGTTGGTTTCATGGTAAGCTTGTCACCATTTTGTTTCAGGGAGGTAGGGGGTTATTATTGATAATCAATTTTGTACATACCAGGACATTTATAAGAACAAGGCTTAAAAATTGTGGGAAGTGTGTGTGTTTTTTTGTACATTATATGCGTGTCATTCACATTAAAATAAGAATCCATAATCATCATCATCACACCCTAAGCCATAAGTTACGAACAGTCCCTCATTTAGAAGACAGTGCCATACAGCGAGAGTATTTCTGAGTGTACCTCACCACATTATCTTAATGTTGATTTTATACAGTAATGTATAGCTTCACACACATGCATACCTACCCTTGTGCTGCACGATGGAACATGGAAGTAAGACTGGGGCAGCAGGACCTTTAGTCCACAACATTTAGCCAGAGCAGGTGTTTCAGTAGGGCCATTTATGGAGGTCATCTGCTTTGTTTGTCCTTCTCAAAGGGTATGAACATACTCCGAAACACTGTGTTCCTCATAATATAGAAGTTGACATCCATATATTTTCCCTGTTATGTGAACCATGTTTAAATGTCAAGGAACAGATTTTTGTACATTTGTATCCTGTCCTCACTGTCAACACTGAACACAAGGGGTGAGAGAGTGAGTGAGTGAGATGAGTTTTCAGCTGTTCTTTCAGTTTTTGGCAAAAAGATCATGCAGGTTCGTTGCCATGGTAGACACTTGCTTGTCGTTCCATTTATGAATTCTTTCCTGGGTAAAATAATGGGAGCCCATTTATGGTACACTCTAACATATGCAGATGGAGGATATTGAAATGTGTGTGCACAATACTTGTTTGACTTGGCCAAAGACATAATGTATGGCGTCAGAAAAGTCAGGGATTCACATCCACTGAAGCACTCCTCTAGATCCATGCGCAGGGGCTTGTATTGCTGAAAATAAAACATCCTACATACATGGCAATCCATATACATATAAAGAAGGTCCTTCTTTATAAGATCCTGGGTCCAACAAGCCTACACTGATATCCATATACATATAAAGAACGGTCCTTTATATGTATATGGATATCAGTGTAGATTTGTTGGACCCAGGATGTTTTATTTTCAGCAATACAAGCGCCTGTGGATCCATGAGTGGACATCTTGTCATTGTTTGAACACTTTTGATCGTGAAACTCAGATGTTGTTTAGTGTGGAGAGTTAGCGCTTCAAGAAGCTGTTCTCTCCACAGCCCTTAACACTCACTGCTGCACTGTGTAGCGTGTGGTTCGGGATAACTAGCATCTACTTGTGGAAATTAGACACAGATCCAGTATGACCTGTTCAGTTGTGCTTGACAGTTGATTTGTACAAACATGGTGATAACGTTTTACATGTTGTTTTGGTAAGTGTAGGTGTGGCATTTTAGGGAGATTGACACCATGTACTGTTTGTGGAAGTACACTGACTCCTGAACATTTGTTGGCACTACCGACTGTACTGACAAGCTGTTAATCTGCATACATGCCTTGTAGCATGATTAGCATATGTCTTGCTCTGGACAATCACAATCATGAAGTCACTGGACAGAGCAAGACTCCTGCATGACAGCTGTTCAAATTTACTTGAATATGTTGTGAATCAGTGCTTGAAGATGAATCAGCAGATTAATAACTTGTTCCAGAAATACGGACAAGTGGTGAGAGAAAAACACTACATTCTGTAGAACGTTTTTTGTAATTCATTTTGTGAATGTAAATTGTGAGATAAAGTACATTTTCCACAATGAATTACATACTTGTCATGCTTTTCCACATGACCTGAGAAGTTCTGGGCCTGAATGGGTCTTTGGGAAACCATGCATAAATGGTGACTAGTGGGGTCAGATGGGCAGGCTCACCGAGATCTATGCCCATGACATTGATCACTGGATTGTCTGGTCCAGGCTCAGTTATTTAGAGTTCACTAACCTATAGCTGTAATATTGCTTGATGTGGCATTAACCAACAAACAGAACAAAAGCTTTTCAGCTGAGCATAGTCATTAAAGGTATACATCAAACTGTAGAGCAACCTTTTGATTTTCAGGACTTTGGTTGAAGATCAGCATATCTAGTTTGGATGTTTTGAAGCCCATCTTTTATTCAAACAGGTGTTCCTTTTATATATCATATTTTTCAATATACTCTTCATGCAGTTACAGGGCACACTTTTTATTTCCCTACAAATCAATGCATGAGTAAGAACAATTTAGTCAGGCAAGTTTCAACAATTTCTTCAGTAAACTCAATCTTTAGCCTTGACAATTGAAGCTGTTGCTCCCAGACGACGGAACTTCATCCACAGTTCCAATGCTGAGCCATCAGTTTCCCCATTTCTGTCAGTAGTATGATCAAATCAGAGCCAACTTACAGAATAATATTGTAGTTTTGACCCTACCATGACTACTAAGTTTTACATAATCCATCATTTCAGTCTTCATTTTCCACATCTACATTAACGCAAAGGTATTGTGTCAAGGCTCCAACAAATTTAGTTTGTTTTCATGGATGAAAGCACCACAAACAGCAACAGTGAATGACATGCTACTAAATGTACCAGTACTTAAAGCTGTCACTCACATTCCACCTCGCTTCCAACAGCCCCATACAAATATATAAGTAATGAACTACTATTAAATGTATCGGAACTTAAAGCTGTCACTCGCATTCCACTACGCCTCCAACAGCCCTATACAAATAGACAAGTAATGACATCCTAGTGAAGCTGGTGATCCCAGTAATGCAGGGTAATTATGTCCTATAACATGATAGTTGTGTTGAAAACAGTTTGTTGACCCTCAGCTTATGGAACATAGGTGCTTTCCATTTCAGTGAATGCTCTCTCTCATCAGCTTTCAGACCAATCTCTGTGTGGGCCCATACAAAAAGTGTATTTCCAAGGACAAGCCGTATTTTATTGTTGATATTGCAGATTTCTCCCAGAAAACAAGCAGTGCAGGCAGGTGGAATATGATTTAATTCCACCAAACAAGTAAATTTGGACCTATCAGCATTTGGACTATTTTTCATCTAATGCTATATGTGACACAAAATCAAACATGCAAACTTTACATATGCATCATCTCCACTAATACCCTCGTAACTGTGAATGGTGTACAGTGATATTATTTATGCTCATACTCTCAGCACCTTCAAAAACAAGTCATTCCTGAGAATATATTGAACAGTTTATTCCGTCTTCATTCCATGTCAATCTCAACAATAGTGTGCGCATTGGAAGAGGGTTTCATGACCAGGCAAACTGTTACTGACAGACCAACTCCAGATCCCTGTCTCATGACAACTGCAAGTCCACCGGAGAGTTACTGTAGTCACAAAACTAAAACACTTTCATCAACAGCCTCTTTGTCAGTAACGAAGCTCATATTTTGTGAAGGTTGCTGATGAGCTTACCAAACAGAAACATCTCTACTTAAGATAGAGACTGCACCAATACACCAATGATCTACATTACTGACGATCAGCTAATTCACATATATGATAATGACAAATATTTTTAATGGCAACTTTGATTTGCAAAAACCTCAGATTCTTAGAATGAGGGCTTGTCTCAAAGCCAAACAAATGGTTAGGTGTTTGTTTTATATCAAAATATCATTGACGTTGCATTTTACCACTTTCTAAATGGCACAGTGTAATCATGATTTTTACTCAGTATCTTGTATGTGCATCAGTTCTGGGGCCAATCCAAAGAGTGGTTGTGGCTCTATGTCATTCATTTGTCAAGTGTACAGTTACGATAGGTTATCTTATAGCAAATGGAGATGCCTTACAGTTACATGTCCTCACTGATTATGTTGTCATCTCACAATTCACAGACTTGTGTATGTATTCAGAACTTAAATATTGCATTCAAAAATACATTCTCCACAAAATACATTCTCCATACTTGCAAAGTTTGAAGAGTTTAATGAACAATGACTGGTAAATAGTAATTGTGCTGCTATTCCACACACAACTACTGAAGTGTCTGCCCTGCTGGGTACCCTGGTACATCAGGGATCCTGATGAATCATGACCCAATACATTGTTATCATGATACAGCAGGAAACCAGCTGTACAAGTATCCCAATACATTTTATCTTACCTCACACATGAATGTCGCTTTCTGATTGGCTAAGTGCTATTCTATTATTTTCAATGTACTCCGCTTACAGGCGATGTATTATTTTCAGTGTACACCGCTGGGAAGTCTGAACTCTTCTGGTTCTTCATGGTAGTACTTCTTTGCCTTGAATAACATTGAATCACGCATCAGGCATGGAAACTACCGATGTTTTGTGATTGGAAAGCGATGGAAGGGAGATCACTCTAAATCTGAGATGCAGATGTATCAAGTATCCCGATACAATGTGCACCTTAGTACATTTGGGATCCAGATGTATCTTTTATCCCAATACACTATGCACTTTGGTAGTGGTACATCAGGGATCCAAATCAGGCATCCCAATACATTACTGGCTAATTGTATCCTCCTATATCAGTACCCTAACACAACTGTGAACAAGGTACACAGTGTATTCAGGTACAATCCTGTGAGTACAAAACACTGTGGAAAGTCACATGATACAAAATAATTTCAGACCATCAGACTTTCAATAGTATTCTGATGCTCTATTAGAGAACACACTTTCATCAGCAACACCTGGAGAAGCCAGGTACACCAACATCATCATCGTTAGCGTCTTAATGCAAATTCCAAATGTGTCAATCCATATTAGTCAATCAAGGAGAATGGTTTTGTATCATATTGAAGAGAGCAAAAGCAGGATGGGAATCACAGGTTGTACCCCTGTACCCATACTGAGTGTTACTTTTAGCAATATCCCAGGAATATCATGGCAAGAGACTACCTGAGATAGGTTTCATACACTCTACCCATGTGGGGTATCGAACTTGGCGTGATTAGCAAACACTTTAACCACCAAGCTACTGACTAATACAGAGAGTGGGTCTTTACTAGTGAATCATCGATGTACTGAATTTGCCCACAGTCTAAAATATACATCCTACCACAATCTCAGTATTTCTGACAAGTTATCAAACTTGAATTATCTTAAAAGATGAATGGAAAAAGAATCATACGAGTTATTCGCCAACATGAAACTTGAGAAGGAGATTCAGCAAAAGATCACAACAAACTCATTGACAAAATATTCACACTTTGTACAACCCCAATACTGCAAAGCACTGTACATCCATAATAGCACTTGCTCAGGTGTAAATCTTTAACTCCAACAATATTTTGCAACCAACAACATGAACTCACCAGTACATGTTCTATTTTGTCAACAGGCAGTACAAAATCCATATTTCATACTATCACATATGAATGAAAAACAAAACCTGAACAATATTTCCATTTCTAGCAAATTTGAGAAATATCAGTGTGAAGAGAGTTTGTTTTCTAAAATGGATGACAAATTGTTATTCAAGAACAATTTATCACATATATACGTGTAACTATGTTAATTAATGCCTCTAGAGTTATCTGCCCTTGTTGGGCTTGCCTGAAAATGTGTCTTGCAGAACTGTGAAATACAATAGGTTTTCTTCAAGCAGAACATTTTACAATCAACCCTTTGTGAAAAAAACAAGAACGACATCCTTGACTATCAAAGGTACATTATCTCCATTCTATTATATAGTAACCTTGACTAGGTAACGACTTTTATATTCCATGGAGTGACATTAAGAGGTCTTTGTTTTACACTCAACCAGATACAATTCTCTACAAGTCTTTACTATACCCTGGATGCATCTACAGATCGACCCGATACATTTATTACCTCCCTTTGCAGGATCTGCATTTTCACAATAGCCAATCAGTTGAGCTGCTATCACAACCGAGCTTGCCAGTGTCAACAAATGTAGTGGTCTCAGCTGCAGAGTTTTGTTGGCAGTGCCACTCAGATTTGTGGGAAATCATACAGACAAACTGTTAGATCCGAAACTTTAAACCGAAATGTATGCACAAACTCCCTCTATCTCTTTCAGAGAACCTCCGCATGGTTTGTATTGCCAAGTTTAATCGGTTAGATAATTTAAAAAGCGAAAGTGAGTTGTGATTGGTTCGCTCAACTTCCGAGCGTAGACACCTGATTGGATTAAAAGCCAAGGAGGTATTAAATTTAACAGGCAGTCGTAGATGCATCCAGGGTATAGTGTAGGCTTATCGGAACGTATACCCTGGAGATATCGAGTATGCATCTTGAGCAACGATCGACATAATTTGTATACATAGAGATGTGTGAAATAGTCAACAAGCCTGCCTCCCAATCAAAGTAGTTGTTGCTGAAGACCACCTCTAACCCAAATCATCATGGGTACAGACACCAGTGATGCCAAGATGTGCTGGGATTATGAAAGAACAGTGTATTTTGAACATGTCTTGTTTCAGTAAGTTAATAAATCCAGAGTTAATTCAAAAACAATGCCAAGGTAGCATTTCAGAGCAGGGCAACTTTCATAATAGAATGGAGATAGGACCCAGTGACTCATAAAGGATGCAAAAAAAGATAACGAACATGTAATTTAGTAACTTCTGATTACAAATCATAAACTACACCACCTGTAAAGAGCTCACATATATACATACACCATTTTGTATTTTGGAAGCAGTTATTTCTCGCATTTCAAGATGTCTGGTGCAGAAATGAAGGATTTTCATCCTCATCCATAAAGTATCTCCCCTTGTGTGGGTGCATTCTGTAAGAACCCGCAACTCAAACATCAGTGATAGTTATATTTCCAAAATGTTCGACAGTCTCCACACTATCGGGACAAAGTCTGAATGATGCAATACCAATGGTAACAGTACAGTAGTAACTATGGTACCATTCACAATGAGGAATCATCTCTGGTGATAAAGATATGGACATTCTTACTCTGCATGGACATAATCCATTTGAAAGATATCAATTTCAAAAACTGTCACCCTTTGATTTAATCAACACATTAACAGTATAAGTCTCCTATGAAAACAACATGGGTAGAGATATTCTGATGATCACAGTACTGAAGTCTACGGCTCTGCTGCATCCGTTACATTTAGATACAAATCGTTGACAGAAATTGTGTCAGAATTCTTCATTCATAAATGTCAATTTCAAGACTGTTATGGGAAAAACTTCACAGCATCATTTTGCTCCAATAAACCTATAACCAGCTCACAGTTGATGCATACTTCAAGTTCATCTTTGTTGACGACTGTGGTGACCATGTGTTCTGGTCATTTACAACATTGCTGCCTCCTCTGTGGAGAATTCTCATCACTCAGTAGTCGTCTCCCCTTGTTACAACTTCTTTACAGGTAGGTCTGAGGATGATGGTGTGCTCAAACTGTGCTGTGTAGCAGCCCTTAATGTCACAGAGAGGAGGGTAGGGGTCAATTATCCCCACATCACACAAGTTCTTCAGACCCATCAAGTACTTGGTCTGGTTCAGACGGTCCAACCAGCGACGACAGAACGCTAATGTTCCAAAGTTCTGGTTGATAACGTTCAGCAGTTGCTTGGACTTCGTCAACCTGTGTAGAGAAAAACACTGAATCACTCCATCAACGAGTCTAGAACTGAACTAGGTCTCGCTATCGATATAGTTCATAGACATCAATAATTGTTAACTGAATATTGACTGATCATAAATAAATACCAATAGACGCAACTTTTAGCAAGAAAAGACAAAAAAGTATGAAATATATGAACATATTTCTCATCACTGGTGAGAACTGACATGTTTTTGCATGGATTAATGTAACCGGAAATATTCTGCTTCAGTTTATATTTTGCGCTTCTCTTCCCCATGCAAAAAATACAATATTTGGTACAGTAACATTCACTCTTTCAATGCCAGTCAACCTGTTGCCTTTACTTATTACAAACTGATTTCTCAGACGATATGCATGGTCGTCTATTTAATAATATCAAGGTCTTTCCGCTCGGTAACGGGATACAACAGGGAAAAGCCTTTAGATGCAGACAAAAGATTTTGATAAAAACATGCTATTCTGATCGTTCTGCATACATAATCACCACCAATAGTATATTATGGAAGTAGACATATTGTGCTAGGTTGCTTCTTGCACATATTTTAGCATTAAACATTGTGTCCGAGCATGAAATAGTAAGTTGTAATGATGTGCATTTAACAACTTTAATGAGTACTGTAATTGATTTTATTTTTCAGTTTTTCCAATTTGTTTAATTATTATATCGAAACAGTGATGATATATTATGAATTAAGAAGCAATGTTGTTTTAGTTAGCTATGTTGCAATGTCTTCTACTCTAAAATAATAGGTCGCAGAACAGGCTGGTAGTACATTGACGCAATGTATTCAACGTATTCAAGGCACAAAATATTTCCAGTTAATAGTATTACCAAATCGGCATCCTGAACATAAATTAGAAGCTTTTGTATACTGTGTGAGAAAATTAAAACTTTTCTCCATCACAAACATTAATGTACAATATGATTGATAACACAATCTTCACATCAATAATCATTAACATTTTTCCTGTTATTAATATGTTTCCAGTTATTTCCCATTATCAATCAATGTATTAGAGTGTTAGACTGAATGCTACCATGGGTAACGTCTTATTTAAATCAGGTCTGTATATAAGCAGCGCAGACAATGAAAATCAGTGTCTGGAAAATTGTCCGGACCATCAGAAACATGTCATCAGAAAAGTTTCCATCCTTACAACAATGCAAGATGGCTGGATCAATTGTGTCTAGCCATGTTAGGGACAGTTCCTGGGCAAGGCATGAGACCTTGTGATGAGTGAGTGAGTGGGTGGGTTTAGTTTTGCATCTCTTTAAGCAATATTCCAGCAATATCACGTCAGAGAACACCAGAAATGGGCTCGACACACTGGACCCATGTGGTAAATAAAACCCAGGTCTTTGGCCTCATGTGCGTATGCTTTAACAGCTAGGCTACCCCACCGCCCTCTTTTTATGAGATATGCATGACGATACCACTGGAACTACTACATGGGCTGAACATGTAGATGCCGTAGGCATCTTAATACGTACTGACTACATATCTATCCTCACCTCTACGAACCATACACAATACTCTACAACAAACTGCCAAACAGCTCTGCAGCTGAAGTTTCTTATATTTCAAAATATTATTTCTGTTTGCTGACTTTTCAAACCTCAACTTTTTCAAAACTAAAGACAAAGAATACAGTGCCAATCCCTTATTACAATACACCCATACCCTCCTTCAAAAGGTGCTCCAACACCTTAGGGGAGATAACTCCATCAATTCCAGTTCTATTTCTTGCCAACACCAGGTAACAACAGTTATCACCTAGGTCAGTGAGGATGGTTTAATGCCAGTTTTAGCAATAATCCAGCAATGTTCCAGCAGGGGAACTAGGAATGGGCTTCACACACTGAAATCATGTTGGGAATCAAACCCAGGTCTTCAGTGATGAGTGAATGCTTTGACCATAAGGCTACCCCTCTGTACTCAGGTACCAAAGACATCCAATGGCTACAACCCTAGGTTAATCACTAACTCTCATCACCACTACCTCAATCACCTAGTTAGAAATTACATGCCCGTCAAGGCTCCACTGTTTCTAACCTGAGTGGAATATGTCCAACTTCAAAATTCTTCATGTAATGTGACACCTCCATATCATCATGGACCACGCCTTTTCCTGTGCTGCCAAATGTCTCAATGGCATAGAACTCCCCCTCCTGGAAGACAAGTCAGACATGAGCTATCACTTTGTGCAACGTGGCACAGAACAGTCATCAATAATACAACAGTCACGATGCTTAAATTGTTCCCAATATGATGGATGTTATAAACAACTTTGCCTCATAAAATCTACATAAAAAAGTTTACCAGTTTTCATAATAATCACAATTACACATGATAAAACACAATGTTTGATGCAGATACCTCCATCTTTGTGGCATCTCCTCCCTTCACAATCGGCACGGTCTTTCCAGCGTGGATCCGGTACTGGGAGACTGAGTGACCATTGAGATTCCGGATAGACTTCACTGAAACAATCATACATTGTCCCTTCAGCAGCCACTGACAGTCAGCTGTTGATTCCTTGTTTTAGGACAAAATCGTAAAGACTTTGTTCAAGTCTTACACTATGTCATGATGGGTTGGCTTTTAATAAAGAATGCTCCACACGATCACAATAACTAAAATATCGGCCAATGCAGCTGCATTTCAACCGATGTAACTGGACATCGACAAATGCAGCTGGATATCTTCCAGTGAACCCTGATATCAACAAGCGTAAGTGGATATTGACCAGTGACCTTGATATCAATCAAAGTAAGTGGATATGGACTGGTGTAACTTGATATAATAAGTTGTTCACTGGTCCCTTCGGCTCAGGGAAAAAAAAAACATCGAGGGTACATAAACCTATCAACCAATGTAGAATGATATCAAACAGCATACCTGGATATCAACCAGTGCGATTGGATATTGACCAATGCATCTTGACATCAACCTATGTACCTTGACATCATCAGATTTAACTGGATATCAACCAATGTAGCTTGATACCAATCATAAATACCAATGTAACTTGTGCTAAAGTTAATAATTTGCCGTGACAAAAGGTATAAGAAATCCCCGATGAACCAGCAAAATATAACAAAGATAAGTCTAAAATATTCAATATCATGTACTGAGCAGACAAGAGCCAAATACTACGATTCACAATAGAGGTTTCTACTACAATGCAACTGAGTCAAATCTAATTACGGGTCACAAATATTTCAACTCACCAGTCTTGGTTTTCAGTGAAACAGTTATACTAAATGTTATGCAGCCAGCAGTATCACCATTGCAGCTGGGTACCTTCCAATATGTCGGGATATTGACCAATTTAACCATATGTTGACCAATGTAACGTTCGACAACAACATACCTGGATATGTCTTGCCATCAAGTTCCACCTCATATGACTCCATAACTTCCTGTATTCGTTCGCCCACATCACACAGACGTACATCTATGCCAGATTCCTACCATCAAAACAAATATTATCATGATGATGAATGTTTATTTAGACCAAAGGCCAATCGCTTATACATTCAAATATAATTTAACATGTACACGTGTGTATAACATTTCTCACCCCACACAACTCCCCTCCCCACATGGTGGCTGATACATATAGTTTCAAACAAATTCAACCGTTGCTTTCTCCTTCAGTACATCATACACTAACTTTGACAAATTAAGTTCAACTCCAGCATGCTCGTCTTGCATCAGTTCAACAAATTTAGCCACTCACTTCCCAGCACATGCATTTCCTGCCTTCGACTTCAGAAATCTACCTGCATTTAATCCAGTCTCCACATTTACATGACCTCAGTCCTCAGAACCATGAACTGTGAGTGTTTGTTACTAAAGGTCATTCTGTTCTGGTCTTTGTGTCATTGTGTGCCAGAAAGGTAAGCTCAACCTGGCCACATTATATATGCATGTAGATGACGAGAATTGTTACCTGAGCAAAGAAAACATATCTGATCATCGTTCACAAAGAAACATGGCAAAGTCATCCTTCTTGCCCTCTCACACTAAAACCCCAATCTGTGACACCACAATCTGACATCTCCACACTCAGACAAGACCTACCCAGACACCTTGAATTACTTTGACACACACACCAACACCCCTATATGACATGATACATCTCAATATACCCTGAACCCGACACTTCCAGTTACCCTGAAACCCCTTTCTGATACTTCCATTTACCCTCATACCCACACCGTCACCCCCTTCTGATACCTTCATTAATCATTTACCAACACCAACACTGTCACCTCTCCCAACACCATCGTTTACCACCATCACCATATATCATCGGCACCTCTCCAAAACTCCATTTACCCTAACACCCACATTGACACCCTTCATTCACTCTTCCATTTACTCTGACATACACATACCTCACACTTTCATCTACCCAGACACCCGCAGATACCCCTCCCTCACACTTCCATTTACCCTGACATACACACAGACACCCCTCACACTTTCATTTACCCTGACATACACATCGACACCCCTTACACTTCCATTTACCCTGACACCCACACAGACACCCCTCATACTTTCATTTACCCTGACATACACACAGACACCCCTCACACTTTCATTTACATGGACACCCACAGATACCCCTCACACTTTCATTTTACCCGGACACCCGCAGATACCCCTCCCTCACACTCCCATTTACCCTGACACCCAAACAGACACCCTCCCTCACACTTCCATTTACCCTGACACCCCCACACACACCCCTCACACTTTCATTTACCCTGACATACACATCGACACCCCTTACACTTCCATTTACCCTGACACCCACACAGACACCCCTCATACTTTCATTTACCCTGACATACACACAGACACCCCTCACACTTTCATTTACACGGACACCCACAGATACCCCTCACACTTTCATTTTACCCGGACACCCACAGATACCCCTCCCTCACACTTCCATTTACCCTGACATACACATCGACACCCCTCACACTTTCATTTACATGAACACCCACAGACACCCCTCACACTTTCATTTTACCCGGACACCCACAGATACCCCTCCCTCACACTTCAATTTACCCTGACACCCACACAGACACCCCTATTTATCCAACATCCACAAAGACACCCCTCCCTCACACTTCCATTTACTCTGAAACCTCCATTACCGGACACCACCTATCCTGACACCTCCTTTTACCACCTCCACTTACCCTGACACCTCCATTTACCTGACACCTCCATTTACCCTGACAATTCATCCTAGCACTGCAGTCAAACTAGAACCATGTTCCACAAGATTTCTTCTCAGTAAACTGCTTGAACACTTTCATCTTCATCACTCACCCGTATACCCGTATTTGTTGCATCTTTCACAGCCTGAAGTAGTTTGTCGTACTTATCATTAAACGTCAACGTGAAAGCGCAGTCTACCAGGTGACCTGCAGGAAAAACAGTGAAGGTTGTCATTTTATACATTCAAAATAAGAATGTGTCGAATATTCTCCAAAGAGAAGATACATGTGACACTCACCAACAAAATACTGCATAACAGCAAGGCCTTAACTTAATTATTGCAAATCATGCCATCAAATGTAGAACCCGAACAGTCTACAAGAAATCCCTGTATCGAAATACAAATGTAATGCCATCTTATTCAAGCCACACCTGCCACGCTTCTTGTCTACAACACATCCAACCCATCTTATTCGACGTGTCCAGGCATGCCCCTTGTCCATACCCTTTTTGGCAATTCAGCCAAACCATTCTCAGAAGTAAAGCAAGTACCATTTATGTGAGTTCCAAAGTCAATCTTGCAGACATCATCGTACTGCAGGACAGTCTGGTCCCCAGCATTGGGTGTGTAATGGGCAGCGCAGTGGTTCAGGGAACACCCAGTGGGGAACGCCAACCCCGCCTCCAAACCATTCTCCCTGATCAGCTTCCTGGCAATGCCTTCTAGGGTTTCACTGAAACAGAATTGTCATGCTGTATTCCAAAGATGTGATGGCACAAATAATGTCTGCAAATATCAGCATTAAAATTGATCTTCACCAACCCATGATTGTAGAGGTGATGAACGGGATAAGTTTGGTTGATTCATCTCCTAGTACCCCAACTGTGATGATTCTTGCTCAATAGGTTCACATATTGCCATCACACAGGTGAAATAACACAAGAGTCATATCAAGTGTAAGAAAGAGATGAGATTGCCAAAACTGTGCTCAAATTGGTACCAGGGTGTTGTGTAAAATATACACATGCACACATTATAATCATCAATAATGCTGTGCCTGGAAAAAGACAACATTCCATAAAGGACAGAAACACTTGGCGCAGGTAATGGCTTATGGTCTTTTGGTCTTCAGGGTTGGTCACTAGCTATAACTGGTCTTTTCATACAGAACATGCATCGCACATTTGATTATGCTCTTAACTACTCATTCCCATTTTCGCATCTTTTCATCTTTACAGTTTCTATCTGTTCTGAAGTGCTAATACATTGGTAAGTATAGGAGTTGATCAAGTACAAATACTGCAATAGTATGTAAATTCTCTGAACAGGTTAGGGGAAGCAGCAAGCCTTTGTTTATTGTTCTGATCTTAGAAACTTTCCTTATATATATATATATATATAAGCCAGTGGGCCAAACATAATTCAGTCTGAACCACAAGTATTAACCTACACAATAACCTATGCAATTGACAACCAGCAAATGTTTATTGTGAGAGACACATCCCAAGAGAGTCAAGATTTCAGTCGTATATCAGTCGCACTAAGTGGAAGTAGTAGACATCGTATGAACAGTATTTGTATGTGGACTGGTGAGAGGCTTTAAGAAACTTTGAGTGACCCACTGAGTTTAGCGTAACTCCGCACTGGGAAATATTCCAGCTATATGGTGGCAGTCTGTAAATAATCAAGACTGGGAAAGACAATCTAGTGATCAAAAGCATAAGCATCAATCTGCACATCGGGGTATCGACGACATGTGTCAGCCATGTCAGTAAGCCTGACCACCCAGTCCCTTTATTCGCCGCTTACAACAAGCACAGGTTACTGAAGATCAGTTCTCTAATCAGGACCTCAATGATACCTTAGATGAAGGGGACACTGTACTCACCAGATATCGAACATCTTCATCCCGGGCTTTATGAAATCCCTCATGTACTGCCTTGTCTGAGAACAAAAACATTGTATACCAACCATGTTGTGTGAAAGATCTGTAAGTGAGTGCTAACAAATATGGCAAAACCAAATGCCTACAATTCAGTACTGCATGAGAGACCACAAAGCATCCTCTTATTAGTCATTTATCTGATAACCTAAGGAATGCACTCACTGCTGCGATATTACTGGATACTTACAAAAGAATATGTAACATATTCCAGCTCAGTTAACTGACAAATAAACCATTCTTTCTGCCATCTACAAGAATAATGTTACATGCATTCTTCTGTGAACTTTTACAAGAATGGACTTGGAGTTTGACAGCCTAAAAGTTGGATTGTATCCATGCCATCAATAAAACATGTGACTGACCTGTCTGTGAGCTTCTGCTGCCTGGCGGACTTCCTGGTACAGGGACGTATGAGCCTGGTCCAAAGCTTTCTTTTCCTCACTGCTGAACCTATCCTTGGCAGTACGACTACATTATAAACAGAACAAACGAGCAAAGTTAGACTAACGGTGAGTGAGTGAGTGAAAGAGTGAGTGAGTGAGTGAGTTTAGTTTTACGCCGTACTCATCAACATTCCTGCTATGGGGCAGCGGTCTGTAAATAAACGAGTCTGGACCAGACAATCCAGTGATCAACAGCATTAGCATCGATCTGCACAGCTGGGAACCGATGCCAACCAAATCAGCGAGTCTGACCACCCAATCCCGTTAGTCTCCTCCTGCGACAAGCATAGTCACCTTTTATGGCAAGTATGGGTTGCTGAAGGCCTTTTCTACCCCAGACCTTCACGGGACGAGTGAGCGAGTAAGTGAGTGAGCGGGACATAGGATCTGTTGGTATATAACCATTGAGCGTCAGTCTGCTGCATGAAAATACTTACCATTTTCTCAAAATCTCATACTGTTTTAATACTTTCTCTGAACCTTCTGAAGAATGTACTTTATGTTTATCAGTTTGAAAGTAGCCATATAGATACTGCATGACACTTGCATTTACCAAGTACAATAGTAACATGATACATCAATACTACTGATACATCTAATGACACAGGAGATGAGAGACACAGTCATTTGGATACCTTCGAGACGTATAACAATTGATGCCTTTGCATCTCTATGCTCTAAACTGTGAGAAACACCTTGGTGTCACTCCCCATAATGACACAGAACAACATACTTGTCCTGAAGGATGGGGTACTCCATGATCTGTCCCTCTGGGTAGTTGTCCTCTATAAACAGCTCACAGATAGGGATGGATGGGGGCACTGTCTGCTGTTTCGGACCTACATCAACATATGAGTTTGTCAGTGAATGTTGGTGTTAAATTGGATGGTGTAAAAGATGGTGTCAGAAATTTTTCACATTAACATTAAAACATTAGGGAGGGGTGGGCCATTTATACATGACACGACATGACTATATACATAAAGTCAGTGGCGTGGGTGTGTGGGTGGTTCCATTCACACTGTACATGCTTATCCATAAAAATCAAGCCCTAAAATATCACTATTAAAAAGACTTATAACAATGACATGTATTTAAAGTCTACTAATTCCATATAATAGCTTTAATTATCAAACGGGATATACTATGCATCTACTTATCAGAAATTTATTCAACAAAATTTCACACAATAAGTAACCTTCAGCAAACATGATACAGCACTTCCAAATATAGGAAACAAGCAACAATTATCTTCATAACATTCTGATATCATTAAATTAATTATCTCACCTTTCTTCTTCTTCTTTTTCTTCTTCTTCTTCCCAACAGCTGTTGTTTCACCTACAAAACAAATATTTCCTAATCAGGACATTGGGGTAGTCTTATGGTTAGAGCAGGTTTCACTACATGACTACAATGTGGTAAGCACATTCCTGGTGTACCTTGACATGATGTGCAGAATATATCTGCTCTATTGAAAAATTATTTATTCTCAACACAAACATGAACAAATATACAAATACTGAAGTTTCATGCGTTGGGCAGATACAAAGGTTGCATGCATATGGGTACAGTGGAATCTGTCAAATCTGGACACTTTGAAAACCGTTTTCCCCGATATAGAGTTATGAGAGTTCCACACAACATTGCTTAACTGTATTTTCAGTTGGAATCACAAGCAAACACACCAGTTTAAGAAGTATTACAAATACACCAGTCAGGCAATTACACAGGTTACATGTTTCAAGTCAACACAGGGACTGAAATTATTCGTGCCATTGCACTGAAGACACTGCTAAAATTCAAATAGCATGGTTAAATTCTTACCAGCGTGCCCTTATGGCACACATGATTTGTTTGCCAAAGTGCATTAAAGTATGTTTTCATCATTACTATCTTTCATGACTCAAAGTGACATTATGAATAATGACTAATGATAAAGTTTACAGGTCAGACAGCCACTAATCATGAATGTCTTTTCAAAGTTTGAGGTCAGTAAATATACAAAAATACATACCTAGCATTGTTTTATTACGCATGATTTAATTTTGAATGTTACAATATAATATTACCTTGAACATTCACTTCAAATCATGTAATGTTTTGAAGTTCACTTCAACAGACCATGAATCTATGGCACACCTAAAATTGAAATGGCACACTTAAATTATCATGACAATGCCTACGAGGTACACTTGAAAAAAGCATAATTTAGATCCCTGCAATGAGTTTTCTACCTTCTCCTTCATCTTGGTCATCATCTAAGTTTGCATGTTCAATCTTCTCTGTAACCTCTTTCAGGTTAACCTCATCGCCATCTTCACCGTCAACTGCTCCATCCCCTTCACCTCCTACAACAGTATATGATGCTATGTATCATGCAATATGCTAACAGAAGGATTCAGTGGTCTACCTTCCCTGACAACATGTTCAGCCAAAGTTGCATCAATCTGTACTCAACAACATTCCAGTCAAATGGCCGTCTCACAAGTTCTTTACATTACAATTTACATCTGTACAAGTTTATTCGCATTGCAAAAATATGTTTCCATATGGTTTTAGGTACTTTTCTTACGTGTTACATTATACTGATAACAAACTTAATGCATTCTGACTGACAACCTATGACTAGACAAGCATCTATTCCCGTTTTTCTTCTCTCTTAATGCGGACTCACATGGGTTGGCCCATCAAATCGATATGCCAAATTCAACTTAGTCATATTGTCTGAGAGAATAATCAAATTCAACAAATGGCCACTTCAACCCACGATGATTGTGTCACAAGTGTGTGGAGCCTGATGGAATTATGCAAGGCCACTGGTAGATGCAGCTATGTCTGCTTCAGACATTTTGACAGCATGGAAACGAGTGAGTGAGTGAGTGAGTGAGTTTTAGTTTAACGCCGCACTCAGCAATATTCCAGCTATATGGCGGCGGTCTGTAAATAATCGAGTCTGGACCAGATAATCCAGTGATCAACAACATGAGCATCGATCTGCGTAATTGGGAACCGATGACATGTGTCAACCAAGTCAGCGAGTCTGACCACCCGATCCCATTAGTCGCCTCTTACGACAAGCTGAGTCGCCTGTTATGGCAAGCATGGGTTGCTGAAGGCCTATTCTACCCCGGGACCTTCACGGGTCGCATGGAAACGAAATACTGAAAGATATTATGAGACTGACCCTAACATCAACATATCAAATCACATGAGAAGCAGCAAATCAATCAGTGGATATTCATTACAACCAAAGAACATGTACAATGTATGAAATTTTGCAGGTGGTTATGGCATGCTAACAGATCTGACTCATGCTTTAGTCTGTTCATTCTCTTGCCACAGAGGTTACTTGTCATATCTTCCTATGAAACTCTGTTCTAATACAGCCATATTTCTCGGTTCTCATAAAATCCCCTAGCAGCAAAAAATGGCAGCAGATTTGTCTCCCTTTTTTCTGTGCAATCAGAACACGTGTTACATCGACTTAGATTCAACATGACAAATGCAAGCAATGTGGAGAAACAAAAATGACATGACTGAGTTCTGTCTAGAAGAAACATTTGAGTATGGCGCTTGGGAAGAGGTTCTAGTTTTCACAATGCATCCGGAAATTACCAAGATCTTTCGAACGATCGCTTTTGAAACAAGGTCGCTGATTGCACTACTAAATCGGATTGCCTCCGATCATGAGTCTTGAACACTCACACCATGAAAGGGTTGTATTAGAACAGAGGTTACGTAAGAAGATGTGACAAGTAACCACTGTGGGAAGAGAATGCAGTCTGTTAGAAATGTAATAAATTAAAAAAAGATTTGGTTATGTCACACAAAAACCATATTCTAACAACTTAAAGTTACATAATGAACAGTTGATCGGAAACTACTGGCTAGCAACCAGTTATCGCCGTGTACCAGTTATCGCCAACACCTGGCTGTAGTGCTTGAGCAGACAGTTTTTCTTGTATTTCTATAGTATTTCACACATTGACCATGTTGACACATCCAATAAAACAAAGGTTACAAGAGTTAGAATTACTGAGAGCATTTTACATTGTAGCCATTACAAATATGAATCCCTGGGAAGAAGACACCCAAACACATTGGGGGGTATGTCATGTGACCATTAGTGTTGACATGAAATTTCATGAATCATAAATGATGAGAACTGAATGAAAATCATCCTGGCTGTGTTGTGAATCTATGACTTAACAATTCAGTCCACAACGGAGCAGATTTTAATTTGTCTGAACATACCCATAATGCCAACAGTCAATCACTTAACTTTGAATTGACCTAAATTTCCATCTCCGTTTTATAGATACCATGCAGACGATACTGACAAAATGTAACTGTCAATTCTCACCTTTATCTGTATGTTTTTCTCCCGAGAAAACAAACATTGCCAAAACTGCAAACGACTCAAAATGTCAAGTTTGATAAGTTCAACCCTGTGGTGACCAAGGTGACATCTCCATATTCCCATCAGCTAAAATCAGCATCCATCAACTTTCACAATGAGAGCGAGTTTTGTTCTTTTAAACTTCTTTTTCTAAACAAATTCCAATTATGAAATTTCTTCAATATGTCAAGGTTTGAAACACAATAGTTTCATTACCAAGTTTACGTCAAACTAGGTGAATAGCATAAAAACTTCTGAAATGGCGATAATTGGTCTTGTTAGTTACAGGGAAAGCACAATCTACACTACCATGCTTCCTGTTGACCCTGTTTCGGAGAAACACGATCGACGACTGTAAACAAATGGAAAACATCGGTGAATAGCTGATCTATCATCATGATACATTTTGTTTCATTCTGTTACGAAATAATGGAGCAAATCGTTAAAAACCTCTTAAACATGGCGATAACTGGTCGCGAGCCAGTTCAGACTAAGGTCGGAACAAGTATATAAGATATCTTACCAGTAAGTGTATGGGTGAATTATTTTGCCATACATGTACATGTATAGCATTTTCATCCTCCAAATACATTTGCTAACATTCGTCTATATTTAGACACAAGCAATGCGAACTGATATGCCTAAACCTGTGCTACAACACTCCAAAGAAACATTTTTAAGAGTCATTACAGTTGGGACTGAAACGAAATGCCGCACCTGTCTTTTTCTTCTTCTTCCGCTTTTTCTTCTTCTTGGCTTGTTCCGATGACCCTCCTTCGTTGTCAGCATCATCTTCGACGCCGTTCACAGGGGCATCTTCTTTTGAAGCTGTTTCTTCCACAGCTTGATCGTCTTGTACGTCGGCCATGCTTGTACTGATGTACTAGTTCCCGACGAACTAGTTTCATTGGTTATGACAACATGTAGACCTCTCGAGAATGACATACAGTTTTGTTATTCAGATCGATAGTGCAAAGACGTATATGTGATACCTTAGGTATGACAATGAACGCTGCTGCTACGAACATCTCTCTACTTTTCCGATCTCCCTACCCCTGAGACGGTAGGTAGGTCGAACTTAGTGTAACAAATATTTCACACTTTCATATGTTAAGCATGTATGCTATAGATATCAATGCGAAAAAAGCAGAGTGTTTTTCTCTTTCTGACAGTACTATACACAGTTTGTCTCCGGAGACGAATCATAGCATTTGACGTAAATATTTTGGTGCTGAAGGATTGACCAGGGACGGACTCTTTCATGGACGGACTAATGTAAAGACGCCTTGCTCTGTCATCGGATAGGCTAATGTAAGTACACCCTGTCCTGTGATCGGATTGTCTAAAGCAAAAACACCCTATTCTGTGGTCGGATGGTCTAATGTAAGTACACCCTGCTGTCGGATAGTCTAAAGCAAGTACACCCTGTTCTGTGGTCCGATAGTCTAAAGCAAATACATGTACACCCTGTTCTGTGGTCGGATAGGCTAATGTAAGTACACTCTGTTCTGAGGAGGAACATATTAAGAACACATTGCTCTTTGGAGGGACGGACAAACGAAGGACGCTCTGTTATGTGTATACGGACAGTCTAGGGACGCTGTAATGCAGTCAGACGGGAACAGGTGAAAGGGCCATTCTTAAAACATTATGATGCAATATAATAAAACATTTGAAATATATAGCAGTTTGTATGTCCTTTTTTAGAAGACATATCTTTGTAACAAAGGTACATTTTACACCAATATCGACAAAACAACATATGTATGGCATTTTACACCAACAGGGACAAAACATGTATGAAGTTCTTCACGGACAGAGATAAAACAACGCATTTCGCCCTAACAAATGTATGAAATGTAGTGCGAACACCTGTTTTCAAAATCTGTGGTTGAAAACTATACAATGCATGTTCAAAGAACTCTACCAGAGATCGCATTGTTAATACCGACCCAGTCGCATAGACGCTGCGTGAGCTAACAGTACATTGTACCAAAAAATAAAAAAACAACGAATAAAAGTCACAGTAATAAGAATATTAATCTATTTTTGTGGGTTTGCTGTTTCTCAAATAATGAAGTGGGTCGAGACCCGTTCTGACTATCAGTCCACAAATCAGAATACGTTTTCAAACTAGTTGTCATGCATATGCTATCAACAAAACTCGCAATGCAAAGTTTGGCAGCCCATGTGTCTGTATATATAAGCGAAAGAAGAAGAAACAGGAATCTTGGAATTTGTGTTAGTAATTATTATAAATATCAATTTAATTCATGATTGCTGATGTAAAATAGTTCGTTACTTTTGTAATTATCCTAAAACACCATGTTTTGAGAGTGTATAGTTTAGCGCCATATTACAAAACGTCAAAACAGCTGATAGTGATAAGAATTCGACCTGTTACGAGTCAAAGTCTCAATTATAGAATGTCTTTACGCATTAACTCCTGTTCATTCTATTCGGAATTTCAGATATAAATGCCAAGCCCGCCACTGATGACTCGTCCTAAACACTGATTGACAGAGAGCGCCGATTAAGATATGTTAAGTGACATGAGAGGAGACAGAACAAGACCAGAGCACCATGGGCATGGGGCCATTTCCAGATCATATTATTGCGGAAATAGCACATAACAATTGCCAAGAGTTCCACCCGTAACACCTACTTATTACAAGGGGTAAGGGTTTTTATGGGGAAAAAAATCTATTCATAGGCAAAGAATGATAATAAACAAAAGGGCTGTGCAGAACTGACACTGGAGGGGCCATCAGCACGGGCAATACGGATATTTACCCCAGTATGCACAAATGCTCCCTAGACAACGTCAAAATACAGAAGCATACCCTGTACCCTACATCACTTACAAGTCGATATTCCGCAAGCCATATAAACCGAAACCATGTCGTTGGCCCCGTTCAACTGTGAACTGTAAAAATATTTGTTACTGTGTGTGGTCATTTTTTTTATGATGCAATCCATTATACATCCAGTACAACAGCATGACATTTCTGATCAAGAAAACTGCACAGTACAGAATGGAATCATCCTTGGGTATGTTTCTGTATTCTGATTTTGGCTAGGGTATGTTTATATAGAAACATGCTTAGGGTACACATCTGTAGTACAACAGCACAACAACAACCCCTTCAGCGGAACTGCTCCATTTCCCTGAGCTGATAGTACTACTGTAATGTTTATCATCATCATCATCATCATCATCATCATCATCGTCATCAGTGATTGATAATACTCAAATTGCATGATATCTGTTTGCTAGATTTTCATCATCAGTGACTGATAATACTCAAATTGCATGATATCTGTTTGCTAGATTTGCAAGGTACTTGACCCATGGAGCTGACATACATTCTATTCTGTAACAAATATGAATGAAATAAATTTGAACAGAAGTGTGCACGAGGTATCTGTAACTGACTATATTGTGCCGTCAGCTACTAAACATTGCTGTAACAAGTTTCCATAAAAGCAATCATTGCTCTATGAATCTCGCATCTCCTATACATGAACATAAACTTACAACTGTTGTAGTGTTAAGATAGCTTTGTGAAACAGAACCAAGCACACAATGTCAGGAACCTGTCCCACTCCATCCTCAATATCTCCAGGGTATACGTTCCTATAAGTTTCCACTATACCCTGGACGCATCTACGGCTCTGCCAGATAAATTTATTACCTCCCTTGGCTGGCTCCGCCTTCTCACAGTAGCCAATCAGCTAGGCCGCCGTTATAACCGAGCTTGCCAGTGTCAACAAAGGTAGCGGTCGCAACTGCTAAGGTTTGCTCGCAGTGCGACTCAGATTTTTGGGAAATCATACAAACAAATTCACAGGTCCGAAACTTTAATACAACATATGCAAGAACTCCTTCTACCTCTTCCAGATAACCTCTGCATTGTTTCTGTTGCCAAGTATAATCGGTTAGATAATTAAAAAAACGAAAGTGAGTTGTGATTGGTTCGCTCAACTTCCCAGCGTAGACACCTTATTGGATCAAAAGACAGTCAAGGGAGGTAATAAATTTATCTGGCAGAGCCGTAGATGCGTCCAGGGTATAGTGGAGACTTATAGGAACGTATACCCTGGAGATATTGAGGATGGAGTGGGACAGGTTCCTGACATTGTGTGCCTGGTTCTGTTTCACAAAGCTATCTTAACACTACAACAGTTGTAAGTTTATGTTCATGTATAGGAGATGCGAGATTCATAGAGACTTATCGGAACGTATACCCTGGAGATATAGAGGATGGTCCCACTCAACCACCGTTGCAAATCTGACAAATTGAAAGTCTGACAACAGTTAGTCTAAAGATCACATATACTTTGTCTATCCCTTAGGATAGGGATTCCCTTTAGCAAGTGGAAGTCAGCACTGCCAGGAACAGTTCCCTCACACAATTATCCTGTGATTTTATGCATCAGAAAAGGTATCTATGTTACCATGGGTACCACTAAAATGAGAGTTGATTGGTTACAATCAGTGATATGGCTGATTGTGCAATGGAATGGAATTTTGCGTGTTCTGTCAAGCCATTGGTCGTCTGTTGATGACTATAACTAGCATTGTTCTCACAATCTGAATAACAGACTCCAGGTCATTATACAGTGTACTGGCAAGAGTGCATACATGTTTGTGGACATTCCTCCCGCTGGACCCGTGAAGGTCCGTGGTAAAACAGGCCTTCAGCAAACCCATCCTTGCCATGAAAGGAGACTATGCTTGTCGCAAGAGGCAACTAAGGGGATCGGATGGTCTTGATGCTGACTTGTTTGACACATGTCATCGGTTCCCAGTTGTACAGATCGATGCTTGTGCTGTTGATCACTGGATTGTGTGATCCAGACTCGATTATTTACAGACTGCCACCATATACATGTAGCTGGAATATTGCCGAGTTTGGCATAAAACTAAACTCACTCACTCACTCCACCCTCGGTGTAGGCTAGTTGCTGAACCAGTTTCTCATCACAGTACCAAAATTTCCCTGATTTAAGGCCTGGGCTTAATAACAGAAAATGACCCAGCTCATTAATTAATGCGAACCTGATAATTAAGCCCGGCCCTAAATTCGGGAAATGCTTGTAACTGAAGAAAATGATTCTGAGATAGTAAAATAGAATGAACTTTTAACAGAATACTAACAGAACACCTGACACATGAACAACCATTAACAAAAGTATAAAGTTCCAAAACTTGCAATGTTTAAGGATGTTCTATTCACATGAAAACCCCTAACTGCAATACAAATGTTATATATGCTGATAATTGGCAATTTGCCATGTGTTTTTGCAAAGGGATGTTACTCTAAACAGTATAAATTGAAATCTAAATTTAGGCCCATGGGCTTAATGGGAAAACATCCCATTTTGAAGCCCATGAGTGTGATTTTGAGAGGGCTTAAGTACGGGCAATTACGGTAGTGACTCGCGTTTGATTTCTCAGATGAGTATTGTGTGTTGAACTCTTGGGCCCTGGGTGATAATTGGGAATATTGTATGATGTATCCTTGAACTTCACTTGTTATTCATCTACATTCCAGGGTACGAGTGCCAGCAATGGCCACAGCCAACACTGGCACCAAGGCAAAGGTAATGACTTTTGACATTTTCTCTGACTGATTCCCCTGTAGAGAAAATGTAGGTATACTGAAGCTTAGGAATGAAATCTGTTTTCTTCACCAGCTGAGCAAAGATATTTACTGAAACGTCTAAGCCAGTAGCGTGGCTGACAAAGGGTACTGTATTCATTGTATAAAGCAAAGATAATGTACAGATGTTCTTAGAATTTTTTCCCCTCTCTTTCCCCTTTCATAAGTCAAGTGTACCATATTTTTATGTTTATGTTATATAGTGGAAACAATCCATGTTACGTTCATATGGAAAATCTCACCAACAAACACTTTCCTCCACTTGTGTAGGTGCAGTGGATAAGTATACAATAATCATTTACCTTTAGAAGATGCTTATTTTATAGACTGAAAGAAATTCTCCAAACCATGGTCTATGCCTGAGTTACTGAGGTTAGATGCAGGTACCTGTAATCATTCTGGTTAAAATTGAGCCTAAGCATCTCATGCTTGTCATAAGAGGTGACTGATGGGTTTAGATGGTCAGACTAGCTGACTTTCATGACATCAAAGTGTCATTGTGTCATCGCTACAATGATTTTAACTCTCATTCTCCAACATATGCCTAAGATAGTGGTAGCGCTAAGATCACTTTGTGCAAGTGGGCATTTTTCAGACACAATTATTTACAAACCCCTGTCACACAGCTGGAATAATGTTGAGAGCAACATGAAACTTAACTCACTCAATCAGTCATTACATGCAGTTGTACTGATGAGCTGGCATACATGAAATGCCACGTCAAATTGAAAAGCCCTCAGTTCCTTGAAGATTACTGCTGCCTGTATTTGAATTTAGTATTGAGATTTTAATGTTAGGGTTAGGACGACAACCCATTACTGTCATGTGATATGTTTTTCTGTGAACCAAATCTGTACATCATTGCTGGTTACAGGATTTCTTTATTTTCAATTGTCAGTTGAGGAAATACCTCTACACAAAACTAGGAGATGTGCAGACCAACACTGTGGTGGATGTGTTTGGTGTAGTCAAGTTCCTCAAGCCACCCAAACAAACACGTGGAACAGGTGAGTCCAACAGTAGTGGTTGTGTTTGGTGTTGTCAAGTTCCTAAAGCCACCCAAACAAACACGTGGAACAGGTGAGTCCAACAGTAGTGGTTGTGTTTGGTGTTGTCAAGTTCCTCGAACCACCCAAACAAACACGTGGAACAGGTGAGTCCAGCACTGGTGGTTGTGTTTGGTGTTGTCAAGTTCCTCAAGCCACCCAAACAAACACGTGGAACAGGTGAGTCCAACAGTAGTGGTTGTGTTTGGTGTAGTCAAGTTCGTCAGGCCACCCAAACAAACACGTGGAACAGGTGAGTCCAACAGTAGTGGTTGTGTTTGGTGTTGTCAAGTTCCTCGAGCCACCCACACAAACATGTAGAACAAGTGAGTCCAACAGTAGTGGTTGTGTTTGGTGTTGTTAAGTTCCTCAGGCCACCCAAACGAACACGTAGAACAGGCGAGTTGAAAACTCGTGGGTGTGTTTGGTGTAGTCAAGTTCCCCAAGCCACCCAAACAAACACATGGAAGAAATGATATACTATGTAAAACTATGTTATTTTTCCATGGTATAGTTCTACCTAATATTTCGCAAAAAGTACCGCATAATTCATTGTTAACAGTTCAGTTAGACACTGAATTAGGTCTCTGCAAGAGGTAGATAACCCATCAGAAAACCAGAACACAGTCCCCAAAACAATGTGAAGTCTTCAACAGTTCAAGAGGCAGATATGATTTGTCATTGTAGTGAACTGGGTGTTTTACTACAGTCTGGTACAAACTAGTCTCCTCCGAAGATGTTTAAGAAAATCATTATAGTTTCTCTGCGTATGAAGCTGTTCATTTGTTGTCATACCATTATTTCAGACAGGCAAGTGCCATTGCACCATTCACAATAAAAAGTATGCAATGGTACTAGTAGTATAGGGAATGATAGTTCTGGACCACTTTCAAGAAATGTCTCTACAAAGCCTTATTTAGTAAATAAGGCTTTGGTTGGGCCCTTAGCTCTTGCTACTATTACCCCTACTACAAAAAAGTTGGCGGTAATTACTGTGCCTTGGTAGGAGGTAACACTGTGCCGTACGGTACGATCAATAATTCTTCTCTTACAAATCCCCTACCCGGCCCATCCCTCAAGTAGTACAAGTTAGGTTCGTCGGCTTTCATATCCACTTTATCTATGTTGTAAGTTTTGACTGACCATATAGGATCGGTGGCTCGCTTACGGCTATCGCCCTCGTGTTCCCCTATGTCATGTTTATATCGATGAAACAGTTTAACGTGTACCGCCTACGATCTCTTTGGTGTTCATAATAAAGGCTTGCTGGGCTTTTTGTATCCCCTGTTCTATGTACTTTTTTTTCTCGTCCTCGCTGATAGCAGACTTACGAGACTTGGATCGAATATCTTGTTTCATTCCGTTATATTTTTTGAGTTCAGAGAGGATTGAACGAAACTCCTCTTCTGAGATCTTACTGTCAGAGAGTGCCGTGGAAATACGCTCACTCACTGTGTTCAGCTTTGCTTCGGCCAGAACCCTGATCTCGTCGTGTTTCAATGCCTTACGATTAAGTCTGCGTGATACTAACTTAAGCGCCAATCCTGCCAACCCTGCCACCCCTGCCGTTATTTCAATACCTAGCACTATAGGTGCGGCCACGATGGTAGCTAACAACCCAACGCCTGCCGCCCCTAGTCCCATGCTGGTTGCCATAAGGGTAGTGTCAGCCCCGTCCACGATATTGAAAGCTCTATTATATTTTTTACATAGTGCTTTCCGCGTGTCACGGTCTTGTTCTAGTTGACGTTTCACATCACATAACTGCCTCAAGCGGAACCCATCTACGGTTTCCAGCGTCTTCGCTACTTCCTCTACGACTGGGTACAGACCCATCCTATAATATATATTTTGAAAGATATTTTAATTGGGTTTCAGTTAAAAGTCTATCAATGAATTTGAAGTCTACAATTTCTAGACTATTAGTCAGGGTAATAGGTGAGAGGCTAATAGACTTTCCTGTTGTAATAAAAACCCCACTGAGGCTTATTAAGTGGTTTATAGGACCAGTGGTATCCTGTTGTATAACAATACGACAATATTTGCCTTTGTGTATGCTAAACCAGTGTATATACACCTCGGGTAAAATTTTGTGTATTATTGGGGGGTCTCCATTGTCTGAATACTCAAAGAAGACTTCTATGATGAGTGTGAAAGGGGGGAATATTATTTCAGGATTACTAAATGTTAATTTATTTTCGAATGGAGCCGATAACCCATTTTTGCTAGTTCTTATTAATCCCCTCTCCGGAATGAAATCCCCGGGCCAGATACCGTTATTCCTAATCTTAGAAATACGCCCCAATTCAGTTAATGTGATATAAGGTGAGGTGAGTGTTAAGTTGATCAGCCATTTAGGCTTTTTAAAATCTGGTAACGGCACCCGTCTGTACACGTTGTCTTTGAATTGCAGGATGTATAATTCATCTTCCTCACCAGGCTGATCGAATCCCTCCGTATCTCCCAGGTCGTTAAGTGTAGTGTTGGGATGATGACTGGTCATTATTATACTATTACGATATAATTTCCAACTGGTTTTCTGATAATAATTCAGGGGTTAACTTCATACCCATGAAGTGTATATTGTCAGGCAGGAAGATATTGATTAGTGATATCTTGTTTTCCACGATCACATTGACCCCCTGCAGACTGGTGTTGGAGCCGACACCCACCCGCACGTAAACGTTGCAAACTTGATACTGGTGTCGTTTCACCCACCCGAGTTTGATCCCCTTCACGATCTCGACCTCATTCACCGATGGTTCCCCTAGGTAGACTTTGATGATCAATGTTGAGTTTGCCGGTAGACTCTCTAGTATCTTGACCACACCTTCGAATTCAGACACCAACTGCAATTTCACGTTTTGCATGGCCGGTTTACTCGATAGCATGTGGGCTGCTATAGTGTTGACTGGGCTGACGACTAAGCTACGTCTCTGAGTTGGGACGTAAGCCACGAGCAGGGTTCCATTGTTCACGACTTTGTTTAGGTGGTTGTCTTTGTTATCAGTGAACACGTAGGGGGAGACGAGTCTAATATTGATAAACCAGTTGTTATCGGGTAACAACACCCACTTGTCATCTTCGGTGAAGACGAGCATATATGGCTTGTTTCGGGCGACGGTAGTGCTCTCAACATCGTCTAAGTCGAACAGTTTACCTCCGAACGATGGGTATATTACCCAATTATTATCACCGGTGTTGACAAGGGTGTACTTAGTGTTGACTGTTGCTCTTGTGGTATCTACTATATCACTTAGGGTTCCACCGGAGGGGATTTCAACGCGTTTGTAAATGTTGTTTTTCAGTTGCAAGGCATACGATTTACCATCTACTCCGGGAGCGTCGAAACCGCGTGTGTCTCCGAGGTCGGAGATCCCGATATTGACGCATTTTTTCACTCCGGGCCCTTGTGCGCTGGTCATGTTACATGAAGTGTTAAGCTGAGGTATCCTATATTTACAGGATTATGATTTATATCTAACACCGATATTGTCAGCTCAGGTATGTTGCCCTGGGTTAATCTCTTATACTGCCGTGGTGAAAACGACTCGGTTCTACCGTCGTTGAATTTCTCAGTTTTCACCGGCACTGCTCTCAGTATAGTGGAAGGGTGACCTCCTTGAATGTTATACGTTGTGCTCACCTGACCGAGATGAATGTACAGCTCTCGGTACGGTACTAGGTCGGGTAACTTCGTGCCTGTGACGGTTGTTGTTGGTTTTATCTCGTCAGGAGACATACCGAGTATCCTAGCTAATGGTCGGCCGAGCCTCAAGGAGGTTCTTCCGTTGTTGATTAACACCACTGTACCGTTTGAGTCGTTCATCTTGAGTTCGGCTCCCAGGGGTTTGAAGACCTCGTCGTTTAGAGAGCACACGCTGTAGTAGCCGTCAGTTATCTGGCTGCGAGTTCCACTGACGAACAGCTTATTGTTGCTGACGTTGATGTTAGTCCATTGCGGTAGGTAGGTGATATCGCAGAGTGCGACTTCGAGTTGACCTGACGTGTTATCGATCGCGTGCGTCAGCTGAACGGCCTCACCGCTCGTTATTCCTGGAAGTGTTATGTACATATTACATATATATTTATTATATAATAGTTTTAAAATGTATTCCCCTGGTGTGTTTTACCCTAAACTGGACGTAGATTTCTCCCCCATGAAGATCGTGGTTGCTCCTGAGTTGTATTTCAATGCCCAGCTTTTAGATGTGTTCGATAAGTATAAGCTTTCGGTGACTAACATTGAGGCAGTCCACGCTTGGTTCAACAACCCTATGCAGTTCTGGCAGAATCAATTCAACTTTGCCGTGTGGTGCGCTACAACGGGGTGTGGTGTGACATTGGCCGACACTCGGCGTGGACCGCTGAGTCAGTCTGTGTTCAAGTTCCACGTGTACTACCAGGTCAGACGTATCCTTAAAGAGATCAGCGCCCCCCTCCCACAGGACAAAGCGTGGGACGCAACAAACAACCCGTACGATAGACGGGTCTACGAACGTATTTGCAATGAATTCGAAATAAACCCGAAGACGGATTGGCGTTTGCCGGGGCCGAACCACGGGTTGGGTATTCCTTATGATGGCGCGCGATCAGTGAAAGAAGTCAGTGATGATTTACTGAAACGAGATATACTACGCCAGGACTTTGCTTTGTCGAGTAATGAATGGAGGGATGATCGTATGAACTTTAAAGGTGGTGTTGCTTTCACAGTCCAGAAAGTGGAGCAGTCAACCGCAGACGGGTGGAAAATGTTCATGCTGGACACGTCGAAAGGATTCACTCGTGCCGGGGTAGTCAGGTTGAACGACTCGATTAGAACGTACGTGTGGGCGCTGTTGGGTGCGCAGTCTATGACGCGTTCCAACATCCTCGGTAAGGGAACTGCTTACGACGCTCAGAAACAGTTCGTTTCCAACGTTGAGGATGCTATCAATTCTCCAGTTGATCTCCCGAGGGCCATCGACCGTTACCAAAACGTGTTAGAATACGCCAGATCGAAAGTCAATTACGTGTTCGGTGTGGGGCTGTACATGGCTCCGAGTGATATGCAACTGAGAGTAAAAAAAGTGGTGGGTTATAACAACAAAATAGTCATAGCCACGGCGGATCAAAAGTTGGGTATCAACCCCGATATTAACACCGCCTATATCCCACACATCCCACCACGTGAAAAGGGTATAGTGACGCCACCCCCGGAGCCTAAAGTTCATGTGGGGGTACCCCCCACACACCCCCATATTCAGACCTCCAATCACATCGATAATAAAACGGCCCTGGTGGTTGGTGGGGTAACTTTGGGACTTATTTGGTTAAAGATTTCTTAGCCGCTACGTACACCAGACCCGCCACGGCGACGATGGCTGCCCACAGGTTTTGACTGAGCCACATGACAGTTTTAGACAGAGCGCTCAACAACCACGAGACGATGCTACCCAGGATGCCGGGAAGGGCTTCGGCGGCTTTACCAGCCAGTTTAGCTAGGCCTTCCCCGAGTTTTTTTATCCAGTCTTTAACACCACCGCCTGTGGGAGTTCCCCCGCCGGCAGGTGTGGGGGTTCCCCCTGTCAGTGACACCACCAGGGTTGATATGATGAAACCCAATGCAGTCAGAATGCTGGCGATGGTGATCCCTTGCTCCCGGAACAATATCCGAATCCTGTTGGCTAAAGTTGTATCCTCATTCAGTATTCTATCGATTGTTTCCCGAATACGACTGATCTGGGATCGAAGCTGTTCACGATTCGAGGAAGCGGATTCCAATCGTGTACGTCTCTCGTCTTCTAAATCGCGTAGTCGTTCATTGATACGACGCTTCATATCATCGTTTTCAGTTTCGTTGAGTTTGGTTTTTTCCCTAGCGATGTGCTCGTCGATTTCGTTCAGTTTCCCCATGTTGTTCACGAGTTCTTCACGCACGCGTTTCACGGCTTCGTCTAAGCCGCGCAGTTCCCTTACCGGAAAGTCAAACCCCGGTAACGGTTTGTCCCAGTAGGTGCTCAACAGTTTTTCTATGCTGTCTGAGGCTTCTGTAGCACGCTGTGGTGTCATTTCATCTCTAGTGGTGAGGTGGGATCTGGTAGCTTGCAGATCTTCTTTAACGGCCTTAGGTATTGCACCACCGTAATAATTCATGTTTAGATTTTTACGAATAAATTCGACACCATGGCGGCTGGCTAGAGTTGACAAGGCCAGTGGTTTTTTATTGCTCTTGTTAAAGAGGTCAACCCCTGGGTCAGACTTAAGGCGTAGAACACCCTTTGTATCAATAAAAAAATTCTTATGGTATCGACCCTGTGGTTCAACGTAGTTTTTATCTCTTCTTAAACTTTCGTAATAATCATTTACCGTTGTTTCCAAGAGTTCTTGGTTCAATGGTGAACTAGTAAATGAGGTCTCCTGCTCATCGAATGCCTGGGCACTAGCGCCCGGCATCTCATCCATAGGTATGTCTTCATCCATTAGTATTAAAAATATATTTCTTTTATATAACAATGTACGGCAGAAAATTAGATCCTTTCAGAAAATTGAGAGAGCCATTAGGAGCCAGAGCCGTGCGCCAGTCGGTGACTATCACCAACAATCCCAGCAAGATAGACCAGAATCAAACTCTGCTGGTTAGATTTCCAAACCTTGGTGAGAATGACCTCATTGTACCAGGCACTGTTCGACTGGCGTTCAATATCACGTTGACCTCCGACAACGACAAACGCGAGCTAGTGCGGAACGTGGGTCGAGCTATCATCAAGAAAACGAATCCGTGGATCGCATGATGATAAACTGCACGGTAGCGGGCGCCGTATAGATAACGGCAGCGAAGGGATAACCATCCAGATTACTAAGAAGGCTCAAACCGCTGGTAAGTTGAAATTATATCTGTACGTTATTATGGACGCGCAACTTAATATAGACAATGGGAGATTCGTGCAAGCCATCTACTAGTGGGGTAGACCCCCAGGGGTACCCACAACTACCCACTGACCCACACTGCGCCATAGTGTGCGGGCAGACTGGCTGTGGGAAGACCGTTTTCGTGTTGGATATGTTGGAGGGTTACTACAAGGATGTGTTCGATAACATCGTTATCATGTGCCCTACTCTGAGCATGAATAAAACGTACGCGCGACCTTGGGTGATGACGGACCCGGACGTACACAAAATCGACCCTGGAACACGCCTGCAGGACTGGTTGAAAGCTCTTCACGAGAAATTTAAAGGGGAACCGACGCTGTTCATACTGGACGACTGCAGCGCTAATCGCGAGATAACAAAAAAGAGAGACATGCTATCGTACCTGGCCTTCTCCGGCCGGCATGCAAATCACAGCGTCTGGGTGCTAACGCAGAAGTTCAACTCGGTGTTGAAAGACCTCAGGGAGCAGACGCGATGGGTGGCCTTATTTCACTGCAAGGACAGGGATTCGTTTGAGGAGTGTTTGAGAGAGAACGATGTGATGAGCAAATTAGAACGGGAACGGGTGAAGAAACAGCTCGCTGAAACTAAACACGCTAAGCTCGTTCTAAAAACCGACCAACCAGTAGCATATATAGTATGCTAAGCAAAGCTAAGCAAAGCTAAGCAAAGCTAAGCAAAAGCTAAGCAAAGCTATGATATTTGAAGTATTTGTCGTGTGCAACTTAACCTTCATTTCTCTGTGTTTTGCCTGTATCGGGTATTATATAGTTAAAACTAAATCTTACTTGTTATATTATAAGATGGAGTGTGAGGAATTGCTCGAACAATTGTCGTTGGAGGGTTCCCCCACGCCGCCCGCAGGCCCCACTGATGACAAGCGAGAGAAACTGGTGGCGTTGGCTGTTGGCGGCAAAGCCAAACATTACTTTGGAGACTACACTCCGGATAAAATTAACAAAATGTCAGCCGAAGAAATCGATAAGCTGTACGCTAGATACGAGTCCCGGCTCGGAGCAGAAATGACAAAAACAATAGGATCGGCTATGACCCAGATATGCACCGGTATTGTGTCATACTTCTTTCCCATTCCACCAGAGCGCCGACTTTACCTGTGGGAGGACCTCGAGAAAGACCCTTTTATCGAACACGCCGTGAGCTCTATCAGCTGCGGGCTGTACCACAAATATGGTATGTTGTTGGCTCCAGTGACGGCGGCGATTATCACGGCAAAACATTGTCAATTTGAGAGAAAGAATAATAATAATAGTATAGATGTCCGAGGTGACGGAAGTGACACAGGAACCAGTGAGTCCCGAGGTGACGGTGGAGACCCCTTCACAGGAACCAGTGACCCCAGTGGGGGTACCCCCAACAGTAACCAGACAGAAGAATCCTAAGAGAGTAGCTGCCGGTAAAAAACGGTGGTGTAACCAACATAAAGTGACCAACCCCCGACTGTTGTTGGCTGTAGGTGTAACTGCTGCCTTGGCTATCTCGTGGTTATACGTGGGGGTACCCTCCCACAGTGAGCCACCACCCAACAGTGAGCCCCCCACCCCCACGGTAGACCCGCATATCATGTTATAATTTTAATATTTTATATCATATACATAATGTCTGAGGGGAAAACGTTCGTCAACGACGCATACCACGCCACAGTGGTCGCCAGTCTAGCCGTAGGGTACGCTCGGTTGACTAAAATGGTGCTTAAACAACCAACTATCAAGCTAGATTTCAACCTGCAGGATATGGGTATGCTCATAATGAACCTTGGTATGGCGATGGCCACAAAAGACATCCTAGTAAAACAAGGAATAATACCTGATAATATAATGAAATAAATATAGGGATGGCCACGATAGCTATGATGGTTGGTGGGGCGTTAGTGAATGCCCTGGCATTTTCCGGGAGTAATTTCCTCTTCTCGAAACTACGAGATGATCACGCGGCTGAAATACAGGAAGAAAGGAAGCGGCACGATCTCGCTACTGAGAAATTACAAAGAGCACAGGCCGAGTACGCTAAAAAACGCCTCCAGAGGATCGATTTTATTAATGAACAACTCCAGCGTGAAAACCATGCCGTTCAAACATTCAACGATGTCGATGAAGCAATGAAAGAATACTACCTACTAACTGGTAAACAATTGGAACCGCTCAATAAACCCACACTCGCTCAGTACTACACACCATCCAAGGGACAAATGAATCGTGAACTGGGCTTCATAGTGTTGGGTATAGCAGCTACTGCGTTGGTTGCGAAGCAATTAAATTAAAATACCTATATAAGTAAACATGAGACCCGCTCCATACCGATGCGAATACATACTTATGGGGAAGACCGAGGCCTGTGGTAGGAAATGCAGGAATCAGGGGTTCTGTTGTTTCCATATGGGAAGTCCTAACTACACGTGTTCTGTGTGTGGTATCGGGGTTAAAGGACACTACTGTCTATGTAAAGCTCACGGAGCGAACGTAGGCAGACATCAACTCATCTACGAGAATAAAAAAGGCTACATAAAAGAACGTAGGCGACTGCTCAAGATAGCCACTTAAGGGTTACCTCCCCTTACTGTGAACCAATTAGACATTGGTTCTCTTAGGTGTAAACACGATGTCTACTGTAAGCGAGCTCAAGCGGGCCGCAAAACAGAGAGGTGTCATCGGGTATTCTAGAATGCGGAAGTCAGCATTGTTGAGATTACTAGGTTTAGAAGCCCCTCCTACGGTAAAACAATTAAAAGCTCAAGCAAAACAGCTTGGACACACGGGTTATTCAAACCTGGGGAGAGCCGGGTTAACCGCATTGTTATCACATGCCCCCGTAGCACGTCCCACTGTAAAACAACTGAAAGCCGAGGCACACGATTTGGGTTTAGGCGGGTATTCCCGTATGAGAAAACCACAGCTTGTAGAATTATTACGACAGAATAGAGCTATTGACCTACAGTTCGTGCGCACTAAGCACGCCGTAGGCAACTATTTGGGAGGTTGGCGCATGCACGTTGATAGAAACATAGACATTACGGATATCAAGCCTCTGATAGCTGATAAGGTCAACCAGGAACTAAATAATCTAGGAAGTATCAAGTTTCAGATCACAGTGAAAATGTCGCTCGATAAGCAGGTTGGGAGTACCACTGAGTATGTTCAGTCTTACTTCCGAGGTCAACAAGAGGTCGTCACACATGCAGAGACCATTGACGCATCAATCGATACAAGTTTTCAGCAGATACGAGAATACCTAGAACGCTATACACACTTGGGGTCCGGGTGGGTTGTAGATAAAATCGATAATGTCTATCTAGACATAGCTAACTACGTGCCGTTCAGAGGCGGGTCATACCTAGCCTTGCCTCCCTACTATAGGAACAAACATGCCATAGTAAACGTTAAGAATAGAGGAAACGATTGCCTGAGGTTAGCTATCAGGTCAGCCTTATTTCCAGCTGGCACTCATTCAGATAGGCTTTCTAGCTATCCCCAAGACGATGGGCTCAACTGGGATGGTATAGATGAACCCACCCCCATATCCCAGATCACTAAAGTAGAAAAACAGAATAATCTGGCTATAAATGTCTTTGGGTACGAAGGTAACACAACAATAGTACACAGGGTCAGCCCGGTGAAGGATCACCAAGTTATCAATATATTCATGATCCAGCGAGGTGAGAAGTATCACTACACGTGGATAAAACATCTCAGCCGGTTGTTGCACGACCAGTCGAAACACGTTGGGGAAAAACACTTTTGTGTATGATGCCTACACGGTTTCAGTCGAGCTGATTTATTAGAATCCCACCGGGATGATTGCCAAGGTGTGGGGCAGACGGCCATACGAGTCGACATGCCTAAGGAAGGTGAAAATATCCTAAAATTCAGTAACCACAAGAACCAAATGTCTGTACCTTATATTATATACGCCGACTTCGAAGCCTTAGTTGTGGGTGGGGATTCCCCCACACCCCCTAGTGGGGGTAGCTTCACCCACAAGACACAAGAGCATAAAGCCTGTTCGTTTGGATACATTGTCGTCCGTTGTGACGGGGAAACGAAAGCTCCGGTAGTGTATAGGGGCCCTGACGCGGCTGAAAGGTTTCTAAAGTGTTTGCAGGAGGAAGAAAAAATTATTAGGAATGCATTGTATAGAATCGCTCCCATGCGTATGACCCGAGCCGACAGGCTAGCTCACGCTAGTAGCACTAACTGTCACGTGTGCGACTCACCACTTAACGGTGATTCGGTGAGAGATCACTGCCACATAACTGGTAAGTATAGAGGCGCCGCTCACAACGCGTGCAACCTCAAGCTTAAAATCAACCCTAAGACAATAAACATCCCCGTTGTCTTTCACAACTTGAGAGGGTACGACTCACACTTGATCATGCAGGCCATCGCGAAAATCGATGGTAATATAACGTGCATCCCCAACAACATGGAGAGATACATCTCCTTCAGCTTAAACGGACTTAGGTTCATTGACTCGTTTCAGTTCCTCCTGTCGTCACTCGACAGTCTGGTCAAGGCCAACAATACCTTCCCTATCACCGATCGATACACAGACGCCGAGACTAGACCCCTGCTTATGAGGAAGGGTGTGTACCCCTATGAGTACATGGATAGTTGGGCCAAGTTCACCGAGACCAGACTACCCCCTATTGACTGCTTTTATAGCAAGCTGAATGAGGCGTCCGTCTCACGAGATGATTACTCGCACGCGACTAACGTATGGAATAAACTGGGTTGTAAGAACCTGGGTGATTATCACGACCTGTACTTGAGGACAGATGTACTGCTGTTAGCCGACGTGTTTGAAACGTTCAGGCGGACTTGTTTAAAGCAGTATAAACTCGACCCCGCATGGTATTACACCAGCCCAGGTCTGTCGTGGGACGCCTTGCTTAAAAAGACCGGAGTTAATTTGGAATTGCTCACAGATTACGACATGCACCTATTCATTGAGAAAGGCTTGCGAGGTGGGATTTCCATGGCATCCAAACGATACGCGAAAGCAAATAATCAATACGTGAAAGGTTACGATCCTAACAAACCAACCAATCACATTCTCTACCTCGACGCAAACAACCTGTACGGCTGGGCCATGAGTCAGTATCTACCTACAGGGGGATTCGAATGGGTACCCCACGTTGATGTTATGGAGGTTGCACCAGATTCGAACAAAGGTTATATCCTCGAGGTTGACTTAGAGTATCCCAAGGAATTACACACATCACACAACAGCTACCCCCTGGCCCCCGAACGTATGAGGGTTAACCCAGACTGGATGTCTGAGTACCAACATAACTTGTCAGGTGGGCGTGTGACAGACGTTGAAAAACTCGTGCCTAACTTAATGAATAAGACCAAGTACATCGTTCACTATCGCAACCTACAGCTGTACCTGTCGTTGGGTATGAGGCTGACCAAAATACACAGGGTGCTCATGTTCGACCAGAGTCCATGGATGGAGCCCTACATCAGAATGAACACAGACCTACGAAAAAAAGCCACCAGTGATTTTGAGAAAAATCTCTACAAGCTCATGAACAACTCGGTGTTTGGTAAGACTATGGAGAACCTGAGGAAACGCGTGACCGTGAAGCTGGTTCGGTCGAGTGAGGAAGACAAGCTCAGGAGATTGATAGCCAGTCCGGCATTCAACCGTAGTAAGATATTCACAGACAACCTGGTTGCCCTACACATGAAGAAAAGTCACATAAAATTCAACCGGCCTGTTTACGTGGGGATGAGCATCCTCGATTTATCCAAACACCTGATGTACGACTTTTACTACAACGAGCTCAAGAAACAGTACGGCGACAGGTGTGAAGTGCTGTACACTGACACGGATTCCCTGCTGATGGAGATTCGAACCGAGGACGTGTACGAGGACATGAAAAAACACCTCGATTTATACGACACCAGCGACTACCCTAAGACCCATGCCATACACAGTACTGTAAATAAAAAGGTCCTAGGTAAGATGAAGGACGAGTGTGCTGGCACGCCCATAGCCGAGTACATAGGGTTGAGACCGAAGATGTACTCCATACTGAAAGCCGACAATAGTGAGATCCGGAAGGCTAAGGGGGTTAAGAAGTATGTGGTGAAACAACACATCAAACACGCCAGATTCAAGGAAGCCCTGTTCAAGACCCGTACCTTTAGGCATAAAATGAACACACTTAGAAGTGATGGACATAAGATATACGGACTGACTATAAACAAGACGTCCCTGTCGCCTATGGACACGAAACGTTGGATAGCTATTGATGGGATAAACACATATGCATATGGACATGAAAAAATTTGAGGCTATTTACTACAGCCCGCGTGGGTACTGGAAAGGAGCTAGCGCAGTAGATAAGCTAGCTAAAATAGCGCGAGTACCCCCGGAGGAAGCCAAAGCGTGGCTTGAAAAACAAGCCCTGTGGCAGATCTATTTGCCGGCACCACGCTACGTGCCTAGAAGGAGGTTCGGTATTAACATACCTAATAGCGTTCACCAGGCAGACCTACTGTTCCTACCCCACGACAAGAGGTACAAGTATGCCTTAACCGTAGTGGACGTAGCCAGTCGTTACAAGGAAGCCGAACCCTTGACCACGAAAGATTCGGCCCAGGTAGCCAGAGGATTCGAACGCATATACAAACGCAGTCCGCTGACGTGGCCAACAGAGCTGCAAGTTGACCCCGGACGGGAGTTCATGGGTGCCGTGTCACAACTGCTAACCAAACACGATACAAAGGTCAGGCGTGGCACGGCCGGAGCCCATCGCAGCCAAGCCATAGTTGAGAGATTTAATAGGACTTTGGCTGAGCGCTTGTTCGGCTATCAGTATGCTAGGGAGATGACCACCCCTGGAAAACGATCGACTGAATGGGTCACGAGGTTACCCAAGGTGGTGTCGGCAATCAACCATGAAGTCACCCGTCTCACCGGTAAGAAACCGGCAGACGCTATCAAACTAAAATCAATAGTTGCAGAGTCGGCCGCTCCATTGCGTGGGAAGGAGAAACAAATACCAGATAGGGCCCTAGTGAGGTATCTATACCAGCCGGGGGAACACGAGGGCGATAGCCGTAAGCGAGCCACCGATCCTATATGGTCAGTCAAAACTTACAACATAGATAAAGTGGATATGAAAGCCGACGAACCTAACTTGTACTACTTGAGGGATGGGCCGGGTAGGGGATTTGTAAGAGAAGAATTATTAATCGTACCGTACGGCACAGTGTTACCTCCTACCAAGGCACAGTAATTACCGCCAACTTTTTTGTAGTAGGGGTAATACAGTAGCAAGAGCTAATGACCCAACCAAAGCCTTATTTAGTAAATAAGGCTTTGTAGAGACATTTCTTGAAAGTGGTCCAGAACTATCATTCCCTATACTACTGTACTTTTTGTCAGTGCTAGTGCATACCCACTGACACAGGTTCTCTGTACCATGGTTAGCATGAACACCGAAAGTCTCAGCTGCAGTGGTATACACTGTTGGTAGTAAGCTGTCAATTGGCAACACTGTGTAGCAGGTTGTCTAACGTGTGTTCTTGGTTCCAGACCTCATCATGATCCTGAGTCTCGTAGATGAGACGTTGTTTGAACAAGAGCAGAAGTTAAAGTGTGTACTGTTTCTCAAACCCAACAATGTGCCTGAAGTGGAGGTTGGCAGTGTTGTACGCTTTCATCGTCTCAAGGTAGGTGCCCAAGTGTTAGACGACTGTTCAGAACACCTCAAGTAAAGGCCAACAGTGCCATACTCTTTCATCATGTCAAGTAGGTGCTTAGTAACAGGAGACTGTTTAGAACATGTCAAGTGGAGGTCGACAGTGTCATCAGCTTTCATCATCTCCTGGTAGGTGCTCAGTTGACTGGATAAGTGGGGGAAGGTAATGTTTAACCACAAGGGACAGAATTATACACAAGTTAAAAAAATAATTAAATTGAGTATGTCTGAGGAATACTTGCCCTCAACATATTGAACTAGACCTTGTCATGTATTCATTTTTGGACAGAATATGTGTTTGTGTTCGGAACTGTACCTCCATCATGTGTTATGGATTACTTGTATGTCGTGTTACAGATCGGGACCCACCAGGGGGAGCTGCAGGGTGGTACATCAGCAGGGTTTTCTTGGCTCGTCTTCAACACACCCGAGTCAACACCTCAGTCTTCCTCCCCTAACTACACATACTCCGAGGAAAACAAGAAGAGGGTGATTATTTAAGCTGATCGTCTGATAGCATAAAGTTAAATGTGCCACCTAATGGTGTCTTTCAGTCCTTACATTTTGATTTGCTAAAGCATCTCTTGGAGGGACCTTGCTGAGCAGTAGATTCACTGCACCGTACGTTCAATTAACAATCTATTTCATCCCATAAGTCTGTTATGATGTCATTGCTAGTCATTGCGCAATATGTGTTCCAAATCATCTATCCTGTATGCACAAATAGCTGCAATATTGCTGATGCAGCATTAAGCAATGCTCGCTCGCTCACTTACTCACCTTGCTTGATAGGATATCAATACAGAAGTTAATATCCATGGATTGTGTCCATATTATCCTCTCTCAACTTCTACGATATGCCTAGAAAAGGATAAGGAGAATTGTGTTGTTTTGTTTGTCAGGTAAAGCAACTGTTTGACTGGTCCAGCTCCCGTGATGCACCTGTGGTGGATGCAGCAGCGACACTTTCAGACATTGCTGTCAATGGCTACTTCAACCTCACCTGCCAGGTATGTTTTGTCCAAGTTGGTCTTTTGTTTTTAAAATCAACTGTATTATTCACAGGAAAGGTCCTCCTTGAGCCCAATGTGCTGGTGAGTACCACATCTGTAACATATAACCAAATGTTTTTCTTGAGGGGAGGACTGGAGCTAAGTGGTGATGGTATTCTCATATCCATTAGAAGACTCACTTGGTTCACTACTAGGCAACAAATGGTATATTTCTCATGCCATATCTGTGATCCTGCAGAACTATAGAAATTCCTTTGAATTATGCTTGTTATTACCTTCCATGTCTTTAGCGAGAAGTGGGTGATATAGTATTAGGCACAAGTGTGCAAAGTGGAATATCTTAAGAACCGTAGATTCGATTCTTTTCATACTTGTTACTTGTTTTCATCACAATTTATGTTAGGACCCAGGCAGGTTTGGTGACTTTTATCTTCATTTCAAGGTCATTTTACCTTTGTCAGCAAAATATCTCATTCACTGGATTTTCTTAGATTTGATACCAACCTTCATCTAAAGAGGGTGCAGAGCCCAGTCGATTTTGGTGACCTTCAGCTAAATTTCAAACAAAACTTCAGAATGTTAACCTACATGTTAAGCTTCTCAGCAAGTTATCTCAAGAACCGTCCACTGAATTTTCTTCATTACTGACGCCAAGCTCCATCTAGAGAAGGCACAGGTCGCAGCAGATTTTGGTGACCTTCATATAATTTTCAAGGTCACAGCAACACTGAAGATTTCAGCATGTGAACCTGCAAGTTAAGTTTGTCAGCGAGATACGTCAAGAACCATTCACTTGATTTTCTTCACATTTGACACCAAACTTCATGTGCAGGGCCCAGTTGATTCTGGAGACCTTCACATAGTTTTCAAGGACACGCAGCAGTTCGAAGATTTCAGCATGTTAAGATAGCTCAAGAATTGAATTTTCTTCATTGACATTCAACACTTTTTTTTAAAAGTAATCATGTTGATTCAAGGTCAGAGTGAGTCTTGAAAATGTTTATGTTTGAACAGCTACAGAGTAAGATATCAGGAGAGGTTGACTTGTCATGTTTTTGTTGACATTTAACTTCATCTTAAACAACAAACTTCACTTTCATTACTTTTTAAGTTTGATTTGATAATTTGCGAAAGGGGATTATGTCACCATAGTGACAACTACTTGTTTACTTATATTTTTTGGACATATCAAAAACATTTCTACAATTAAGCTTTGTACTGTGGCAAGTTAAAAAGGGGATTCTACGTTACAACAGGTCCCCTACAGCCAGTGCCTGTCAATGATATAAATGGGTTATTTACTGGGCGGTCGAACTGTACTCATAGTCTTTATTTATGCATTTCCTAGGTTTGATAATGAGGGTCTTTCAGAAGTGCAAAAGTATGGAATGAAGCTAGGTTGATTCAAATAAAAAAACTAAGTATCTTGCTATTATTTCCAGCTTATTTAATATGGAAGGTCAAACATATTTTACTCCACACTAAATACATAGTGTGCTTGAACTTCCAGTGAAGAAGTAACATTACTGTCTTGATGTAGAACATGGCTGTGAAATGAGGGAACATTTGTCATAACATCAGTCACTTGATTGTCTGATCCAGACTAAATTCTTTGCAGGCCTTCATCATGTAGTGGGAATTTTGCAGCAGTATGAACCAAGAAACCTATCATGTTAAATTTGTTGTGACATTTGTGTTTCTTGTTTCAGGTGGTCTCCACCTGCGTCATTGAAGATGGTGTCTGCTTCTTGCTGAGGGTGTGGGATGGAACCAAACCCATCTAGTAGGTGTTTGTGTTTTCATCTTTAGAAATTAGTGAAAATTTCACACAATTTTCATCAGAACACTTGAGCTCCAGATATGCGCGTATGTGTATATTTTACTCAATAAAATCTCATTTACAAATATGGGAGTAAAAGTGCATACGAATGATTTAAAATTCAATAGGTCTGTAAGTGTAATACTTTGCATACTTACTCAATGGTAGGCGATGCCTATATGTACATATGCTATTATAGCCATAGCTACTGTCCGGAGTTTAATCTAATTGTCACGTGGCTTCCATGTTGAATATTTAAACATGGCTGCCAAATATTTGGCAGCATAACAATTACTGAAAACATTTAGTCTATTATACATTTAGGGAAGTTAAGTACCCAATAAGGATAATATCCTCTCTGAGCAAAAGTACTCATTTCTTTAAACTAGTGAGAGTAGACAAAATGCTAGTTACTACTTACAAAATGCAATTACTCATAGATAAAACAGACAAGGGAGTAAATACCCAATTGCTTGAAAAAATATAATTATCTGGAGCTCAGAACACATTCTGGATCTTACACTTTTGGGTTTAAGTTTCTGCTAGTTGTTAACTCAAAGTTTTTGACTGTCAGAGTACATGGGCCCTGAAATACACAGACAATGTGTGGTCAGCCATCACCGGTTTCAGCGAAGTTCGAATGGTTCAGAAAGGCTACTTCTAGCATGTCTAGTGGGAAGGTTTCACGGCATTTATGAAATGTGAAGACGGATCTGATTTTGTAAATGCATGTAATGGTTATCAGACTGGCGTATTACAACACTTCCTTCACATGATGGTTTGAAACTTGATATTGTAGACACAAATCAATGAATTGATAAAGTGTATAGCATTGTCTGTGTCAATCCACTTGGTGTGAATTCTGTGGGGAATCTTCACACCTTTTCTCCGTAGAACGTGAAACACTGTGATTTCCATTCCAGCCCTGTACGTGAGTTGGACACTGAAGGAAATGAGCGTGATGTGACCTCAGATCCATGTCTGCTACAGAGAGCAGACGGATATCTGTACGATGTCTGTGTGTTTGATGACCACTTCAGTACGGCCATCAGGGCACAGGTTAGATCAGGACTTGCTTGCATATCTGTAGTAGATACTCTGTATCTACTGTGTGTAGTACTCACTAGTGCGTGCGTGCGTGCGTGCGTGCATATGTATGTCCATTATATCTCATGTCTGTAGTAGATGCACTATATCTCTTGTATGTAGTAGATATGATATAAGTTATCACATCGTGTCGAGGGAAATACGGGGTTTTATCAGTCCCGAGTAAGGTTGAATACAACCATACGAGGGACCGATAAAACCCTGTATTTCCCTTGACACTATGTGATAACGCATTTATCTAGCTGAATGTTTTCACTAAATCAAAACAAGACAACACGCATCGAATCGACTGGCTGCCATGTTGACACCAGCTGATTGTTTGACCTCAATGCACCGCACGTTACTAAAGGCTTGTCGATGCACACTTTTCTCACTTTCGCAGTGGGAGTATACGACTTTTATGATGGATGTACATGGTATTTTATCAGTCATGTGGACCAATCAAAACTCAACATTCTTACATGAGGCTAGATAATATATCTTCTGTCTGTAGGATATATACGATATCACCAATCTGTAGTAGATACCCTTTATTTCCGTTCTGTTGCAAGTATGCTATATCTCATATCTAGAGGATTGTACCATGGCATTGTGATATCTTTCATTGTGTCTCTGACAAAGATCTAATGTTTTATAGAATGTGAAGGTGATATCTCAAGGTTGTCATGTATCATTTAGCATTTAGTGATGCTGATCTTGTCACTTTGATGTCTTCTGTGTACCAGTTTTGCTGTGAGGATGTCCATCTGATGTTTATTCACTTGCAGCCAGGCATGTTTCTGAAGTTCTACAACCTCCATGCTGCCGAGTACAAAAGCGGGGACAACTGTGACAGCCTGTCGGCCCTCCCAACAATTGAACTTGTGTTACATCGCGGGACAATGTATGGCAGGGGGTTATTAATTCTACATGAACAATCACGGGATGTGAAAATTCTGCAAGATAAGTTGAATGTTATTGTTCCTACTGGTCCACAGCTGCCCTCAAGTGAGCAGAATAAAGGGAGACAACTTGACTCAACACCCACTCGGAATGGAGTGGGGAATAATTCTAGCGATGGAGCTATGCAGCATCATGCATCGTGGGCAGATGTTGATGAGGGGATTGATGTGGGGCTGACACAGGAAGGAATCAGTTATTCTCGTAATGCAGGGGACAGAGCCAAGACATCCAGATATGGCAACCAATCAGATGACAGTGTAGAGGGTGAATGTTACATGTCTGCCATTCAACTGTCGTGTGATGCTTTGTCAGCTCAAGTGTGTGATGAGTCACGATGTATGCAGGAGACAGCTACCGGTAAGGGAGGAAACTTAAACATGAAAGTTTTTATAAGAATTGTCAAAAGTTACAGATTGTTGTTCAGAAAATATAAGTACTTGAAAACATCAATTACTATTTACAGTGAGACCTTGGATATCTGGACACATTTCATTTTGTGAAAATCATCTGGATAACAAAATATCCGAATATCTGGATTTCTGTCATCCAGGCTTTGTTGTTCAAACGGTAGCAAGCAGCCACTTCTTGGTTAAAATCACTTCCCAAAGAACATGGTCATTTTGATTTGCCAGTTAAAATTCACTCAAGTGTCAGATAGTTTTACTTATCCAGGGGTTGGGAAACAGAACTTTGACAGTGGACCATTTTCAGGATTATTAGCTATTAATGGGCCATTTTTTATTCTAATGTGCGAAATGGCACATGTCCCCTGCCTTTCCCAATGCCTGCTTATCACCACCAATGTACCTAACTGTACTGCCTTCCTAAATGCCCGGTGCCTCACATAATTTGTGGACTAGTAATTAAGTAAGGAAGTCAGTGTGCAGATCCCACAAGAATAAGATTAAAACTTTCAATATCTTAATTGCAATGCATAATTGTCCAAGTTTATGTACATCCCATCCTCTAAGCCTCTGCAAAATACAATTATGTATTATTAAGAAATAGCACACTCACAAGATCACTCACATGGCACAGAAATATAAAGATTTGGTATTTCATTAGTGAAACAACATCACACTTTAATAATCTACAGGAACGCTTGATGCCTGGGATACAGAACCGTGATGTCTCTTTAAAGTGTCAGTTTTTTTTGGCGGCAGAAGTCATCAGTAATCATCCATGTTAAAAGGTTGGCCCTCCTGGACATGTTCACTCTACCTCTTTCCAGTGATACTGAACCATCCCCATGTGAAACAGACCCGGATACAAGACGTACTCACGCACACTGTCCCGTTCAAGTTCCGTGTGAAGGCTCAGGTTGTGGACTGCAGGCCCACACCAACCAAAGCCACAGACCTTGTCTGCATTTATTGCAACTCTTGTCATTTTATGTGAGTTTTACACTGAAGAATGAAATACCAAAAGCGTGTTATTCACTTGTGTTGACTTCAGAAGGTGTGGGTGGGTGGGGTAGCTAAGTGGTTAAAGTGGTCAGTCATCATCCTGATGTCCATGGTAGCTGCTGCAGTTTTTTATCAGAGTTACCTCCCTTTGGTGCACAAGAAACCGGTGATCTTTTGTCTGTGTACCTATACATATGTTTTCATATCATGGTAACCATCTGTACCATATCCTCCCAGGCTCACACGATGATACAGGTGTATTGCAGATGAATCAAAACTCCTCACACTAGAAACATGCAAATGTAAGTTTGATGTGTATATGGGTTAAATGTCAAAGCCTCAGATATCTCCAGATAGTTTTTGAACCTTTGTGCTGTCCTTGTTTTCATCTGTTATGTTCTATAGAATTGGTAGCATGATTTGTAGACATATAGGCACATGAACTATATATTTATGCAGTTAACAGAATAACATTAGTTCTTGACATGTATTCTTCTGAAAAGAAGGAAAAACTGAATGAAAACTGAAGTGATTGAACAAATATGGGAAGCTAAAAGTTTGCAGTAAAATAATGTGATTAAAAACCTCTTAAAAATCAGTTAATCATATTTTTTACTTACCTTACCATAAGTCTATAGCATATTACCTCATGCTTCGCTTAGTAGGAGATCTGACGGAGTTGAATTGCTATTCAGTCTTGAATGGCTACCTCGCAATGGACGACTGTCATACGGAAGTATCTACATCTCCCCACTCCACGAGAAACTTAACTTTTACTTCAAGCGTCGTCTGATCTAGACGTGTTTGGGTTGCTAAAAGTTTTTTCAGAACCAATAAAGTTTAAACTTTACTATGCCTTTACACTGATTCCTTTCAGGGTTTCACGTTTGTGAAGTTTGTAAAGGTCTGAAGTCAGGCAGGACTGTGCTGCTGTGTCCTGCACCCTCCTGCAGCGTTTTGCAGTGTGCTCGAGACTATCTATTCCCGAATTCAAGGCGTACTTGGCGGTGGTGAGAAAGAGGAGGACACAGAAATTAAGAAGAAAGTGTCACGGTCTCCTGCATCCTCGTCTTGTTCGAAGGTATCTCTACCTTGTACACCAGAGATTCAGTCAACTTTGGAGATACCTGGAGCGGCGTTGGACACTGCGACTTGAGTGGAGCCATCACTGAACCAGAATCATTCAGCGCTTTTGATGTCGACGCAGATACCGACGCCTGCGCCTATGCCTATACCAACGCCGACGTCTATGCTGATACCGATGCCGATGCCTACCACCCAGCCAGGAGGTTGGGTGAATTTGGGGAGACCTGACGCTCTGGCGCACCCGGAGGTGCAACGGAACAGGCGGCACCTCCGACTACAGCTCCTCCGCTAATGCCGGATATTACAGGGACGACACAGAGGGCAGAGCACACCCGTTTGCCAGCACTGACGCCTGTGGACACACCCCAAGCTCTTGTCACATCGAGCTTAGAGAAGTCTGCACCAGGGATGGGCGCACTAGCGTTTGGAGCGCCATGGGGCCGTGTGACTTTGTCTGGGGATAGATTGAAAACAGGTTGTTCAGGCATCAGAAGGTCTCAGTCCAGAAGTCCTCAGAGTAGTTCATCGAGTGTTTGTCGGCGCCGTCGTTCGCCGTCCAGGTCACCGGATCGTAGGGGCAGATCCCTCCACTGCAGACGCAAGAGTTGGCGTTTGTGGTCCCAATCAGCATCACCCCCTCGTGTCAGACAGTCAACACAGGCGCTGGAGCGCAAGTCAACCATTTTGTGGAATACTGATGACGAACAATACTTCTCTCTAGATTATGAGGAGGACCCTGCACAACTGGAAGAGGAAGAAGGATTGTACCTGCCATTGTCTGCTATTTACGATTGGATAGCTGATAGGCTCCTGGAGTGCCTCCGACATCAGGGGTAGACAGCACCAGGGCTATTGGGGTGGAACCCGAACTGATGACCCCACCACATCCTATGGTGGCTGACGCCATTTCTTCATTGAATAATGACTTTACTAAGCTATCTTTGAATGCTACAATCAGAGCGCCCAAGTCAAAGAAGCAAGACTACAAGGTGCATAGTCTTGATTTTGCGGATTCCAGGGTGATGTTGGACGAAGCCATCAAAAGACTGTCTTCCTCCACCTCTTATAAGGTTCAGGACTCCAAATTACAGGCCACTGACACGGAGTTGCGGCGCATCCTAAAACGTGTCTCAGTGTTAGCATCAGCTACTGCACCAGCGCTGTGGACTTAATGGAGCCTAACGAGTCCCAATTGGAACATCTGTCATTTCTATTCCTATGGCAAAGCAAAGTGCTGCATGACCTATTAGGACATGTCCGGACAGCACTGGCGATGATGACAGTCGTGCACAGGATGGGATTTCTGGATACATGTTCATGGCAGGAAGAGTTTAAACGATGCTGATTAGAACTCCTTTCTCCTCACAGGCCTCGTCGGGAATGCCATTTCAGAGGTTTACAAGGAACATGCTGAATTAACAAACGTCTCCTAGAACAGTTAGGGTGGATGATCAACAGAGAAAAGTTGCATTTGCAGCCTTCGCAGGATTGGTGTTTATTGGAGGCCTGTTCCAGACACAGTACCACCGTGTTCGGACCCCCCACGTCCGATGGGAAAAGATCTTTCAGTTCGTAGCGAGGGGACTGTCAGAACTGTTGCTTCTCAGAGAGTGGCAGTCTCTGTTGGGCCTTATGACGTCTGCGCAGGACTGAAAACGCAGGGGGCGTCTGATGCTACGTCCGTTATGGAGATACCTCCTCCCGTACATACAGGCAAACGATGTTACGACGCACCTGTTGCTTCCAGTACATCTGCACTAATACCTGCACTGGTGGACGATCAAGTCGAACGTCTGCGAGTTTGTTTGACCAAGTTTGTGCAGGACCACAAACTATTTGTCGACACTTCGCTCCAGGGTTGGGGTGCACACCTAAACAATCAAACAGCCTCAGGGCTGTCTGACGCAGAAGCAAACTGGCACATCAACAATCTCGAGCTGGAAGCAGTGATTCTAGCTGTAAGTCACTGCTACGCCACTCCAACCTACTGATTGTCACAGACAACGCGATGGTGGTGTGGCTGATTTTGAAACGGGACAACCAGATCCAAGTCCCTACTGGATCAGATGTTTCGCCTAGCCAACATCTTAGACACAAAAGAATCGAAGCCAGAGCTCATCATATTCCAGGTTGCAGAAACATACTAGCTGATGCGCTCTCGCGACCAGGGAAGCCATCCCTGACCGAGAGGATGCTTCACCCAGAGATATTCAGTTCATATGTCAAAATCACGGGTGCCAACTGATAGACCTATTTGCAACGCAGTTCAACGCTCAGCTTCCAGTATACGTGCCTCCGATACCAGACCCAGCAGTTTGGGCAGTCAACGCTCTGTCGATGTCTTGGGAGGGACTAGACGCGTATGCCTTCCCGCCGCCAGTGCTAGTACCAGCGGTAGTGGCGAAACTCAAACTCACGATAAGGATCCGACTGCTTTTGGTCACGCCCTGTTAGCCAGCAAGGACGTGGCTCCCAGAGTTGTGCCGCCTCGCAGAAAGAAATCTGTCCCAGCTTCCAGAGTGGGATTAGTTGCTGCGCCATCCCCACAGTTGGATACTGCTCCTGGACCATTTGCAAAGGACTTTGAGGGATACTCATCTCAAGTGATAAGATCATTGCCTGGGCGCACAGTTTCCACCCGATCACTCTGCGATGATAAGTGGGCTACATTTGAGAAGTTCTGCTATTAGCATCACCCTAATTCTTGGCGGAGTTTTTACATTACTTGCGGTGCTTGAGGAAGCACAGGGGCAGTACCATTGGGACCTACCTATCAGCACTGAATTCAGTGTTAGCTGTCAGGAAGGTCTCAAAGATCCCTGAATCAGTTGCTGTGTTAAAAGCGTTCAAGTTGGAGGACCAAAAAGATAAGTTCCAGCCGCCAGTGTGGGACCTGAACGTTGTGCTACAGCACCTGAAAGGTCGCCCTTACGAGCCGCTGGACAGGGCATCGTTTGACAACCTAACTAGGAAAATAGTGTTTCGGTTGGCGTTAGCTACAGCAGCGATGTGGATGTGACCAGAGTCCGGTTGGAACAATCCAGACATGTTGCTGTACACTTCGGCCTCCTCTGGGATTTCCTGGCGAAGAACCAGCTGCCAGGCGAAGCAGACAGATTATTCACCATCTGCCCCTTACTGCTATTATCGGACCAGAGGACTATGGCCCTACACATGAACTGTACATTTTTCTGGCGGTCCTCGACAGTATTTGCGAGCCATTACTTGCGGGACTTAGCAGTGGAGGGGCTGCAGTCTTTCAGACCATTAGTAGTTGCGCAGCAACTCACACATCCTTCTGCCCTATAAGGATTGATCTTACTTACCTTGGTCTATAGGGGTCTTGTACTTACATGAGATAATGTACCGTACCCCTCCGGTGGTTAGTCGTGACTTACTACTCTGATTCTGGTTCCAGTGACCTTCACGAGAGATTGTTGTGGCAGACTGGCATACAGAGGGAATCAGTAGTGGTCCGGCTGCCTCGAGACATATGTGGGATCTTAGACGCTGACGGTCCTCTGGAGTCCTACACCACCGTCCTGACTGTTGTATCCATATGCTATAGACCTATGGTAAGGTAAGTAAAAAATTTGTTAAAATCAAAATAATTTCGATATTTAAATAATTACCTTACCATAGGGGGTTCACTCTCTCCCAACTTCGGGAGAAGTTCACTTCCTCCCCACTACGGACTCTACAGACCGAGAAGTAAAAGTGAAGTTTCTCGTGGAGTCTGCACGCATGCACAGTGGGGAGATGTAGATACTTCCGTATCATGACAGTCGTCCATTGCGAGGTAGCTATTCTAGATTGAATAGCAATTCAACTCCGTCAGATCTCCTACTAAGAAAAGCATGAGGTAATATGCTATAGACCTATGGTAAGGTAAGTATTTAAATATCTAGCATATTTAGATTTTAACAGTTTTACAAACAGAGCATTTGCATAGGGCTTTTTCCAAAGCAACCTTTATTAATCTCTTCCTGAATCCGCTTTTAAAAACTTATGTCATCTAGGATTATGTGGTCTAATAAGCTCACAAAATTCAGATAAATTCTGATGTTGTAAAAGCAAACTGAAAAGGCAACACTGGGTAATTTATTTACCTGAGGTCTCATACTTGGGTAATGGTGACTTGTTTTGCATATGTTGTGTTAAAACTCACCTGGAGCTCTGAACACTTCTGATACAATGGAGAGTGAATCATCATAGTTCTGAGATATGTTTTCACTATCAGTGAAGGAGTTTGGTAAGATTGGTGGTTTCTGTCAACACAGGTGCAATGTGGCTGAGTACGAGGCAGAGATGAGGGACAGGATTGGAGATGAAAGCTGCAGTGATGGCAGACAGGACAGGTCAGTGTGTCTTACAAGATGGCTTCACATGGTGGTAAAGTGACATATAGTCCCTCCAGTGACTGTTTATTGGTATCAGGGTGCCTGTTCACTAACCACCATTACCCTCGTCCTGTACAAAAGGATTGGTTTATAAGGAATGGAGCCCATTTCTGGTGTCCCTCTCCGTGATTTGGCTGGAATACTGCAAAAGGCGATGTAAATCACAACTCACTCAACTGTCCAAGGAAACTCTGGTCTGTCATATAATTGTATTACTGAGGCATTAAACAAGAGGCAAAGAAGCCAGTTAGGAAACTTTGATTGATTCCTTCCATCTATATCCAATGTCTGAAATGTATGAGTTGGATGCATTTTTCAGTACCTGGATCATATTTGAGATACTGACCACTTTGGTGAAGTCTAGAAGCAAGGCTATGGTTCTGAAAGGCCTTAATCAGTCAGACTGAGAAATTTACTTGGTGATGTGTCCATGTTGGAGCTCATTGTATTGCACTGTATCTGTATTTTATGGGTTGTTCCTGAGCAGATGGTCCTAGGTTGCTAGAGTGTAATTTAGCTGATGTTCTTGGGGCTGGTTGGATGTAGTTTAGCGGATGATTTGTCAAAGTTTTCTCTCCAGGTCACTGAATCTTGAGACAGATTATTCCAGAACGTGTCCTCGATGTACAGAAAAATCAGGTAACCATTATAACAATACTCTAATAGTAATACATGTATGACACTCTGAGTCTGAACTGCCTAGTGAGCCAAGCATATTGAGGTGATAGACCTCAGTAGTTGCTGACCTCAATAGTGGGCAACTCCTCAGAGTTGCAGTAGAGCTGACCTCAATAGTGGATAACCTCCTTATGTTTCAGCTTGTGACAGAGCTGATGTTGATAGTGGGTAACTCTTCACAGCTTCATCTTGTTGTGACAGAACTGGCCTCGATAGTGGGTAACTCCTCAGGTTCTGCTTGTTGTGACAGAGCTGACCTCGATAATGGGTAACTCCTCACAGCTTCAGCTTGTTGTGACAGACCTGACCTCAATAGTAGATAACTCCTGACAGCTTCAACTTGTTGCGACAGAGCTGACCTCGATAATGGATAACTCCTCACAGTTTCAGCTTGTGATAGAGCTGACCTCGATAGTGGATAACTCCTCACAGTTTCAGCTTGTGATGGAGTTGACCTCGATAGTGGAGTTTCAGTTCAGAGTTTCAGTTACTGGTATTTCTGTCCCCTGGAACTTGGAACCATGGAAATAATCATAAGGGACAGGTTGTGTGTCAGTATCATTGACACTTCTAGGGGCAGATCCAGAGTGGGGATACACACATACCCTTCTCCCCTGGGAGTTATGTGAACCCCCATTTCCAAAATCCTGTATCTACCCCTGTAATCAGTGTAATGTACCCCCATTCTGGAGTGAAAGGTACTTTTGAAATATTCATATCTCTCATTTGTGTCTGATTTGAGGAACACCATGTTATTAATGGCAGTTCAGATAGATGTCTCGCAAGAATGAGATAAATCATTCAGTGCAGTTTGTGCTTTGTGTGATCGAAGCATCACATGGCTTCAGAGACAAAGCAGTTGTGTTGCTTATGAAATAACCAATGTTGAATATTTTTGTGGATTTCTCAGCTGATCATGTGGGTGACCTTGAGCTGACATACGTGCTTCGCCTGCTGCTGCATGATGGGAGTGGATGGCTGGTGGCTAATCTCTGGCGGGGAGAGGCAGTAAGTACAGGAGCATCTTGTCCTATGTAGATGATTGTTATAAATTTTTGTGTCATCATCAAACCTGTATAAAACCCACCTACTATGCAACAGTAAAGGTGAGCTTAGGTATCTTGGTTCTTGTTTCATCCAGTCCTGAGGTGATTGTACACAACATTTAAGGGATGTTCATTCTATTCCAGACAAAATTCTTGAAGGACGTTTCACCAGAAGAAGCGCTGAGTCAGCCAGCAGCCTTCACAGAAGTCAAGGATGCTTTGAGCCAGATTTGTCCAGCAGACATCCACATTGGTGACAAGCCTTGGGTCGAATGTTGTATTGCTGCCTACACATGCAGCAGCGGTGTCAACTACCACATCTTTGACACAGTTGTAGTGTGACAGGTCCGGGTCATTCCATTTTGACTCTGTACCTGTGTAGCTAGAATGGATGTGATGTCCCTGAACACTGGAAAGCACTACACAGTATACACAGGCTGGATTTATCTCAATGATTCAAGGTCATGCCTGCAGACTTGACGATTTACTGCTTGGAATAAAATTCTTGTACAATGCTACAGACTATGCACTCTGAGGAACCAGGATCAGATTGGAGATCAAGATCAGTGTGTTAACAGTCCCCCATCTTTGACCTTGGTATGTTTATTCAGTGGTGCAGTCTGTGATCCCAGTGTGTATTTGCAAGATAATATAAACGATACCATCCATTTTAATAAAGGGTATGAACCATTTGGGTTGATTTTGTTTGTTTCCTTCTTAGGGTAGTTGCAATTACTCAGTAAATATGGTATTTTAGTGATGCAGCACTACAAAAAAAAAAAAAACAACTGGATAAATTCTACATAAAACCAACACTACTGCACCCTTTTACCCTGCAGTAGTCAAGCTCCACAACATTGTCAGGCCCTTGAGGTCGATGTTACAGACTTGTTGGAGTTTATCACATGGGGGGTGAGCGAGACTGCAGAGGATAATGTAAGATTTCTGTGACATTTTTAATGTAGGTGAAACAACCCTAACCACTAGAATCAAGGAACATCGGGCGTCCGTGGAGTAAAAAGAGACACTATGTCAGTCATATCTGATTACAGCAAAGCCTGTCCATAACATCCCAAGAAAGAGTTGTCTGACAAGAGGGCAGAAAACTGTTAGAGGCAATCAACCAAATTCCTCCACCCGAACCTAACAGTCATAAAGGTCCTCTTTTTTAACAGTCATCCAATGAGGGCTGATCAACAGCAGCCCTCTCCTACCCTTAACCATCAATAAACACAACACTTTTAGTATTAAATGTGGTCATCAACCTCTTCAAATATCCTTCATGTATATATGTTACAGTCAATGTGTAAAATCAAATCGTGAATTTATTCTCTTGTACTGGGTATCACTTGCTTGAGAACAGTGCTAGTTGTAGCATCTGCACCAGACGTCACTTCTATTGCATCAAAGAAGTTGTCAATCCATAAAGCTTGTTCGTCATCATTCCACCTTAGTGTTGCGGCTTGATGACTGCAGATCTTTGCTGCATGTACATCCAAGGTTGTCTTTGAGCATGGTTACGCTGTACATTTGTAGCAGGTAAAACGCTATAGTTTACTGAAATAAAAGTATTTCTTTCTGGAAAATGCATATTAAGCATGTTTGTTAGAAGTACCAATAAAATATATTCTTGTGAGTAATTGTGCTGGTAGGGGGCGCAAGGCTGTCCTTGCCCCGTGTGTCGATACCGCTTGACGTCGCTTTAAAATAGAGGACTTGAATGTCCAATAGTGTCAGCCATGAGAGGGGACAGCCAGCAGACATGCAGTTCTTGCACCATTTTTCACACCCGCGAGCACTTATTCAGAATGACTATACGAAGCGTGTGACTGGATTTGTCAATGAACTTGTTTCTTCTTAAAATCAAAAGGAAAAAGAAAAACATTAACCGTCTGTTCAAAACAATACGGATGTGGAATTTGTCGTATTCTATGGCTCTATTGGGACTTGTTTTTTATCTTCTTAAAGGCAACCATAATATATTTTTCGACTACGGATATTGGATGTGGTTCAAGTACGTCCCACGTGCTGGCATTCTTAAATTATTTAAGTAACTATAATTGATTTTTAAACTCTGAGCAATTAGCATATACATATCATTATTTTATCACTAAGTAATTGGTTATGTTCCAAACATAAGGGAAGACAGCGTTAAAAATTGTCGATTATACTGGAGGCATGGTGACCAAGTGGTTAGTCCCACTCAGACTGTAGTTCAAATCACACGCGGTCAGAGGTGACGGAAGGCGACGTGTGGAAAAGAATAGCCTCACTGACGAACACTTTTTGAGATGTTCCCCGACTGCTGAACCGTGACGTACCCAGCCGAGACGAACGACATTTGAAATGTCGATAGTGTAAATAACGTTTTTTTCTGTATTTAGAAGGCTCGGTGCATCAAATACAAGCGAGATGGGGTGGTCAAGGTGATATACCTTCAGTACACCTTATAACCCAGGTAGGTGGATATTCTCTATAACCCCAATCGGACTGATATACATATTTGGCTCGCTCGATCTGTGATATTCCCACGGTGGGACACACAGTCTCACCTGTGTTAAGAGATGAAACGGTATCAGATGACCGCTTCATTACATTCCAGGCAACGCTGATAACATGGTTCAGGAAAATCTGATATGGGTGATAGTTGGGAGAAGCCGAAATGTGCCGATGTCTTATGTCATATCGAGGATATGAGCAATCGTGACGTGCAGATTTACAAAAAATGTACCCTAAAAAAGACCTGTTCATTTTACAGTTGAATTGATCGCCTGGTTGCAAATATCTCATGTGGAAAGCTTTCGGAGAATCAAACCAGGTTATTGTTTCTAATGTTAGCAGCTTGTTCCATGTCTGGTCTCACTGTAACCCAAAAGCAATTTTCTCACATTCGGTTGCAAGGTCGTCTGTTGTAGTTACCTACTCGTCCGTGTCAAGATAGTTTCAGGTGGCAAGCTGGCAAGTGAGACTACACCTCGAAGCTGTGATAGTCGATGTTTCAGCAGTGACTAATTCATTGGTATAACCAACCAGTCGGGAAAAGGGCGTCCCATGTCAAAATTTAAGAATATGCCTGTCCTAAAATCGATATGTCTACGGATATAAGCAGTTCCGGGTACGCCCAATGTAGCGGGGTCATTTCAAATGAACTTTGATGATTTATCAGAATTCTCTGTACAAATAGCAATGCTTTCTATAATAGCTTGTTATGAAATTTTTTTTATGTAGAAGTTAACACCCTTCTCACCACTGTGCTGATGAGTCGCTGACTGAACATTACCAACATATTTGAGGGATTTTTATAGAACTGTATTCGGATGCCAGTATACCCGTGAAACACAAGCCTCGGGCGTTATGTCAGAACTGAAAGCAACACTCTTATGACGTAAAATTCTACCGTCCTTTGAACTGGAGAGCGAACTGTAACAACGTCCCGAATGTGAAGAACATCTGACGCAGTGCACCAAAGTAGCTTAGTAATTACTGCAGTTTGGTAGTCCAAGTAAATATTACCTTCATCACATCCCTTGTGTCGTCTGGAATGGTATCAGCTGGTAGTATCGACTTCTATCCTGACAGGGTAGCTCGGTGTTCACCCTACTGACCTCTTCTATCCTGACAAAGTAGCTCGTTCACCCTATAGGCCGCTTCTATCCTGACAGGGTAGCTCGGTGTTAACCCTACTGACCTCTCCTATTCTGACAAAGTAGCGCGTTCACCCTATAGGCCGCTTCTATCCTGACAGGGTAGCTCGGTGTTCACCCTACTGACCTCTTCTATCCTGACAAAGTAGCGCGTTCACCCTACAGGCCGCTTCTATCCTGACTGGGTGGCTCGCTGTTCACCCTATTGACCTGTTCTATCCTTTCCGGACTGCTTGTTGTTCCTCATAATAACCGTATCTATCCTGACAGGGTAGCTCGTTGTTGACCCTATTGGCCGCTTCTATCCTTACAGGGTAGCTTGATGTTCTTCATAATAACCGTATCTATCCTGACAGGGTAGCGTGTTGTTCCTCATAATAACTGCATCTATCCTGACAGTGCAGTTCGTTGTTCACCCTATTGACCACTTCCATCGTGATAGGGAAGTTCGTTGTTGACCTCATTTACCTCTTCTATCCTGGCAGGGTGGCTCATTGCTCACCTCTTGGCCTCTTCTACCCCGACAGGATAGCTCGTTGTTGACCCTACTGGTGGCTTCTATCCTGACACGGTACCTCGTTCTTCACCCTGTTGGCCGCCTCTACCCTGACGGGTAGCTCGTTGTTCACCCTACTGGCCGCCCCTATCCTGACAAAGTAGCTCATTGGTCACTACTGTCTGCTCGGAGTCAGCATACTGAGTCTTATATCCATGTTAAACTGGGGCATTGTATTTCAGAAAGACGCTGACATTAGTTCAGACCCTGTGTTAGTATTACCAACTACACACACAAATACGTCGCCATATAGCTGCAATTATCAGAAACTCGCTATTGGCTCAAATTCACTCACTACTGACTACGATCGCGTTCTGCTTTGAAAGACCGTCACCGGTCTTAAATCACAAGCGAAAGAACCGCAAACGTGGATGAATAGCCTTATCTCACAAGTACCCTTCCTGTCGTAGAGCAACCATTTATGACCCATCGTACTATATCACAGACGTACGAATGGCATAGTCCTTTCTTCAACAAAATTAAGGTTTCAAGACAGGATTTGGTTTGGGATCAGAATTATTTCAGGTTATAAGTTTCTAACTTTTAGCTGAATTATTTCAACTATAAAAATAATGGCTGTATTTTTTAAATACGTACCAGCTAGAAAATGTCACGCTATATATTCATTCCACTATTTGAGGCATATGCTATTTCTTTTCATATTTCAAAAGAGGGGTTTGAATATTTTAACACCTCCTCCCATGCCCCTAATAGTAGCCCACGCACAATTAGATAGTTTTACATTTATGGTTCGTACTCTGTTAAGCTTATCTTGTCAGTATGTAGTTTTTCTACATGTGGACAAGTAGCCATGTTTCTACTTGCAGCAAACAACACCATGCTCTCATCTGCAAGAACTACTCATCTTGACATAGTGACAACCGAGTGAGCTATACGCACGTGGACCATGTACACGATAAGCGACCAGCCTCCTGTGAGCGGCAACCCACGTGGTCGCGATGTTTACGTCACAGACACGTCATCCATGTCATCGTCGGTGTATGACAAGGTATGACAATGTACAGTAGAGTTCTCTAGGGTGGACTATGTCTTAACTCAGAATGATAACTCAGCAGGTCGATCGTGACATGTTTTCTACGACTAAGACTCAGGAGTATCTATAATTTACATATATCACATTTAATCTATATGAGACCAATTTGTCTCTAAATGTATATTAACATATTCATCAGGAAAGATAAAAGTGAACGTTATTATCATATTGGGAAATTTGTTCCCAACTTTATAGATTAAGGAATTTTAGATATTTATCATGCCTTAGATTTCATTGAGATTTTCTTTTAATCCACCGTCAAAAGCAAACTACAAAATTAGACACGAAATTCTATATCTCTTCAAAAATATTTTGGAACGATTCTTATAAAATTGTACGTATGCTGTGGTGAATAATACAGAAAATAATGTTCATCTTCAAGACAACAAAAATAAGTTATCTTTCGGTATTTTAATTGTAACTTTGCTCTTTATTCAGGAGTAGTATTTTTGCAAACTTTCAACTACCTACATCGAAATACAGGCAAAAAACTGTTAAACAACTAATTGGACACTATAATCGCTAATATACTGAACAGCAAAAGAAACGCAACTGTTTTTATCAAGTTTTTATATAGAAGACAAACACAATCGCGTACTTGTGTGAGCTTTCATTTTGTTTTTGTTTTTGCTGTTTTGTATATTAAATAAATGCGGTTGGTGGTGCTGACGGGTATTGCATGTGTGGAGAAATATTACTTGCATATTATCAAACAAATATTTTCGATGAAGTTACTAAATATACACATACATAATATTTATGGAGAATTGGATAAAACAATATATACACAAAGGCTCAGACATGACGTTAAACATCCTACACTTTCATTTCCCAACAGGACACACCAAAGACGCTGTCGGTGAAGTCCGGGGTGTCCTCCGAGACCATGGAACCGAGAATCGTGTATGGAGTTGACGAGAACGAGGAACGGGGCAACTGGAGTGGGCGGATGGACTTCGTGTTGTCCATGCTTGGGTACGCCGTGGGGTTGGGCAATATCTGGCGCTTCCCCTACCTGTGTTACAGGAACGGAGGGGGTGCCTTCCTCATCCCATTTATCCTCATGTTGGCTATAGTCGGCATGCCGTTGTTCTTCATGGAGGTGTGTCTGGGACAGTTCACCAGCTGTGGTCCGACTACGTGTTGGAACTTTGCTCCTTTGTTCAAAGGTAGGTAGGATGCTATTGTGTGTTTGTTGGTTATCGCGGTACTCCTCAGTATTCCAACTATATAGCTGCAGTTTATAAATAATCGAGTCTAGGTCTGACAATTCTGTGATCAACCACATGAACATCGATCCATGCAAATACTAGTAGTATACGACAACGTGTCAACCAAGGCAGCGAGCCTGACCAGAAGAGATTTTGGCAGAAGAATACGGTAACCTGCAACTGTATCCAATATACACGATATTGTCAAGTGAAAAGACTGGCGTTGTCAGTTCAGTTGAAGAGAATGCAATAATTCCTTTTCCCCCGCAGGTGTTGGGTTCGGCATGTTGATCTGCTCGGGTCTTGTCAGCATCTACTACAATGTCATACTCACCTACTCTTTCTTCTACCTGTTTGCATCATTTACGAGTAGTCTCCCTTGGACAAGCTGCGGGAACGACTGGAACACTGATGGTAAGGAGATGCAGATTCATACGTCACAGATACTGTAGTAGTGGCAGATGACGTCGCCGTCAGATGTGTTGCAGCTGATCACGGTAGTCTGTAAATAATGTTGCCAGGGCACGAAACACACAGATCACACATGGTACAACCCGATACACCTTCTTGTCCATTACACATGAACTGTGAAATATTCCACCTGTGGATCCAGGCTGTTAGCTCTGTAGTCCAGGGGCTCCTTTCACGAAGCAACCTTTACTAAGGTTAACCTTGACTCCCATTCTTTAACATTGCACTTAAGTTACCCTAGACTTAAGTAACCTTAGTGCAGTGTTAGAGAATGGGAGTTAAGGTTAACCTTAGGTAAGGTTGCTTCCTGAAAGGAGGCCCAAGTCACGTTTACCACCTTCAAGGAGGGGTTTGTTTCCTGGCTTGAGATCACAGTGCTTTAGTTCATTATTACTGTTTAGTCACGTGACTGAAATAAATCCAAACTGTTTGTTTGACTGTTCGAACAGTAATCAAAAATACACCCTGTGGTGAAGTCAATTTAGAAACATCTGTTCATTGTGTCGAGTTGCGTCCCTTTGGTAACTCCTAAGCCCGTGAACATACTCGGTTGGAATCCATGACTACTCTGAAAATGTTCCCTGGTTTGACATCACCATTGGCCCTTTGGCCAAAGTGACAAACGTCTCTCCCGGCAATATTCAAGCTGTCTCAGGATGGCTTGTTTATAATGGAACTGCACAAACCAGTGGCGGATAGTCTGAGCACCGTCCCACTCCGTCGATGACAAAGAAACCTAGCCTGAACACCCTACCCAATCTGGCTTACATAGTCATCACTACCTGGTTGACGATGTCATACTTGTCATACAAATATTGGGGCCCGGGTTCGATTCCACACATGGGCACAATGAGCAAAGTCCATTTGTGTTGTCCCTCCGTGATATCGCTAAAACTGGCGTACAAGTTAACCCACTCACTCACACATACAACTATTACAGACTGCAGCCTGAACCACCCATTGACGTCTTGCAAAGAGCAGGGGACACGATACAGCAACGGCACCTGCTACACGGACGGCACCTACAGCGGAGTGTGGAACAACTCCTTGTTCACCAAAGCCGGCCTCAAAAGAACCTCGCCGTCCGAGGAATACTGGAAGTAAGAATTCAGGGCGGCTTTGTGCTCCCATTAAGCACACATTTCCAAACGAACCTTCAGAATTCTCCTCTCCGAGTTGTTGTCATAAACAAATTACAGTAGAGACATGATTAAATGAAAACAATCATGAATACATTCTTTCACTTTCCTTTGCAGCAACTACGTCTTGGGTTTAAGCAGTGGGGTTGAGGACCTTGGCAGTCCACGATGGGCGTTGACCTTGACCTTGCTATTAGCTTGGATCGTTGTTTTTCTGTGTCTTATCAAAGGCATCAAGACCACTGGTAAGGTAGGTAATTCTCCATGAGATGGTGATCATGTGGTTGAGGACCTTGTCAGTCCACAGTGAACGTTAACCTTGACCTTGCTATCAGTTCGGGTCGTTGTTTGACTGTCTCATCAAGGGTATCAATGAAGCAGGCAAGGTAGGTAACTCTCTTTTAGGTATAGATCGTGCGTAATGGTACCACCAGTGTAATATAATTGGATGCAGACAATTAACGCTTTGCTTACCGTGGTCATTCTTGTACACGCATGGCCATAAATTCGGTGTTTGTTGCGACCAGGTGGTGTACTTCACAGCTCTCTTCCCCTATGTCGTCCTCATCATCCTGTTCTTCCGTGGGGTAACGTTGGAAAACGCGTGGGAGGGCATCTACTTCTACATTGTACCTCGCTGGGAGAGGCTAGCTGACGGCAAGGTGAGTCAGGAGAGGGCGTTTTCAGGAATGTGTCAGGAGATGCTGTCCTTCCGCAGAGGGGTGAACCAGGGGGTGTTGGAGGTTGTTCTGGAGATGTGTTGATGCAGGATATGACAGTATCAAGGGAGTGATTCTTCATGAAAGAAAACGTTTTCCGGGGAAGGTGGCACGACAGTTCAGAGGGAGAGAGTGTGCAGAAAGGGGACAGGTTGAAACCTTGATGGCATGGGTTAAGGCTTACATCGTACATGATTAACACAAACGGCAAATCTGCAGCGGTACTGATTTCAAGAATAATCCTTTTCCACCAATAGACGTGATGTTCACAATTCAGAACACCTTCAAGCAGAATTTCTTCCTCTTATGTAAATGCAGGTATGGAGAGATGCGGCCGTCCAGATCTTCTACTCGATGGGGCCCGGATGGGGTGGTCTCATTGCGCTGTCCAGTTACAACAGGTTCCACAACAACGCGCTCACGTAGGTGGATGTCGATGAACAGGTTTTTGTTTCTAGTCACAGAATCTGAAAACGAATATCATAAGTATCTGCATCTTTTTGTGACAGTTTTCAGTATTGATCGTATTTCTTCTTGCATAATTCATGATTGCTGCATTAATTGTAATGAGTCGTAATGTCAGTCGTATCATGTTGCCGCCCTGTGTATATTTTCAGTGATTCTCTGATCGTATCATTGGGGGACAGTCTCACAAGTATATTCGGAGGTTTTGTTATATTTTCGTATCTGGGATACATGGCCGGAAAACTGAATGTCAGCATTGAAAATGTCGTGAAAAGCGGTAGGTGTGTTACTGACTGTAGACAATAGGTTGCCAGTAGATACACAATACAGAGCGAGATAGGCTTGTTTAATGTAGCACTATTTCAGTCATATTATTGCGCGTCAACTTGTTTTACGCCGCTTTTGGCAATATTCCAGCAACACCATAATGCCCCATTGGGCTTCACACTTTCTACTGATGTTGGGAATCGAATCCGGATCTTACTCGTGACGAGCGAACGTTTTAACCTCTGGGCTACCCTATCGCCATGACTTGAAAGGAAAGACTAAGATAGAGATCATTCTGAATAGTTTTCTGTTCCAGTCCAGGATCATATGATCATATAAGGACTGAGACGGCATTAACCCCAGCAGGCCATACATAAAGTATGTAGCCACGTTATATTGGTTGAAGGCGATATGTTCCTACGTATGTTCCTGTATTGTCACCCAAATAACCCGTTATAACTATACCCTGTTCCTACTTGTCATGAAAGTTGAAAACGGGGACCATAGAGGACTTGTCTCTGGTCTGTAATACCTTAAAAAAAATAATACTTCTTTACATGTTATGAAATGTCTAGCTGGGCAATTACAAGTAAAAATTTTGTGCACCAGGGGCTGGCCTTGCATTCATAGTGTACCCGGAAGCAGTTGCGTCGCTGCCGGCTCCACCCTTGTGGGCCATCTTGTTCTTCTGCATGCTTATCACCTTGGGACTTGACAGTCAGGCAAGTTCTGTCCTCCCTCCGTGTATATCGCGGCATCTACAGGGAAATACAGTGGCTTTCGTGTGCATGTGTAAAATTCAGTAATAGATTTCATAAATGTAACTCTTTGCTGCTCTGATAAAGTCACTTCCTTCTTCAGTAGTAGCTAAAACTAAGTGATCAAATGTTAACACTTTATAACGGTAAAAGCCATTTATCTGTTATTTTAAGTTTTATAAGTTCCAATGGACTTTGAACTTTGCTCTCACGTTTTCAGTTTGCTCAGGTGGAGACAGTTCTGACAGGGACACTGGATCTGTTCCCTCATCTGAGAGCCCGCAAGACGTTCGTCATTCTCATTATTTGCAGCGCCATGTTTCTCCTTGGACTTCCGCTTGTCACTCCTGTGAGTTTTGTGTGACTTCCGCTTGTCACTCCTGTGAGTTTTGTGTGACTTCCGCTTGTCACTCCTGTAAGTCTTGTGTGACTTCCGCTTGTCACTCCAGTAAGTGTTGTGTGACTTCCGCTTGTCACTCCTGTGAGTTTTGTGTGACTTCCGCTTGTCACTCCTGTAAGTGTTGTGTGACTTCCGTTTGTCACTCCTGTGAGTTTTGTGTGACTTCCGCTTGTCACTCCTGTAAGTGTTGTGTGACTTCCGCTTGTCACTCCTGTGAGTTTTGTGTGGCTTCCACTTGTCACTCCAGTAAGTGTTGTGTGGCTTCCGCTTGTCACTCCTGTAAGTGTTGTGTGACTTCCGCTTGTCACTCCAGTAAGTGTTGTGTGACTTCCACTTGTCACTCCTGTGAGTTTTGTGTGACTTCCGCTTGTCACTCCAGTAAGTGTTGTGTGACTTCCGTTTGTCACTCCTGTGAGTTTTGTGTGACTTCCGCTTGTCACTCCTGTAAGTGTTGTGTGACTTCCGCTTGTCACTCCTGTAAGTTTTGTGTGGCTTCCACTTGTCACTCCAGTAAGTGTTGTGTGGCTTCCGCTTGTCACTCCTGTGAGTTTTGTGTGACTTCCGCTTGTCACTCCTGTGAGTTTTGTGTGACTTCCACTTGTCACTCCTGTAAGTGTTGTGTGACTTCCGCTTGTCACTCCTGTGAGTTTTGTGTGACTTCCACTTGTCACTCCTGTAAGTGTTGTGTGACTTCCGCTTGTCACTCCTGTGAGTTTTGTGTGACTTCCGCTTGTCACTCCTGTAAGTGTTGTGTGACTTCCACTTGTCACTCCTGTAAGTGTTGTGTGACTTCCGCTTGTCACTCCTGTGAGTTTTGTGTGACTTCCACTTGTCACTCCTGTAAGTGTTGTGTGACTTCCGCTTGTCACTCCTGTGAGTTTTGTGTGACTTCCACTTGTCACTCCTGTAAGTGTTGTGTGACTTCCGCTTGTCACTCCTGTGAGTTTTGTGTGACTTCCACTTGTCACTCCAGTAAGTGTTGTGTGACTTCCGCTTGTCACTCCTGTGAGTTTTGTGTGACTTCCGCTTGTCAGTCCTGTGAGTTTTGTGTGACTTCCGCTTGTCACTCCAGTAAGTGTTGTGTGACTTCCGCTTGTCACTCCTGTGAGTTTTGTGTGACTTCCGCTTGTCACTCCTGTAAGTCTTGTGTGACTTCCGCTTGTCACTCCTGTGAGTTTTGTGTGACTTCCACTTGTCACTCCTGTAAGTGTTGTGTGACTTCCGTTTGTCACTCCTGTAAGTGTTGTGTGACTTCCACTTGTTACTCCTGTAAGTGTTGTGCGACTTCCGCTTGTCACGCCTGTAAGTTTTGTGTGGCTTCCACTTGTCATACCTGTAAGTGTTGTGTGGCTTCCGCTTGTCACTCCTGTAAGTTGTGCTTGACTTTCGCTCGTCACTTTAGTATTTCTTGTAGGAATTGTGTGTCTCACTTCAGTAAGTGTTGCGTGACACACATGTCACGCCAGCAAGTATTGAGGGTCCTCCGTTTTTCCATCCAGCACGTATATAATGTGACTTTCGCTGGTCCGACTTTTCACCTGATCAGTCAAAGAGTACCTTAGCTGATCAGGGGCTATATTCTCGAAACGTTGGTGGCCTTACGAATTGTAGACTTTGATCGTAGCCGATGTTTTAAGAATGATCTTAAGAAGTTCGTAGGGCCGCGAAAGTGGGATTGTGTCATTTGTTCAATCTATGCTCAGTACATTCCCAACTGTCTGGAATGATAGTCGCCATTAAAACCTCAAGAAGACTGCTTTCTAACTGCCTTCACTAATCGGTCAAAGTTCGGGAAAGATCTTTTTGCAGCAGTAGAATCAAATATGATTTTAATCACATTATCGCCTAGTAATATTCTATATTCCGCTGCACGTGGACAACCTTCGTCATCATGGCAGTATTTGACCTTGACCTTGTGTGTTCAGGGCGGGATGTACTGGCTGCAGCTGATGGATCACTACGCCGCATCTTGGTCGCTGTTGGTGATCTGCCTCACTGAGAATGTCGCCATCGTTTACATATATGGTTCGTATACTAGTCTGTTTTGTCAACACCTTTCGTAGACTTTCAGATAAGAGTACTCGTTGTCCAGTTACAAAATGGCATGAGTAGCCTTATGGTTTAAGCATCAGCTCGTCACGTTTAGGGTCAGGTTGGAATCCCGTTTCTGGTGTCACCCCATTATTATTGCTGGATTATGAATCAGGCACTTTCTCACAATAACAATGACGAATTGATGTCTACATGTTCACATGATACAATTCATGACTTGTGCCAGTGTGTAACGGTGATGTGAGTAAAATGTGGAGTCGCATCGGTATTTCGGCCAAACAGAGACTTAGTACAGATGCACACCATATGTCATGAGTTAAAGAAACATATATTTCTCATTTTATCCCTCAACACAACAAAATACTGAACCAGAATACACCGGGGTACGGTTCGGCGCACTGAATGGGTGTTATATGGTTTACGTTAGGAAATACAGACACTGAAACACAGTCCGAACAAATGGGATGCGGTGCAGTGATATCTCCGTCAACGTATACAGCTGTCATTACATTCTCTCAGGTATCAACCGGTTTTTCAAGGACCTTGAGATCATGATGGGAAAGCCGCCCTCCATTTGGTGGAAGATCTGCTGGATGGGCCTCAGTCCAGGCGCCATTGTGGTAAGCAGACGACAACGTGTGTTACAGCAGACGTCTCTTCGTTGTGATATTTCCATGGTTATACAGAGTGTGAAAACCAAATTAAGCACATTCAAATGGCAACTGTAGCATATTTCACTCCGATTAAAACAAAAACAAAGCTAAAATTATATTTGCTATCATTGTATTTGCAATCAGAGAGGAATATAGAAAAACCTGAAATCATCTATGCATGAGTCAGCCTCAGACACTACATAGCTAGCGCAGTTCTTCAGCATGTATCATGGGATTGTCTGACGAATTTGGAATCGGAATCGGTCAACATAGTCATTGGTCTTCCCTCAGGTCTGGGAGATCCTTTACTTCACCACCCCCTGACAAGTTGACCAATAACCGTGTGGGTGATGTTGAAATTTGCACCGATTGCGCCAGGACATCTGGACAATAACCCGTGCACTATCACATGATTTCATTTCAGTTCATCTTCGTATTTTCCCTGATCGAGTACAGCCCGGCGAGGTACGACGCCTACACCTACCCGGCGTGGGCTGAGGCGCTGGGGTGGATGATGGCTTTGCTGTCCATCCTTATCATCCCGGTCGTGATGATCTACAAAGTCAACAAGGAGGACGAGGAAGACTCACTGATAGAGGTATATACAGTGTCTACTCCGAAACCTCGGATATACGGACCAGTTCCCAGACTATCTGCTACCTAGTTGGCCATAGGCTAACAGTCCATAGCACATAGTGGGGCCAGCATGTTTGTGTTAATGGTGTTTACCCGTATCACAGGTTCGATATTCCTCATTGTTGCTACAGTCAGTGCTACATGGAAATGTAAAAATACTCGCTCACTCATTTCAGAAGCTGAAGTTGTTAGTCATACCGACTCGTTCGTGGGGTCCAGCGCTGGTCAAACACAGAAAACTGATCAAGTACGTCCAGGGTTTCGTCATCGATCCAATGGCGGAGAAGGCCAAACTTGGCTTTCAGAATCCAGGCTTTGACTCCAGCTCCCGGACGAACAGCATGTCCAGAGTAAGTTCTTCTCTCCTGTTATCATGGTATGTTGGCTATTTTAAATCACAAAGTCCAGTCCTGGAGTACCAATTTCCCATAAAGAGCCTGCGAACCAATACTTTTGCCACGTTTCAATATTACACATAGTAACTTGAAACTCGTCCGTCGGTCATACGAAGATAATAACTTATATAGATCCATTTCATTGGTCAATAACCATCACGAATACCGCCATGACGTCATGTCTTACTTAGAGCGTTACTTGCTCGTCAGGGTACGGGGTAGTGGTTAAAGAGCCCGCTCGTCACGCCGAAGACCTGGATTTGATTCACAGGATGGGAACAATGTGTGAAGCCCATTTCTGGTGTTCCCCGCCATGATATTGCTGGAACATTGCGAAAAGCGACGTAAAACCATATTCAGTCACTCACGATCCACCTCTAACACTACGAGTGTATTCAAGTTAAAATCTTTTGTTGTTTCAGATGAGCGCGGGGGCGTCCCTAGGAAACCTGTCACGTAGCACAGCTCACTCCAATGTGTCATATGTGTCACATGTGTCCTTCGAATCTTCTGTTTAACTACATTTTATCACATACTTAACGCTGGATGGGTAGGAGGGCATTTGTGTATATCATCTACACAAACATCATTTGCTGTTTGTTGGAAGACTCGAAACTGAACGGCATAGATTAAGAAATCAGGATTTTATTAATGACGAAACATCACTAAAACACTTTGAATATTGATAAACGAGTTACAATTGCGAGTTACAACGACAGCATAAAGGTAACACGTGTATTTGTGTGTAATGTTGAATTGCTCAATACAACCATTTGAAAATTAACCCTGTTCTACTCAGAAAGCAGAACAGACGGGTCTGACTGAATCGTACTTCGGTTTTACTGCTTATGTATGACATACGCATTCCAACCTGGGCCCACTTGCACAAAGCTACCTTAGCGCTACGACTATCTTAAACCTACGTTGGAGAATGGAAGTTACAATCATTGTAGCGCTAAGATTGCTTTGTGCAAGTGGGCCCTGTTGTGCACTTTGAGCTGATTACGTGTCCTATGTTTTGTTAAACATATATACAATCAGGAGAAGATGGCCCATGCACCTGTTCATTTATCATAGCGTGACTGAAACAGTAACGGTATTGCCAATTTATCGAGTGTCCTATACCGCTGGAATATGCTTGAAAGCGGTACAAGAACCTATACCGAAACGTCGCCATTGATAAAATAAAAATGCTGATCATCCATAAAGCTGTGTCATCCCTATACCAGCAACTTCTACAATGCCACACAAAGAAATCTCTCTTTAACGGCCTATTGTTGCTAACCTCATTTCACGGTGTTCAATGGTCACGCCCAGCCTCCCACGAACACCCGGTGGCCTCTGCAACTTATTCTAGTGGGCAGAACTGTGATATTTTGAACTTTCACCATATTCTCCACATCGGTTTCAGTGGCCTTGACCTTCAGACAAGTGGATTTGTGGTTATGTGCGGGCAAAATACGAAGCAACGGAAATTAAACAGAGACATCTACCCACTTTCATTTAGAGTGAATACTTTATCGTGAATATCTCCTTGCAGGACAAAAAAAATGAAATCTCATTAAAGTAAACGTTCGTGTTTATGTCATCTATTTAAGAACTTGACAAAAGACAGTTGCGTTTCTTTTCCTCTCCAGTATCTGTTTTAAGCCTGGTTTAAACAGGAAATTGACAATCTTCCAACAATATCACGTCGGGAGGACGTTGGCGTCAGAGGTTGTGACCACGAGATGAATTGCGAGACTTCGACGTAAAGAGCAAAACGTTTTAACTTCTTGACTTAAGAAACGTGCCACGAACACAGGTTTTAACACCAATAATCGTGTTTGAAGAGAGCTACTTCACCTACGTTATATGATGATATCAAATGGTGTATAACGTAACCAAGGTTGTATAGACAGCTTTTAACAGTGTGTTCGACATTTTGTATTTAACGCTGTTGTTTCAAATTCCACACTACTACCTAAATGACAGCGCCCATTTACCTTTTTTTCTCATTGTACATTTTGTTATACCAAAACCCTGTCACACACCTGTCAAAGAATAAAGTCCATATTTTGGCAAACCGAGAGTGTTTCTGTCCTTGTTGTCCTCGATGTGTCGTCCTGCGCATATACAAAAAAAAACAGTACCCAGCAACCCTGCTACTTAAACCTTACCCTCGATAGTGAACATTCACACGATACTTCATAAATTAACTCCCTACAGTGGCAGTTACATGCCATTGCTAAAGAGCACCAAGAAACACGATGTTTTTGAAACGAATACATATTTAGTTATCAAACAGTTATTCAACCCCCGTGATTGAGGCATTCAATGAGTGTTTGCCTAGGTTCGCCCTGGGTTTGAGGCGTGCGTTCACTATGAACTGTTAGCGCAAGGCCAACAAGGCAGCTAATAGTGTGTGCTGCAGGGTCGGATAAGTCAGATCTGCTCTGAACAGTCGCCGTATACGATGACGCTAGGTGCGTGTAGGGAGAGTGTGAAGGGGAGGATCTAGAGGTAACCCAGAAGGTAGGTTGCATGTGCAAGTCTTCTTAAAGATTCAGGTGAAAAGAGTGTGTTCATATTAAATGAACATATTTATATCCAAAATAAACCACTGATTGTGTTAAACTTGTTAAAATGCAGTTTGTAAAATACAAAACGTAACGTGTCTTGGAATGTCAATCTCAATATGCCCTAATCTTACGTGGTATCTAACACTGTCAATGTTACCAAATGTAACTAAAACGAGACTAGGACAGCCAAGGTTGCTCTGAGCGGGGAGCACACGGACACTTGTCTGGTATCACTGACCGGATAAAAGTGTAACTGTATGCTATTGAGGATGGAACCACCTGATCAGCTGTCGATTATAACTTGGGGGATCAAACCACCTGATGAACGGTCGGGTATACCTTAGCATATCAAACCACCTGATCAACTGTCAATTATAAGTTGGTGATCAAACCGCCTGATCAGCGGTCGGGTATTAACTAGCAGATCAAACCATTTGATCAACTGTCGGGTATGACTTAGCATATCAAACCACCTGATCAGCGATCGGGTATAATCTGGCGGGTCGAACCACATAATCAACTGTCGGGTAAAACTAGCATATCAAGCCATCTGATCAGCGGTCGGGTATAATCTGGCGGATCAAACGACTTGATCAACTGTCGGATAAAACCTAGCATATCAAACCACCTAATCAACTGTCGGGTGTAACTTTGCATATCAAACCATCTGATCAACTGTCAAATATAATGTAGCGGATCAAACAATCATGACTGCTCACTACAAATCACCCGTATTGTCAAGTCGATAAGGCGTATTGGAATGTTGTTGACTTGAACCCTGGTGTCCTCATACCGAAAGACTTTAAAAGATGAGAAATTGTTGCTGTCCTGCCTTGTTCTCGACATTCGAGGAATAGATCAAGGACTGATCGGCTCGAAGTCAGCAGAGTGTATCAGAAAGGGGTATCAATGTCAGTTTGCGGCGTTGTACTGTAGTACAGCCACAGACTTGAGTTGTGTACCAGCCTCACTCATGTACACGTACACAAGCACGTATTCAGTCTTACCATATAAATGGTCACATTTCTATGGCCTTAGGTATAAACTCATTTGCTGTTTCTGTTTCTCCATGATGTGCAGGGGTTCAAAAATATTTTGAAAAGTCACTTGTCACGTTTTCCTCTTGTCCTGATTTTATGACACAATGCGTGAAGTCAATGGTTACTGTACTATTTATTGATGAGTGATCGTTTCACTCTTTACTAGCTCTACTTCATTATTATTGAGTACTTTATTAGATTCATTATGAGCAGATATGAAATGAAATCCAAGATTATTTGTAGTTTGAAGATATAAGTCTAGTAGTCCACGGACAATTAAGATACCATTATTTCATTGCCCGAAATGAAAACTGACTTATCCCGGCACTTGGCATTTTTGAACCCCTGGATGTGCCGTATCGCAAGTAACAGGGAAACCAAACTCAGACACAAAACAGTGACTCAAATCCTTAGTTGCATTCCTTAAAGCCGAACATCAGGCCACCTTGTAACTACTGTTGACGCTACCAGGGGATCGAACTATCGCCTCTCCGGACAGGCCCTTTATCTATTACACCTAATGTCCTGGCTCCTGGGGCATAGGAAAAGGCTATACTACTAAGAAGATCGTTTCCCATTTCATGCTCAGTCACTAATATCATGGTGGGGACACCAAAAAATGAGCTTAACAAATTGTACCCATGTGGGGAATCGAACCAGGATCTTCGGCGTCTCGAGTTAGCGCTCTAACCGGTAGGCTGCCACACCGCCGTCTCAGATATCTGGAACATTGCTGGATACGACTGTCAACTCTAAAAGAAACCTACATTTATTTATCGCTTGTATCTGAACTTATGTTCACTGAAAGCACCCTCTATTTTCCAAAACGTTGTGTACGTCTGTACCCACTATTTATGACTTAAATGGGATTTGCTTATCTGACTGGCATTACTTTTGTGCGTCTCCCGGGCTGCAGTTCCCCGTCTAGATGTTTTACCCTTGGGACTTCTTGTGTATGTGTGCTCAGATGAATATATTTACACGCCAAGTTTTATCAGCGAAACCAAGAGCCGTAAATCCTCAAAGCACTTTGTCAGCTCCATCGTTATTACAATCTATTGATACGATGATATATGAGTGCCAGGTTTGAAACACTCATCGAACGCAGGGGGCAGTTCACACTTCACCACTTGGCCGCACCCTAGTTACCGCTGGATTGCGCATGACAGAACGGCGGCCATGCAGCACGTGCACTCAACTGTAAGCGTGCAACTTGGCTCCGTCTACTGATCTCAATATCATGCTTTTGTCAACTGTAGGATTTAAGAGATATGAAGAAGGTGGAACTTACATACCTTACATTTGTGTAGCACTGAAACAAAGAGTCCGATGTCTGAGTACACATAAGTGCTTTCATACCAAATTATCAAACTCTTGTCTGAAAGTTGGATTTGGATGTAGATTGTTTCGTGACATTCACCAAACGTGATGGTCGGGTAAGTTTGAATACGTTACCTGGATTTCCTCAGGTACTTCTAACCGAATGTATGTATGGACAGTAAACTATACCGGAACTGTACCTACCTGATATAGCGTGTCTCATATCTCATCAACATTCACAGATTTCGCTGTATCAGATATACCCCTTGTCAGCAGACTGTTAGCACAGGTGCGAACGTTTACATAAAATCCAAATAATAATTCATTTGCCATTATTACGTAAATAATTGAGACCTATGAATAGTACATAATATATAACAGAGATTTCAGTTAATATGAAGCGTTACCGGCATCTCTCAAAAAAGGATCTAATGTGGTTAGAGAGGTATCAATACATTAAAGTATTGATCAGTAGGTACTTAAATGGCAATAACAGATAGGTGCGCGTAAAAGACAAATCTAGTTATTCGCCGATCTAATGCTGTTGTTATTCGATGACACTGACAAACACGATTACGTGTAAAGTCGCGAGCGTGGTAACAGGTACATGGCTGAAAATAGCTCGTGCATGGTGTATATGTATATGTATATTTACATTTTCCCCTGTTGGTGTGTTGCCCTATGTCGTTGTTGTGTGTATTGTTTTACTCAGTTTATATATAGTTAATAACATATGATATAATGTAATATGATAATAATGATATAGCATGATACGATGCGATACAGCATACTGTAAAACACAGGGGTACCTGTTTCCATTATAACCGCGTAGTTTTTACGATTACATTTGCGACCGGTGCTACTAGAATAACAGATCCGGGGTAGAATAGGCCTTCAACAACCCATGCTTTGCCACGAAACGGGACTATATTTGTCGTAAAAGGCGACTAACGGGATCGGGTGGTCAGGCTCGCTGACATATTCATTGGTTCTCAATTGCGCAGATCGATGTTAATGCTGTTGATCACTGTATAGTCTGGTCCAGACTCCATTATTTACAGATCACCGCCACACAACTGGAATATTGCTGAGTGTGGCGTAAAACTAAACTCACTCACTTACATAACATTCCCAGTAGCTTGCATGAATTCATCAACTATGGTTCAGATGCTAATTGCCTTTCAACATACACTCTGGTTCTCATGGTAGGAAGTGAACTCATAACAAAACACTTCCTAATCGATTTGAAAAATTCAGGAATATCTAAAGAAAACAGGTTCTCCAAGTGAGTACCTGTGTTGTTATATATGCTGACAAGTCTGCTAAGCGGTTAATTAAAGAGGGGCTTTAGCTGGGTAGCCGCAGAGAACGTCTGTAAGCTGCGGGGTAAACATGTCTTCCCAGCTGCGAGACCGAGTTATGTCAATGACAACATTTACCCTAGAGATCTCTGAGGATTTCCTCGTCCTGCCCAGCATCGAATCCGGGTGGATAGAATGACATGTGTGCTTTTCCCTCTAAGTTACGTGGAGTTACAGCCTCATGCTCACTTAATCACTACCCGCCTTGTTGTGGACACGTACATGTTTTGGTCTGTTACATAATATAAAAACTACCCGTCTTTTTGAGGCCAAGTGCGTGTTCTTTTATGACATATTTACTACCCGCGTTGCTGTGGACATGTGCATGTTCAGGGGATGCTTAAAGACCACATGCCAATCAAACATTCTTGTTCTCTAGTAAATAAAACACTACACGTCTTGTTGTGAACAGGTGTACGTTCTTAAAGCTTAAACAACTCACTTCATGTTATGACACGTGCGTGTTCTCTGTTAACATACACCTCGCTTTGAAATGTATGCTCCCAGGAAATGCTACACGGCTTGTCGCGGACACGTGCATGTTCTCCGAATAATGTTGTGACACGTGCGTGTTCTCTGTTAACATAAACTCTGTACAACTCGCTTTGAAATGTATGCTCCCAGGAAATGCTACACGGCTTGTCGCGGACACGTGCATGTTCTCCGAATAATCTTGTGACACGTGCATGTTTTCGGTTAACATAAACTCTATACACCTCGCTTTGAAATGTATGCTCCCAGGAAACGTTACACGGCTTGTCACGGACACGTGCATGTTCTCCGAATAATGTTGTGACACGTGCATGTTCTCCGAATGATTAATCACTGCCCGGTTTGTTGCTCCCGCTTGCATCTTCTCTAGTTGCTTAAAACCTATAACATATACGACATAAAATAACTAGTCTCGATCATAAACTGAACCAGACCTCATTGGGCGTAACAAGCAAAACGTTGATGAAACCGTATGAATTAATCTCTACGAAACGAGATTTTCATTAAGAGATTAAGCACGTTACCAATCCGATACAAGTACACATCCATTCATGAAATGGCTCTCCAATGGCTAACAATAAATTCAACCTAGGCTCGGGTCAATTAGCAGTCCAGTTAATTGAATCATATGAATAATAATTTGTTAGTCGATGAACTTAAGTTTGGTACACCAGTGTAACAGTATGTATATGATAGGACCCTTATTACATTCGCCCCTGTCACTCGGTGTAACGCTGAGACCACTTTTGGAATGAACGCTGGACTGTATAGTAAAACACCTTCTTAGTGAAGACTGAAAGATGTAAGTGCGACAACATTTACAGACGCGCAGAAATCCGACGGCGTCATGACAAGGCCAGGGTCAGTGTCCATACGCAATGTAAATGCTCAACACACTATGCATATATATCGGTCTAGAGATAAATCTGCACTGCATTTTCATTCGACTCCCTCGGAATAATACAACCTAAGTTGCCTTGACAGGCCCGTGGTGGTTAGCACTCACTATACCATCTCACCCTAACGGGTACCCAATGTTCCTGCTGGGTGAATAAGTTCCTAGTTCGCCAAATCGGTTCAGGCCTCATCTAGCTATTCTATGCCACCGATGTTACTCAACTTCTGATCTCTTGTATGCTGGATCAGTGGGGTGGCTAAGCGTTCACTCGTCTCGACGAAGACGAAGGTTCGATTCCACACATGGTTACAACGTGGAAAGTCTTACTCTGGGGTTCTCCTCCTTGATATTGCTGTAACTTTGCCAAAAGCGGCGTAAAACCCAAGTCATTCTCTCACTCTCCTGTGATCTGTCCGCTATGCAAGGGACCATTTGTCACGAAGTTCATAAAGCTTGACGTACGTCTGTGTAACTCACACATATCTCAAAGAGCAACTTTGCACTTCAGATAGTATCTGTCGAGGCTCGGGGAACAAATATACTTAACCCAATGAACGTTTAACCATGAACACCGTTTTGTTTTGTTCTTTGTCTCTATTTACTCCGAGAGTTAGTTACATTGCTCGGGAGATCATAGATTATTGAATGATAAGCCGACAAATAGTCTAATCAGAAACATAAATTGCTACTATGTTCACTCTGAAGAAAATGAACTGTCTAAGAAGCTAAGGGGAAAATGGATTACTGGCTCATTGTTCGTTGAACGGGGTTTCATGGTCAAATTGAATTTAACGTTTATCCTGCATATTACGTTTTGAGTTGTTTTGTGATGTAGCAGAAGCCGGGGGCTGAGATTTTTACATTTCGATGTGGACACTACTGCGTGTTATTACATCCCTGAAACAACGACTCGACTTGACCTAACTAGATGAACGGTTCAGCCTGACAACATGCAAGGTAATTACTTATTATTTATAAAGTTTGGTAAACTGTAAATCTGTTTATTATTTATAGGTTTTTCTGAAAACGAATTTACCGTTATAGCGAAAAAAATGGCCCAAATCGAAATTAATTTTGCCTTCTTGCATAGCGAAAAAACATAGTTTTGGACAATAGACATTCGGTAGGAGTGATTGTTAAGCATAATGTGATACAAGGGTATCCTTGGCGTGACTGCTAGCTCACGTTCCGGACAATAAAGGTGTAAGTGTATGTGAAATACTTACCTGAGCCAGGTCACGATATCAATAAACTAATTAAGCAGGACTACCTGTGGTAGGGGTATTTATGGGTTACTGGAAGTCAGGTCAGGTGGGAACAACGGTCATTATCAACTACGGTTACGGGGCAGTTTGATGGATTTATGAATATACGAGCGTTATATATCTTACAGGTAGGTTAGTAGCGCGTGGATCACTATGTTCCTAAGTATTGAAAAGTTTGACCAAACTACATGAACTTCATGTTTGTTAGTTACGACTGAACATGACAATATTGCATGATTCCCAGGGAGCTGAGAATCAGTATGCGTTGTCCCGTTGACTGGGTTATAAGTTCATTTGCTATATGCATGACTATATGAGAACATATTTGGACAATTATTTTGATATTTTCATTATTTGTATTTTCGTTATTGTTTAAAGTTTCTTCATGCGTTTGCAGTGATACCACGCTTACGGAACGTTGTAGAATGTCAAAATATACACAAAGACGTTTTATGCTGGCGGTTCCTTGATTAAGACAAAATGTACACCGATAATATATTTTTTGTCGGTAGCTCTTTACTTCAACATTTACATGAAGTTTTACAAAAACCCTTATCGTTCTGATTACAAGGGTTTCGCTGAAATATAACATGTTAAAGGAGATATTTAGTAACATATTATTTTTGAATCACTTAAATGGTGTATCAAAATAAGTGACGTGAAGAAGCATTTCTTTTTAAAGTTGTGATTCAGTACGTCTCCATAACATTCTCACAGACTCGGTATGTTACTGAACAGAGGGAGGGTTCATGGCACAAGGACTCCTCGCTCTAGTAACACAGCCATACTCTGTGCCCTGCTCTCCTGTAATGTTCTTTATTGTACTCTTAAATCAATTCTCAAAGTAACTTCCTATGAAAAAATATAGCATTCTGTATTTACCTTTCTTTGAAAGAAAAGCGATACATCACAAAACAAGGCGAGTCTGAGACCTGATCTGTTTTACTGAACTTTCTATTTGTAAGTACAGGTAACAAGAACTGAAATGACACTATTAATTTCTTGATTTGATTTTGCCATTTCAAAATCCACTCTCATTCAGCCCACAGCTGGTAGTTAAACGCTAGATGTATACTCTTGAATAATATAGATACTGTCCCACATATTGAAATACCACCCCTCCCATTTCTAATTTGCTGGTTTATGTTTGTGTCGTATTAATTCGGTACTTTCTGTGATCAGCTATACGGCGTTCTAACGGGAATCTGCGGGAGAGATCTACCTTGCCTAATATACTGCCATCACGTCAACGCTTACGCCAGGATCTGCATCCAGGTGCGTGATCAAGTAGTTGTCACCGCCCTACATTAGTTACAGTTTTACATCAGACGTTAGGTACAGGTGTGTGATGTAGGGTTGATCATCATGAGACGTTAGGTACTGGTGTGTGACGTAGGGTTGATCATCATCAGACGTTAGGTGCAGGTGTGTGACGTAGTGTTGATCATCATCAGACGTTAGGCACTGGTGTGTGACGTAGGGTTGATCATCATCAGACGTTAGTTACAGGTGTGTGACGTAGTGTTGATGATCATCAGACGTTAGTTACAGGTGCACGACGTAGGGTTGATGATCATCAGACGTTAGTTACAGGTGCGTGACGTAGGGTTGATCATGATCAGACATTAGTTACAGGTGCACGACGTAGGGTTGATCATCATCAGACGTTAGTTACAGGTATGTGATGTAGCAGTGATCATCAAACATTGTTCCAGATATATGACTGAGCGGTTATTACATGTTACACTTGCAGATAAGGAGCACGAGGACAGACACCGACAGGTGAGCCGGCAGGTGCTACACTCTGCAGTCGGACTGACCATGTCAAAACAGCAGCTGTCTATACCCCAGGCGTTACCCATTAGGAGGGGGTCATCCAGCCAAAGCCTCTCAGGGTCTAGTGTCATCAGTGCGTCTGATTGGAGGGGGGCTGGATCAACGAGGAGGGGTTCCCGTGGGTCACTGAAAAGAAACTCACTACCCCTTGGGTCGGTTGGAACGAGGCAGTGGATGAGAAGGCCGCATCCCCAGGACAGACTCACTGAGGCTGAGGAGGCGGAGAGGGCGAAGGTAGATGGTGTGGGTGTGGGTGTGGGTGTGGGTGTGGGTGTGGGTGTGGGTGTGGGTGTGGGTGTGGGTGTGTAAATGTCATAGTGGCAGGGGTGAGTAAGTTTAGTTTTATCGTTTGTAGCCGTAATCAAACAAAATCACAGCGGGACACCAGAAACGGGTTTCACACCCTTGTAGAGAATCGAACCTGGATCTTGGGCGTGAGGAGCCAACGTTTTAACCACTAAGATACCCCACTGCCGGTGAGGAGACGAAAGGTCAGACGGGCAGCCTTAAGACAGACATGGGGGTTATTCTTTGGGCACTGGGTGAATGAAGTGCTTAGTTAGACACGACGTACTTGCATTCCCGTCACCGTTAGAGTCAGTTAACGCCGCACTTAGTCCTGTTTCACCATACCTACCGTGATTAGGGCGACCAGACCAGGATAACTAATCTTCTTCAACTACCGCTCCTACAGAAGCTGCTTGGAAAGTTCAGGATGTGGGCTCGCGTGGTCCAAGCATTCTGCAACCTGTTCAGAAGATGCAGTGCCCTAGAGAGGCAGGTACTTTTCCAATCATTTTGATACTACGGTTGCCGTTTTGTGAACAATGCCCTCATGACTGGGTTAAGAATATAGTATACAGATAGTTTACTGCATGTATTCTCCTCCCGCAGCAGCGACAGCCCCTACTATTCCCAGTTGGACACCATCGAGAAGACCTCGCTGGGCATTGACAAGAATCACTACATCTTCTTTGACCCCGCTGATTATAAGGCCAATACTCAGGTTGGTATATCAAAGCTTCCCCCTTTGCATAAACGGGACAAGTAACTATTTTCTATCATCCCATGAGATGCGACTTTGAACAGCTATAGGTGCCAGACGACCATCCTAGGGGTTAAAGCGTTCGCCCATCGCGCAGAGTGACCTTTTTTGATTTCCACAGGACGAAGCTGTGTGATGACGAATATTGCTAAAAGCGGCGTAAAATCATACTCAGTCACTCATCACTATTCCGTACATCAACACGTTCATTTACCTGCCATTAAAGCAATGTAGAGACCAAATACCTTAAGGTTATGATAAATACTGCAAACAAAGTCCGTCTCGAAACATTCTGCTTTGTGTGGTTCGATGTGGGATGATCTCGCATCGGTTCACTTTCGTCGGCACCAGGGCCGGGTATCAGAACTGACCCTCAGTACCCCGTGCTTGTCGTAAGAGGCTACTAACAGGATCTTGTTGTCAGGTTCACTCTCTTGGTTCACACACGTCATCCTATCAAAATTGCGAAGAGCGATGCTGATGCTGTCGATCACGGCATTTGCATGGTCCAGACTCTATTAAGAACAAACCGCCACTTTAATATTGCTGAGTATGGCGTAAACCTCAACTCGTGCCTACACTGCAAAGCGACCGTCTGTGTTTAAGGATGATGGACAAACACGATGGAATCTCATAACACTTGAGAGCATGTAAGATCACATGTGCTTTGTAGTGGCGAAGATAGCTCTAGAAAATCTTTGGATATGTAATGAACATTGTGTTTGTCAGATGCGCATGTCCAGAGATGGTCAGAGGATTTTGTCCAAGCCTCCAGACGACAGGACAGAGGAGGAGATCCACCATGTAGGTATACTAACTCTGTAATGGACAATGACCATGTCAAGTCAAGACTGGACATCCTTACATGGATGTTTCAGTGTGCGATTGAGGGAGGTGTGCTATCAAATGGAAAGGTTCACGAGTTACTTTGAGGACCTGGAACGACTCCCCTCAAGAGTACAATATGAAAAGATGGGTTTTGATGTTAGCCTTTACACATTTTGGAGGGATAAGCGGTCTAAACAATTTATTGCAGTTATCTCTTTGTTTGTTACTCAGCGTATGACTCAAATGTGTCCAAGCATGTAGATAACAAAATCTGGACCCGACAATCCAGTGATCGATATTGTGAGACACTATGCGCGTGGTTGTGTACAAGTTTTATTACAGCTAACTGCCGGCTGTCCGAGTCTAGGCCTAACAAACGGGCGATCAGTCTAGAGAGCATGCTGACGCCTGATAAACATTCGTCTGGGGGTAACAGGTACCTCTGAACGAATATATATCGTGTAGTATCCGTTGTTATGCAGTTGTTGCACCTGCTGTAAGCACCCCTTCGTCACATTGCAAGGTCTGTGTCATCCCGTATGTTTTATGGCTTCCTGTCTACATCCCTGGAGTTCCTTTAACGAAGCAAAACTTTACTAGGGATAACCTTATGTCCAATTCTTTTACATTGCACTAAAGTAAGCATAGTGACTTGCGATCATCTTAGTCCACCATGAAAGAAGGCCCTGCACTATAACACTTATACCACCCTTTATCTTTAACCCCAACCTTCAGGTGATGATAGCACTGCGGGGCATCAGGGCAATAGAAGACCTGCCAATCAGGATGCAGAAACACCTTGCGAGATACAGTACTTTTCAATCGTGAGTTAGATTATTGTGATACTTACTTACGACCGTTTGCAGTTTATTAGACATTTCCTTATTGTAGAATTGTTCTAGCGATTACTGATTATTATTGATTTGGAAGGACACATGGCCAACTCATAACTTACTGAAAAAGAGGAACGTGCTTAAGTTAGAAAGTGATACGCGATAGATATGTGTATTTTATGCGCGATCGTTTAAAATATACATGTTTGCTGAATGATAATTAGATGTTTAACATAATAGAAAAAAAAGAAAGAAAGATAGAGATAGTGCTCACCCGTCACATTAGAAAGATGTGTCAGCCATGCATGTGTGATGGATGACTGATGGCAACTGAATGTGAAGTCAGGTTTAGAAGCCCGTGATTTGGGTGGTGAGCCAAATACGGGTAGCACGTACAACTCCCTATATGGGACAGTGGAGAAACAGCCTTCTGATGGAATGAAAGAGAAATGAAAGGCTGTCGGCCACACAAACATTGTGAAACACTGTAAGGGCAATGACATAAGGCTAAAATTGTAAGAAATTTCATTTTGGACAGTTATATTCCATTCATGGATTGATGTTTGATCCAGTATATTTCTTGTAGATTTGGTTCCAAACGGATGATTGTCAAGCAGCATCGCCAGCCCGAATTTTTCTACTTCCTGCTTCTTGGCACAGGTATACCACATACTTGCATCACACACGCACACACGCACGCAGCACACACACACAGAGGAAAACAACTGCAGTTGCACTCACATGCACACATCCAAACTTAGAAACTACGTTTAACATTGGCTCATTTAGTGGTTTTGGCCTTTTATAAGAGTACATAGTGGCCACACCAAACACACTGACGTTTATAACACAACTGTTTTGTGTTTGCGCTTCGCAGTGATGGTAGCCGTCCTGCAGGAGAGTGGATACGCCAAGACGGCGGTGGAACTCACCCGAGGACACAGCTTTGGGGTAGGGGCATATTTCATTCGTGTAAACAAATTACATATGTCTTCAGTGCTGACGCTGCTTTAACACTTCGGAACAAATACAAATGTACAGTGTCAGTCTTCATTTAAAAAGGGTTTCGATTTCTATAATAATGCCTTAAATTCTAGACCTCTTCTTTGCCGAAGGATATCGTTAAAGTATGGGAGTTACGAACAGTTATAACAAAGTTCATTTCGTAGAACGGTCCAGACCACTTCAATGAGAATCATTTTCGAAACAGAGATATATAATGGTGTTTAGTATTCTCGTTTGTTGTGAAGTGTTACGTGTGATTGTGTGTCAGGAACTGGCTATCATGAGTGGCACCACCAGACAATCATCCATCATCACCAAGACTCCTGTGGAGCTCCTCGCGGTCACCGAGGAGGTAGGTATTGAATGTGTCTGAGGGTACTCTTGAGTGTGCTTGCCTGAGTGTACTTTGGTGTGTGCTTCTCTGAATGTACCATTGGGCGAGTGTAAATTTCAGGGTTTTATGTATGTTCTTGAGTGCGTTTATTCGAGTATATTCTTCAGTGCGTTCATTCAATAATGCAATAATACTCGTGCGTTCACGTATATAAGCATGTGAGTGCCATCCTTCCAGTATTCTCGCATGTATATTCTACTATACCTTCTAGTGCGTGTTTTGGAATTGTATCTCCAGTGTGTGTATCTAAGAGTACTAGTATTTCCTATAACAGAACTACAGACGTATCTTCATGGTGGGAGGCATACGGAGCCTTCACGACCCCGACCACCTGGAGTTCCTAGGGTAAGCGTGACGCCCTGCACCTTCTTATAGCGCGATCGTTGTGCGTCGGACGATGAGTACTCCTGAGTATATATGCTTATGGAAACAAATAAGGGAACACATCAAAGTACAAGTATTCCTATATTCATTTCCAGGTTTCTTCACAAGGCATATATTGTCCTGTGGGTGAAAATTTAAATTCAAAGGGAACACTTGTACTCTTGTGTGTTCCCATATTTGTTTCCATGACTATATATGATCCCGTATTTGGAATATCTATTGAATTAACGCGCTTTTGCCCTGATAACGGTGAACGAGAACAAATATCTGCAGCAACACAAAATGTCGGTTCTGACTTGATTGTGAAGTTTTGTTAAAACATCCACTGGTATGACTTTAACTTATTTTCAGAAATCTGGCGTTTCTCCAGGACTGGCCATTAGAGCTGCTGACAGGCGCGGATGCTAAGCTCGTCACATTCTGCTACTTCCGGTAACCACCAGTTCCACGTGTACATACGACCACCTGTGCGGTGCCATCTGTGCAATATACATCGTAATATAAACACCCAAAAATATATTTTGCGATTATAAGTGTTTGTTGCTTTCGCTTTGGAACCAACAGTTGATAATCATGATATTCCTGCCCTGAAATGAATGCATATTGTTACCAGCCTCGATCGAGATGACTTAAATTAGCTAGTGCAAGCTCAATGACGTGAAATAATGTGTCGAAGTACACCCCTTGCGGCCATAGGTAATCTTCACCAAATGTCACTCCATTTATGTGAAATCTCGCACAATCCCACTATTTCTCGCTCAGAAATGTGTATGTGAACATTGTTTTGGTGCTACAGGTGCAAGACCGTCATGGTGAAGGACAGCAACGCCTCTGACTGGATTTTTGTAGTGAAGTCGGTAAGCATTCATGTATTATTTTGCTAGCCTCATCTTCATGATAAATCCAGGTGAACTTTGAAACGCCATATTGTAAAATGTGTATATGTGACAAGCCACCAAATGCAGATATCATTTTGTCCCAATAATTTTGTCACTGACATCATCAGTTGCTGCTGAACATTATCAACACTTTCTACTGACAGGACATAATTTACTGTAATTTGTAATTTTACTTTTGTCATAGTTAGTGTGTCTTTAGGATCTTTATGAAAGCAAGACAATACTTCCGTTCAAAGACTCCGTACCTCCGTGTTAGGCACAATTCTGCTGTTTAACGAGGGATACTCCGCGACAAGACCATGCCCATATAAGGTAATCTCTGCGTCGTGTGGTTCATATTGTGTGTATTATTGATGCAGGGTTCAGTGACTGTGTTAAAGAAACTCGTCAAAGCTCAACCAACCCTGAACAAGAAAACAGGACGGTATCACCAAGTCGCCCATACCAGTGGTTACCTGGCCTTTCAAAGCAACGTCATCGCATACTCCCGTTACCTCGCTTACAACAACAGAACATTGCCATCACCTCTTTCTCTGTCGCTCAACTCAAGTTTTACCACGGACTCTGATGTCACACAATCCAGTGACGTCACTGATGATGTTGACGGCTTTCTCCGACGTGCCACGCGAGTCAATCGGCCAATGACATGTTCCCCTCAAAGGAAGCTAGAAGTAGCTAGCGGTCCCCGGATGTCCAAGTCCGCTGTCTGTCGGGTGCAGAAGAGGAAGGTTGGATATAAGTATTTGTCTTCACGCCTCTTCCAAGCAAGCCAGCAATATAATGGGGACTCTAGAAATGGGCTTTTCGACCCTTTCACAAGCTGGATATCCTCCGCCTTCAATAATTCAGTCATATATCACTGCACATACGTTTAATGTGTTAGGAGCACCGGAAGTGAACGTCAGAGTGACGTGTCTCATGTGTGTCGTATCCTGTGACCCTGGATGTAAATCTCAGATTCGCCCATGATTATAGATCAATAGATCCAACTTAGTCCCAGGACTAACATGCTCTGTACATTTTTTTTCAGACAAGGAGTGCCGAGACGATTTCAAACGCATCAACGCCGACATCAACTACCATAACAGGTCCGTGGCGGTTGAGTCTCTTATGTCAAACAAAACCTAGACAGGAACGGATACAACTGTTTGAGAAATGGGGAAGGGGCTGCACAGATTATTTTCACCTGCGGGAGTTTCAGTGGTCATTTAATAAACTTACAGGACAAAATGGAATGGATCTGCTCTGGATCCTCCAATGCTAGATGATTTTCAGTTCATAATGATTCTTAAGTACCGTAAATGACAGTGAATATCGTTTTAATGTGAATTCTTACCTTGTAATGATTCATTCTGCAGCTAGGACGTAATGAGAGAAATTAGTGCTGCCTTGTGATTTGCAAATCAACACTGTTTATAGTAGAAATTATGATATATAGGCCAGAATTGTGATATCAGGAAATAACCGTACACACGTCAGTCAATGAACAATATCATATCGCAAAATACAGTTATATGTCCAAGGACAATACAGTCGGTGATATTCGAGCCAACAGCAGTGGGTAATTGCTCTATATATTAGGGAAGGGTCTCAGTGAATTTGTTCCTATATCCAGAGTGGTATTTTGTTTTATATTCTTATTTAATTATTTTATTATTATGTTTTGGCAATTACGGCAACTTGTAAATAATCTGTTCTGGACCAGTCTGTCCAGTGACTGACATTATGAACATCGATCTACGCAATTAAATGTTCGATGGCATGCTTAATGAACATCGATCTACGCAGTTAAGGTTGGATGGCATGCTTGGTGAACATCGATCTACGCAGTTAAGGTTGGATGGCATGCTTGATGAACATCGATCTACGCAGTTAAGGTTCGATGGCATGCTTGATGAACATCGATCTACACAGTTAAGGTTGGATGGCATGCTTGATGAACATCGATCTACGCAGTTAAGGTTGGATGGCATGCTTGATGAACATCGATCTACGCAGTTAAGGTTGGATGGCATGCTTGGTGAACATCGATCTACGCAGTTAAGGTTGGATGGCATGCTTGATGAACATCGATCTACGCAGTTAAGGTTCGATGGCATGCTTGATGAACATCGATCTACGCAGTTAAGGTTGGATGGCATGCTTGATGAACATCGATCTACGCAGTTAAGGTTGGATGGCATGCTTGATGAACATCGATCTACGCAGTTAAGGTTGGATGGCATGCTTGGTGAACATCGATCTACGCAGTTAAGGTTGGATGGCATGCTTGGTGAACATCGATCTACGCAGTTAAGGTTGGATGGCATGCTTGGTGAACATCGATCTACGCAGTTAAGGTTGGATGGCATGCTTGATGAACATCGATCTACGCAGTTAAGGTTGGATGGCATGCTTGATGAACATCGATCTACGCAGTTAAGGTTGGATGGCATGCTTGATGAACATCGATCTACGCAGTTAAGGTTGGATGGCATGCTTGATGAACATCGATCTACGCAGTTAAGGTTGGATGGCATGCTTGATGAACATCGATCTACGCAGTTAAGGTTGGATGGCATGCTTGGTGAACATCGATCTACGCAGTTAAGGTTGGATGGCATGCTTGGTGAACATCGATCTACGCAGTTAAGGTTGGATGGCATGCTTGATGAACATCGATCTACGCAGTTAAGGTTGGATGGCATGCTTGGTGAACATCGATCTACGCAGTTAAGGTTCGATGGCATGCTTGATGAACATCGATCTACGCAGTTAAGGTTGGATGCCATGCTTGATGAACATCGATCTACGCAGTTAAGGTTCGATGGCATGCTTGATGAACATCGATCTACGCAGTTAAGGTTGGATGGCATGCTTGATGAACATCGATCTACGCAGTTAAGGTTGGATGGCATGCTTGATGAACATCGATCTACGCAGTTAAGGTTCGATGGCATGCTTGATGAACATCGATCTACGCAGTTAAGGTTGGATGGCATGCTTGATGAACATCGATCTACGCAGTTAAGGTTGGATGGCATGCTTGGTGAACATCGATCTACGCAGTTAAGGTTGGATGGCATGCTTGGTGAACATCGATCTACGCAGTTAAGGTTGGATGGCATGCTTGATGAACATCGATCTACGCAGTTAAGGTTGGATGACATGCTTGGTGAACATCGATCTACGCAGTTAAGGTTGGATGGCATGCTTGGTGAACATCGATCTACGCAGTTAAGGTTCGATGGCATGCTTGATGAACATCGATCTACGCAGTTAAGGTTGGATGGCATGCTTGATGAACATCGATCTACGCAGTTAAGGTTCGATGGCATGCTTAATGAACATCGATCTACGCAGTTAAGGTTGGATGGCATGCTTGATGAACATCGATCTACGCAGTTGAGGTTGGATGGCATGCTTAATGAACATCGATCTACGCAGTTAAGGTTGGATGGCATGCTTGATGAACATCGATCTACGCAGTTAAGGTTGGATGGCATGCTTGATGAACATCGATCTACGCAGTTAAGGTTGGATGGCATGCTTGATGAACATCGATCTACGCAGTTAAGGTTGGATGGCATGCTTGATGAACATCGATCTACGCAGTTAAGGTTGGATGGCATGCTTGATGAACATCGATCTACGCAGTTAAGGTTGGATGGCATGCTTGATGAACATCGATCTACGCAGTTAAGGTTGGATGGCATGCTTGATGAACATCGATCTACGCAGTTAAGGTTGGATGGCATGCTTGATGAACATCGATCTACGCAGTTAAGGTTCGATGGCATGCTTGATGAACATCGATCTACGCAGTTAAGGTTGGATGGCATGCTTGATGAACATCGATCTACGCAGTTAAGGTTGGATGGCATGCTTGGTGAACATCGATCTACGCAGTTAAGGTTGGATGGCATGCTTGGTGAACATCGATCTACGCAGTTAAGGTTGGATGGCATGCTTGATGAACATCGATCTACGCAGTTAAGGTTGGATGGCATGCTTGGTGAACATCGATCTACGCAGTTAAGGTTGGATGGCATGCTTGATGAACATCGATCTACGCAGTTTAGGTTCGATGGCATGCTTAATGAACATCGATCTACGCAGTTAAGGTTGGATGGCATGCTTGATGAACATCGATCTACGCAGTTGAGGTTGGATGGCATGCTTAATGAACATCGATCTACGCAATTAAGGTTGGATGGCATGCTTGATGAACATCGATCTACGCAGTTAAGGTTGGATGGCATGCTTGATGAACATCGATCTACGCAGTTAAGGTTGGATGGCATGCTTGATGAACATCGATCTACGCAGTTAAGGTTAGATGGCATGCTTGATGAACATCGATCTACGCAGTTAAGGTTGGATGGCATGCTTGATGAACATCGATCTACGCAGTTAAGGTTGGATGGCATGCTTGGTGAACATCGATCTACGCAGTTAAGGTTGGATGGCATGCTTGGTGAACATCGATCTACGCAGTTAAGGTTGGATGGCATGCTTGGTGAACATCGATCTACGCAGTTAAGGTTGGATGGCATGCTTGGTGAACATCGATCTATGCAGTTGAGGTTGGATGGCATGCTTGGTGAACATCGATCTACGCAGTTGAGGTTGGATGGCATGCTTGGTGAACATCGATCTACGCAGTTAAGGTTGGATGGCATGCTTGGTGAACATCGATCTACGCAGTTAAGGTTGGGTGGCATGCTTGGTGAACATCGATCTACGCAGTTGAGGTTGGATGGCATGCTTGGTGAACATCGATCTACGCAGTTAAGGTTGAATGGCATGCTTAATGAACATGGATCTACGCAGTTGAGGTTGGATGGCATGCTTGGTGAACATGGATCTACGCAGTTAAGGTTGGATGGCATGCTTGGTGAACATCGATCTACGCAGTTGAGGTTGGATGGCATGCTTGGTGAACATCGATCTACGCAGTTAAGGTTGGGTGGCATGCTTGGTGAACATCGATCTACGCAGTTAAGGTTGGATGGCATGCTTGGTGAACAGCGATCTACGCAGTTAAGGTTGGATGGCATGCTTGGTGAACATCGATCTACGCAGTTGAGGTTGGATGGCATGCTTGGTGAACATCGATCTACGCAGTTGAGGTTGGATGGCATGCTTGGTGAACATCAATCTACCCAGTTAAGGTTGGATGGCATGCTTAATGAACATCGATCTACGCAGTTAAGGTTGGATGGCATGCTTGGTGAACATCGATCTACGCAGTTAAGGTTGGATGGCATGCTTGGTGAACATCGATCTACGCAGTTGAGGTTGGATGGCATGCTTGGTGAACATCGATCTACGCAGTTAAGGTTGGATGGCATGCTTGATGAACATCGATCTACGCAGTTAAGGTTGGATGGCATGCTTGGTGAACATGGATCTACGCAGTTAAGGTTGGATGCCATGCTTGGTGAACATCGATCTACGCAGTTGAGGTTGGATGGCATGCTTGATGAACATCGATCTACGCAGTTAAGGTTCGATGGCATGCTTGATGAACATCGATCTACGCAGTTGAGGTTGGATGGCATGCTTGGTGAACATCGATCTACGCAGTTAAGGTTGGGTGGCATGCTTGGTGAACATCGATCTACGCAGTTGAGGTTGGATGGCATGTTTGGTGAACATCGATCTACGCAGTTAAGGTTGGATGGCATGCTTGGTGAACATCGATCTACGCAGTTGAGGTTGGATGGCATGCTTGGTGAACATCGATCTACGTAGTTGAGGTTGGGTGGCATGCTTGGTGAACATCGATCTAAGCAGTTAAGGTTGGATGGCATACTTGATGAACATCGATCTACGCAGTTAAGGTTGGATGGCATGCTTGATGAACATCGATCTACGCAGTTGCATGACGCAGTTGCATCGATCAAGGTTGCATGACATGCCCCAGCCAAGTCAGCGACCATGACCAACCGATCCCGTTCGTCGACAGTTGCAAGCATGGGCTTCAGGAAACGAATTCTAAATCGGATCATTACGAATCACAGTGTCATGTCGTCAAAGATCTACATGTGCTCTTATGTTGGTACAATCAGCCATTTGGAAATGATATTCTCTTCACAGTTCCCGGTGGTACAGTTGTACACACAGAACAGTCTCCCGCGCTTCAGCATCTACGGAAACAATCTACTGAAATTTCTAGCATATGGCACAATATTTCAAAAACAAAACGTCTCAACCTCCGTCAACACTACGTATTGTTGTACACCATTCCATGTATGGATCACGGTATGAGAATATAATGCTATCGAAGCACAGTGATTAACATCCAAGCTTACCAGACTTGTATTTTGGCACATCCTTCTCGAATAGCTCCGACATATTCTGCCCTATACGGTTCAAGTCAAGATAGGAGTTGACGATGCAACGATAGTACAAGCAGGAACTAACACACAATACCTCATCTGTTGGTCTTCATCGCCTGTTCTGCTGATATTATTGTTGTAGAACGAAAGATGCCAACAAATCCCTTGTCCCTGACCGTGTGCTAGTGTCATCAGTGGCCTTGGTGTCTTTAAGGGGCGGTGGGGTAGCCTGGTGGTTAGAGCGTTCGCTCGTCACGCCGAAGGCCCGGGGTCGATTCCCCATATGGGTACAATGAAGCCTATTTCTGATAAACAGTGGCGACAAATTATGTTCACTCTCGTGTCGTTAAATCTTCTAAAGGACACAAACAGAGAGGTAATCAATTGGAAAGACTTCAAAATACCACACTTCTTCCCGAAGCAAGATGGTGTCCACTATAGTTTATGTCAAAGTCTGGTTTTATCAAAAAAGAAGGATTTGGATATAGGCTACTGGACATAGGACATATAGGATATAGGCTGCTCGAGAAGATGAGTTAATCATTGTGTGACCCCACGAGTTCACAACCCGGAGTGAGCAGCCATTAGATGTTAATGGGAGCATATACAGTTTCATCTGCACAGCTGCATGTCGTGATGACGACGTAACGCTCCACGAGCAGTGCTTGTCTGGTGCAATCGCATGGCTGTCTGCCTCGCGGTGCCTCACTATGACGTCGATGGGGGGCAGCGACCCACGTATGGGCGGTGTCTTGCATAACAAGACAGACTAGAAGAATATTGCATTGCACACCTGTGGATGAGAGGGTATATTAGAGGTTATGTCCTAGGTGTGTAACTGATCATCTTTCTCATTTTGTTTTGTTTGGTTATTTTTGTTTGGTTTTTTATCTTGATTATTTCTTAAATTTAGGCAAATCTAGTATCTAGTGCTCAGATATACATTTTCTCAACAGTTCGTTGTAAAGTTTAAGTACGGAACGTTACATGAGACTCAAATCCTGCACATATAAGTTTGCGCTGATCAAGTCTTGATCAATTGACCATATTTCCAAAGGAACACAGCTCATCCATAGTTGAGAACTATTGATGCCTTGAGATAATTTTGACGTCAGCGCATGTGCAAACAGCCCCAATCCAATCAGATACGTTTGACATTGTTGTGAACAATTAGCAATGAATTAATAAAATAACAAGTCGACACCATTATCGCCATTGATAACTCTCTCAACAATAAGCTCCTAAGACCAGAGCTAAACATGTTTTCCTCTGAATGTATCTCAATTATATATTTGCATGCTATTCAATCTAAAGCTCCCACGGCAAAAGAGGGTAGTGATATTGTGCCATTCAATAATTTCCCCTGGGTTGCCCAGATGACAGTGGTGTAGCTGGCCCCAACGATGACGGCAACGCCCACGTCGACAGTCAGAGAGGAAGGATCCGAACCTTTCTAGACGACCTCGACGGTGGAGTCTCCTCAAAGGTCAGTCATGAAAGATCAGACTTTGGTTTCGTGAGAAAAATATTGAAAGGGTTTCCTTTTGCATAAAACACTTTACACAGTTTTTAATATTTTATTAAACTCGGCTTTGTAATCTGGACTGTCATAATTACGAGTTACACACTAAAATAACATCCCCGACAGTTAAATTGCTCTGCGTAATCTGGTCGCAGCTGACAAAAATAACGTTGGAAAACATCCCTGTTACTACTGTTGGCAATGGTTACTGATTTAATACATTGTATTACGTGGCAATTTACAGAGGCAGAAGCAATTCATGTGAACTGTTTCCAATGAAAGTATAAATACAATATTTCGTAGAAATGAAAAATGGATGTTCAAGTTGTTGGTTGTCCTTAACAAAGTGGGGTAAGTCATCGTGGTAGTGAACACGTTAACGGACAAGAGTTAACAATCCGGTTCCCAGTCCGTAATAGACAGATTCCACTGTACTGCTATTTCGGATCTTTGTCTACAGTTATGGTTTATCATCAACCACCGACGACACAGCTTTATGTGCAGACAGATATGTCCAAACTCCTCCCTGTTGTCTCATACGTATGTTTCAGTAACGTCATCCTCATCTTGATACTAGTCGTGTTCTACACATTAACAATATATCGACAGCTCCAGCCTTTGGTGTTTACGTTTCACAACTTTTGTGGTACAATCGAGAAGGCTGTTTCTATCAGGAGTTATTAATACAGTCACGTGACTCTTGCTCAGACGTTATTTCATCAAGGTGAAAACATTCAAAGCCCCAGTAAACCTTTCAAGAAATTTCATGGTAGACATGTGGAGATTTCCACAAATTTCCAAATTTGATGCATCAATGACAAAATGATGTCCGATGCAGTTTCGTATTTTGACTTGTACCACAAGTTCTCCACAAATGACTGACTTCGCATATGATTTTGAAGGGTGCCTCCGGCTCGGCAGGATACACTAAGCTTTTAGCGAACACCTGGTATCATCTCTGTTTCATTGTGATAAGCACATGCTCTGTCGTGCCATCGCATGGCGGCAATCACTGAATTGTTCAGACTCTACTCGTATACAAACAACATCATACAGCTGAAATACTGCTTAATCAAATATATGCTCATGATATAATCATAATTGTACAATCGACTCTGTTTTGGGCAAAGATTTCTTATGAATGTGGAAAGAGGTTTGTCGCTTCCATTTATGAGGCCTACAGATGGAATGTTTCCACAATACATCATCGTTTGTTCTGGATTAATATACAGGCGCACGGTAACTTTGCTTGTCAAGGGGACGGCTGTCCGGGCTCAAACTAGGTGACTTGTTGAAAACCTGTCTCCTTTCTATTCATGATCATGATGTCAATCACGAGTTTAACCCAAATCAACCGTTTACAGTTTGCCACAATAAAGCTCCACTGTTTCTGACTTAGGCGTCACACAAAGAAGCAGAGTAAAGAGCTTCATTGATTCCTTATACTGATTCATCAAACTCATTCTTGGCTCTGCTCTTGGCGCCTTCTGATATTGGCCACAATAGATTCATGTATATGTGTAATTACTTCAGCCATTAGCAGTAACAGAAGCAGATGAGAACCCGGAGTTCGTGCTGGTCCAGACTCTCACCAAGGGCCAGGTGTTTGTGAGTATGTTATTAAACCTCTTCCATAGAGGCTCAGTATTGCTGGAACTTAAGCAGTATTATTTCAGAGCACTAAATATTATGGACAACTGACCTGTTACGTAAGACACGCTGTTCAAGTAGGTAAGCGAATATGTATCTGTTTACTAGAAATACGCGCCATGCATAGTACCCATTTGAGAAATCGAACTCAGGACCTTCATCGAAATGAGAAAATTCTTGAACCACTGGGCTACCGATCGCCGCCTCATGTGCCATGCACTTCACATATTGTACAGGGTTGGTGTTTTTAAGGGACGGCGGGGTAGCCTAGTGGTTAAAGCGTTCGCTCGTCACGGCGAAGATCCGGGCTTGATTCCCCACATGGATGCAATGTATGAAGCCCATTTCTGGTGTCATGTTGCTGGAATATTGCTGGAATATTGCTAAAAGCAGCATAACACTAAACTCACTCACTCACACGCGATATTGTATCAAAGTAGGTCCATCCTCGTGACGAGGAAAGCGCGTTGGCCACTAAGCTGAACATCTGCTTCTGTCTCGGCTGTGGGTCATCTCGTTCCTTCTTCATGTCATGGGAACACTACATAGCCGTCTCTCTATACAGTTGTAATGCATCGGTAATGTGTTACATCGCTACGATACGGTGTTTCGTGCTTTCAGATACCCTATGGTTCTCATTCAAATAACTTCACCACTCGCGTTTTTTACTATTGCACACAGGGCCTAGAGCAGGTTGTCCTTGGTGACCAGCCGAGTCTCAGCCTTGTGAGCAATGGCGTCGAGTGTCTGATGATCAACAAACGCTTCTACCTTGACCACTGTCCACCAGCGCTGCTCAGGCGACTCAAGACCCAGGTATGCCAAATGGATAGACTAACAGCTAGTCTCTGAAAAGAACATATTTTACTGAAAAAAAAACGTCCATAGTGAAAAAAAATAATATAATGAAATGGAGCCCTGAGACTCTCTTCATTTTCAGAAGCCTGAAGCTATGGAAATCTACTTGCCCCATTTTCTAGACTTTCTTGGATATATATACTTCAGGGTCTGTACGACAGACTAGCCAAATGGAGTGAGTATGTGAGTAAGTTGTGTTTAACGCTCAAAATGGGAACGAGAGACCGCTGTCATTTGTCTCCGTCCTGACGTTGTTTTCCGGGTTCTGCTGTATAAATATGTTGTGGGAATTTTGGGTGTCCCAAGGTGAGCTTCTGTACCAACTACCTGATACATGTATATTTGTATGCAGGTGTCTCCATACCCAAGTGACGAAAGGCTACAGGGCGACCTGGTGGTGCGAGCAGACTGGGAAGTGTACAAGCAATGTGTAACGGCAGAAGTATTGGTAAACAGACCATATTCCACTCATCATCCCCAAGAACATTTGTCTAGCATCATCTAATGTGTAGCTGTCACGGTGATTAACGCTGCTCTGTTGGGCTTCTCCGTCAACGGACCTCATTCCCTTTATATCCAGAGGAGAACATCGTACATCTTGTTTCATCTTATGGGTACGTAAAGGGTTGTCTTCGGCTACCTCTACAACACACCATGTTCCTTAGGTTTCCATCGTACTTAGTCTCCACAAGGTACTTGTCACCTCGCCAAAGCTGGTGCATTTGACATTGACCCCTAACAGGTCTGGGCACAACGGCATGACAAAAGAGAACAGTTGGTGGAGTATTGCGCGCAGTTGATGGAGCAAGATTGTGATAGATAATCCATGTTTTACATTGTCAAATCTCCTTCATTGGAACAAATCGTGGGTGTGATGTAAGAGTCGGAACAAGACGGACAAAATGGACCTGGAAATCCAATGACTGACAGCGTGAACTGTAGCCCCGACTCGGTGTATGATGACACGTAACACAGTCCGATCCTGCATACCTTTGATGAACTCTCGGTACAGGCAGAGTACTTGAGACACAGTCGCAAGAGGCATACATTAACTTACAACTTTCTTAGCGCTAAAAAAGCTTCGAAGGCCCTGACGCCAAGCACATGGGATCCAAAAGCTGATGAAAATCATTTGGAGCGCGGAGCAAGAGGATGATCAAAATGAGACCGAGATATGTGCACGTACCAGTGCTGTTCAATTCAGCCACTTTGGCTACGTGATGTCTTCTAGTGGTATAAGCTATGTGGTCCATTCTCCTCACTCTAGGATATCCGTCGAAGGGAGTGGATTTTGCTCAGCATGATATCATCACTATTGCAGATGTTGCTGAATGACGACGAGACAGTGGTGAACGTACACGATTTCTTACTTACTATTGTGTAGGATATAAATATCTGACCCACGGCAATCCCACTGATCACATCTGAATAGTTCACATTCTGTAGCTCTTTAAATGTATATGCTCAACAACTTTATGCTTATACAAAAAATTCCAAACCAAAGTTCTTCCGATTGTTTCTGAGTAGATGCCACAATACTTTCCCAGCAGGATGGCCACTAGCAGTCATTTTCTGATCCCCTCCATGCCTTTCTTTCACTCCTCGGTGTGTATCCATCGTGAGTCACATGCTGTATCAACATTCCTTCTTACTTAAATATAAGTCTACGAGCAAAACAACTTTCATACCTCAGCTGTCACACTCGAAAAGCATCGACACTGAAGTGAGATCCGTTAGTTCAACGTACTCAACACAATTGCTCCTGTACTGGCTAGCGACCAGTTATCGCCAAACCTGGCTGTAGCGCTTCCGCTGACAACTTGACTTGTACTACCGTAGTATTTCACATATTGACACATCACAATAGGCAACGAGGGTTATAATCAAGCTGCCTGCACAAGCGAAACAGCCAAATGTTAGTGATACCTGGGCCCTTATTCTTGAAACGTTCGTAGCCCTACGAAGTTCTTAAGTCCTTTCTTAACACACTGGTTACGATAAGTTAAGAATTCTTAGTGCTACGAACGTTTCGAGAATAAGGGCCCAGGGCGCTAAGGAGTATAGTCATGTGCCAGTCTACAGACCCATGCAAAGAGTATTCGGACATTTGACGTCATTTCCATAGACTTACATGTTATTTCAGTGTAGCATAAATAATTTTCATGAAGTGAGTTTAGGGTATATATTTGTAAAACTTGACTGGCCCATTGGAAATCATCTTTGCTCTGCGATCATCATTTCAGTTCATTTTCCAGAGCACTATTTAACTAATGACGTCACATTTATCAACTTATGCATGGTTCCACAATCCAATAGATCGCCGCGTTAAAGAGTGAGTGAGTGAGTGAGTTTAGTATTACGCCGCACTCAGCAATATTCCAACCATATGGCGGCGGTCTGTAAATAATCGAGTCTGGACCAGACAATCCAGTGATCAGCAACATGAGCATCGATCTGCGCAATTGGGAACCGATGACATGTGCCAACCAAGTCAGCGAGTCTGACCACCCGATCCCGTTAGTCGCCTCCTACGACAAGCATAGTCGCCTTTTGTGGCAAGCATGGGTTGCTGAAGGCCTATTCTACCCCGGGACCTTGACGGGTCCCGCGTTTAAGAGTTCACGGCACTGTACACATCTTGATTAACTTGTCGTCATTCGATAAATAAGCAACGGAAAATTAAACAGAAATTATGTGATTGTAGGTAAGATGATTCCCCATAAATGTTCAAAATTTGATTTGGATCCTACGAAAATTAATTTCATGAAAATTATTTATGCTACACAAAATTAACATGCAAGTCCAAGGAAATTACGTCAAGTGTCCGAATACTTTTTAGCATGGGTCTGTAGCTTGGCCAAATGGTCTGTTACCTCTTTAAAGTTTCTTTATACCTTGTCATCAGCATGTATATAAATACATAATGTCCAGTACACATGTGGATGGCAGAGTGAGTTAAATCGGTGGCTCTCGAATCCCAGATAGGATTCAGCCGCGAAACGTTCTAAACTTTGCACTTCACTGAAGAAGTGTAACCGAAGATATAGCATATGTATTCCCTGAATTTAGTCAGACACGTACACTGACGAGATGTCACAAAGTCGGTGTTTAATACGAGGGCCAATCAGAGTATTAAGTAAGACGTTTTAGGGTCATTATGTTTGACTCGGTGGGATTGAACCGCTGACATTTTCAGACCCTGTATCGACTGGACAGCTGAGGCAGTCTGTAGAAGTAACTGCTGCATGTGTTGTGATGGTTATAGCCACTCAGTAATAGGTTCAGCAGCAGTAAGGACATGTATTTGCACCTGCAGCAGCATCAGGAGTTTGGTATACAGCAGATATATCGGGCTTGCTGCCTTGGTCGACACATGTAATCGTATCATATTTACATTGATCGATGCTCATGTTGTTGATCACTGGATTGTCTGTTCCAGTTTCAATTATTTAAGGATTGCTGCCACTCCGCGGAATGCTGAGTTCAACCACAATCAAGACAAAACTAATTAAATCTTATATCATATGGGATTTGGTTGTGCTGTTAGCAGTTGTAGTAATAGTTCTTGTAACTCTCCTTCCACACATAACACACCACATAACTTGAATTTGTAGCAATTGATAGTTTTATTTATTTTGTTTGCCATACACTATGAATAAAACAAACTTAAAAGAATGAAATACACAAGCGTACATCTTATCCCATGTTCCGCTAAAAGTTTTACAAATGCTAAAAATTGTGTAAAGACGCCTGTGGAGATGAAGCGTCCTGTAGGAGGTCATAATGACTAGCACTGTCCTACAGGGGGTCACACGTCAAAGATGGAGCATTTGAAAAGACAAGGGTTTTATATGTATATGTATATAAACCAGAAAATGTTGCTTATGTAAAACAATTGTTTCAATATGTACAATTAAATCCTTCAGGATAAAATTATTTTACAATTCTACACTCCCATAAGTTTAGTGAGATCTTATTTGTATTTTGTGATACACTTTTCCATGGGAAACAATCACATAGACACACAAATGGTATTTATCGGAACAAAAGACCCTTTGTTATCAATCACCTTGATTAAAACAACATTTCCATTCTATATACATAAAGACTTTTCTTACAAGTCCCCACACCATAAGCAATCAGTATGAAAAGATATCATTATGCCTTTTCCAAAAATAACAAGATGAAATATCCTCAAAGGAACTCTGCAGTTCTTCAAAGAAATCAGTAGCAGCAACAAACTATCTTCTCATGGAAAAATATATATTTATAAGACAAGCAAATAACAACAATATTGGAACCAAATTCTTCTAAATCATGAGTAGCCCTCCACATAATATAAGGAAATGATGTAAATCAACCAGTCCAGGACTACAAATGTATTCCACCTCCAAACCAAGAATACTGTGTATTTACTAGTTCCACCATTTGAAAAAGCAAGCTTGGTAGGAATCTTGTGCATGTTTCATGGTTTGAAGGTTGCAGCATCTCAACAACAACCCGATTCCCTTTCAAGACTATGACTTTTTACTAGTATTGAAGTACAAAAATCTAATGCTCGTGGAATAAAAAATCTCCATATCAGGTACAGCTTGATGACTGGAGTCTGGTCAACATTGGCATAGAAGGGAAAACTGCACCATTTATCAACAAAAACAAATTTCTAGATGCTGACCTTGTTCCCAATTCCCAAAGTAGGTGAAGAATGCACTTCACCATATTTGCATTGATTCACAGGAAGTAGTCACAACAAAGTAATTTTCACATCAAATTACTTAAATAGCAAGTAACTGTTGCCATTATTTGAACAGTGATCCTTCTGAGGCATGCACAAACCAATCAAAACAAACATTACAGAATAAACCCAAAGTAATATAATATCCACACATTGTTAAGCTGATCCTATACCAGCTGATGAAACTAGAACTTCCAATATTCAATCAAGATCTATGCTTGTTCATTCATAATCACAAACAATTCTATGGGTTTTTACTGAATTAACTGAGCACAGTATTACCCTGACTATTGAGAAAAGGTGACTTCAACAGCTGAAGATATTCCACTGGATGTCCTTAACTCTAATAATCAAGCTCAATTTAAGATGAAATATTTGAATGAATTATCTGGATCTGGATCTGGATCTAGATGAAATATTTGAATGAATTTGCTGGATCTGGGTACTTGTGGTAACCATGGTGACAGTAAAAAGAGAGCCAGGTACATAACGGAGTGCCAGCAACATCTGTTTACTAACTTTAAAGGGATGATGAAGGCAAGAAGATATGAAAATATATTCCCTTATCATCATTATCATTACCCCTCCCTGCATAACAGTCTAGTTCTGATGGAAGTCTACGTTATCAAACATCACAGACGTAGCGACTATGTCACAGGTGAGCTTCACAGCTGTAAACAACAACACAAGGCAGGTAAAAACAATCAGTGCAATCATCAAGCCATAGGAGGGACCCCAGATGTGACTCAGGCAGCTGTACTGACATGTTGCTGCTGTACAATACAGACACTGTTGAATGTTTAGGATATGTGCATTGACTGCAGAGGATCTGACATACAATGTACATATAATGAGAAAATAATGACACTTTGCAGCTATCTAAGGAAATATGGAACAACATTTCCACTAATCCCATGAAAGTATGACATCTCTCCAGCTACTGAATTGATGAAGTTTTTCAATGAGATAACAATCTCAAGCATGATATAAGAACAACCTAATACCCATTGGTAATCTCACAGTAACTGGCTTCTAATAAAAGTATCTTTAAGTAAACTAGTTATCGCAACATGGCATGTAAGACTGGTTTTGCAGAAAATGATTCACAGACATTTCTGAAAATCTACAAACCATGTAATTATCTATTGATTACTGACTGTATAAATACAATTACTGTTTAGACAGATTGTTATGGACAATGTGTTTTGACAAAATTCTACATATTTCACTTGATTGTACTAATGGGCTTTGCCTTAAAAAGTCCCATAGCTGGTTGTAAAAGACGAGTATCAATGCATATGAAATACAATTCTTGTATAGGATACATACACTATCACAGCCAACAGTCTGTATTGTCACTCATACTGAGGAGAGGCAATGTACGGATGTACAATATAGTCACGACATCAACATGGTCTTTTGCTTTGCAGCTCAATAAATACATATATATACATAACCAATAAGGTAAGCATGGCTGACAGTGTATGGTTGTTATGGCAATACTGCAGACAATAGTTTCACAAGTTTCATGGGGAATTGAACCTCATGGGGGAAAACCCTGTTACTGGATAAAGAAAATATGTTAGTAAATATAGTCTTGACACAAAACAAACAAATAGTAACAAGTATTCATAAATGCTCTACACAAATGTATCCTAACACACTTGTATATGCTATGTGTTAAACTTACATTACCTGGCTAACTTTGTTTCTTTTTTTCTAGAGTGTTTTGTTTTCAATATTTCGTGTTGCTGAAACGGTTTTATCTTTAATCTAAACAACAACATGAATATAATGCACCAACTCTGATCACTGGTTATAATGCCCCTAGTAATGCAGGCAGTTTTATGCATAAACACTAGTCCACTCATCAACATTGATGTTCACATACATCCAGATTGGCAAATAACATGCCTTAAGAAAACCATATACAGATATAAATAGACTTGCCATGTTTCATTTTTTTGACATTTGTAACATTCTGTATATTTTCTCACAACAACCTTGTAATACTCCCTGCAGAGTTTGTAACCCTCATGGAGGCGAGAAATAAACTTGACGGTGACCTTGACTACACGTGACAACCCGGATCTTAAGGATGGAATGAAATTAAGGCAGCACCTGGCAAGGAAATATTCACTAAAACTTAGACATCGTTTAGCGTCATCATATTGTCTTCCTTTGACTTTGAAGCCATCTAGGCTATATGTTTCAAACATACATTATTTGCTGAGCATAAATGTTCCATTGAGTGTCACTCCTACGGCCATAACAATGCTACCATCACACTGCACCACATGTGATGTACAAAACACAAAAGCTAGAGAACAGTGTCATCAAACCCCATTGACACTGACAGACCGCTTGTCCCGATGCTTTTGACGAAGCTTTGTCCGAGCCTTGAATGCAGCCGCATTGTACATGTTCTGAAAACACAAGGTGAACAAGATTCAAACTACTCTCTTCTGTCAATGTGGGTATGCTTTCATCTTGATCTAGAAGTAATATGACAACATTATGCAAGATTCTTATAGGACGTTTATTTGTTCATGAGCATAATCTAGCATATGTAAATACATGTATTTAATGACATGTATGATTTGTTTACCTGAAAAATAATGCTTACCCTTTCAAACTTGGTCAGTTTTTGAGGTGGTTTTGCTCCAATGGGCCTTGGTGCTCCCAGGCCAAAGATCTCTCTAATAAGTGTATTCTCCTGGAAAGAAAAACACATCTTTAGAATACATGGCAGGTGCTTACAGGCTACAGATTTCACTGACAACATTATGTTTAAATAAAAATGTACACCATGAGACTGCTGTAGTCCAAAGCAGTTTTCTCAAACACCCCAGCAAGAGGGAGCTTAGTCTTACAATGCCTTTAACAATATTCAAGCAATGCTACAGCAGGGAACATCATATATGGGCTTCACATATTGTACCCATGTGGGAATTTGAACCCGAAGCAGAGTGATGCATCAACCACTAGGCTACCCCACTGCCCTCAACAAGAAGACTGACATGTGTTAGTGTTACCTGGAGGTGCTGGTAGATCCCTGACCCAAGGAGATCACAGAAGGTGTCATACTGCTTTTTCCTGACCCACGTGTCAAGATGTAGTCCTTCAACCCCAAACTTGATCGACACATCAGGGGCATCCCAATCCTGTAACATGGCAACAGATTCTCTTTATACCAATCATTAGTTACAAATGTCAGCTGGAATTCATCTTAGACAATGGCTGTTCATTGGTTCATCTCCAGTGGTTTAGATTTCGAAGCTTAACATTTTAATTAGATAGACTGAGCACTGCTTTAGTGAGTGAGTTTGGTTTTATGCTGCTTTTAGCAATATTCCAGCAATATCACAGTGGGGGACACCAGAAATAGACTTCACGTATAGTACCAATGTGGGAAAGCGAACCCAGGCCTTTGGCATGGCGAGTGAACGACTTAACCACTGAGCTAGCCTACCACCCAAGCACTGCTTATAACATCAATATAGTCCTTTACTTCAAGCTGCAAAACATCCAAAACACAAAGTTTTTAAATATTATCCATTCTTGTCAAAATAATTCACAATTTTAAATTGCTTCACAATTTCTTCACAGTACTGAAATAGGTGACTTTGGTGAATGGCATTGCTGCAAAAACATTTACCTCAATAGTACGCAGGATGTCACGGAAACTCGATCGTTGCTGCCGACGATCTTTCTTGGCACGGAATTTATTTGAATCTGTTGCCAGCTGTTTTAATAACTCACATAATTCTTGCATTTTTGGTCCTTCAAATTCCTGTTACAAGAAATTAAAACAAGTGATGTACAGAGACCAGATTCTACCAATATATTGTAATGCCAATACCTCATCAGGTCATCATACACTTGAGTAATTACGACAAAAGAACATCTGTCTACAAAATATAGGAAATCCCCAGTCACTGAAGTCGACATTACAATACTTGTGTTGAGTTTTGGCATTGTTATAATCAGACAGTATTCATTCTACAGACTGCAGGGAGGGCAACAGGTGAAAGTGATTTCAGTTGAAAATCAAACAGGGTCCATGATTGTTTGATTTGTATTTAAATCCCTGAGACTGAAAACTTTATGCCACAGTCAGCATTAAGTAGATAAATAACTGATAGACTAAATAAACAAGTCCTCAACACTAGGATACAATGACACATAAATAACCAATATCCAGCTAGCTATAGAGATATAGCTCTACAGAGATATGATATGAATTTAACGTACCTCATCTTCCTCTCGACTCAGTTCATACATAAGGGCTATAGCCTCCCCTGCTGTGATTCGCAGATCAACGTCCGAGCTCCGCAAGAGTCCTGTCATGCGATCAAGGTGACTGAAGAAACAAACAATCAATTTAACAATACATCCCTATCATCATAGTGGATGGAAACATGCACTTACCTGTTAGTCTGAGAGTTTACGATCTTAACTGTATTGTGAAGCTCTGTACAATTTCAGACATCTAGGTGGACAGTCAATCTGACCACCAAACCTTCACCAAGCATGGTTGTGGAGGACCAATTCTGACCAGAATCATCACAGGTATTAAACAAACAGGAGTATGAGTATGTAATTTCAGTAAAAACAGCACTTTGACCAAAACTCTGCAGTACCTTGAAACCATCTCTTCTACAAGGAAGGATGGTGCAATGGAGAGGAGAAGACACCACCCAGAGAGAGCCTTGGAATGCATCGCACACACCTCAGGAGAGTGAGAAGGTGAGGAGTTATCTCCCTTCACATATGATGCTTTAAAGATGTCCTCTAGAGCAGTCATCACATTACGAACATGCTGAAAACATAGAGGCAATACTGTCACAAGATCGCTTTGCTTTTAACAGTAACAATGTTTCCTATGTACAACAATACCACATATGTTCACGAAACCACTGATTGTGTAAGCCAGAAGTGTTACCAATACTACTATGCTACACCAAAAGGATGATTTTAGGCAGTTGAGGATTACGTATGTTTGAGACACTCACCTCAAGGTCCTCCCCTGCCAGGAAGCTGCATATCGCCAAGGCATTGGCACACTACAACAGACAGACTGACCTTTACACAGGACAATACTGACTCCACATATAACCAGAACAGACTTTTACTCAGAGCAATATGAACAATACTGACTCCACATGTAACCAGAACAGACTTTTCTACACAGGGCAATATGAACAATACTGACTATACATATAACCAGAACAGACGTTTACACTTTGCAATATGAACAATACTGACTCAACATGAAACCAGAATACCAATAGAAAAATGTGCGCAAAGGTCAATGACAGACTGAATTTAGATGTGGCTGAATTTAGGCCAACAGTTTTGATTAAAAAGATAGTCAATTTAACCAAAGCACAGTAACCTAGAAACTCTCAATAGCGTTGTGAGATATATGTAGCACTCAATTATTTAACAAACTTCAATATCATACAATAAACAGAAACTTTGAACATTTGAAGTTTTAGTTGACAGCATATTTGTTTATGAAAACATTGCATTAAGCATGTAGCATATGTGACTCACAAATAAATGGTAAGCCGTTCTTTTATGATTACAAGACTATATGCCAAACAACCACAACGACAGAAAAAAAAAAAAAAAAAAAGAGAGAACCTGGCAGAATCAATATTATAGCTAATTTTGTTTATGATCAAAATGTTCCACACTTGTCAATTCACACCTTCAAAGCATGACTTTCGTAAGATAAAGTAATTATTAAATGACAATCTTGGGAAATGTGTCACTGGCAACTTTCAGAACAAACCACTGTAAAAAGATCAAGGAAGTAAATGGAACATGTTGTAGACATATGCTACAGATCACTTTACCCACCTTTCCTCTTGCTTTAACAGATGTTGACTTGTCAGCCATGATGGTGAGCATAAAGGGACGCAACTCTACAAACAATGTCTCTGCCTCTTCCCCAAGCTGTGTGATGAGGAGTGCTATACATGAGGCAGCCAGGGCCTGCTCATCACCCTTGCCCTTACGTAGACACTTGGTCAAACAGTCAGCAACTGTCTCCTTCCTGTGGAACATGGTTACTATCAAGTCATGGACAACTAGTTGTGATAAACCAGAAGAAATAGAAGCAGAGCCTTAATTGAGAAATAAAAACAAAAGATACATATTTTTATTCAAATCTGAAGTGAAGAAACTTTTCAGCATCAAAGCAAAGAGAAATCCTGATTGGTCAGAATGATTTGGGGAGTCATTTTCTAAATTTCTAAATCAAGATACATGCAAAAACTCTGAGTAAAAATTATTGGTGCATAAAAACTATTTACAAGTATTGATAGCTGTCATCAGTACATTGTCTCTACCAATAATCTGTGAAGGTGCCACTGGCTAAACTACATGTGATACAGACTAGTGTAATAATAACAGATATCACTCCTTAACAAAGCTGCATGATCTGTTATTCCTTGTCTGCATACAACACCAACACACACCTGTCTCCGAGGAAATCCAGGATGTACTTTTTACTGAATGATTTCTGAATTCCCTCCAAGCAATTCTTTCTCGTCACAGCACTGAACAGGAAATGACAAAAGAATTTCACTTAAACAATCTGTTTATGGATAACCTTATAAACAAGAGAAATCAAATCAGTCAACACTATTTGTAAATAGTGAGTGAGTAAGATGAGTTTTATGCTGCACTCAGCAATATTCCAGCTAAATGGCAGCGGTCTGTAAATAAACGATTCTGGACCAGACAATTCAGTGATAAACAACATGAGCATCGATCTGCACAACTGGGAACCCATGACCTGTGTCAACCAAGTCAGCGAGTGACCATCCATTCCCGTTAGTCACCTCTTATGACAGGCATAGTCCCTTTCATGACAAGCGTGGGTTGCTTATTAGTAAATAGAGTAATTTGATATGAAATTTGTAATATGTAATCTCAATTTGAAGACAAGAGAATCTGCCAATGACAGCTTACAGTTAACAATGTTTTAGATTTAAACACACTGGGAACAGTTATTGACAATTCTGCCAATCCCACATTATGCCTGCGTTTCACAACTAAGTAAGTTGTAATGGTAAGAACCAAAGTCCTCCCCATTTATTTTGCTATCTATTAATTCCTTAATTACAGTTTTGAAATATTGTACGTAGTACATTCCATGAACACTTTTATCTACAATAAAAAACATGCTTCAGGAGTGTCTGAACCTACCTCTTAGACAGTGTGCCTTCTATACACTCTTTGAGTTTGTCTTCAAAGTCTTCCTGGGTATTGGTGTCCTCCGACTCGACATCTCCACCTGGTGGCAGAAATATCAGATTAGTCTACACCCCTCCCTATATCGTTTCTTAGGTTGTAGCTCAAAATAACTTCAGAAATGTAAAATTTTAATGAGTCGTTTACATGTTACACATCTTTTGCGCTGGACAGGAGGTCAGTCATGACATTTTGATGTTGACAGATTTGTATAAGACTGTATTAATGAGTGAGTGAGTGTCTATGTCAGCATGTTTTTATACAGCTTTTAGTAATATTCCAGCAATATCACGGTAGAAGACATGGTAAATTGGCTTTACGCATTGTGCCCATGTGGGAAATAGAACCTGGGCCTTCAGCTTCAGCTCATCATTTCAGTCAAGATATGAAAAAGTCAGAGTTTGACCATGTTGACTGCATGCTCTTTCATGAATACAATAGCTATATATTGCATCCACATGAAAAAATCAATACCAGAACTATCGACATAATCCGTGTCTAGACTGGCACTGACGGTCTACATCAATATATGAATTTAATCCCCAAATCTATTTGACACATCCTTATCATCACCTCTGAAAGATATGAACATTGTGCTTAAAACTGGCACAAGCTTATTACAAGCTTTGAAAAACGTCACATCAGCCATTCTGACATCCAACACTTGGAGTAAATGCACCCTGACCTGTTGTAACTGTCCGACTTGATGACATAGTTAACACCTTCCATTTCAAATGGTACTATTTGAAAGATGTTAAGGTAGAGCGATTCAGTACATATGCACTTGTATCACCTTCCCATTTGAGGAACAAAAGTAGGGAACTAAACCTGGGTCTGTAGAGCAAAGTGAGTGAGTTGGCTTTACGCTGCGCTCAGCAATATTCCAGCTATATGGCAGCACAATGTAACTAATCGCGTCTGGACCAGACCATGCAGTGATCAATAGCATGAGCGTCGATCTGTGCAATTGGGAACCGATGACATGTGCCAACCATGTCAACAAGCCTGACCATCGGATCCTGTTTGTCGCCTCTTACTACAAGCAGAGTTATGGCAAGCATGGGTTGCTGAAGGTCTACTCTGCACTGGACCTTCACGGGTATAGCATTACGAGTGAATTTTTTAACAACTATGCTTTCCCACAGAAAATTTTGCAAAATGAGGTTGGCAGTTGTATGGCAGTGAAAACATGAACATGCTTTTATCAATGAAAATCTTTTTAGGTATGCAAGAGTGACATAAAAATTGTAGAAAAACAAATATGAATGTATGTACACATGTACAACTAACACCACTATCACATACGAACTATGACACATATCAGATTAACTAAATACTGACATTAGTGACAAACATCCTCAAAACCCTCGTCACATAGGTGAAATTAACTCACATGGCTCTTACCCTTATAAGTAAGATTGTAACGATTCAGTCTGATTCATTGAAAATCGAATCTGACACCTTAGTTTCGATTTTTGATAACCACTATCAAAATTTTGACTGAATATTCAAATTATTTCCACACATTCACAACAAAATTTTGACTCCATCTCAAGCAGTTTCAAATGCTGAAGAAAGAGAAACACGACTGGTTAACCCCAGGCCAATTATTGTTGAGAATTGTTGTTAGTAGACATTGCCAAGAACATTATGGATTTCACTCTAAAGAAGCCGACTTATTTGAACAATACGAGAGTTAAATGAAATCTGATGTTTTTACTTGTATGAAAAGTTAAATCGAAAAAGATCGAATTGTAGGTCCAATATCGAAAATCAAACTAATCAAGGTCTAGGTGAATCATTGCAGCACTAAAAATAAGCCAACAAATTTTGTCTTCAGAGTGTGAACCTCTTTACATGGGTGATCACACACCCATAAATCAACAAAAGACTTTTTTTTACCTGACTCAGGTAGGCTGTTTGCATCCTCTGACAGGACACTGGCAGTGCTCCAGTTGTCGCCAGTATCACACTCATCATCAGTGGGAGGTCGTGAACCTTGCCGACTCTTATCGGCACCTTTCAACCCACCTGACAAACCAATCATCATCATTTATTACAGGATATCAACCTTCAATAAAGAATAGTGAGGTGATGGAAAAAAACACTTGTCAGCATTTTGTGAAACAAAATAAAGATAGCGATTGGTTGGCAGTACTGTCATAATTCACTGAAATAATGAAACACTGACCAGCATTTTCAGAAGGTTGAAACAATAACTTATGGTGAAGACTGACCTCACCTTACCCATTCTTCTATCAAGCTCTAAACTGCCCAAAACATTATACAGAAACTGAACATGAAATGATGTCCATTTTGAGGAAATAACATGCAGTTCAATTGAAGCTTTACTAAGAATGAAAACTCAGCAAAACTATTACACAACAGTTTAGATCAATATCATAACATATGGACTTATGTGATAAAATAAATCTAAATCTGACATATCCAGTGTTAATCCCATCTGTAAAGTTGACTTATTGGTGACATCATTCCCAAACAGGAACACTGACCCACGACGATACCAAGTAACCCATGCAGATGTTTGTATTACAATTTAAATGACGCTTTGATATTTCCTTTCTCGATGTGTCCTGTTGTTTACTAACATATTATGTGACAGCTGTCGGGCCTTGTATGGCTGTGCAGTGGGATATGTCGAAAAATCTACTTATACGGTCCAACACACAAACATGTAAAACAAGACTGACACTGTAAAACGTGTGAAAATACTGAAATGATAAAACTTGAAGGATCAAAGGAACATTTTCAGTTGTGGCTCACGCGGTTCACACGTGCCATTTCAACAGGTTTCTCGATTCACTAACGTTACCCAGGTTGATCATTTCTTTCGCGTAATTACAGCATAAGCGAGTTTGTTAAAATTGGGAGATCAAGAAATTACACAATATTACTATGTTTCGAATTGTCACAGTCCATCATCAGAAAAATATTTAACATCCGTATGTTACCGATCGCCACAACAGGGCAACCCATGTTTGGATGAATCACATGGCTCTTCCCGCGTACATACATAAGAAGGGCGTTTCGACATCACATACTTACCCTTTTTCTTGTTCTTCGGCATTATTTTCCTATTTTTCTAAACCGCCAATTAGTTCTACGATTACCTATACCCATAAAACGACATATATGAAAATCCAAATGGTAACAGATTGTTGTATCTAGAGAATTTTGACGTGACCACATGGACATTGTCAGATAGCGCAGTGCAATGCGATTGCACTAATAATCTATATATAGGTTTACCTTGTTCCATGACGTCCGGCACACAACCTGAGTGGAGGATACCATTGGACGATGGGATAGATTTGCCAACTTTAGAACCGTGGTAATGTTTGTGACGTCATAAGGTTTGTCTATGTAAACACGTGTTTAATTTACAAATACATACCCAATAACTTTCCTTTTCTCAATACCATAAAACGCTAATTGAATACTGGATGGTATAACATTTTAAATAATTTTCACGAATTTCACTTGAGGTCACATGCCTCATACGTAACGTAGCGGGGAAACTATCGCATACTATGTGTTTAACAACTAATTGGAGATTTTCCCACGAAATCACTTTCAATGACAGTCATTACATTTTCCCCGATAAAAAGTCAAAACTTTGACGTGTGAAAATTCATGCACATTTGAAGAGTCAAAGTTGCATTTAATCTAATTTGAAAAAAATATAAATGAAGAAACGATGAGAAATGCTGTTGTAGAGTTGAGTTTCAACTGAGTTAGTGCGCCACGACGAATCATACGCAAGCCAGTTCCGTTAATTGAGTAATATACGCAAGAAATTATACACCAGTTGGGTTTAAACTGATTCTAATGTGTTTATTTTACTCCCAGATTTGTTATTAATTGAGTAAATGTGATTTTATTGAGTAAACTAAGCAAATACGAGTCTCATCTGGATCTCTCTCTCTCTATATATATATATATATCTGTGTGTGTATATGGGTAGATGAGCAATGTAAACACGTACATTAGGAAAACAAAACGTTGTAGTGGGCAATAATGTACGTAGCTGTCACCATTTCTCATCGTTTCTTCGTTAATATTTTTCAAATTAGATTAAATGCAACTTTGACTCTGCAAATGTGCATGAATTTTCCCTCGTCAAAATTTTGACTTTTTATCTAAGAAAAGGTAAATTTCCACAGAAATCAAGGGTTTGGTTCATATCGTGAAGATACACGACTGAAACACGTAGAATATCTGTGTGGTGTTATCATTTCGGAATTTCGGAAAATACTTCTTACACACACACACAGAGAGATATATATACTAGCCGTATCCTTACTACATGTCCCTTATTTACGTTTCCTCTCTCCCTACCATTGCGACTGCAGTTAGGCCGAACATAGTTTAACAGATATATCACACACTTACACATGTTGACTAAATCAATGGCAGATAAAGTGTACATGAGAAAAAAAACTCGGAGATGTTGTAGATTATCCCTGGCAGTGTGCCATTTTGGCGTTTTCCTAAGTAATAAATGAGTTGAGCTACCTGTTTCCTGACTGTAAAAGTCGGGATGAAATAACACTATCACTGAACACGAATATTAATTCTCGCTACCGCTCAGCAGTCTTGTTTCAACGGGAATGCTAAGATATCAATCATTAACAGAATGGTACATGGTCTAAGATTCTCCTTGGGAATAATTAATATGTTTTTTTCACACTTGAAGGAGAGAGAAGACCGTGATACATTGTCGATTTCTCAAAGCACAGACTAAAACGCCGTACAAGATGATCATGGTCAGCCCACGAACATAAGGGAACAGCTTGCTCAAATGCATGTTCCACTGAAGTGAGTATCTTTGTAAACAGTTCTGTGGAAGCTGAAACGTGTTTGAATGTGTTTATGAGCCTCGGGGCTATTTTGATTAATTACGCGTTATTTAATCCTCCCTATATTTCCAACGTAATGTCTAAGTTCTGGTTTGTGTACGTAATCTTCAGTAATACAAGTCTTTGGGGAAGTACTATGTTGCACAAAACGTAGAAACGACGATAGGCCACGTGACAGAGCAAAGGCTTTTGATTGGTTCTATATATGGAAACAATCTGCTGACGTAGTAACGACCACGTGGCTATATATAATGCGTGGCAACAACGTTTGTGTTCATTCGAGAAAAAACGACAGCGGGAGAAAGAAGGACGTGTAGATCCTTTAATCATTTAATCTTCTCCAACTCAACGCTATGCAGATCATAGAAGAAATGGCTGATACCGAAGAAGTAAAAACGAAGAAAACCCGTAGAGGAAAGCGATGTGGTCGTCGGACCAGGCGAGGTGAGAAGAATTTTGACGAAATGGCCGAATCTTCCTTCAGTGCAGACATGGACACAAAAAGTGTGAAAGGGAGAAGATTTTATGTGAGACCAAGGTATAGTCCCAAAGCTCCCCATAATTCAACACAGTTTATAATGGACGATCAGCATCATTGTTTGGTTAGCAGTGAACACATTTTCGACTTCTCAAGGTGTGATGAAATGTTGATGTATGATGAGGACACATCAAAAGGAAGTGCCCAGGGATCTCCTCGTTCTGAATGCGATTGCACAAGTCCTCGTCCATGTGCCTGGGAAACCGAACTCTGTAATATGCATTTGACTTCAACGCAGTATATGGCAAATGACTTTGAGTCATTTTACAATCAGCTGAGAGCAGAAGAACTGTCGAAATTATCCAAGGATGAACTCGTTGAGGAAATATTGTCCATGGAAGAGAAAGTTTCCGGTTTCGAGGAGAGGATGCAAAAAATGCAAAGGAACGCCGATACATTGTCACCAGCAAAACATGTACCAAAATCACCAGGATTGTGTAACCCAGAATTACCTCAGAACGTCAGTGTGAATCCACAATCTACAAACCATCTGTCGAGTCTACTAAAAGAATTGGAATTGCTAAAGGAGGAAAACAGGAACCTAAAGCAGAAACAAGATTCATTATTGTCATAAGTCATTTCAGTCTGCTACCAATCATGTATTTTAAGATTTTATTCTGCTTTTACGTTAGTGATATGATCATGGAAGTAACATTTTAAGATAGAGTACTCTTTCATGAATGCTTCAGAAGCCTTTCATCATTTGAGAACATTTTCAGTAAACCAAAACATTTGAAAGGAGTATGATGCAAGAAGATCTATTATGGACCTTTCATTTCTCAACAGAACTATAAATATTTAAAGATCAATCATCACCACTGTGATAATGTATGAGACATTGGTTGTTTTGTGATCTTAACATGTGTAGTAAAGAATGGTGAACCCAATGGATGTGAATGTTTGTCATTGGTTAAGCTTTTCTTTTATGTATATAAAATGATGTTGGAATGAGATTATATGTTTGTTGTCATGTTCTGAACTACTTATTACTGTTGAGTTTTTCCTTTTCAGCACTCGAGATACCTGCTGAGCCAGCAGCTGTTCACTGTCCCGCTACGGACATGGGTTCGAGTGACCACCTGGGTCATTCACTCTGTGGACAGGAGGTAACACTGGTCTTGAGTGTCATTTAAGTAGCTATAACTTTAGTTCAAACAATGGAAAGACTTCGCCTGTGTCCCCCCTGAAATTCCAGTCAAGTCCAATCATATCACATGAATATATACTTCTCATTTGATAACAATGAGTTTTAACATGTTTCTTTTATCGTATGTCCGCCATATAGCTGGAATATTGCTGAGTGCGGCGTATGTTAACATAATGAAAGACTTCTGAAAATGCCACGCAAAGAAACGTTTTCTCATTGTCAAAATTTAGGGGTGATACAGGCGGACGTCTTACCCAGTCAATGGGGTTGAAATGAAAAGTTTTCTTTAGCCAAAGCAGTAACGTCTCTCAAGGTTAAAACTGAAGGTGTTGCAAACATGATTTTGTATTTGCATAGACATTTTTCTGTATTGCTTAGATCACCATGAATATTTAAAACATTGTGGTAATGTTTTTTGATCAAAACACACCTGATGCATAGGCCCAATCAAAGAATCTTGATGCAGTTATGGACTTGTCATCACTTGTGCCATTGTAATTTATGATAACCGACCAAAGTCACACAAGAACTACATGTTCGTACTTTTGATGGACATGGCTTTCAATTTTTTATGCTTGGCAATAAGACTTTTCAGTACAGTCCAAGTATCTAAGATTCAGAAGTTGCCTGTGTGCACAAACCTCTCATTATCTAATTCTGTTTGTATTCTATTAACAATATGTGTTGCAGCGGTTTCCTACTACAGTAAAGCAGTGCTGGCTGATGGTGCAAAGAAATGAGTATAATGGTGTTATCAGTTGCCCAGCAACAATGGAAAATTAATTACCTTTGTCCATTATTGTCTCCATTTTATTATTTTTGTTAAAGAGAAGTATGAAGAGTTATAGATGACAGAGGTAACATTTATTTCATGGATATATAAGCAAAATAGATTTAATATATATTTCATTTTGCAAGGATGCCGAGGAATGTACAATAACAGCTTATGGCTAGTATTTACATCTTGTGAGGAGTAGATAACATAGAGGAATGAAGACTAGGATTCCTGGCGTTGAAGGGACTCTTCCAGGATGCTGATGTACTCCTGGAACTTGTCTCTAGCAGACTGGCTGGCACATACTGAAAAAGGGTATTCAGGACTAACTTCAGCGGTTTCATTAGGGCAGGTGCCATACATTCAGATGACAAGATCACACCCAACCCTCACAAACGCACTTGCCTGTGTGTGTAAAGATACACAGAAGTTATTATTTCTTGTTAAAGGTTCAGTTTACATTTGTTTGATCAGGGGACTTGTTCCACCATACATTTTCACTGCATTAAGACCAGTTCATGATTTCCTCCTAACGGTGCACACATCAACCACATATTTGTTAACTTGGTGAAAATTCCAATTACTCTATATAACTGAAAAAAATTGAGCGAATGGGTATGTAAGATGTAGTACTTGGTAAGAGAAAATTATGAAATGGTGTACTAATCATCTTACACACAAATCTTGCATACTGTAATATGTGAGGTAATTGTTTCATATTAGCATACCACTGCATGCAAATCAATGATTGACCGCAGAGAATTAAATACGTTATGGCAGCTGATAAATATTTCTTTTCTGAAGAAAAGATTGGCCAATTATTAACACATATTCTCTAAAACTCAGGGACAGTGTTATTGATTCATCGTTAAATTTATACAAAGAACAGGTCATACGCTGTGTTATTGCCAGTTAAAAGCCATTCCTCTCTCCTCGAGGGTCGTCATATTGCTAGAAGTATACCTCTAATAAGGTAAGTAATCATGTATTTGAGATGCCATGAACATACAATTGAATAAACAGTGATGGTACCTAAGCTGTTCACTTTGTGGTCAGTCTCTGTGTCAATGGACTCCTGTCCAAGTTGTGTGTATGTGATGCGGATTTGGCTGATGCTCCTCAGCAGCTGAAACGAGATCAAGGGCTGCTTAGCTGGCATTGATCTATATACAAAGTGCAATGGTCAAATATCAAAGTGTGCGTTATTGTATAATCTGAATCTTTGGTCCCAAAATGTTGTACAAGGACAACCCACCTCGTGAAACTGGTGTAGGATAGTGTGTACTCTCTTGAAGGCCTTGCCAAGGCCTGTGAGGGACGGGGGAGTCTTGTTGCACCAGTGTCGCATCTCGTTCTCATAGCAGTAGGTGAAACTGACCATCAGCTGGGACAACTCTGAGAGCACAACAGTCAATGTCCGACTCATAGTGTCCAACTGGTCATTCTCGGTACTGGCTTGGTGTTTGTGCTGCACACAGAAAAATATTCCTCAGAGTGTGAGTGAGTGAGTGAGTTTAGTTTTACACAGCATTCATCAATATTTAAGCTATATGGCGGCGGTATGTAAATAATGGAGTCTGGACCAGACAATCCAGTAATCAACAACATGAGCATTCGGCGCAATTAGGAACCGATGACCTGTGTCAACCAAGTCAGTGAACCTGACCACCCACTCCCGTTAAGTCTCCTCTTACGACAAGCTAGTTGTCTTTTATAGCAAGCATGGGTTGCTGAAAGCCTATTCTACCCTGGGACTTTCACAGGTCCTATTCCTCAGAAGTAGGTAAACAATGTAGTGAAGGTTTTGCATACATGCATCAGTTGTTTATGACCTGATATACTGCTAGGACTAGTACTCCATGTACGGGCACTTGATGGACTTCAAAGGCATAGCTTGTTTCTAATTAGGGACTGTAAATAATCTATGGCTAGGAGTGGTGGTGGTGATTTTCAGAGGGAAGTGGGGGAGGGGTTAATGAATTTCATACACGTTCTGAAGGGGGGTTAATTTCTTTTGTACATGACAGGGAGGGTTGGGGTCAGTTATTGTGTACATTATTTAGGGTGTGTGTGTAAATCTTATTGTATATGCAACTCCATAAAAATCATCATCACATCCCGTAGCCACAAATTATGAATGGTCTCTTTATTTCTCTATTAGAGTGACCATAACATGCTCTGAACTAGTTAAAAGCCTATGGACATTATAATTTTTTCACCGGTCACGAGGGTACCTCAGGGGTGAGGGGAACACAAAGATCAAGGGTACCTTAACACATGGTCCCCAAGGGACTATTGAACAATGTATCTGTCTTACCAAACACTTCAATGTATATTTTGAACTGTTTGCACCATGGCTATCGGATCCTACACTTCTTAGTAAAGTCGCAGTGATGTAATTCCCCTTCGTAATATTCACAGGGACTACATTTGAACGTTCAAAGTTATTAGAAAGAGGGTCAGATGCTTGCATAGCAATTGCTTGATTTTGTGGATGACACAAGAAAAACATTTAGATTTGTCTCCCTTTCATCGATTTCCATTTGCAAAACATCTGTAATTTCTGTGATTCTTCAAAGGCATTTAGAAGTTGGCATAGTAATACATGACAATTTTATGGATAGCAACTTCTTGGGTTTATTTTCACGGTGTTTTTTTTGGCTTATCCTAGCCCCCTCATCAGGTTGAGCTGAACTGTTCAGATGAACAGTTCATTAGTTCAGCTCAACCTGATGAAGGGGCTAGGATAAGCCCTGAAATGTCGTGAAAATAACCCAAGAAGTTGCTATCCATAAAATTGTCATGTATTGGTAATTTCCATGCATCTTGCATAATTTAATGTTATTCGAGATAAAATTGTAACTACCACAAAGTACTAAATAAGTTATTGGCAGCAGGGTGTATTGCAGTGCACCTCACTTGTACATGGGGTTCACTGAAAATAACAGAAGAGTGCTCAGCCAATCAGACAGCATCATTTACTTGTGAGGTAAAATAAGTTGATTTGTTAGTTGTTGAAAAGTGCATGCCACAATATTTTCACAGAATTACGACTGTCTCTAAAATTCAAGGGTGAAAAGGGAAATCTGCACAAAATGTGCATTGAATGATGCACGACAGATAAAATGTAGTCTGTCAAACCAATAAAGCTTATCAGTTGATCACTGCTTACATGGGACTGATATACATACCTGCAGCTGTTATGCAGCAGGATTACTTCGGTGCAGTGTAAAACAAACAAACAAATGCTTACATTCTGCCTGAAGTCTGTGAGTATTTCAGTTTGGCGATGGAGGTCCTTGGTGACCTGAGTGGCCAGGTCTGTGAGGGCAGGCAGGTCAGGGGCTGGAGGACTGCAAGCACACATGGACATTACTTGAATAGTGTGAAGTGAAGCCCAAATCAATAAGATTTTACAAGAGAGACATGATCCACAGAAATATTGGACTCCGAAATGATATATTTAAACGGTTACATGGGTACAATATATATACACTCAACATATCTCTGCAGGTGATGAGTGAGTGAGTGAGTGAGTTAATGTTTAACGTCACATCGGCAATATCTCAGCCATATTGTGACGAGAACATTTAAATTAAATATATGCATATGGAAAAATCTGTCAACGGAGGACAGTAAAACAACTAGCATATCACAGTTTTAAGTAAAACTAGTATGGAAAGTTAAAACTAATAGCACTATTTAGACAATACATAATAAAAACAGACTATAGATCGCCAACAACTGAAGGTAGATCACCACACTAGGGACCATGGGGACTTACAGTACCTTTGCTACCTGCATGGACCCTAGTTGGATTTACATCATCCCCTCAGCTGCTGGCGATTGTACGAAAGGTTAGCCAAAATTAAAACAACATGAATACTACGATTAAAAACCTGGCAGACTTAAATTTACTGTGAATGTTTGTGGACTTACGTACCCTCTCAGGAGGACAATAATTTTACAATACTTCAACCCCCTTTGAGGGTACAGCCGCCAACAATTCAAGTTACTAATTCAAACTACCAATCATTAAAATACATCTATTTACAGAAACATACTATTCAAAATTCACCCAAAAAATCAATTTCTTTTAAAAAACCTATAATAAAATGAGAATTAATGTTGGTAAAAAGATCCTTCATTGTTTTAACTGTAAAATATTTATCCCTTGTGATGGAGAATTCAACACAGTCAAGCAGAATATGCTTGACCGTGACTCTCTCATCACAAGGGATGCAAAATCGAGGATCCTCACCTTTCAACAGGTATGCATGAGTATATCTAGTGTGGCCAACACGACATCATCGTAGTATGACCTCTTCAAATCTGGATTGACAACCCAAGTGGGTATAACCAATGTAAAGTTTTATCTCATGTAATTTATTTATACCCACTTGGGTGTCCCACTTCTTTTGCATCAGATCACGGATGTAAGATCTAATGGTGGCTTTGTAATCACTGTAGGGAATAAGAAGCGGTGTCACAGATTTGTTGAGTGCTGCCTTGGCAGCAAGATCGGCCATTGTGTTCCCTGAAATGCCTACATGGCTGGGTAACCAACAGAAGACGATGTCGTATTGGCCAGTAGCAAGATTATTATACAATTCAATAATGTCAATTAAAAGTGGATGTTTACATGATAAATTTTTAATCGCCTGGAGACAAGAAAGAGAGTCTGAATAGATTATATATTGTTTACGTTTAGGGTGTCTTTGAATATATTTGAGAGCTGTTAATATGGCGTTAGCTTCAGCTGTAAAAATAGAACTACTAACTGGTAATCTAGAAGATATTGTTCTGGATCCAATGACAGTGGCACAAGCCACAGCGCCACCATCCTTGGACCCATCTGTAAATAAGGATTTATAATTGCTATATTTATGTTTTAATTGATTATATTTTTGCTTATATTGTAATTCATTAGTCTCTGATTTTTTAAATGTGGTCAATGTTAGGTCTACTTGAGGCCTGACCAACTGCCAGGGAGTAGAAGAAAGAAGACGGGAGGGAGCTATGTTTTCCAGCTGAATCCCAGCAGCAGAAAGAAAAGGTGTAATTCTATGTCCCAGAGGCGGGACAAGAGAAGACTTTTTGTTGTATAAATCCTCATAAAGGGGATTGAAAACACAGTTATATGCAGGGTTAGAATGATTAGAGTATAATTTAGTAATGTATTGTAAAGCTAACTTTATACGGCGCTGCTCAAGAGAAGGTTCATCAGCTTCAACATAGAGACTCTCAATAGGTGAAGTTCTAAAAGATCCAAGACAAAGTCTCAGACCTTGATGATGGACAGGATCAAGAAGTTTAAGATTGCTTTTGCAGGCTCCCCCGTAAACGATTGAGCCATAATCAAGTTTAGAACGAACTAGTGATCGATAGAGATGGAGAAGGGTAGCTTGATCCCCTCCCCATTTTGAATTTGAAACAACTTTCAACAAGTCAAGTGCTTTCAGGCATTTAGTTTTAAGTGATTTAATATGTGGTAAAAAAGTTAAATGTGAATCAAAGATTAGACCCAAGAACTTGGCTTCCTTCACAACTTTAATGGGCGTCCCATCTAGAGACAGTTCAGGATCTTTATGGGGTTTATATCTACGACAAAAATGTATGCAGTTAGTTTTCGATTTAGAAAATTTGAAGCCGTTTTCAAGACACCATTTATTTATTTTGTTTAAACAAAGCTGCAGTTGCCGTTCAATGGTATGCATATTTTTCCCACGACAAGAAATATTAAAATCATCCACAAATAACGATCCATCAATTGAATCGTTTAAAACTTTTGATAAACTATTTATCTTGATGCTAAAAAGTGTGACAGACAGAATACTGCCTTGTGGAACACCCTGATCCTGATTGTAATGATCAGACAGGGTAGAACCCACTCGAACTTGAAACTGTCTGTTATTTAAAAAGTTGGCAATAAATTGAGGCAAACGACCTCGCAAGCCGAAGTCATGTAAATCTCTTAAAATACCATATTTCCAGGTTGTGTCATATGCCTTCTCAAGATCAAAAAAGATAGACACAGCATGTTGATTATTAATCAGTGCATTTTTAACAAATGATTCCAGTCGCACTAAGTGATCGACAGTACTTCTGTTTTTATGGAAACCACACTGTATATCAGTTATAAGGTTATTTGTTTCCAAGTACCAAACAAGTCGATTATTTATCATGCGTTCCATGGTCTTGCAAACACAGCTAGTTAACGAAATCGGACGATAATTGGATGGATCGGTATGATCACGTCCAGGTTTAGGTATGGGTACTACTATGGCGTCACGCCATGATGAAGGAAAGTTACCCGATGTCCAAATATCATCAAAAATATTTAGGAGAGTTTCTAGGCAGGATTCTGGTAAGTGCTTCAGGAGTTGATAATGTATGTTATCAGCTCCTGTAGCAGTATCATGAGCTTGATCAAGAGCAGTATGGAGCTCATGAATAGAAAAAGTTTCATTATAATCTTCCCCATTATCTGAGTTGAAATTAATAGTTTTCTTTTCTTGTTGTTTTTGATACTGCTGGAATTTAGGTAAATAATTAGAAGAGGAAGAGTGTTTAGCAAGGGTTTCACCCAGTTTATTTGCGATATCTGATTTATCGGTAAGTACTTGATCTCCATGTTTAAGATGATTGACAGTAGATTTAGTACCTTTACCTTTAATTTTCTGGACCATATTCCATACCTTGGACATGGGTGTCCGAGAATTTATTTTAGATACATAATTTTGCCAAGATTGGCGTTTGTTCTGTTTAAAAGTACGCCGTGCTTTAGCATTTAAAATTTTAAATTTATTCAAATTATGCACCATAGGATGGCGACGGAAATAATGTTCTGCTTTTTTTTGCCTTCCTAGCTTGTTTGCATTCATCATTGAACCATGGTTTTCTTATGTGTGGAACTGCAGAGGACTTTGGTATACACTCATCAGCTATGGAGTTCAATTCATCAGAAAAACATTTAATAGCATCAGGAACGTCAGTAAAACGTTCAGGTTTAAGCTTTTCAGCACACAGTGTTTCATATAAAGTCCAGTTAGCCTCTTTAAAATTCCGTCTTGATGATGGAGGAACATCAGATGGAGTTACAGATTTTAATATAGTAGGAAAATGGTCACTTCCACAGAGGTCATCATGGACTGACCATTCGAATTCATTAAGTAGTTCTGAATTTGTGAGTGACAGGTCAAGAGCAGAATAGGTCCCTGTCCCAGGGTGTAAATACGTATTGGAACCATCATTATAAATACATAAATCGTTGTCAGAACAGAAGTCCTCCAACAACTTACCTTTAGCGTTTATATTTACACTACCCCAGAGAGGGTTGTGCCCATTTAAATCTCCCATTATAATACAGGGCTTCGGGAGTTGGTCATAGAGAGCTTGCAGATCAGTTTTGGCAAACGTTGAAGACAGCGAAATATACAGCGAGCATAGCGTAAACGCTACATGTAAAGTAATTCTCACAGCAACAGCCTGCATATTAGTATTAAGTGATACAGGGCTTTGAATAACGTTTTGTCTGACTAGAACGGATGACCCGCCAGTGGCTCTATCACCCGGAGGTGAAAAAGAATGATATGCATTAAAATGGCGAAGGTCAAATGCATCTGTTTGTTTTAAATATGTCTCTTGGAGACATAACGCTGAAGGTGTGAAATCTTGGACTAATAGCTGTAATTCATGTAAATTAGTCCTCAAACCTCTGCAGTTCCATTGTACAATATTGTTGGAATAAACTATCTTTTGGGGGGATTTTTTGGGGATGTACCCCGCACTCTTTTGGAGGGCGACAAGCTATGTGCCCTAGAATGGACGTTTTCAGAAACGTCCATATCTTCAAGAGACCCATATTTATTAAACAATTGAATTTTATTTTGTGACCCCTTAGGAGCTCTGCCACTTTGTTGCTTTGAAGCATCAGACTTAGGTTTGGGTTTAGTTTTAACAATTTGTTGTCTATCAGCTGTTGAATGAGACTCAGAGCATGACTGTGAAGATGACTTATGATCAGAGGACTTTGATGTAGTAGGAAGTGATTCCTCAGTCTGGGATGATATAGCAGGGTATAAAACCTGTGGGGAGTCGGAACTGACCCAAGTCAAGGTAGTTTGGCATCCTGTGGATGATTTTGTTATTTTAGAGTTGGATTCAGATGATGATTTTGCTACTGTAGCATAACTTTCTAGAAGGTCAGATCTCTTCACCAGTTTCTTTGCCTCAGAAAAAGAGATATTTTGGGTGAACTTTATTTTGTTAATCGCCATTTGCTCTTTCCATATTGGACACTGTTTTGACGAAGATGAATGGTCGCCAGAGCAGTTAGTGCATTTTTTAAAGTCACTGTCACAATCTTCTGTTGTGTGTGTCTTCTCACCACAGTGAGCACACACAACAGACAATGTGCAGGTAGATACACCGTGTCCATATTTCTGACATTTAAAACACCTGAGCGGGTTGGGGATGTAGGTTTCAACTTGGATATTGCAGTAACCCGCCTTTACTGATTTGGGAGCATTTGGCAATGAAAAAGAAAACAGATAGGTATTTGTTTGGATTGTTTCATTGTTTTTTCGGGTGGAAAAGCGCTTCACATACAGCACACCTTGATCCTTCATTTCGCATGCTATATCAAGCTCGGACATGTCAGCAAACAACCGATCACGATCTCTGACGATACCTATACTTGTGTTCAAGGTCTTGTGAGCAGAGACCGTGACCGGAATGCCCACAAAAGATTCAATGTTCATCAGATTGGTTGTCTGCTGTTTCTTGCCACACTCTATTAGTAATGCACCCGAACGCAAGCGTCTAATGTTCTTGACATCCCCAGCAATACCTTGAATGCCCTTAGATACTGCGAAAGGGTTCAACTTCAATGGTGTCTTGTCCGGAGTCTCAATAACGAGGAAACGTGGCCAATACTCAATCGATAGAGACGGTCTATGAGAAGTATCAACGGGATCAATTTCAAGTGGACGTTTGGTTTTTTTGGGGGGTATTTCATAAGCCATGATTGGTGTCATATGATTCATCATCCGAGCTCCCCACCCACCATGGAGTATCACAAGGACAATGCTAAAGCAAGCGGGCCTCCAGCTTGCAGCACCAAGGATACCCGGATGATATACTCCAGCAGAAGAATTAAGAGATTAATAATTCTACCAGATTGGCCCATGAGCCACCGCCTTCTGGCATAGGACTCTAGGCAAATTACAGAACAACATACTTCAAATTCAAAATGTTTTAGATTATATAGTCAAGTCCAAATTTACAACGATTCCAAATGATATATGTGCATTGATAAATATAATAATGCCCCATGCACAGGGCTTGGCATGACCAGCCGATTGGTCGAACCGGGCCTATTCGACCACCCGTCTAGGCGAAGTCAGGGCCGAAGTGGTGTATTGAGCAACAGGAACACGGTTGCAAGCTCCTATTGCTCTCAACCACCAGGATCCCCTCCTCCGCCGACACAGGGCTGCAACCCACGGCAAACGGGTTGGTGGACCAAATATCCTCCCGGGTCCACTACGGGGATGTCGGCGAGCTCTTGGCGTTACCCAGCACCCACCACGAGGAGGTGGCTCGCCACGGGTGCCCTGCAGGTGATGAAGATACTATACCAAGCAAATAGCTGTACAGGTGACACATTTTGCAACTGCCCACATTTGTACAGTTGACCCGTTTTGGGACTGTCCACATACCTGTACAGGTGAAAGGTTTTGTAACTGTCCACAAATCTGCACAGGTTGCATACTTTGTGACTGTCCACATACCTGTCCTTGTTGAATCCTTTCTCCACCCACTGGACTTCCAGTTTACGCTGCAGGTCTAATGGTAGCAGACTCACACGGCTGTTGAACAGGACTTCTGTCTTCTCCTGATTTGCCAGCCTATCCATCAGGAGACAATCGGCACCAAACTGCTCTGTCAACCCAGTGCTTGGGCTGTTTATATAAATGCTGTCAGTTTTGAAATATTTTCCAGTAGCATTGTGTTTTTTTTATTATGAAAATGAAGTACAGATATTTCCATGTGAAATAACATACAGTACTGCCACTGCATTTGATGTGAATATAAAAACTTTTATTGTTGCAAAGGTGTGCTAATATAAAGATGACTCAATCTGATTTAAAAGTATATCAAATTTGTGATTATGTGCCAAAAAGAATCAATGAGTGACTTGACAAAGCAGACAAGTTCATTTCTGACATTTAAAATATACTATAAATCATAGCAAATGTAAAAAAAAAACCATGCATGTATTCTCTGACAAAGTTAACATTCAACTATTTGTACCTGACTACTCCTGGACTCTGCAGGGCAGCCATAGTTGTCTCCTCTGAGGCATCAATGATGCTGACCATGTCTATGAGTTGGGTCATGAAAGATGCCTGTTTGGAGACGGATGTGACGCCCTGAATGGACAGAATACTCATCATTTTCCACATGACCACTTCGATATTCACATATACATCTTCTTGGAGGGGTTGGATACCTTTGTTTGTGCAGATACTGTATGTAAAACTGTATGTAACAGCAGGAGCATATACCCTTTAGCTCCCCCTTATTTTGCCTCTAATCATACTTCATGATAATTTGGCCCCACAAGTATTTATCTCCTCTTATCAAATTTAATTTAGACATGTTGTTATAATTGGAGATAATGTTGTACAACATCCCCTGGTAACATATCTTTTTTATTTTTTAACATTAATCCTGTGTGAATTTACTGTATGAAAATTCATTCTATAAAAAATCTTATAAAAATCTTTTCATTCATTGATGAATCAAGATTTTTTTTTAAATTCCTGGTTTTTCTTTAAAAAGTTCATTAATGTGAAAAATCCTACATACGCCATGAAAATGGATTTCCTGCCACAGTTCATATCAATAATGAAATATCTCCATAAAAAACATACATTACATAATAAAAGTAAACGGTATACTTTTAATACAGTATACTTTCAATGGTACAACCTGTCAAATAGACACTGTGGTGACTTGCTATTTTCATTACGTAAATAGTTTTGGGATCCTTTTTTTTCTACACAATGATACCACACTTAGCTACTTTTTGACATCCCATGCTTACCATAAGAGGCGACTCAGCTTGTCTTAAGAGGCGACTAACGGGATCGGGTGGTCAGGCTCGCTGACTTGGTTGGCACATGTCATCGGTTCCCAATTGCGCAGATCGATGCTCATGTTGCTGATCACTGGATTGTCTGGTCCAGGCTCGATTATTTACAGACTGCCGCCATATAGCTGGAATATTGCTGAGTGTGGCGTAAAACTAAACTCACTCACTCACTTTTTGACATTTTGTATCCAACCTCCTAACAACTGAATAACTACAGTTTGTAATTTGATCCATTAGTCTGAAGACCAGTAAATTATATTTCAACATACTTGTCCTTAAGTCAGCTTAAGTCTGCCAACAAACCTGATGAAAGAGCAAGCATACACTATGTAGTACTCACAATAAAGAAGTTGACATCCTGAAATCTTACTTTTCTTATGTTTAAGGTAGAAAATAAAACACCATACATAAATATCTTTAGGATGCCATGTATCTACAAATCATTTAGTACTCACCCTGATGAGGTCAACATCATCGTATCTACAAAGTCCCAGTGTGCTGGCTACATCAAGCAGTCCTACAAGAACACAATGATAAATGGATGCTTACACTGAATCTTAGGAAGGACACATTTGTCTGTTTCAACTTCAAGCAAACATTTAGGACCAAGTTCATTGTGGAAAGACAAAAGATGCACGTGCTGATCTGGAAAACAATGCTAAGTATGCTGGAAATTCTAGGAAACTTCTAACACTGTAAGGGTCAAATACTGTTTTCAACACTATGTAATTTGCATAACTGCATGTGATACTATTTTGGAAGGAAAGTCCAAACCCATCACAAAGTTGACAGATACCATAGGCCCAGACTGAGTTTTGTGCCCCTCATCATCGATAGGTTTCTACTGTACTCAAGGGACACTACTCTACACAACGAATAAGGAGCACCAGGCAACAGAGACATGTGTGCCCCCAAGGAACTCATGATGGTGGTCTCACACAATATTTTAGGCATATACTCTTTGTTAAAATAACACTTCTCATTAATCTAATGAATTAATAATAAATTTTTGGGTGATGAGTATTCACGCACAGGTTATCAGTCACAGTGGCTTAAACCCCTCCCCCCTCTTTGTGGGCATTTAATAACTGTAGTGGCCACAAAATTTCCGAGTCCCATGCTGGGATTCGAATGACGGACATTCCGATCCAAAGTTGGACGCCTTGTCCACATGACCAAAGACGTTAACCTCATCAGTAAGCTGACAAGGTAAGGATGTCATCTGTGGGATGACTTCACGCCCTGCTACATTACTCCTAAGGGTCTATTGTTTAAGGAAACCTCATAAGTCAACAGTTGTTTTCTACATAACATGGTGTTTCAGGCAGCTTCTAATTTATATCTGTTTATATGATACTCTAAGTGTGTCAAATGTTTCATAAGCTATACAAATGTATATTTTATATACACATCTTGGTAACAATAAGGATAAGAATACATAGAATTATTCAGTGCAAAGTTTTTGTATGAAATCAAATAAGTAGTAATTTCTACCAAGTACTTTCATATGATATGTGATCATACAATCACTCAAAGGAAATACTTTTCCATTTTATCAGCTTGGGTAGGTAAATGACAGATTTGCTTCAAGGAAAACCCTGGTTTGAGATGCTACGATTGGTATGAACACTGACTTTGTATTCTTGAGTCCATCTTGGATCCAACTGGGGCATAATCTGGATCCAGAACCTCAGCTAACTTTGAATCAAACCTGCAACAATGTGGAAACCAGCAATAACAAAAGAATTCATGTCCAGGAAATATTCTATGAATAAAAACTTCTGTATTGTCAACAGTGATGTTTCTGGGTTAGTTCTTGCAAAAAAAACATCACTTATCTACCACAGGTTCTGTTTCACTTCAGTCTGCATCACGTGACACTGAAAATAGCCATATAATAATTTCTCAAGTTCTTACACAAGTGAAATAGATATCAATATCATTTGGCTATATTTTATCTTACATTGTCTGGGAAGGACTGGGAACATCATGCAGCACATTGATGCCCACTTCAGTGTATGAACAGTTATAAACATCCTCTTATAATCTTATGATTAACTTAAACCTATTAAATATATTCAGCTGAGAGCCCATTGAGAGGACAAAGCAATATAAAATGAGGGGTTGTTAACACAAACCATACACATGAGACATTCTGAGTGAAGTTATGAAAATGGAGGATGGATAATGTGATGATGCCATCTAAAAAATTCTATGGAATCAATCTGACTTGAGTATTCATACTGACACAGACAGCTTTTTATTCTGCAAAGAAACCTTGGTCCCATAACAAAAGCAAATGACACTGCATATCATGTATTTATCACAATCCAATACACCTACAAAAGACATGCAAACTAGTGACTATGTCCAATTTCAAACATTCTCCACAGAACATGTGGGAGTAACACACTTGAAGCAAACTTAGGAGAACTGCATTTAGGTATGAGCCTGAACTCCTTCTAGATCAATTTTCTGATAACAACAAGCATACCTTTTTTAAGACACATGAGGTAAGGAAACTTACTTTGAGAACAGCCACTGTAGCAACCTTATTCTTGGTTCTCCAGGTTTGAAGAGAGGCTCTGTAATCCAAGTTTCATCAACACCCTCTGTGAATGGGCAGCCAAGTTGCTGGGAGGGAAAGGGAGGAAACTCATAATGAAGCCATGCTATTACTCTGTTATTACCACAGTCATGTATATATCTATTGTGGTATTAAACAGCACATTACTAGTGTTGTTCCATATAATCAATTTCATTGATGACTGACAATTAGAGATCAATAATTTTCCAGTTGAAGATAAATTGACTAAATATGATACAAGAAACAAATTGCAGTGTGCATGCAAAAACACTGAAGAACACACAAAAAATACTGGGAGAGAATGGTTTACTTGTATTCATTTCCTATTTACTCAGACAGTACTGATCACTGATTACTTTTGGGGTTTTTTCAAACAAGTTATTAGCACTGAAATCTGTATACAATTTGTCCCATAACCACACCAGCACACAGCCCAAGACTTGTTTTACTGACAGATCACTGCAAATGAATGTATACTTAATAGGGTTGATGATGATGAAATCTGAAATTGTGAAGTAATCATGATTCCCTTTTGTATGTATTTATAACCATAAAATTACCAGTTAACGAGAAAGAGTGAAGCTCATAAATTGTCACAAGATTTATCTTATCTCCATTGCGAGAAGTAGCTACTGAGTACATACACCTCTTTATAATCAATAAATTGCCTGAATCCCTGGACATTGCCCCTTGATTTAGAAAATACTTTATTGAACTTAATGGACAGCCTGAGCAAATTGAAATGACATGTTTTGACAGGTCTTGATTACACCGACAACAAAATCAAAATAGATTTCTTCATTCATTTTCATATACACACCCACCAAATATCAATGTCTACCCAAAACTGTCACTGATGCCCCTAAGAGTACATGATTGACATCAACTAACATCAAGTTTCTCCTTGAAACATTTTCCCAACTTGGCTGCCTTCGAAGTTGCCGCCATTTTGACTCGGTACCATGTAAAATCAAACCCGGTTAGGCTAAAAATATAGCTGCTGCTACTACGAAATGAGATTGATGAAACCCGAGTGAATGCGTGAGTTTAGGTTTACAACGATTTTAGCATTATTCCAGTAATATCACGGCGGAGAACACCAGAAATTGGCTCCTTGTCATTGTACTCCTTGTCCACATGACCAAAGAGGTTAGTTAACACCATCAGCAAGTTGACAAGGTAAGGATGTCATCTGTGGCTTGACTCCACTCCCTGCTATATACACAGGGGCTTGTATTGCTGAAAATAATACGATCCTGGGTCCAACAAGCCTACACTGATATCCATACACATATAAAGATGAGTATGGATAAGTGCTGGTAAGTGTTCAGTTACTTTGTGTATTAATTTTAGGGGTTTTATTCACATTGATGATATCAGTAAAATATGTTCATTGCAGAAAATAGTGTTAGTCTATCTTTCAACCAAAGCAGGGTGCAAGGCTGAGTGTAACGTTTATCCGTGATCCGTATGTGATATTTCGATTTCGCTGCGGTAGATTCAACCAACCACGAATTTGTCTGGATATTGAAAATATTGAAAAAAGACTTTAATGCGTTAACAATTTACATATGCATGTTCATTCATGACCCAGAGGCTGGATTTTTGCGTGTTTATGAGTGGCATTGTTTTTCAACATGAAACACACCAAATTACCGTTTATACTGTCAACAGACGTGGTGCGAGTCGAATCTCGAAGATCCTAAACGTTCATCGGAACAATACGTTCAAAGGTGTTAGTTCCGACCGAGTGGTTGGGTAACCTTGTGGATAAGCCTTTGCCCAGGTTCGATTCCGCACATGGGTACAATGTGTGAAGCTTATTTCTGGTGTCCTCCGCCATAATATTGCCAAAACCGTTGCAAAACTATACTCACTCACTCAACGAGTGTCGTGCAAGGCTCTACAGGAGATCACAGATCGTAATTAAGGTGTTCAACGGCGATTGCGATGAGGTTGTTAGTTTTGAGGTGGATGTGTAATGGCATGAAGAGACAATTCATATTTCAAGCGGTAATTTAGCTTGAGGTTGCTGGCCCATATAACTGGAGATCACGCTCTACAGTTTGTGTAAATGCAAGGACGTTCCCTCACATTGCAGAATAATGTCCGACCAGGCGCTGCCATTTGACTGACATTTTGAGACAGCAGGACAAAGCTTCATTGTTATCCCCAGACCTCTGCCCAATAGAATGTGTTTGTTGTGAGACGGTGCGACGCATACGACGGGACACGAGCCAGTGGATGCAGTTAGCTCAAATGGTTCTACATTTCGACGACACCTGCAATATCCACCTATTTGTACTCATTTGGTGACCCACTTACACAAACACAACTGTCGACAACACCTGGATTTGTCATGGCGAAGTGATTTACCAGGTACAGGTTTTCTCACCAGGACTTGTTATGGCAAAACAATGATCAGACCATTGACATTATATTCCGTTGTTGCTTTCAGAAACATTCACATCTTCGTTTAATTCATTTAATGACATTTTGGAAGTTGAGAAGTACAACATATAACAAACTTTGGATGGCAACTTCTTTTTCTTCCAGCATCCCTGCTTGACACCGGTACAATAATCTGTATCAAAGCCTCGCACTCACGAACAAACAAAAAGCTGCTGGCAAGTCAGATCACAATAACACCACCCGTTATTCCACTTCGTCGCTGTAATATACCATTAAGAAAGCAGGTGATGTGGGATTTACAAACTTGATAAAAGGCAAATGATGAAGCAAGGAGGAAACAGATGATGAAGAGAAATGAAGGGAAGATGTGACACGTAATTCCACTCCTTTGGAAGTGTTTCATTTGTATACGTGTACATAATATATTACTCTTTCTCACATGTATTTTCATTGGCTAGTGGTATGCTCGTTAATTGAAGTATCGCTTATTTTTTTAATGGTACACTCTCTTGTAATGACCTACTATACTTATCATGAGATCATACTTTGGCACCATCAAACATTTACAGATTTTACAGGATGTATGCTGGAATGGCAATATGTATTGATCCAATACTAATTCCCAGAATACTTCTCTGATCTGAGACAATGCTGGGAGGGAAAGGAATGCTGTTTTCATTATGCTAAACTCTGTATTATAAAAATAATCTCTGGGTCTTGACACAGACCTGACTATCACAAAGTTGCATCTATGGGATATCGACTGATGCCAGCCCTTAATGAGGTACTTGAACTGGAACAATAATACGGACTCTATCTACAAGAGGTCTCAACAGCGATTATATTTCATGAGGAAATTTAGATCTTTTAATGTCGATGTCAAACTGTTATCACTTTTTTATTCTTGTTTTGTTCACTCTGTTTTATCGTTTGGTATTCAGTGCTGGTAGGGATCCCTCTCCCTTCAAAACAAAAACAAACTGATAAAAGTTACTAACATCGCCTCAAAGATTGCAAACACTCCCCTTGTAAATCTATCTTCCTCATATGAAACCCGTGTTCTGTCCCTTGCACATAAGATTATCGTTGATGAAACACACCCATTAAACTCATACTATTCCCTTTTACCTTCCGGCCGCCGATTTCTGATTCCCAAACTTAAAACCAACCGTGACAAAAGTTCCTTTATTCCAAGTAGTATTAAACTTTTAAATAGCATCTGTGATAAATAAGTTATTACAATATATATACCATTTTAATGTCACAATATGATCTCAATTAATCATCTTAATGTCATAATTACTTTTTATATTCATATTTATATTTATATGTGTGTTGTGTTCCGAGAAACTGCTGTACATTTGTTACTTCTGTGAGCAAGTGAATGTAAAAAGAATTCCCATTCCGGGTAATAAAGTCTTATCTTATCTTATCTCTTATCTCACTGTAAACGTGATATTCCTGAAATATCTCAATGCCAAGGCAATGATAGTTTCTACAGACGTCCTTCACTTCCTGTACAAACAGTGGGAGTAAGATGCTGTGGGAAAGGTCTGTGGAAATACAAACACATGTAAACCTGCGCTGGCTTATGGGGAAAAATAACATTAACTTGATCAAAGTTGAGACTTTTTTATTTGTTCTATAGGTTTCAAGCCGGAAACGTTTGAATTTTGTTTTCATATTGAGCTCCAGGCTAAACATCAGATAATCACGTTTTCATTATGTTCATTAATTCCTACATTCTGATTGGCTAAACTGGTATTACACACACATTTCTTTGCAGTAAAAGAAAAAAAAATATGGGGAAAAAGTAAGACTGCAAAGGTGCCATCGGTAAAATTGCTTCTATATTGAACATTTGTAAACACCATTTTGTAGGAAGCCCAGGTACTTGTGGTGTAGTCCATATTTAATGATTCTTTTCGTAAATGTTAATTATTTTTTGTTTTCAGTAAAGCCAAGTGTTTTATATACTTCTTGCTGTACCCCCGTATTGCAACCGGAAGTGGATGTTGATTGTCGTGTGTAGGAGTAAAGACTGCATGGTCCAGTTAAACTATCTGGTTCCAGCTAGCCCACCAGACTGCTGTTTGACTAGTTGATAATTTCACATATCTGTGTCACATAGGCTAAAGTTTCAGCCCACTTAGAGTGTTAGAGGTGAACAAAATACAGAGGCTGACACTTCAAAATTTCAGTGGAAAGTCAGACCATTATGATTTGTACAACACTGGTGTTGATTTGTGATTGCTGTAATTTGTCTAGTCATCAGCATTTGTCATCAGTTGTCTCCCCATGACTGTGTTGCCTAGCAACTGATTGTCTCAAAAGTTCACACAATTCATTGATTCACACAACAAAGGAGGAACAGAAAAGTTAACAAACCTGAAACACACATTTTAATGAACATAATATATTATTCACCCATCAATAGGATGTGGTGTTACAGTATTTATTTGGTCAGAAACAAGTGAGTTAAATATAGTTCCTGGGGATTGTTTCAGCAACAAAAAAACAGCCACACAACACAAACATGTGGCCACCATTGACATTAATATTTGGTGCATAAATACAGACAGATGTATTTAAACATAAAAATATACACACAACATAAATGTCATCATCAGAAGTATACAAGTCACAGTTTAGCTTCCTCAGTATGGCAAGTTAAGTTTACTGAGGCAAAGGTTAAGAACATGAAAAAATACACAAAGGAACCCGAGAACCACTAAATTTCATAACATTTTAAAAGTTTCACCCTCAGCTATATTCCAGCGACAAGATGGCAGTCTGTAAATAACAGCCTGGAACAGAAAATCCAGTGATCAACAGCATGTGCATCAATTAATCTACACAAGAGAGATACGATAACACCCAGGCCAGACAGTCTGACCATCCTCTCCTGTTAGTTACCTCTTACTACAAGCACAAGTTACGGAAAACCAGTTCCAACATCAATATTCATGGGTACTTTGAAACATTAGTGGTGGCCTTTGGAAGTTTTCACAGTGATTGAAGTGTTAGTCCTGTTAGTCCCCTCTTATGACAAGAAAGAGTATCTGAAAACCAATTCTAACTGAAATCTTCATGGGTAAGCTATAAACTTTTCTCAGTTCAGATTGATTGAATTAGAATCTTGCTTGAGATGTTTTTCTCTCTCAGAGGTCACTGATTAAATGTATGAAACCGTGATCCAGAGTAGAGAGGATTCGGTCGCTGGATACTGCCAGAAAGATGGTCAACAACAACCAGCAATGTAATTATTTTATTGAATGGAGGGTGATGAGGGAAAGAGAATGATTCCCAGTAACAGGTACACACTCAATATTAATCAAATTTAACAACATCTGCACAAAACATTTCGCAATGTGGCCAACATAAATATCTAGTGACAGTATGTCAATATAGATATTGCATTAGCTATTTAACAGTACAGTACTGTAAATGTGCCAAGTATGTCTTATGCTATGGAACAACTGTCACGGCTGACATCAAGCACATGGACATAGTCGTTTATTTCAACTTGTAACAGATTAAAATAACTGGTGTTTTGAATGAAATATTGAAAGAGTTGACTCATCTGTATAGAAAGAGAATGACTCCCAGCGAGGGACAGGTACACATTGGGAGACAATGTACAGGTGAGCAACAGGAGCAGCCAGGAATACAATTGTTTGGTATTAAGAAGCCAATCAGTGGCAGGTAAATAATAAAAAGGAAGTGGATATGGAGATGAAAAAGAAGAATTTAAGTGATTTTGTAAAAGATGAAAATTAGAAAATCCAAGATGGTGGCCAGTGTTAATAAACCAACCAGACAAAGACATGACATAATATGGTTCTATTCCTGAACTCAACAGGCACCCAAGGTAATTTAATATTTCAAAAATTATATTGTGTATGTTTTGCTGGTTTTTATTTTGTTTTGTTATGTACTAAAATATGCATGAAGTGAGATTTGCCAGCAATGTAAAAATAATACCACACTTTTATGTTTTTTCAACAGGGTGAAAACAACACACGGCTACAGGTACATGTGATAATAATACACATTATTTGTGTCTTGTGATAATTGCATTAATATAACCTAAAAGTAAATCCCAGTCTTGCCTGCATCAGAAATAATTAAGCTGTTGTGACCAACCAAATCACAACCATCTGATATTGCTTGATAATATTCCCCACAAACACAAGCAAATTGTGTGACTCAAAAATATAAGAACATCAACAGTGTTTGTCGACTGGTATTAAAAGTCAGATAAAATCGTCTGTAAGTTAATGCAGCCATTTCATGCATAGTCGGAAAAACTAAAAACAAAAGCTGTAAAATACTTATAATAAACAGGCTGTGACAATCCCGTGAGGAGACATTGTTATATACATGCTGAAATGGAAGAAGGGGAATTGACATGTCTAGAAAAGTGTAAAGTAATTTCAAAACACTGAAATAGGACATGACAGTTACATTTGATGGATGACTTGATGTCAAAACCTGAAAGCTCAATGGTAAATGTACTCTCAAACAACTCTCTCTCTCTCACCCTAACTCTCCCTCTCTCTCTATTGCACATTTTTCAAACAGAAAATACCATACAACTGTCCCGCAATAACACTGCTCGTTATTCCACTTCCTCACTGTAATATACCATTAAGAAAGCAGGTGATGTGGGATTTACAAACTTGATAAAAGGCAAATGATGAAGCAAGGAGGAAACAGATGATGAAGAGAAATGAAGGGAAGATGTGACACGTAATTCCACTCCTTTGGAAGGGTTTCATTTGTATACGTGTACATAATATATTACTCTTTCTCACATGCATTTTCATTGGCTAGTGGTATGCTCGTTAATTGAAGTATCGCTTACTTTTTTAATGGTACACTCTCTTGTAATGACCTACTATACTTATCATGAGATCATACTTTGGCACCATCAAACATTTCCTGATTTTACAGGATGTATGCTGGAATGGCAAAATGCATTGATCCAATACTAATTCCCAGAATACTTCTCTGATCTGAGACAATGCTGGGAGGGAAAGGAATGCTGTTTTCATGCTATACTCTGTGTTATAAAAATAATCTCTGGGTCTTGACACAGACCTGACTATCACAAAGTTGCATCTATGGGATATCGACTGATGCCAGCCCTTAATGGGGTACTTGAACTGGAACAATAATACGGACTCTATCTACAAGAAGTGTCAACAGCGATTATATTTCATGAGGAAATTTAGATCTTTTAATGTCGATGTCAAACTGTTATCACTTTTTTATTCTTGTTTTGTTCACTCTGTTTTATCGTTTGGTATTCAGTGCTGGTACAGATCCCTCTCCCTTAAAAACAAAAACAAACTGATAAAAGTTACTAACATCGCCTCGAAGATTGCAAACACTCCCCTTGTAAATCTATCTTCCTCATATGAAACCCGTGTTCTGTCCCTTGCACATAAGATTATCGCTGATGAAACACACCCATTAAACTCATACTATTCCCTTTTACCTTCCGGCCGCCGATTTCTGATTCCCAAACTTAAAACCAACCGTGCCACAAATTCCTTTATTCCAAGTTGTATTAAACTTTTAAATAGCACCTGTGATAAATAAGTTATTACAATATATATACCATTTTAATGTCACAATATGATCTCAATTAATCATCTTAATGTCATAATTACTTTTTATATTCATATTTATATTTATATGTGTGTTGTGTTCCGAGAAACTGCTGTACATTTGTTACTTCTGTGAGCAAGTGAATGTAAAAAGAATTCCCATTCCGGGTAATAAAGTCTTATCTTATCTTATCTCTTATCTCACTGTAAACGTGATATTCCTGAAATATCTCAATGCCAAGGCAATGATAGTTTCTACAGACGTCCTTCACTTCCTGTACAAACAGTGGGAGTAAGATGCTGTGGGAAAGGTCTGTGGAAATACAAACACATGTAAACCTGCGCTGGCTTATGGGGAAAAATAACATTAACTTGATCAAAGTTGAGACTTTTTTATTTGTTCTATAGGTTTCAAGCCGGAAACGTTTGAATTTTGTTTTCATATTGAGCTCCAGGCTAAACATCAGATAATCACGTTTTCATTATGTTCATTAATTCCTACATTCTGATTGGCTAAACTGGTATTACACACACATTTCTTTGCAGTAAAAGAAAAAAAAATATGGGGAAAAAGTAAGACTGCAAAGGTGCCATCGGTAAAATTGCTTCTATATTGAACATTTGTAAACACCATTTTGTAGGAAGCCCAGGTACTTGTGGTGTAGTCCATACTTAATGATTCTTTTCGTAAATGTTAATTATTTTTTGTTTTCAGTAAAGCCAAGTGTTTTATATACTTCTTGCTGTACCCCCGTATTGAAACCGGAAGTGGATGTTGATTGTCGTGTGTAGGAGTAAAGACTGCATGGTCCAGTTAAACTATCTGGTTCCAGCTAGCCCACCAGACTGATGTGTCACATAGGCTAAAGTTTCAGCCCACTTAGAGTGTTAGAGGTGAACAAAATACAGAGGCTGACACTTCAAAATTTCAGTGGAAAGTCAGACCATTATGATTTGCACAACACTGGTGTTGATTTGTGATTGCTGTAATTTGTCTAGTCATCAGCATTTGTCATCAGTTGTCTCCCCATGACTGTGTTGTCTAGCAACTGATTGTCTCAAAAGTTCACACAATTCATTGATTCACACAACAAAGGAGGAACAGAAAAGTTAACAAACCTGAAACACACATTTTAATGAACATAATATATTATTCACCCATCAATAGGATGTGGTGTTACAGTATTTATTTGGTCAGAGACAAGTGAGTTAAATATAGTTCTTAGGGATTGTTTCAGCAACAAAATAACAGCCACACAACACAAACATGTGGCCACCATTGACATTAATATTTGGTGCATAAATACAGACAGATGTATTAAAACATAAAAATATACACACAACATAAATGTCATCATCAGAAGTATAAAAGTCACAGTTTAGCTTCCTCAGTATGGTAAGTTAAGTTTACTGAGGCAAAGGTTAAGAACATGAAAAAATACACAAAGGAACCCGAGAACCACTAAATTTCATAACATTTTAAAAGTTTCACCCTCAGCTATATTCCAGCGACAAGATGGCAGTCTGTAAATAACAGCCTGGAACAGAAACTCCAGTGATCAACAGCATGAGCATCAATTAATCTACACAAGAGAGATACGATAACACCCAAGCCAGACAGTCTGACCATCCTCTCCTGTTAGTTACCTCTTACTACAAGCACAAGTTACGGAAAACCAGTTCCAACATCAATATTCATGGGTACTTTGAAACATTAGTGGTGGCCTTTGGAAGTTTTCACAGTGATTGAAGTGTTAGTCCTGTTAGTCCCCTCTTATGACAAGAAAGAGTATCTGAAAACCAATTCTAACTGAAATCTTCATGGGTAAGCTATAAACTTTTCTCAGTTCAGATTGATTGAATTAGAATCTTGCTTGAGATGTTTTTCTCTCTCAGAGGTCACTGATTAAATGTATGAAACCGTGATCCAGAGTAGAGAGGATTCGGTCGCTGGATACTGCCAGAAAGATGGTCAACAACAACCAGCAATGTAATTATTTTATTGAATGGAGGGTGATGAGGGAAAGAGAATGATTCCCAGTAACAGGTACACACTCAATATTAATCAAATTTAACAACATCTGCACAAAACATTTCGCAATGTGGCCAACATAAATATCTAGTGACAGTATGTCAATATAGATATTGCATTAGCTATTTAACAGTACAGTACTGTAAATGTGCCAAGTATGTCTTATGCTATGGAACAACTGTCACGGCTGACATCAAGCACATGGACATAGTCGTTTATTTCAACTTGTAACAGATTAAAATAACTGGTGTTTTGAATGAAATATTGAAAGAGTTGACTCATCTGTATAGAAAGAGAATGACTCCCAGCGAGGGACAGGTACACATTGGGAGACAATGTACAGGTGAGCAACAGGAGCAGCCAGGAATACAATTGTTTGGTATTAAGAAGCCAATCAGTGGCAGGTAAATAATAAAAAGGAAGTGGATATGGAGATGAAAAAGAAGAATTTAAGTGATTTTGTAAAAGATGAAAATTAGAAAATCCAAGATGGTGGCCAGTGTTAATAAACCAACCAGACAAAGACATGACATAATATGGTTCTATTCCTGAACTCAACAGGCACCCAAGGTAATTTAATATTTCAAAAATTATATTGTGTATGTTTTGCTGGTTTTTATTTTGTTTTGTTATGTACTAAAATATGCATGAAGTGAGATTTGCCAGCAATGTAAAAAAAATACCACACTTTTATGTTTTTTCAACAGGGTGAAAACAACACACGGCTACAGGTACATGTGATAATAATACACATTATTTGTGTCTTGTGATAATTGCATTAATATAACCTAAAAGTAAATCCCAGTCTTGCCTGCATCAGAAATAATTAAGCTGTTGTGACCAACCAAATCACAACCATCTGATATTGCTTGATAATATTCCCCACAAACACAAGCAAATTGTGTGACTCAAAAATATAAGAACATCAACAGTGTTTGTCGACTGGTATTAAAAGTCAGATAAAATCGTCTGTAAGTTAATGCAGCCATTTCATGCATAGTCGGAAAAACTAAAAACAAAAGCTGTAAAATACTTATAATAAACAGGCTGTGACAATCCCGTGAGGAGACATTGTTATATACATGCTGAAATGGAAGAAGGGGAATTGACATGTCTAGAAAAGTGTAAAGTAATTTCAAAACACTGAAATAGGACATGACAGTTACATTTGATGGATGACTTGATGTCAAAACCTGAAAGCTCAATGGTAAATGTACTCTCAAACAACTCTCTCTCTCTCACCCTAACTCTCCCTCTCTCTCTATTGCACATTTTTCAAACAGAAAATACCATACAACTGTCCCGCAATAACACTGCTCGTTATTCCACTTCCTCACTGTAATATACCATTAAGAAAGCAGGTGATGTGGGATTTACAAACTTGATAAAAGGCAAATGATGAAGCAAGGAGGAAACAGATGATGAAGAGAAATGAAGGGAAGATGTGACACGTAATTCCACTCCTTTGGAAGGGTTTCATTTGTATATGTGTACATAATATATTACTCTTTCTCACATGCATTTTCATTGGCTAGTGGTATGCTCGTTAATTGAAGTATCGCTTACTTTTTTAATGGTACACTCTCTTGTAATGACCTACTATACTTATCATCAGATCATACTTTGGCACCATCAAACATTTCCTGATTTTACAGGATGTATGCTGGAATGGCAAATGCATTGATCCAATACTAATTCCCAGAATACTTCTCTGATCTGAGACAATGCTGGGAGGGAAAGGAATGCTGTTTTCATTATGCTAAACTCTGTGTTATAAAAATAATCTCTGGGTCTTGACACAGACCTGACTATCACAAAGTTGCATCTATGGAATATCGACTGGTGCTAGCCCTTCATGAGGTACTGTAAACGTGATATTCCTGAAATATCTCAATGCCAAGGCTAAAAATGGATTTGTCATCAAATTTGTTCACATTGAGGGTCTTCCACTGTATCACTCCCATGCTGCTTGTTCTCCCTGAAGGGAATGTGAACGTCGTTGTAGTCCCCTGTGCCAGGAGTAATGGTAGTTTCTACAGACGTCTTTCACTTCCCGTACAAACAGTGGGAAGATGCACATCCCCGTCAAAAAGGTCTGTGGAAATACAAACACAGGTAAACCTAGGCAGGCTTATGGGGGGAAAAATAACATTATTACGACCAAAGTTGAGAATTTCTTATATGTTCAATGGGGTTCAGAGGTACTTGAATTTTGCTTTCATATTCCATTGAAGGCAAAATGAAATAACAACATTTTCATTATATCAAATGATATGTCCAATTTCATATCTTTAGGCTTCAATTCAAAATCACAGTTTTCCAACTGTGTCTCCCACTTGTCATGAAACTATTGGAGTTGGTTTTGATCCTTTACATACAATTCATTATGTAAGTAAAAGATAATGCCACGCCCACAAAATAGGATGAGTTTATCATGATACTGCTGCAAATTTCACATATTTGGGTTTCATTTTCAACTGTGTCTCCTAGTTGCCAGGAAACTAATTTTGATATCTGGTAATAGACTCTGTGATGTGAAAAAGATGCTGCCTCCCTTAAACATTTGTTCTGATTTGAAATACTGCATTTTTCCTTCTCATACCTAGCTTTCACTGATGGTGCAGCAAAAGTAGCCAAGTGGCTAATATGTTCATTTCTAATGCCAAAGGTCTGAGTTTGATTCCCCACATGGCTACAATGTATGAAGTATATTTTTGGTATTCTCCACCATGATAATGCTGATGTAGTGCTGAAGTGGAGCAAAACCTCACTCACTCACTCACTCACTCACTCACTCACTCACCAAACTTTGGACAATGAACAGCTGCTTGGCTACTGATTCATAAATTTGCACAATAGGTTTTCATATTTCAATGAATCGAACGATAAAATACAATATTAAGCATGTGATGTAAATCTAAGCACTACAGCCTGTTCCTCTACTATTGTACTGCTAATGAATATACAATGATTTTCATTTGCTGCCGACTTGTGGCAAAATGTTGACCTTTTACTATTTTTATTTAAAACCTTGTCCTACTCATTCACCGCTCTACTTTGTCTAGCTGTGTGAGTTAACAGCTGTGTGAGTTAACATAGCTAGAAAAGGATGGTGCAACTTACAGAAATCATGAAGAGATAGAAGACAGCTTGCCAGCCGAGAGCTTTCTGTATCACCGGCACCAGAATCTGGAGCAGAGGATAAAATCAGTAACACAGGTTCCAAACTGGAATAGCCCCATAACCAGCAGGATCACATCAAATTCCTTCAACATATACAATGCAGTGTACAAACCTGGAAAGACAATATCAACTTTCAGTAGAAGAGCAGATGAAAAGTTGCTTTAGAGATATTACTCATCAATCATCATGATGTGTAAATTTATTCATCGCCTAACACCAGGGCATGGATAACAAGTGAATTATTCAGTGACTGGTTGTGCTGAAACTTGAAACCAAGAAAGTACGCATCTATCTCAGACTTTTTAATGAAATAATGTGGTAGATGTGACATGGAGATATCGAGTCAAGTAAGATGTATGTTATATGTTATGAGTCACTCTTTTCACTGCTGACTATTGATTTATTGACATAAGTGGAAGCTGTCTAAATCGGCACTCATCGGAATGAAGAAAGGTTTACACAATTTGATGGATGGTAGAGCGAATTGATAATGTACAAGACATGGACGGGACTGAGATTTTATGCCATTGATGACAATGTGCCAGATTTTGACAGCGTCCATTGTACAAGCATGAATAAATTTTCAATATACATCGTCAGTTTGCTTGTTTGATCCAGTCAACTGGATGCCTTGCTATCCATATGATTTCATAATGTGAGCAAAATGTCTGGATCAAAGGGGTTCAACTGTATGCATATGTATATGTACATGCATGTATAAAAATTGGGCTGTTCACTCAAAATCTGTGTGAAAGTATGTCTTAAACAACCATTTTATTCCTTCATGTATTACGAGGACAAAGGTTTATGTAATACAGGTTTTAATACAAGCACACATATATATCTGTGTTGTGTTATTTCAGAAACTACTTGTTATATATCTACAACTGTATGCTCGGTATTCTCATCTTTCTTTACATATATATATATATATATATTTTATAACCTGTATTATATCACCCTTTGTCCTCGTAATACATGAAGGAAAAAAAGGTTGATTAAGACATACTTTCACACAGATTTTGAGTAAACAGCCCAATTTTCCATTTAGTACTGAAGACTTGCAGCCAAGTTCATCATTGTTTCAGTCAGTATGCACAGTCAAAACAAGGCATCACATTGATAAATGGAGAAAGCAGGTCTGTAGGCAACTTTATTTGCATATTTCCATATCATGATATCAATTTCTAGTTTATCTGACTTGGATAAGCAAATGAAAACATATCCCTTTATGTCATGAAATGCATGATTGTTGCTCTTTTATTTTAACTTTTTATTAGAATGACAAATCTATCCTACCTCCTCAAATGCAAATACTTGATGATCAAATAATGAAAATAGAAAACACAAGCAGGAATATTGTCAGAAAGAGGAACATGATTGAGAGTTAATCGTAAACATACTTCAGACAGATGCACTTGAGACCATTATGCCACTGTCCATACTGCCTACCTGCCCAATGGCTGCCCCAAGACTTCCTGTTCCATCTATGATACCAGTGACGGTTGCCAGGGCCTCAGTGTTGCCCTGTATTGGGCCCTGGTTGCCTGCAGTGCAGGAAATATTGAATTATTAACACACAACATACCCACATGGCACCTGTATGACATTAAAGGGGCACTGATGCAGAGCAATTTCCGTGGACTGGTTGTTCCTTTTGTTATTGTTTTTCTCCCGTGAGTACCCGGATGATATCCCAGAATTCGTGACTGGTTCGTGACCTCTGCTGCACAGCCGTAAGTACAATTGAGAGTTTAATTATAGACAGATCAAGTAAGGTGAAGTCACTTTACATTTTACATTTTAACAAATGTATTATGAAAACAAATGAAACACTTTGAAGGTTAACCAGGACGGAAAAATAACGAAGCCAATGTACGTCTTCATATTTTGTCTCATAACCCTATTTAGTTTATTGTCATCCTTGTATGATTTTGAAAATTAATTAAAGAACACAGGGTCTGCTTATATGTATAGTAAATTTCTAACGTGACTGTAACATTTAAACATTTTATAGACTGCCAATGTGCATCTATTTCACACACGCCCTACATGCGAGCTAGTGTGTATTTTCTGTCATATAGATTCTGCTGAATGCTACAACAAATAAATCAAAACAAAATGCAAATAAGGAATTTAGAACAGACTAATGTTATAGCAACAATGTCAGGCTACTACCTTGTTCAGGATCGTATCCATCAATATCAACATAAAAGAATGATATTCCATTCATGTGCAGCTGGTAAATAATCCTGCTCTGTGTTGTGTGTCTTACAACAGTTAAATTTTCAAAAAAGTGACACATCGTTTCAGGTCTTTCACATTGGTGAAAACCTGATAAACCTCTCACTGGTCACCCAAGATAGCACACCTGGCAACTAATTGTATGATGTCCGCCATTCTATGTAATTTAGTTAACCAATAATGAGCAATCAATCAATCAACGCAATGGTGGTTAATTCTTTGAAGGGAGGATATTGTTTTCACAGTTGCACTTTACGACAGGGTGTAGTCACTATAGATTAGTAAATCTACACGCATGAACACTGCCTTTTTGACAAATCTGCTGTGGAAGTAATTAAACAATCAGTGTGTTATCAGTTAATCCTTTGATCGATGTTTGTTTTTGTAACTCAGCTGATAAACCCTCTTGCGTCACTAACATGCACATATTACATAACATACAATACATTTGCCGCTACAGACCTTTATTTATAATGTTGAGTATTTACTCCAGACAGGAGAAATACCAAATGGGAACCTTTGTTGAGTAATCTGAGAGGCATAACCACTAATTATACCTGTTATAAATTCATTAATCCTCTCAATGCTGCAGTGGAACCCATTCGACAGGAGTGCAGGATAATGACATCTCCAAATAAAACTTGCAATAATTATTCAACAAGTTGGATTTACATGTCATATGAATTATGTATGGAATGCACTAATTCTCAGCTTTATAAATATATAATCTTCAAAATGTATATGTACCTTAAAACGAAATGCCTGCAACTTAAAAATGTGATCGTCAAATTTCTTGGCAAGCAGTCGAAAATAACGGCCATTGTTGACTTTCAATCACACCACATCGAGTGGTACCCAGTCTAACATTTTCTTCATAACAAAATATTTTTTGATAGTTTAATCAATAGTTTTGTTCTTTGACGAAGAGAAAGCTCACAAGTTTCCCATTTTCTAAAAATTGGTAACTTTTGGCTTAAATAATTATAAACAAAACCAATCTCAATGTTACATCATCGATTGGACGAACAGGAACGAACATGGCAATGGCGGTAAACAAACAAGTCCACATGCATCGTGATGCCGAAGAAAATGTTCCATCCTTTTGATATATCCAACTATTTCATCTGGAATTAATTACATGGTGTGAATAGGTAAATGGTATTGCCTCTGCACAGAAATTGCCATATTTAGCGAGTTTATTTTGATTTTGTTTGATAAACCTTCAAGTGAATGATGACAAATAACATGTGTAGGTTTACACCATCGCTTGCAGCCTGAAAACACTCATGGGCCGAAACTATTTTCAGGGTACCAACGGAACTTCATTGTTACATAAGAAATACACACAGGCATTTGCTGTGTACTTGGATAAATTGGTGTAATCAATTTGTTTGATGTAAGAACATTTTCAGATTTCTCTACCAATGGCAAAGTCGATTTGTTTTTTACGAATTCAAATGAATTAAATGGTGTTTTTATTATCACAGATAATAAACCAGGATAGCTACCATAGCTACCACAATTTACGTATGATTTTTGCTGGGCCAAACCTCAAAACTATCTAAATATAAAACTTTGCAATCTTTCAGACACATATGAAACAAATGGCTTGCTACGTGCCTGTAGACATCATATTTTCACATGACATGATTAAACATAGAGGTAAAAAACACAGAAATAGGATCAAATTGGATCAGTCACTGTACCACCCAGGCATCAGAAAAAACCTACACTACAGGGATATTTTGTTACAATCAGACAAGGAATACCATGGATATTTTTAAATAATGGTATATGATGGGCATCCGGCCTCCTCACTTTTTAGGGTGAAAAAAGTCTGCTAATGTGGACAGGAGCCCAGTCCCTTTGTCCATCACTGTTGAGGGAGTGGGTGCTGACCAATTTGCAGCTTGGTTTCGAAATTAGACCGCTGGTGAGAAACATTATTTGCTCCGCATCAGTGCCCCTTTAACAACAAAACTAACTGTCAAAATAATTGATAATTTAATTGATATCAATAAATGAATTTTTTGCCAGTTTCTTAGCCACTTCTTGCTTGTTTGATGTTTGATGTTAATGTAAAGTGTCAAATAACATATCACACTGCGATACCTCCAACTCGCACCTTCGTGTACAGTTTTAGCCAGTGTGTCTGCAAGATGTTTGCAATGTGGCCAAGTCGTGGTTAGATATCTTGTTATTGTTCATTGCCTGGTAGTCTCACCACTTGTGCCTTGTGGTCGGCCTAGGCCCGGGTTCAATTCCTCACATGGGTACAGTGTGAGAAGTCCCCTGCTGTGATATTGCTGGAATATTACTAAAAGCAGCATAAAACTTGACACACATATTTGTAATATTTTCAATTTCATCACAGCAGTTTCTACTGTTGCTAAGAAATGTTTGACAACACAGCAATATTCCAGTGATATGGCACCTGTCTGTAGATAATCAAGCATAGAAAGACAATCCAGTGATCAACACCATGAGCATCAATCTTTGCAATTGGGATATGACATTTGTCAACAAAGTCAGCTTGTCTGAGCACTGGATCCCATTAGTTGCTTCTTATGACACGAGTTGCTGAAGACCAAATCTAACCTGTATCTTCACAGGTGTGAAAAATGCAAAAGGTAAGAGTTGTTTTCCTACCTAGATCTGCAGCTACAGCAGCGCTGATGAGGTTGGCAACTCCGCTGATGAAAAATCCAGCTACTGACATCAGGAATGAATTGACTGTCAAATTGGCTGGAGAATCTGGGGAAATTAGTACCACTTGATACAGCAATTGGCAAACACACTTTTCTCCAACCAAGGCTTGACTAAGACTGTGTCAGTTAGAAGCCTGCTTCTATCAATATTATCAGACTTTAGATTTCTTGGTAACACATCAGCATATGTGGCATATTTACATGTCATTGCTGTCTTAACACTCAAACACTAAACACTGCAATGTTTGACTAACACTGTGTCAGTTAGAAGCCTGCTTCTATCAATATTATCAGACTTTAGATTTCTTGGTAACACATCAGCATATGTGGCATATTTACATGTCATTGCTGTCTTAACACTCAAACACTAAACACTGCAATGTTTGACTAACACTGTGTCAGTTAGAAGCCTGCTTCTATCAATATTATCAGACTTTAGACTTCTTGGTAACACATCAGCATATGTGGCATATTTACATGTCATTGCTGTCTTAACACGCAAACACTAAACACTGCAATGTTTGACTAAGACTGTGTCAGTTAGAAGCCTGCTTCTATCAATATTATCAGACTTTAGACTTCTTGGTAACACATCAGCATATGTGGCATATTTACATGTCATTGCTGTCTTAACACGCAAACACTAAACACTGCAATGTTTGACTAAGACTGTGTCAGTTAGAAGCCTGCTTCTATCAATATTATCAGACTTTAGACTTCTTGCTAACATATCAGCATATGTGGCATATTTACATGTCATTGCTGTCTTAACACTCAAACACTAAACACTGCAATGTTTGACTAAGACTGTGTCAGTTAGAAGCCTGCTTCTATCAATATTATCAGACTTTAGACTTCTTGCTAACATATCAGCATATGTGGCATATTTACATGTCATTGCTGTCTTAACACTCAAACACTAAACACTGCAATGTTTGACTAAGACTGTGTCAGTTAGAAGCCTGCTTCTATCAATATTATCAGACTTTAGACTTCTTGGTAACACATCAGCATATGTGGCATATTTACATGTCATTGCTGTCTTAACACTCAAACACTAAACACTGCAATGTTTGACTAAGACTGTGTCAGTTAGAAGCCTGCTTCTATCAATATTATCAGACTTTAGATTTCTTGCTAACACATCAGCATATGTGGCATATTTACATGTCATTGCTGTCTTAACACTCAAACACTAAACACTGCAATGTTTGACTAAGACTGTGTCAGTTAGAAGCCTGCTTCTATCAATATTATCAGACTTTAGACTTCTTGGTAACACATCAGCATATGTGGCATATTTACATGTCATTGCTGTCTTAACACGCAAACACTAAACACTGCAATGTTTGACTAACACTGTGTCAGTTAGAAGCCTGCTTCTATCAATATTATCAGACTTTAGATTTCTTGGTAACACATCAGCATATGTGGCATATTTACATGTCATTGCTGTCTTAACACTCAAACACTAAACACTGCAATGTTTGACTAAGACTGTCAGTTAGAAGCCTGCTTCTATCAATATTATCAGACTTTAGACTTCTTGGTAACACATCAGCATATGTGGCATATTTACATGTCATTGCTGTCTTAACACGCAAACACTAAACACTGCAATGTTTGACTAAGACTGTGTCAGTTAGAAGCCTGCTTCTATCAATATTATCAGACTTTAGACTTCTTGGTAACACATCAGCATATGTGGCATATTTACATGTCATTGCTGTCTTAACATGCAAACACTAAACACTGCAATGTTTGACTAAGACTGTGTCAGTTAGAAGCCTGCTTCTATCAATATTATCAGACTTTAGACTTCTTGGCAACACATCAGCATATGTGACATATTTACATGTCATTGCTGTCTTAACACGCAAACACTAAACACTGCAATGTTTGAGTGCATGAGTGAGTCAGTTTAGTTTAGGCCACACTCAGCAATATTCCTGCTATATGGCAGCTGTCTGTAAATAACTGGGTTTGGCGATCCATTGATCACCAGCATGAGCATCAGTCTGCACAATGGAGACCCAACGACATGTGTCAACCAAGTCAATGAGCCTGACCACCCAATCCCTTCAGTTGCTATTATGACATGCATGGTTGCCTTTTATGGCAAGCATGAGTTGCTGACGACCTATTCTACCCCTGATCTCCATGGGTCTGCAATGTTTGAAATCAAAACTTCTGAACACTGATGTGAATGTTCCCAACTTATTGAATGACAAATACAATGGTACACCAATACTGAATTCAGACCAATGATTCAACACTGCTAGTTGGTTTAAAATTCATCTTGTCAAATACAGTTGGGAACTGTGTCAAATATCAAAGGGGGGAAACTCTGTATCTGGATCAACAATGCTGAACTATAGTGCACACACTGGAGATAAATAAAAGTAGATACTTGCTAGTTTTATACTTACTACCATATATAAACAGTGATGGAATGGCAAGGCCTAGCATTGGAATAACAACTAGAGCTCTCCTCTGAAACCGGTCCTGTAATCAGAAACAGATATTAAGAAATTAGAAGCAAAATCATATAAACAAAGTGCAGGCATTTTGCCAGATTCTATAATCTTGGCACCATCAGAAATATTAGTCATACAAGTTGAAACGTATCAGTGACATTCATATCAATATTCAAGGGGGAATAACAGTTATCCTGTTATTTATACTTACTGATATAAAACCACCAATAGTTCCCCCTGTAACAGAAAGGTCAGTCTATTAATAGGGATAAGGTATCCAAATGATATTGTTCAGAATAGGATAGGCTGATTGTTAAATTAAAGAATGGGCTACATACGTTAGTTAATCATACACACTTAACGAGACGAGACGAGAGAGTGTTTGGCAAGACTAGAAAGAATGTAAGGTGAGACAGGAAAGTGTTTGGCAAGACTAGAGAAAATGTAAGGAGAGACTGGAGAGTGTTTGGCAAGACTAGAAAGAATGTAAGGAGAGACTGGAGAGTGTTTGGCAAGACAAGAGAGAATGTAAGGTGAGACTGGAGAGTGTTTGGCAAGACAAGAGAGAATGTAAAGAGAGACTGGAGAGTGTTTGGCAAGACTAGAGAGAATGTGGGGTGAGCCTGGAGAGTGTTTGGCAAGATTAGAAAGAATGTAAGGAGAGACAGGAGAGTCTTTGTGGACACTAAAGAGAATGTAAGGTGAGACTGAAGAGTGTTTGGCAAGACCACAAAGAATGTAAGGAGAGACAGGAGAGTGTTTGGCAAGACAAGAGAGAATGTAAGGTGAGACTGGAGAGTGTTTGGCAAGACAAGAGAGAATGTAAAGAGAGACTGGAGAGTGTTTGGCAAGACTAGAGAGAATGTGAGGTGAGCCTGGAGAGTGTTTGGCAAGACTAGAAAGAATGTAAGGTGAGACAGGAAAGTGTTTGGGAAGACTACAAAGAATGTAAAGAGAGACTTGAGAGTGTTTGGCAAGACAAGACAGAATGTAAGGTGAGACTGAAGAGTGTTTGGCAAGACTAGAAAGAATGTAAGGTGAGCCTGGAGAGTGTTTGGCAAGACTAGAAAGAATGTAAGGAGAGACTGGAGAGTGTTTGGCAAGACTACAGAGAATGTAAGGTGAGACAGGAAAGTGTTTGGCAAGACTAGAGAGAATGTAAGGAGAGACTGGAGAGTCTTTGTAGAGTTTAAAGAGAATGTAAGGTGAGACTGGAGAGTGTTTGGGAAGACTAGAGAGAATGTAAGGTGAGACTGGAGAGTGTTTGGCAAGACTAGAGGGAATGTAAGGTGAGACGGGAGAGTGTTTGGGAAGACTAGAGAGAATGTAAGGTGAGACGGGAGAGTGTTTGGCAAGACTAGAGGGAATGTAAGGTGAGACTGGAGAGTGTTTGGCAAGACTAGAAAGAATGTAAGGAGAGACTGGAGAGTGTTTGGCAAGACTACAGAGAATGTAAGGTGAGACAGGAAAGTGTTTGGGAAGACTAGAGAGAATGTAAGGAGAGACTGAAGAGTGTTTGGCAAGACTAGAGAGAATGTAAGGAGAGACTGGAGAGTGTTTGGCAAGACTAGAGAGAATGAAAGGAGAGACTGGAGAGTGTTTGGCAAGACTAGAGAGAATGTAAGGAGAGACTGGAGAGTGTTTGGCAAGACTAGAGGGAATGAAAGGAGAGACTGGAGAGTGTTTGTCAAGACAAGAGAGAATGTAAGGAGAGATTGGGGAGAATTGGGCATGACTAGAGTGAATGTAAGGTGAGACTGGAGAGTGTTTGGCAAGACTTGAGAGAATGTAAGGAGAGACTGGAGAGTGCTGGGCAAGACTAGAGAAAATTTAAGGTGAGACTGGAGAGTGTTTGGCAAGACTAGAGGGAATGTAAGGTGAGACTGGAGAGTGTTTGGCAAGACTAGAGAGAATGTAAGGTGAGACTGGAGAGTGTTTGGCAAGACTTGAGAGAATGAAAGGTGAGACTGGAGAGTGTTTGGTGAAGGTACACAGAACGTAAGGTGAGACTGGAGAGTGAGTGGTGAGACTTGAGAGTGAGTGGTGAGGCTAGAGAGAATGTAAGGTGAGACTGAAGAGTGTGGTCAAAATAGGGAGTAAGTGAGTGAGTAAGAGAGTGAGACTAGAGAGAGTGATAAGACTGGAGAGTGTGTCACGAGACTTGATAAAGTGTGGTGAGACTAGTGAGCATGTTGAGACAAGGGAGAGTGTAAAGTGAGGCAAAAGTGAGCTTAAGATGAGATCAGAGAGGATGTGGTGAGACAAGAGAGAATGTAAGGTAAGAATAGAGAGGGTGTGGTCAGACTATAGACAGTGTAAAGAGAGACTAGACAGCATAGTGAGGCTGGAGTGAACATAAGGTGACACCAGAGAAAAAGATTTTATATCTGCCCTATAATAAAGTGAGACTAGAGGTATTGTGGTGAGGCATGGGGCAGAGATGAAGAGCTAGGTGAGAAAGTCACAGACAACAGTATGTGTTGAGAATGTGTGTGGTGAGAACGTTTGTGATGGGACTGACCTACAATTCCGCCGACATCGTACCAGATGGAGATAGAGTCTGCGACTGTCTCCTTCCAGTGGTAGGCACTGGCTAGGTAGTATGGTAGCCAGAAGAAGAAGGAGTAGTTGACTAACTTCAGGAAGGCATAGGAAAGGGAGTACTGCAACACACATTGATCAGTCACTCATTAACTGATATGAGGAGATAGTGTATAACCCATCTAAACCAAAGTTTGCTGACAAATATAGATGAGAATAAGGTATTATTGTTGGCATGACACAAGTTTCATCATTAAGCTGGTGATGTGATGAATATTTTAAAAGTGTATTTCAACTCAACAAGTCATAGAGAGTGATATATTTACAAAATGACAACATGAAAATTCACAAGCCAGTCAGGGCAAGTGACTATGGAGATTTACTGACCTATCTCAATTTATACTAGTCACTGTCAAGAGGGTCAGTGGTCATTTTGCATATTGAACAGTATAACACCAGACAGGAGGAGATGGGGTGTAACTTACCAGTATCATACCAGGAAGGAGACGGGGGAGTAACTCACCAGTATGACACAAGACAGGAGGAGATGGGGTGTAACTCACCAGTATAACACCAGGAAGGAGACGAGGAGTAAATCACCAGTATGACACTAGACAGGAGGAGATGAGGTGTAACTTACCAGTATCATACCAGGAAGGAGACGGGGAGTAACTCACCAGTATGACACAAGAGAGGAGGAGATGGGGTGTAACTCACCAGTATAACACCAGGGAGACGAGGAGTAAATCTCCAGTATGACACAAGAGAGGAGGAGATGGGGTGTAACTCACCAGTATGATGCCAGACAGGAGGAAATAGGGTTTAACTCACCACTATGACACCAGGAAGGAGACGGGGTGTAACTCATCAGTATGACACCAGGCTGGAGGAGATAGGGTGTAACTCACCAGTATGACACCAGGCTGGAGGAGATAGGGTGTAACTCACCAGTATGACACCAGGCTGGAGGAGATAGGGTGTAACTCACCACTATGACACCAGACTGGAGGAGATGGGTGTAACTCACCAGTATGACACAAGGAAGGAGATGGGGTGTAACTCACCACTATGGCACCAGGGAAGAGGGGATGGGGTGTAACTCACCTGTTTCACACCAGGAAGAAGATGGGATATAACTCACCAGTATGACACCAGGCAGAAGGAGAGCTGTACAAAAGCTGATAGCAGTAGGTCTGAGGTCTCCGGACACTTGAACACTTGACTTGGCATCATCATCACTTTCTTCAGTGACACTCAACAGAGCTTCTGTAAACACAAACCAGAGTTGCAAGTTTCAGACTGCAATCAGGAAATATCTACACCAAATTTGTACTACATATTCCAAAAACCAATCATTTGTAACAGAACATAGCCCTTCTCACGAGTGATCTTTCAGGTTTAAATACTCCTGATCACAGTCAACAAAAGTGCTTTTAGGTGAGCTGGCTAAAGTGTCACGCATGTGATCCAGCAAGGCTGAGGTGTCGGATCCAGCCTATCTGTGACCAGGTGTATCAACTTACAAGAGGCCTCAGATTTCTTATTTCATACTGGCCAGTTAATGAACATTTTATTCATTTTGGCAATGATGTAATACTTATAATGACTCATGCTTATTTATCTCTTCTCTCTGTGTGTAGATACACCTGAAATCCCTTGAAGCTCCCTTCCCTTGAAGCAAATGTTCAATAACACTCATCCACGGAGAGCCTACCTGTTTCCTGCCACATCGGTCACATGACCAGCCCTGTCTGCCACTCTCTATGTAAGTCCATAAGACCAACATGAGAGTGAGTGAGTGAGTGAGTGAGTGAGTATTCCAGCTATATGGTGGCGATCTGTAAATAATCGAGTCTTGACCAGACAATCCAGTGATCAACAACATGAGCATCGATCTGCGCAATTGGGAACCGATGACATGTGTCAACCAGGTCAGCAAGCCTGATCACCCGATCCCATTAATCGCCTCTTACGACAAGCTAGTCGCCCTTTATGGCAAGCATGGGATGCTGAAGGCCTATTCTACCCCGGGAATTTCACGGGTCTCCAACATGAGAACTGCAGAGAATCTAATGTGTCTGAGTGGGGTGGTAGGGAGGGCTTGACATCGTGAGTCAGGATTACATATTTTTCCTTATCTGACTCGTGCTTCTTTGCTTACAGAATCTGAAGGAATCAGCGGTGGGTCAGATGGATTCTGTTGGCTGCCATATAAGTATGTCCAGTACTTCTGTTAACTTTCTGTAATGGCGGTAATTCGGTCCTGTTCTTTCAATATTCATCCGTGAAATGGGGAATCACATCCAGTTGAATGTCTCCTCCTGTGAACTGAACACTGATGATATATAGTTCAGCTAGCATACTGTTAGTGCCTAATGCAACTGTATGTCAAGATTTTTTCAAGACCAGTTGCGACTCATTAAGAGTACTGGGTCACAATCACTCATGCTAGTCTGTTTGAGATGTGCGCATGGACTCTCCACCATTTAACTCTGCAGAGTGTCTTGTTCTCAACAAGTCATGTGATGAAGAGTGAGATTTTAGATATATACTAGTTTTTCCTCCAACCAGCTATATATAGCAACTCTTTCTTCATGATGTCCTTATCATAGAGTTGTGACCCTTCTTCATGTACAAGTAACTCCTTTACAAGTACAGGGTCATCATCACTCTTGATAAAAAAGGGGTGAGTGAAACATTTGTGGAACTATTACTTGTTGTGGTACAAGTGGCCTAAATGGCAGCAACGTTCTCAGTGGTGATGTCTCTCGTAGGTAGTGACTGTCAAACACAGTGAATGGTGTCCAAATGCAGCCCTCCATTAGCATTGTAAGTAAGCTATTACCATGTAGAGCAGGTGCAACGTCAAGGCTCTTACTTCGCATGGATTGGATGCTCGCATATACATTTTCAATGTTTTGACTGGGCATAATGATAAATCCTGGGTATCATGAGGCCTGAGGACGGTACATAATGCCAGGATGTGGAATTGTCATATTGGTTGTCCAGGTAGTTGACTTTTTGTGATAAAATCCCTTCGCGCAATCTCACGATGATCAGTATCAAATCGTGTTACAACTGAAGTCCAGAGAATGTATTTTTGACATCCATATTGCCATTGTTTGGGCAAGTAGAAACAGCATTTCCTGTGTCAATACTTTGAAGGATGTCTGATCTAGAGGCTCGTAAATGTCAGTGTTGAGACCTTGGAGTACAACATTCACATCCAAAGCTGGCGCCTTAAATCTGCAGCTTGAACGAGCGTAGTAAGGTGTGTAATTCCAGCACTTTCATCAACTTGATATCAGATCTCATAGAGACAAAGCTGAGTGCCGCTAAAAAGGTCCATAGTGTAGAACTTTTAAGTCCTCTAGTATGCCGTAGGTGAGACAAGTAGTCCACTACTTAAGGATGTGTGGCTTTCGATGCAGTGACGCCCTTACGTTAAGTGATGGTTGTCCTAGTTCTATGATCAGTACTGGGAAGCATTCTCTCACTGGCAAGGAGTAGCGTCCAACATCTGTTGCAACATCGTCATCTATTTTATCTTGAGCCTGGGACTGAGCTGGAGCTGGGAATGCGAAAGCGTTCATTCCTTCCACCGAGATGCTGAGAGCACCTGTCATCCATGCAAATGAATCCGGTACTGGAGATCTGTATCTATAGAACCTGGTGGAAAATAGGTCTATTTGCGGTGATGCAAATGTCTGACTGGTGAGTTGAAATGCCTCCTGATGTATCCACTGTTGGAGATGATTGTAGAGGATGTGATATAGCATCTGTCATGGTGTTGCATGCCCCTGGAATGTGGCATGCCATTATGTAGAGATTCAAGTTGTCGATGATGTCAAATAGTGTAAATGTTAGCTGTATCAGCAGTAGAACGCTACTGTGGAGTTGTCTGTGTGGAATATCAGTAGTTTGTTCCTCATTGTTTGGCGACCAGTGTCGTACTGCATTGATTACAATTTTCATCTCCAGTTAAATGATATGCAGAGTGTTTTCGTTGCTCGCCCAATTTCCTGCTGCAACCTTGTTTTCCAGGTGGGCACCCCAACCTTGTAGTGAAGCATCTACGTACAGATGACTGTAGCAGTTTTGCTCTGTCAAATAAGTCTCTATGCAAAGTTGTAATGGGCGTAGTTGTAGTCTTTCACTTCAGGTCAAATGCTGCGCTGAAGTAAGTAGACAGAGACGACACTGCCACTGTTGTAGTGATAATGGAGAGAGAAGAATTTGCAGTATCATGGTTTGAATCTTCCCTCAACACTTTTGTGTTGCGAAGATTCTTCCCCGGAATGTAGAACTTGTGTCAGATCCAAGTCTGACTTCATCCATAATCTTCCAGTAATGCGATACTGTTCTGTGTACACAATGCTTGTTGTTGCAGTAACGTTTCAGTCAGCTAAATATACATGAAGACAGCAGGTGATGTACTACGAAAAGGTACACGCTTCATCTGTAAAAAGATGTTGGTATCAGAATCACTTCGTCTTCAGATCTTCAACACTGCAAGTTGTGAACGAGCTGTCATCCATGTGAAGTCTATTTATAGTTGGCTGAATGTCACAGCAAAAACTGACATCTGTTGATGCAAGCCTCCGGATATACAACGATGAATCTGCTGTTAGAAGATCTCATGCCTCGTGAAGAAAATCGAATGCTGCTGTAGACTGCTATCTGGCTTGTAAACATCTTTCGAATGATGGAAGGGTTGTTTTCATCTGTAGATGACTTCCTGACATGAGAACACTAACCACATTCTGTGCAGGGCATTGTCCTTCAAAGACCAATCAGATTCCAGATGTGATATCACCGGTGCTGCAGCCAAAAGATCATCACGAAACTTTGTACAGTCGGTGATTCCCTCACTAGCATTCGGGTTTGTCTCGGAGATACACAAGTGAGCATGTGTACAGATGACTGAGTAGAAGTGTGCTGAACCTTCCGCCGCTTAGGTAGACTGACCTCCTTGTCCTTGTGTCAGTGTTCTTCATCTGAAGATTATACCATCGTTATCCTATACAGATGCTGCGAAGCAATGCCCACGCTTCCCCTCATTAGTACAGGTTGACCGTAGTAACCAGGTACCATGAAGTGTCCAAATAATTTTGTTGAATTTCTCGCTGTTGGTGCACGACAAGCTGATGTTAGTGCCAGATGTTTGGATATAAATTGCTGATCCTTCTTAGTAGTATGTAGAGTCGATAAACGCCTCTTATCTTCTTCGAAGTTGGAAACTTCTGGAATTAAACGGCTAATGTTGGTATTCTGATTCTGCATGCGTTGGTCTAGTATGCATGCACCTGTGAAGAATGAAGATCTGTGTTCAACGGTGATGACGACCTGCATCTCAAGCAATATTGTCCTGATAAAGCATACAGGGAACCCTTCCTGCTGAAATGCTGAAGGTGCTTGAGTGCCATCATTGAGTCGGTTGTTGAGTTAAAATCTGAGCGTTGAAGTACAGGATGTTTCAATGCTCATACTTCGTTGCAGTATAGGAAATCGTAGATAAGTTGTCTGGTACCAAAGATATCAGTGTAATTGGAGATATCAGGTCAAGATGTCAAGTCAGCATAGATCATCTTGGTGGTGAGGGCATTGTTGGGCTCCTTCAATGGTGAAGTGAGGTCTAGCCCAATCATAATCCAAGATGTAATCTCTGAGTCCGAGAAGACAACTTCCTTTTCCCTCTGATGTAACCCGGCAACTCTCTCATGAGGCCTCCACGCATGTATTGGTGACTGGTCTGAAAGGGTTCCTGCGCCTTACATCTTGAAGATGATGAAAAATGACTACATCTGTGATGATTGGGGGATACAGTCGGTGAATCCTTGCGGCTGTAGCAGGATACGGGCCTGCACGCACTCGCAGAACTGATGAAGGGTGCTTCCTCTATACTACGTTGGGATGATACAGCTGATGGGGAAGATCTTCGTGAACAGGAGCATTCACACAGTGCATCCTCTAAACTGCATTGAGATGATACAGCTGATGATGCAGATCTACATGAACAGAAGCGTTCACACAGTGCATCCTCTAACTGCATTGAGCTGATACAGCTCATGGTGAAGATGTTCGACTTGAGAGAACCTACATAAAGGTTTTAGCATGTATTTGAATAGTAAACAAATACAAACAGAATTCTTACCAATTTCACAGTGAACACTGGAAGAACAAATAACTGTGAAAGGAGGACATACCAATACGGAACAGTCGTAGACAGCCTTAACCTACACCAGCAGCACGATTTCATCAGTGAAATCGTAATCTCACATGATGAAATACATGTTCAACTATATAAAAAATATGCAAATTTATCAAGTGTTTCATATTGTAATGATAATTAATACAGACCAAAGCATCACTGCTACTAAATTTTGTGTAAAGCAATGAAATATAAAAGGATATGAAACGCTGTATAGGGACACCAACCATCTCAGAGAGGGTTCCAAACAGGGCTGTTGTTACGAGTGTGTACATTTTTGTATATTTTGTTATTAATTCAGTAATAATTATTATTGGGTCACAACATTTCGAGTTTTGAATATTAATTATGATGGGTCACATTTCTTTTTAATAGGTGGACAACACTTTTAGGATTCTGGTTTTCCAGAATTTATCTGCTCCTAGTTTTCAATGTGTTTACTTCCAGGAGGCCATTCTACAGTGTTGACGATGTTCGTTTGTGCCCGAACTTTCGGGAAATGACTTAGTAAATACCTATAGAGACTGGTTGCCGTGTTGAGGGCGACACTCATTCATATTTGCTGGAGTTACATCACTGGCATGCTTGATCATCAAAACCCGTCAACGTCTGACCTAGATTATCTGCTGTCACACCGATTGCTGTGTTGACATTCTGCATAGTTGATTACCTCTTGTACTGAGACTTTGGTGAGTTCGATATATTATATTTTTGTGACCCATTGACTTAGATTTTGTCTCTCTTGAATTGTATTTGTAATCAGCATTGTTATATTGACTTGTGAGAACAAGAGTCATCAGAAGATGACATATCCCCCCGGCCCCCACATATTTTGAAAGGACAAATCATACGACAATTACTTAAGTTTTTGAGGTCTGCTCCGGAAGCGAAACACACCTCTCACTTTTGAGACTAAGTCAAAAATGTTTCCATGTAAACTGAGAAAATGATAAATCACTAAAACCTGGAAATAGCAAAAGGCACCACTACAGGTTCCGACTGTTATATCTACCAAGTTTTGCTGAAAAATATTGAACGTTTTGTGAGTTCTGCTCCGGAAACGAAGCCCATCCCTTCCATGGAAACAGAGAAAATAATGAATCAGAAAAACATGTAAATAGCAAAAGGCACCACACTGGGGTCGGCCACACATATCTACCAAGTGTTGCAGAAAAATACTGAACAGTTTTTGAGCTCTGCTCCGGAAACGAAGCCCACCCCACCATTCAACTAACACCCCAAAATGTTCCATGGAAAAACAAAAAAAATAAAAATGCCAAAACTCTGTAAACAGCAAAAGGCACAACTATAAGTTGAGATCATTACATCTATCAAGTTTGGTCTAAAAATATTGAATGGTTTCTGAGTTATGCTCCGGAAACAAAATGATTATGGACGGACGGACGGACGGACGAGGCGTCAACTATATCCCCCTGCATTACATGCCGGGGGGATAACAATATACCGATAATCCTCCTCAGCAAATGCCATGTAAAGACATTCAGTCTGCTATGTGTCAATATCTCTATTATGGACCCCTCTCCCTTCAAAGCATTACCCTCATCAAGCAAGTCTTCGATCAGGGGTTGGGTGAGAGAGTTGAAAGACGTGTCTCTATATCTACCTCGGTCATCTGCAGCAGAGGTACTCCTGACATCCTCATCCGCCGCACTAAGACCTGAAGAGAGTAAGCATACATAATACAGTGGATGCCCTCTAAACTGGCATTCATTGGTATAGGGGCATGCCGGTTTAGAGAACTTTCAATGTTCAAACTGAGAGTGATCTTTTGTGTGTTGTAAAAGACTGTGAACTACTGACAAATTGTGATACGACAACCAATTTGTAATACAAGTGACATGTGTCACTCACCAGTTTATTTAATGAGGAGTTAACCTGTAAAGCTGATGGTAATCCACTGTGTTTTTATTACAACCAATCTACAGGAGAGCCAAGATACCCGACGCTGCCTTACAGAGTGTTACATGTAATTTTCTGGATAAAATTGATATTTTATTCTTATCCTGACTCAAACTTATTGCTTATCTCCTCTTCCCTGGCGAAGGTAGTGGAATACCTGAAATCCCTTGAAGTTCCCTTCTAAAAAAAGCGGACACAAAATACACTCACCCACGTGTAGCCTCCCTTTTTCCCATGCAAATGGTCAGCTGACCAACCAAGCTTGTTACTCTCTCCATGTAAATTGCATGACATGAGAATTATAGCAATTCAGTGTGCCTGTGGGGGGCGGCTGGGAGGGCTTTTGCCATGAGTCAGGATAAATATAAAATATCATTTTTATTCAGAAAATTACATATTTTTCCTTATCATGACTCATGCTTATTGCTTACAGAATCCGACGGAAACGGTGGTGGGTCAGGCCATGCTGGATTCTGCTGGCTGCCAAAATTACCTCCAATAATCCCCCCCTCCCCCCTCCCCCCCACAACGGGTACTTGTAACAGCAATAATCCGGTCCTGCTCTTCTAATATTCATTGTAGATTCTGGGGGATCACATCCAGTCGAACATGTCTTCAGCAGAATGCTTTGTTGACTGGAATGTGGTGAAATCACAAGTAACCGGCGTCCTGCTAGTTTCTGAGGCAACTAAATGTCAAGATATTGTAATCAAGACTAATTGCGACCCCTCTCCATGTACAAGTATCTACATTACAAGTACACGGTCATAATCACTCAAGCAAGTCTATTTAAGACGTGTGCATGGACTTTTCACAATTATACTCCGCAGAGCGTCTGGCTTCCACAAGTCACGTGACCAAACTGGTGAGTGAACTCAGCAACTCCATGGAGACGTTAGTTGCTGCCCAACTACAAGAGGCCTAAATTGGTGAATGCCAGTGACTATTTCTCATAGATAATGGTTGACAAACACAGTGTTTGATTTCCAAAAGCAGCTCTCCATTATAGTTGATAGCGAGCAATTCCCATGTAGCGCTAGAGTAGAGGCCAAGGCTCTGACTTCATGTGGGTTGGAGGCTCGCGGAGGTTCCAATCCTGCTGCTTTGTAGGCTCTCAGTGTAATGACTGTGATCTTCAATGCTCTGACTGGACATAATGATAACTCTTGCGTATCATGAGGTCCAAGTATTAAAGACAAGGCTGGTATGTGGAATTGTCTGTCCGGTTGACCTGGCAGCTGTATGATTTTCTCGATGACTCTTGGTAGCAGCACTGGAGGGGGAAACGTGAATGTGTTTAGTCCTTCCCATGAGATGCTGCGAGTATCTGATGCCCAAGTTAACGGATCTGGTACCGGTGACACAAAGGTTGCTGTCTGTTAGTTGAACGTTGTTGTAAATAGGTCTATTTGCAGTGATCCGAACCTCCGGCTGATAAGTTGAAACGTCTCTCGATAGAGTAGAGATGGAGGTGTTGTTGATCCTTGTTTACTTAGAAGGATACTGTTGTCTATCAGGATCATCAGTAGCTTGTCTATCAGTGTTGTAGACCAAAGATGGATAACATGCATCACCACTTTCATCTCCAACTGGTTGATGTGAAGAGCTCAATCTTCCTTCTTCCAGAATCCTCCTGCAACCTCGTTTTTTAGATGGGCACTCCATCCTTGGAGAGATCATGTCTACCTAAAGATGGTTGTTGAATGCCAGCTCTAATATGTAAGTTCCTGCGCAGACATTGACTGGCAAGTCTACCATTACAGGTATGGTCTCAAGATGTCCAGCGTCGTAAACCGGTCTGGACATTGGACCAATGACTCATTAACCACTGTCATAGTAGCAGGCATCTTCGTCTGGTCATATCCTGAGGTGACGTGAGCAGATCGAGTAGACATTATCACTGACATAGTGATAACGGAGAGAGTAGAACTTGTTCTAATCATCGGCTTGAACTTTGACCTACCAATCCTGGGACAGCGATGTATTTCAACGTAGTGATGAATTAAATCAAAGTCATCTGAGCTGAGTTAGTAGCCTGATAGTGAAGTCCAAATGTAGACTGAGTTGACTTCTCCCATGATGAGCTTGTATGCCATGCAGATGCGTCATCCTTCGTCTCCAGATCCTCAACACTGTTCATTATGAACGAGCTGACATTCCAAGGAAGTCTATTTATAGCTGGATGTCTGTCCGATCAGAAACTGCCATTCATTGCTGCAAGCCTCCTGATTGTCAATGTTGAGTGTGCTGTTAGAAGATCTCTATGCCACCTGAAGAATCAAATGACATTCTTTGCAGGGCGTTGTCTCTCGGGGACCAATCAGACTGTAGACGTGACGTTACCGGTGTAGAAGACAACTGATCATTGTGAAACCTTGTTCAAATGGTGATACCCTTGCTAGCATTTAGGCTTGTCCGTAACCATGTTGTTTGGCGAGCATATGTCTAGATGAGTAAAGCTTCTGCCACTTGAAGCTGATGTAGACAAATTGTTTTCCAGATGGATATGTTGGAATTTTCCCACCGAAGATAATACCGTCATCTCTTGTGATCGGAGGTGTAGTTTGCAGTGGTATGTGGCAGTTGTCTCAAAGAATCTTCTTGACGAATTCATCGTTGAGAATTCCCCACTTCTTCCAGTAGAGTTGAAGACATTCACCCACTGGAGACGGTTGTATGGGAACGGTTGAGGGTGGAAAACTCATTCGGACCCTGATGTTCAGTGTTTACCTCCTGGATGCTCCAGTATTAAACTTCTTATCTCTCACTCTCTGGACTCTGGAGAACTTGGACTTGTTAGTATAACGCTGACTTGTCTGCTTGAGCATCGTTGTCAAGGTGTCGATGGACTTGATAATCATTACTTCTCTGAAGTCTTGGGCGATCATCCTTGCTACCTCTTCAATCTTGTCAAGGAAGTAGATTCAGTCCCGCAGTAGTTGAGACGAGGTGTTCGGATGTAAACTGCTGATCCTTCTTCTGAGTGAAGCCCTTCCGAAGAAGGTGTCAAGCTGAGCAAGCCGCTTGTCGGCTATCTTGTAAGATCTGTTGTGGGGACTGCTGATGATTTTGTATGCCTCGTCTACATCTGGTGCTCTGATGGAGGGCTCCACAAGGTGAAGAGGGAAGCAACCAGCTTTGAAAGGTGGCAAAGGTTGCTGTTGAAACTTGGTTGCTGGCTTGAATGCCGTAGATAACTTCTCAGAAATTGTGGATATTGGAGCTATCGGCGGAAACGTCAACACATGCCTTCCTTCTTCATCCTATAAGTGTTGGGTTCGTTGGGAGTCCTTGGATGGTGAGACTAAGTCCAGACTATTCGTGATCATGACATGACTTCCGAGTCTGAGACGAGAGCTTCCTTCGGAGACGATCGGTAATATCTGTCTTCATCCTCCCATGAGTGTGACGTATTCGATGGATGCTGATGATCCTTCTTATGTGAGTCCAGGTCTGAAGGGGATGACAAGTGCTGACGATGCCTTCAACGAGTTGGGAAGACTGCTGAACATCCTTTCTGTTGGCGAGTAGACCTGTCGGTGCACTCACCCATGTGAGCTTCCTCACTCACACGAGCGTAGTCACCCACGTGAGCTTCCTCACTCACACGAGCGTAGTCACCCACGTGAGCTTCCTCACTCACACGAGCGTAGTCACCCACGTGAGTGCACTTGCCTGTGCGGGTGCAATCACTTGATGTAGGAGGATCTCTCCCCAAACTCTGACGGGATGATAAGGACGACGGTGACAATGTTCCTGAACAAGTGCGTGCATATGCCTCCTCTTCATCCTCTGGAGTGAGTGCAGATCTAGTTGAGAGCTCATCCGGAGCAGCAGTCAACAAAGTTGAAGATTATAGTCTTCATTCTTCTTCAAAATGACCTTTTCCAGACTCACGTTGTATGAAGGCGCATCAAACGGCTGACTCATAGAGATGTCTGCTGTGATGACCGAGGCTGCTGACGAAGTCTGCATTGTCTGTTGACCCAGAGCGATGACGATGCAGTTATGGTCGATCTAGGAGCAGCAGTCGACATAGTTGAAGATTGCAGCCTTCATTCTTCTTCAACATGACTTTTCCAAGCTCCTGTTGCAAGAAGGCATCTGTGCTGAACGACTGCGTTGAATGAAGTCACTAAGTCACAGGCAATAAGGAGAGAGTGACAAGCATGGTCGGTCAGCTGACCGTTTGCGAGGGAAAAGGGGAGGCTACACGTGGGTGAGTGTATTTTATGTCCGCTTCTTTTAGAAGGGAACTTCAAGGGATTTCAGGTATTCCACTACCTTCGCCAGGGAGATAAGCAATAAGCATAAGTCAGGATAAGGAAAAATTTACTGAATAAGCAGTCAACTGGGCAGTCTTTTTTGTGCTGAAATGATGAATAGACTGATGCCAGATTTGAGGGCATGTAAATGAATTAACTAGCTTTTGCCGGGACCAAATTCCAGAGCCGATTTTGGCGGGATACGGCATGCCATTTTTTAGGGCAGTTGGTTTAGACGGCTCTCACAGTACACATAATCTGTCTAATGATGTCAAAACACGAAACATGCTCCAATCATTGTACAGAGGTAATCACACATTGCCACTAATACTGCTGGCTACAAGGAACTCATGCATTCTATGTTTACCATCTGACAGAACTAGCTGTATTCATATTGAAGTTGACAAGTAATAGATGAACAATACACATTTCATGTGACTAATTATTTCAGTCAGATTAGGTAATAAATTATAAATATTTACTGCAAATTCGGCAGTGTTGTAGCATTTGTTAGTTGAAGTAACCTGAGGTTGTGTCAGTGTGTCTGCCAGGGAGAAACTGGTGTCCTTGAGAACCTACATCTTACCTAACTCTCTAGGACTTGTGACCAGTCCAAAGAAGTTAATAACTCCTCCCGCAAACAACATGGATGATGTGAAGAGGAAGGCATACTGGAACAGCAGAGCAAGGTGACGTGGGTAATATGAGATACACAGCTTGCACAGTTTTACCAATGTTGTAACTCTGTACTCAACATATTCAACAGCTATTTGCCTCCACCTTATCAGAGATATTTAGTCCTGAACAACCAGTGACATCATTCAGCAAGGTAATGAAACACACGCTCCCCCTGTCTTTTATCAATCAATGAAGAAAGTAATAGATTTGAAAATATGGTATTAAGCACAGAATGGATAGCATTATCCAATCGAATGCTGACATGAACTGATATATTACCTGGTAACCATAGTCTAAGACTGCAGACACCATGAGAGCTCCTAGAATGTTTCCGACAGATGCACAGGCACTCCACAACCCGAATACCAGTCCTCGGCTAGAGAAAACATGCAGCAGGAAATATTTGAAAAAGATGTCAAGGACAAAGGCAGTATTGCATTTTGACTGACAAATATACATTCAAAAAGAAACTGGAGATTCAACTGTTTATTACTGGCTAGGTGAGACTCAGAAGTATTACAATATTCTGACATATACAAGGTCAGCAGGACTGACCACCTGACCAGCACTGGCTGTTGCAGATTCTAACCCTGACCTCCATCCGGGTTTGTGGTGGTTTCGGTGAACGAATGGTTGCTTCATGATGGATGAATTTAGACAAACCTGTACACGTTTCCAATTCTTTGAAGAGAATTGTCCTTGGGGTACATATGTGCATTTTCTGCTGCCAGAAAATGTCACGTGACAGTTGTATCAATGTTTTAATAAAATATTGTACAATAAACAAGAAGTCTTTTTTGCTCATTATACGGCCCCTCACCACGTGGAGTCAACCCTCTGCTGCACATGTGCAGGCAACCAGGTAAGCATCCAAGCCCCTATCATCATTCCTTCTGCTGCATAATGCAGTGAACAGAATTATTGTGGGGAGGTGGGTGGCCCTACCCCAAGGATGATTCTCTTCAAAGAATTGGAAACCTATACAGGTTTGCCTAATTCCTTTTCATAGAGATCGTCCTTGGGGTACATATATGCATAAGCTCAGACTCCCAAAGACCGGAGGCTAGGGAGGAGGGAATTCTAGTTCAGTACGTAATTATTGCGATAGTAATTACGAAAATTAACTTACACAAAAATTCTAACATGTGTACTCCCAATGAGCTTCTGCGAGAGGCATTATGGGAGAGAACCGACAGGGAGCAACCGCACTGATACCGATCTCAGAGCTAAGCATGATACAAATAGCACTGTAAAAGTGCAACCATAACCCCGCCCACATCGTGATTTCTATAGAGAGCACTGTAAGGGGGAAAACCCAACCGAAGACTCACAACAAATCGATCTAAATCACAGTCGTGTGATATGTTAACGGTGGAGATATGCACTTATACACAGTATATCAGCAGTGTCAACTGTCAATCAGCCAGGACTCACTCGGTCAGGGTGGCAGGACACTGTCCACTGGAGAGAACAATATGGCCAAACCGTGCAGGCTGATGTGAGTACGCATCAAGCTGATAGTGCTTGATAAACCTGGACTCCAAATAGCAGTAGAGCAAATCTCTTCAATGGGCAGTTCCGATGTGAATGCTTTGGAAGCGGGTACTGCCCTGACCGAGTGAACCTTCAACCCCTGAGGGGGAGGCTTGCCCTTAGCCTGGTACGCAGCACAGATGACCGAAACTAGCCAGCAAGATAGGGTCTGTTTGCTAGCTGGCAACCCAGCCTTCCCACCACCGGTAACAGCAGAACAGATGGGTACCCGTACGGATCCCTTGTGTTCGATTAAAATAGACTTTGAGGGGCTTACAGACATCCAATGGGCATGTGCTCCTTGCAGACGTCCTCGATGTAGAAGGCTAGGTGAGAGTGGGAAGTCATGGAAATCGTGCTGTCACATGGAAATCGTGATCGATCTTCGGATGGTAAGAATCCGGGAGGCAAACACTGACATGGTCTGGGTGGAACACAGTCAGCGCCAGGTCTGCAGACATGGCATGAAAAGGGATCTGCAATCCCCCTATCTGAACACCAGCGCGCAAAGCGGGACCACCTATCCTCATACTCAACGTTTGTCGAATCCTGTCTTGAAGCCAGAATTGTGTCTGCAACTGCCGCAGGAATTCTGCATGCCTTGAGGCTAGAGCTGACAGAGGCCAAGCCACCCACTGTATCCATGGATTGGGGTGTGGCGGGCAGTTCTGAGTGAGAATGTCCGGCCGCAAAGGTAATAGAACAGGAGGCTGAGCCAGAAACCTGAGAATTACCGGAAACCAGCTCTGTGACGGCCAAAGCAGTGCCAGAAGCACAAGCAGCCGAGCTGGCCGGGTGGACAGGTGGGAGAGGACCCAGGGAATCAGGGGAAGTGGCGGAAACACCCACAGAACCTGCCCTGTTCCATCCAGCAGGAAGGTGTCTGACGCCAATGCTCTCTGGTCCAGTATTCAAGAGCAGATCACGGGTATCTTATTCGTCCCTCCAGACACAAACAGATCCACCTGGAACGATCCGTACAACTGGGAGATAACTCTGAATATCCGCCGATCAAGCATCCACTTGTGTGGGGCCAGGATCCGGCGAGAGAGAGCGTCTGCTCGTATGTTCTGCTGTGTTGCTGCTGAATAACGAGACATCAACAGCCAAAGCTTGAACATCAGACATCTGACGTAAGAGAACTACATTTGGGGAAACATCCCCATAGTTCTCTCTCGCCTCCAGGGCCGACCTCTGTAATGAGGAGAGGTAAGCTGCATGGACCACTACCCTAACCTGCTGAATGGCATTCCAATAGACCTCCTCATAGGTCCGGTATGCCTGTCGCAGGGGGGCCTAGCTAGTTGGCCTGGGAAAAAGCCATATGATGACGCACCTCCCTCAAGGCCGAGGAAAAACAGAATGCTCCCTCGGGCTCCTCAACCTCCCCAACATCCACAGCCTCGATCTCTGAACCCGAGGCCGATGCAGAATCCTCTCGAAAAGAGGACCCACACCCAGACCCGGTGGATGATCGAACCACAGCGGGGAAGGAAGAGCCCAAGGCACCTTCCACTCCAGTCACCGAACCAGTACAATCCAAACCCTGGTCCTGGGACGCAGGAGGAACCTCGGACAGAGTCCTCCGCTCTCATGGGGAGGCATGGCGCAGAGACCAGAACCCCAGGAATCCTCAACAGACCCTGCGCCAAGACCGAGAGAGGGACTGGGAGCGAACCCTCCCTCTCTGGTGTAGTCGAGGCTTATGGACCCGAGGCCAAAGGCAACGGATCAACAGACATCTTCACAGACAAACAAGTTAACTCTTGCTTTAAATAAACATTTCGTTTTCTCTATTAACAAACAAATAAACAATACATACAGTTGAGGAAGACTCAGACATCTTCACAGCACACATGAGAAGAGTGTAACTTTATCTTTTTTCCAGCACATTCGTACAGCACGGTGACAGCAGAAGGAATAATGATACGGGCTTGGATGCTTACCTGGTTGCCTGTGCATGCGCGGCAGAGGGGTGACTCCACGTATTGAGGGGCCGTATAATGAACAAAAAAGACTTTTTGTTTATTTTGCAATATTTATCAAAACATTGATACAACTGTCACTTGACATTTTCCGGCAGCAGAAAATGCACGTATGTACCCCAAGGACGATCTCTATGAAAAAGAATGATGGATGGATGGATGAATGGATGGATGGATGGAGCACTTAGCAATATTCCAGTTCCAACCGAACTTATTGCACATAGAAAGGAACACCTTAATTGTAAAATAGCATCCAAGTTCATTTGGTCAACAAATTTACATTCTTGCCATTTAAAGTGGAGTACTTTCATACATCTATTGGCCTAGAAGCAGCCATGTGGATTTGATATAAAGTCTCATAATTCATTCCACGCTTTAATTTGGTCATTGTGTATTCATGAGTGGCAATACCTAGATTTTCCAAACCAGTTGCCCATGATGGCTACAACAGTTGGCCAGCCAGTAGACTGCAGCAGACCGTTGATGATCCACAGGAACACGTAGAGGTACTTGTTGTAAAAGTGTACCCACTCCAGAACACACCCAAACAGGAACACCTGGAACAGCACCACTCAATGAGGAGAACATCAACATGATGATATTTGTTGTGTAACACCTTGCTCAGCAATATTTAACCGGATGATCTGGCATGGATTGATTACATGATCAGTGTCTTCCACTGTGATGCAGAAAATTTGTACACATGTTCAGGGATGCATGCTGTTCCATATATTCCATAATTTGGATGAACTTGACCATGTAATCATAATACTAATACACAGTCATGTTTTACAAACTATTAGAATTTTGAATTAGTTGGGAAATTCCATATCTATTCTTGATGAACAAGCTCAATCATGCACAGTCTTGTCACTTGTGATTTGCTCATAATTACCCCAAATAACCCAAGCTGCCTATTACGTGCTAGACAGTTACAGTCACACAACTTATCCCACCAGGTACCCACTTTCTGCTGGGTGAACTGAGGCAATTTTGAACAAACTCACTTGCCAAAGGTGAGACCATATGTATCACATGTGTTTCATTGTGGAGCAGGACAGAAATCCTAAAAACTCTCAGGAGTCAAGCTGGTAAACTCAGCCACCCTTCCAAGGGTTCTCTGTACACTTAACTTCAACTGATTTGTGACCTGAGGTCAATGCACAGGATCATGCACATAACTGTTCCTGTATTGAGTAATAAGGGACATTGACTTACCGTCAGTGCTGTTGAACACATGCCGAACACTAGGACGTAACGCATGTTCAGTCTGTAGACAGAGTGAAGATACCTCACAACACGATCTCTTCGAAACATTACCAGAATCATACGAGTACATATATAACATTAGAATAAACTAGTGTATATATTGGCATCAAACTTTTACAAAATTTTGTGGTCACTCCTGTATAACCTACATTTTACTCTGTCTTACATATTCTCAGATCAATGAAGGTCTGGGGTCAGTAACCCATGCTTGCAATAAAAGATGACTATGCTTGCCTTCAGAGGCGACTAACAGGATTGGGTGGGCATGCTCACTGACATGTCATTGGTTCCCAAATGCACATATTGATGCTCATGGTGTTGATCACTGAATTGTCTGGTTCAGAATCAGTTATTCACAGACTGACACCATATAGCTGGAATATTGCTGAGTGTGGTGTGAAACTACACTCACTCACTCATTACACATTCTCAAAAAGGCTGAGTGAACTGGTGGATGAAGTGAGAGTGAGGCTGAGTGAACTGGTGGATGAACTGAGAGTGGGTGAATGAGCTGGTTGATGAACTGAGAGAGTGAGTGAGTGAACTGGTTGATACACTGAGTGAGTGAACAGGTGGATGAATTGAGAGAGCGAGCGAGTGAGTGAACTGGTGGATCAGTTTGGAGACTGAGTGTGTGAAAGTGAGAGTGTAGAACATTTAACCCAACAGTCAGTCCAAGCAATATCATATTTGCTGGTACAAAATGGATACCTGGCTAGATGTGTCTCATAGGGTCCATGTAAAACAAAATTACCTGTCTCCGACAATCCCACTGATGAACAGACCCTGGAACATAAGAAAACACCAGTCACAGTTATTGTGTATAGCTTGAGTAAATGAAAACTTCATTATATCACCATAATTTATGCACAAAAGTATCAATGACACTATTTCCGTATCAATAACCACTAACAATTTTTCTTATTACAAATAGTCTTGATTATTGACCTATTATGCCATCCGTAGGGTTGGTACAAATCATCAGCCACCAAATATAAAGCCTTGATATGGCTTTTCAAGGCCCAGTCAACAATATTAAGGAAGTATAGAAAAATACAAAACACAGAAGCTGCTGAATATACAAACTGTTGGGCAAATGAAGGGGACTGACCATCAAGGGGAAATAACTCTTAGTGACATCTGTGCACTAAGAAAGGTTTGTTTCATTATAGAGATTTATTAACAGTGCTCCCTGAAGAAACAGACAGGGGTGGTGGGACCATTTCTAACTTGCAATTCCCATTGTGTATAATCAACTGGAGTGAAATGAGAGAGCTCAGTCTTTTGACACACTCAGTAATATTCCAGCTATATGGCGGCAGTCTGTAAATAATCAAGTCAGGACCACACAATCTAGTGATCAACAGCAGGAGCATTGATCTGCGCAACTGGGAACTGATGACATGTGTCAATCAAGTCAGTGAGCCTTAGCATTGATTCTACTAATCACCATTTACGACAAGCATTGGTTACTGAAGATCAATTCTAACCCGAATTTTCTCAGTTTAATCAGTTAGAGGGAACATAGTGTTGGAACTGACCACTCCATAGGAGATCATGAAGGCAGCATCCAGTATTCCCAGGTATGGCTCCACGTCAGACGGGGAGGAAAACATGTTCCGTGTATTCCAGATCTAAAGATGTACAACAATAACCATGGTTACAATAAACAACAATGAAAACCCAACAATTAATGAGTCGTCTCACTGGTATTGCAAACAGATTCCTATAAAGCGTCAGCTGACACACACAGCTGTAATGAAGAACTCTACTGAAGGAGAAAGTTACAATTGCTGAAACAGATGTCTTCTTTATATTGATCACTGCATTTATTTCATTATGCATGTATCAAGGCTTGTTGAAATTACCTAATACTATCAAAAATCACTCTCAACCAAGATTTTTATGATGAAATGAGTGATGTGTTGTTTGCCATTAACACCCGTAAATAGTTGTTGATTTGTACAGTTCATTAATTGAATGAATTAATAATCAGAGCTCAATAACTTTATGAGGTTTCATGCACATGTTAATAGTTAGAGTGGGTCATAACACATTTCTTTGGGTTGAGTGATGTTGGTTTTACATGGCTTTTAGCAAAATTAGAACAATATCATGGCAGGGAGCACTAGAAATGAGAATCACACATTGTACTAGCGTTGCAAACCACCGTCTGCCCGACTGTCCGGGATGGTCTGTTTTGCGAGCGGATGGGCAGTTTTAAAAATTTGCATGCCTAATGGTCTTGGACAAATCTGACTTTGAGAATAATGACTAAAGCCTTGCTTGAAACAGATTTGAAAACATTAAGCTGTTTCCATCCCCTTTTTTACCTCATTATTTTTCTTAGGCCATAAAATTCTGGACTGCCAACTTTCCAACAGTCTGGTAACTTACATTTTGGTGAGTTTACAACACTGACTGTACCCATGTGGAGATTCAAAATAACACCTCTCTCATCACACCTGATTTGCACAGAATAACAAAACTGAGAATATAATTCACAAAAACAAACATGTTTGATCACAGACAAACTCTGAATATGTGTGTTCTGCTATCAGTTTGGATGTAAATTTTCATTCATGAAGATGGGAAGATGGAGGTTCACTTACTTTGAACATAATTTTTTGGGTAGTAGGGGGTGGGGCATTGGTCAGTCACATCGTACATACTTCTCCATGAAAATCATCACCCCTTGTAATCAGTTATGAACTGTCCCCTAAAACAATACAAATTTACATGACAGAAGGGAAGTGTGCACAAGTAGAATGACAAGCCGACATTCGTGCCTTCTCTTGTTACTGTGGAGTGGAATAAGTTGACTAAGTGGCCAGTGAAATATGGAAGACTCCCATTGTTGGTACTCCCAAAGCACCAAAAGGGCACTGGATTTAAGTTTTCACATAAATAATGCAGCCTTCACCTCAAGTGCACACCTGCTTAGTAATTAAATCTTATGTTTACACCTCCACATTTAACTGTACTTACAGCATCAGGTTTTGTTTCACAGACAGTGGCATTGTGAAAGCTTGGTGTCCACTCCTCTGAGATTGTAGTTTTCACATTACTGAATGTTTTTCTGGATGTGTGGAAGAAGGCATAGCTGAAACAACAGAGTGAGTGAGTCCAGTTTCATGCAGCACTCAACAATATTCCACACATATTTCCAAGGGTATTTTATGATAAATTGATGGAGAACAACAATACCCCTAAATCACTAGAGTATTGGAATACTGTCATTAAACATGATAGAATTTGGAGAGATGAATTCAAATACTACAGAAAATGTTCAATTAAGCTATTAGACTTCCGACACAGATTTATTTACAGAATAATACAGATTCATTAATGTCTCTGTTTTGAGAGATTCCTTAGACTACTAAAAGATACATGTACAACCACAAAGTATTTAGCCAGGAAAAACAATATATCAGATCCCTTTATATGGAAATGGAAACATTTATCTGCTGTTCAATGCATCTGAGCATTGAAATGGTATATATATAAAAAATAAATAAAAATAAAAATATTCCATCCATACACAAATTGTTCTTATTACGAAAACATGAAGTGCAATATCTGCTTGCCACTCAGGTGCAGTCTTTGATTCTGCAACCATAAAAAACATTTAGAATTCGACATTTTTTTAAAATCTCCAAAGTTACGAAAATTCACATACATTTTCAAGATTTAAGCATAAAAATTGCCATGTGCATGGCACATCATGCAGAAGTAGTGTTGTTTCTTTTCTGGCTTGAAACAAAAACTAATAACAAATAACATTATCCAGAATATATAGGCAAGAGAATTCTGTTGAAACAAACAAGCAAGAAAGAAATCCTATGATATGCTTTACCTAGATTGTCTATTGCAATATTTGCTGGGAATAAATTACTTTTTCAGAAGCCATATGCCACGGGGTAAATGATGTTAAGAAAGTAACTTGTCCTGACTAATGCTCCACTTGCCCTGATTTTTATGACATAACGATGATGATGTAATTATGAAGGAATAAATCGACAGAATATTTGATGTTCATGTTTACGGGACTATGTATCGAGAAGTGATAAATACCAAAGAAAGATACCTCTACTCTATTATCAGTGTGAAATTTAATAGCTACATTTTTAGCAGATATGAAATGAAATCCATGTTTATTTGCAGTTTGAAATGGTAATTGTAAATTATCCAGTAGCCACCGGACAAGTAGAAGACTATTAGTTGATTGCCCGAAATGAAAACGGACTTGTCTCGGGCGTCAGGCGATTGGATTTTTTAATCCCTGATTTGCCATAAATTCCAATGTATACAACTAGAGTATTAGTTTACTTATTCATACTTTCATCTGAGTTATAACCTGATGAAACATTTACATCCATTATACATTATATAGGCAGAGAGAGATCCTGTAGCGATGTCACACACCAAATCAGTCACTATTGTCCATTTTCAGTCAGCTTAATATAAGTGCTGGAATCTGTACTTCACTGAGAATGTGTAATCACAACCATAACATGTGTTACATTTGATCACTTCCTAAATGGCATTGCTCGTTCAAAAATAATTGTCGTCAAAAACATATAACAGAAACAAAATCTTAGAACAAATTTTAGAACATTGTATCACAACGAATAAGGTGTTTTTTGAGAGTGTATAACAAAGGGATAAGTGTCTATAAATCATGGTGAAAAAGGCAGCCATAAATGCATGGGGTGTCATATCAAACTAAAAGATTCACCAATGTGAAAATTAACTTACACAAGCACTGTCACACTTGCTGTTTCTGTATTGATTTTCAAAAAGTAATAACGTCGTGTAATACTATGCTTAGCATCTAACTGATATCATAATAGAAAGCCATAAAGGCTGATGTTACCACATATAATATAACATATCAACCAGCTAGTAACTAGACGCAAATGTGGGCGACAGATGCTTGACTATAACACTTCTCCAAACAAAAACGGCGGAAATCATGAATTAATATCTTGCTGTACCGTGACAAAGTCCTCGTTCATGATATGCTGAAGTGATATTAGAACAAAAATAAGTTAGCAGACAAACACACCTGAAGAAAGTGAGGACGAAGACCACAGGGTGATACAGGCTGAACTTTCTTCTTTCCATCCCTCTGGATTTGGCATTGTGTGTTGATTTAGGTGTTTCCGTGTTTGCCATATCTGATTAATAATTAAGGCGCTTGGGACAACCTACAAGTGTCGTGATTTCTAATCAACTCTTTGGATGGATGCTGTTGATAATACGTAATGAGTAAGATATTCGTTGAGTCGAGTATACGCTTTGATAAGAGCCGTACGCCTTGTTTTGACTTTATGTTTTCATGCCACAACATTAATAAGGGAGGCTACTCTAAATAGATGCTGTCTTATGGCAGACCACGAGCAATTACAAATCCAAGCGCACACTGGCTCTAGCTGTTTGAAGAAAATAGCCAAGAGGGGTTATACTATTAGCCCTGTGCAGGACACTGGCTTAAATGATTCTTGGTTAACCTAGTGGGATTATCAGACACGTTAAGTATTTGTGTGATACAGTTTGTATCTAATGATAATAATCATGGTGGCTGATTAGGGTATACTGTCTGATTAGGGCCATCGCTTTCTCACCTTAAAATTTGGAGTCGAGAAAGCGATATCACAAGACGAGAAAGCGATAACACGAGACGAGAAAGCGATAGCACTAGACGAGAAAGCGATAACACGAGACGGGAAATCGACAACGCGAGACGAGAAAGCGATAGCACAAGACGAGAAAGCGATAGCATGAGACAAGAAAGCGATAACACGAGACGAGAAATCGACAAAGCGAGACGAGAAAGCGATAGTACGAGACGAGAAAGCGAAAAAGCGATATAACAATTCGAAAAAGCGATAAAGCGATACAGCCACTAGAGAAAGTGATGGAGCGATGAAGATATATTTACCTTAATTATGCCCCGTCTGCACATGTCGTTTTGCCTGCGTATGACTTAATCCAACTAAACCATTTGTTTTAGTGTTTTAGTTTTAGTTCCGTTGCCTAGTTTCTTCATACACCCGATAAAGGGAATAAAAATATATGCACCGTAACATCGTGTTCCACAATGCAGAAATATTTCTCTTTGTGTATTTTACTGGGACTTTCTATTCCATTCCATGGGCTAAATTATAAAGCTACACATTTGCCGCCCTAAAGAAGAGTGTCAGCTGAATCACCATTCGTTTTAGTCACATACAAAAATGCACATGCTTTCAAATTCTATGGCATGTTTGTAATTAATCTTTTACGTTGTCCCGACCACAATCCAACAATAACTCCAGAAACCGAGGTTGTTTTTTATTGAAATAAATAAGATAAGATAAGAAAGGATAATACTTTATTATCCCGAGGGAAATTTTGGTTACATCGTAAACAAACACTGAATCACAACGTACTTTACAACAACGTTTTTTGAAAGCCTGTGAAAAGAGTAACAGTCATTATTGTTAAATCAAATGAGACCTGGATTAATTCCTGGTTCACATTTCTCTACAATCCCTGGCTTCCATTTGCCCATCCGCCCTACCAGTTTAGCGCTAATTAACTACCGGCTTCCCTTGTTATCTTATCACGGTTGTTTCAAATGTTCGTATATAGCTTTCCGTTTCCTAGTTTCTTCATACACCTGATGAAAGGAATAAAAATATATGCTCCGTAACATCATGTTCCACAAATGCAGAAGTATTTCTCTTAATGTATTTTACTAGGACTTTCTATTCCCTGGGCTAAAGCCACACATTTGACGCCCTAAAGAGTATGAGGATATGAGATAATACCCCGCATGCAAAGCCTTAACAACCAGTACTTTCCTACTCCCATGTTACCGGGGAACAAGATCGGGGTTACATGCGTCTTCAGCACGTCTCTTCGTTCCTCGGGTGGGAGCGATTTTGGTTCATAAAGATTAAGATCGTCAGTTAATAATGTTTATTATCTTTAATAAGTCAAAGAAAGTACAGCTGTATTTTTGATAACCATGAAAAACATAAACGGTTCCATTATTGCTAGGAGCGACATAAATCGAATCTAACTGTTTTAATGTGGGTTGTGTGGATGTGGTTGAACATACCGTATTAGGTTGTGTTAGTGGTATCAGAGTGCCCTATCTGTCATTGACCAGAACATTACTGAAAACCATTTTGTTTCTATGCGACTAAAGCTAATGGTGATTCAGTTTCCTGTTGGATTAAGTCAAATATTTCTTTTTCGCTTTATCACTCTATCGCTCTGTCACTTTATCGCTCTATTGCTCCATCGCTTTATCGCTCTATCGCTTTCTCGCTCTATCGCTTTCTCGCTCTATCGCTTTATTGCTCTATCGCTCTCTTGACTGGCTTCACCGCTTTCTCGCCCTAACACTTTCTCGCCTTGTTATATGGCTTTACCGCTCTATCGCGCCGTCGCTTCTCGCTCTACGGCTTTCTCGTCTACCCTCGCTTTCACGTCTCGTGCTATCGCTTTCTCGTCTCGTGTTATCGCTTTCTCGGCGACTAACGGGATCCGGTGGTCAGGCTTACTGACGTCGTTGACACATGTCATGAGTTCACAATTGTGCAGATTGATGCTGATGCTGTTGATCACTGGATTGTCTGGTCCGGACTCGATTATTTACAGACCGCTGCCATATATCTGGAATAATGCTGAGTGCGGCGTAAAACTAAAGTTATTCACTATTTTGTAGACAACTGCAGGCTGGAGACGCTCTTCTTAGTAGGTGAAGCGGCAGTAAAATATGGTTTCAATGACGCCATTTTTTGAATTCATATTACCTTCATTCATAAGAGCGTAAAATCTAATAGCTATGAATTTTCACATCATGCATGAACAGTCGCATGCATGTGCAAACACACTGAATTTCCCGTGCATATCTAAGTAAACATCACAATCGCAAATAACGCAAACATCCCAGTACAAGAGGCTAAAGGCTGAAATGCAGGTTATGCGGCCTAACTTGCCCGAAGTTTTGGCAAACCTGAAGGTGTAATACTTGACGGTTTGTGTACCAAGAATTATCAACTAACCTAACCTCATCTGGTTGCCCTAAGAATTCTTAACTTTGATCGTAGCCAATGTGTTAAGAATGGGCTTATTAAGTTCTTCGGGCTACGAACGTTTCGGGAATAGCTAGCACGATGCCTAGATGAAACAGAACCAGTTTGTCAAATATTTAGGACTGTACGGTATTACCATATACCGGTATTTCGATACGTTTTACAAACGATACGTATTGCAGTATACTTTTTTTCTCAGAACCGACGTATTGGATAAAGAACATATACGAAGTTTTTGTGATTATCTTTGTGGTTGGAACGCCCATGTATGCAGATCCATCACGCGACACTGCTGGATTCACCTATCATTGAAGGCGAGTAATTCTAGACCCTCTTATAAAATACTTTGGATGCCAAGGCACGAACTAAAGCAAAATCGTTCACGTAGTGGTATGGAGTTAACTTCTCGCCAAACCAAGATGTGTATGAACGCCTATTTAAAACATTTCTGTGATTGGCAAATGCTTTGGCAACATTACGTAAAGAAGAAATTAGAAAGGACAAATAATATAATTGGTAGACCACGACGGAAAGAAGATTGTTAAATTAACGTTTGATGTCCATATATAATGCATAGTAAAACATCAAGCCCGTGCAGATAGAGACGGAAATGCACATTTGATCTTGATTGTACTATCACCAAAGGTTCAATGCCCTCGAGCAGTTCCGCATTTTCACCTAACAAGCGAACGCCATGCCCCCGGCTCTGGGACCGCCATGTCAGTCGGTATAATGACCCTGACACCCGTGGCGTTCGTGACCATACAAATGTAAAGCATTGATTGTTGCGAACATTAGTCTTAGGTGAGAGATTTCATTGCAACCATCATCAGAATGGAATATTAACGTTCATACCTGTAAAACATACTGTTGGCCTCAGTTGTTGGAGTGGTTGAAGTTTATATCTCTCCTGTTACTTATCTTCCCTATTCTTTATGGGCATTTTGTCGTTAAATAATAATTATAAAAAAATCATTCTAGTATCCATCTGACTAGTTGCTCACTGGACGCTGTAATCAGAATCTGATTATTTTCACCTCAGATAACCCAAGCTGCGTGTTGGGCGCAAGAGGGTTATCTCCACGTTAATCAGCTAGGGGATTCAGCTGACAATAAGGATGGCTGCGCTCCATATCTTCAAACTGCAGTCCAGATGATGTCGCGGTTCTATTACAGACTACCATATGGTACGAGAAATATGCATGGATATACTGATAACTTAATTGTAGATGATGGACGATAATATTCTTTTCAGCATTTCCTGTCCATGAAGTACTATGGCATTTTATGCCACGGACAATATCCTCTTGCACAACCGTTATCGCGATATGCAAGAGAAAAGAAAAAGAAAAAACCCAAGAAACATATACTGAACCGCAAAAGAAACGTCACCCTACTAAAAGTTTTGCCGGATATGTTTCATCTTAATTTTAATTATTTTTTCACTGTTCGACATCGTCGTGCTCCTCTCCAGTGGGCCACACATCAACGGAATTGGCGTTACCGGGAGCGGCGAACTGTAGTTATCGCTGACGAAAACTGGTATTGCGTTTCGACGGCTGATGGCAGAGTGAGAGTGTGGCGACGACGCCGGGAGCGTTTTGCAAATGATTGTGTCCTGGAAAGAGACTCGTGATAGGAGGTCCGAGCATTATGATGTGTTGTGCTATTGCCCTCAGTTGCCAACTAGGCCCTATGGTGTTCCAGAATATTGGTCCTGGTAGAGGAAATGGTGTAACATTGCCCGCTACATTGATCAGGTGCCGAGACCCTTCGTCGTGCCACATTTTGGTCGTCATGGAAATCACTTTTTCCAGCAAGACAACGCGCATGCTCATACTGTCAGAGCAATTGGAGACTTTCTCCGCCAACACGGCATAAAACTCTGTATTGGCCTGCTCTCATTCCAGACCTAAACCCGATAGAACACTAATGGGACGAGATTCAGAGGAGGCTCATTGATGTGGGACAAGGCCGACGACTGCAGCTGAACTCTCTCAGGCGTATCATCGAGTCTGCGCGCAAGTTCCTGTGGCCTTCCTGTGCAACGCTGTTGTCCACGCCCAAGGAGGCCATACACGTTACTGACTTTCGGGTGGCACTGTCGCGCCACCTGTTGTGGAAATTGGTCTTTACGTATTGATGATCAAAGTTGCCAATTTTGAAATCTTTTCGACAATTGTTATGTTATTTATAGGTGTTTGCTTTATATGGATTACAAATGCCAAAAAAGAAGTAATGTTGTTTTTTTTTTGCGGTTCAGTGTACAGTATACATACCCCGTACCCCGTGAGCGAGTGGGTTTGCTTTTACCAATATTCCGGCAGTATCACGATGGGGACGCCAGAAATGGACTTTGTACCCATGGATGTGGGGAATCGAACACGGGGTTTCGGTAAAACAAGCGAACACTTTAACCGTTACGCTGCCCCACTGCACCCACGCGCCTTGGCGAAACACTCGAGCACTTGCAAGGTGTATATAGACAGGGATATGATATCTTAGGACCATTCGATACTGTCACCTTGGACAAATAAAGACGAATGTGAGACTGTGTATAAACGAAGAGTAAGTAAGCCATGCAATATGGTTTGTAACCAGATTGATTGGCTTAATTTGCGGACAAATCCAACGGCAAGGTTGGTGTCATATATTTGTGATAAGGGATATTGACTGACTAACCAAGAAGGCAGATGCTGACTTGTCCACAAATCGCTCATCCTGGTGCGACCATACTCTATAGAAATACTTTTTGCAGAGTCCATGCGTGTGATGGAATAACAAATATATTTTTCAGATTAGTATGCACAGTTTGTTGTGAATAAACTTGTAGGTTCATTTAGACTACTTGAGAAAATATATGTGTCTCACAGTTCGGAAATGAGTATTGATACATGCGCAAGCAAGTTTTTTGTGGAATAGGGACACTCCTTGTATCAAATATGTGACGATAACCAAACGGTTAAGAGAGATTGCTGCAAGCGCTAATTAAAACAATCCAATCGTTTTGTTGTTGCATTTTGTTGTTTTAAGAGTGCGTGATTGAGTGAGTGAGTGAGTGAGTGTGTGAATGAGTTTTACGACACTTTACACACTTAATCCAGCTGTGTGTCGGCGGTCTGTAAATAATCGAGTCTCGTCTCGATCAGAAAATCCTTAAAAATACATAAGACTGAAGTTGTTGAATATAGTATATATATTGTCAAATGAGGTATAGAACATCAAGATAAAATGACTCTTTGTGACATCTGTGCAGTGGGGAAGTTTTGCTTCATGATAGAGATTAATTACCAGTGTTCCCTGAAGGCAGACAGACAGGGACGAAGGGGCCATTTCTATCTTACAGTCAACTCGAGTGAGTTGGCTTAGTCGCTCTCAGCAATATACCAGCTATATGGTGGCAGTCTGTAAATCCAGTGACCAACAGCATGAGCATCGACCTGCGCAACTGGGACCCGATGACATGTGTCAACCAAGGCAGCGTGCCTGCACGGTACTTTAAATGCCCTGATTGTCAAATGTGGAAAGTGCAAGCATCAAAAGAGCAGTGGGATGCAGGCTGTTATTGATGTCGCAAGAGCAATGGGATGCAGGCGTCGCAATGTGTATAACTTGCGAGGTCGTCTACAATAAACTGGCACCACTTCTGATCGCCCAAGGTCGGGTCGTCCACGTGTGATGTCACGAGCAGAAGACCGTCAAATCGTCCTACGTCACCCACGTGACAGATTTCGGGCGACGGGGTTGCCCAATGGTTAAAGCGTTCGCTTTTCAAGCCGAAGGTGTGAAGCCCATTTCTCGTGTGCATCGCTGTGATATTACTGGAATATTGCTAAAAGCGGCGTAAAACCAGACTCACTCACGCACTCCTGCGTTACGCAGATTCAATCACCTAAGGGAAATGTTGTGCAAAATCGTGGCCAGTGACGCTTTCCAAATTTCCAACCTCTTACTGCATGACCAAAGCCCTCGTTTGACTTATGTGACGAAAATGAAAACCCAACCAAAGACTTGTTTGATTGTTTATTTTTTTCTTGTTTAACTCGCATTCAGCAAATGCAGGACCATCAATCAACGCAAATTCGATACGATGACATGTGCCAACCAAGTCCGCGATAGTGATCACCGGATTCCGTTAGTCACCTTCTGCGACAAGCATGGTTGTTAAAGAGCAATTCTAACCCGGATCTTCATGAGGAGACAAGCATGGGTTAGTGATGGCCAATTCTAATTCGGATGTGCATGCAACGAACGACACTAACGAGACATTAAACCTTTAAGTTGCACTCTTCCACTCACTCCAGAACTGACGTTAGGAATTCACAGAATGTCTCACTCTCGGGGTAACCCACTTCGAACACTTTCGTCTGCATTTCTCGGCACCACGTGTAGGACTGGGTACGGATGCTTTCTTCGCGGACATTCCAAATTGTACGGGTATATGATTGTTAAGATGAATATCATCAGATAGCGTACTCTTTTCAGCTAAATAACGAGTGCCGCCGTATAGATCCATCATCCCTGATTGATAGTGTCTAGTGATGGAGTAGAACATTTGACAAGGATTGAACCTACAAAATGTCCACTTTCTGTTTCAAGACATGATCGAGCTGGCTTCTCAAGACTGAACAGAGTTGTGAAGAGGTTCAGTCTCCGCCATGTGAAATAGTCTCATTGAGAATGTAGACAGAAGGACGTTGTGATCATAAGATGAACAACTTCTGGATCCTATAGTACAGCGGGAGAGACAAGCATTGGTTGTAATCTTCACTTGCTGGATAGCGACGTGAGAACCTACATCGATCATCCCTTCCATTGCAATAGGGAAGTTGCTCATGCTTCCTTACAGTGCCAGTTTCTAAATACTCCTCTAAGAGTAACCCTCAAACACACCACAGTTAAGCTCAACTCTCGTACTCCTCTCGTACCTACAGACATGTCGTTTATTCCACAATCACTCACAGTCTTATGTACCACCTCCAGCATGTCTTCTCTCCTCTCCTGACCTGTTCGTGAAGACCAAGGGTGAATTACCCGCGACTCTAGCTCTGTTCCTAGATCAACAGTGTGAGGTATTTAAGGCCCTTTAGTGAGACAAAGAAATTGCATCTAGTCAGGAATGCTCAGCCTTGACGTCGTTGAGGTCGTTGTGAAAGAGGTGTACTTTGCAACAAAAGCAAAAGTTCTAAAACATGTGTAGACGCACATGTGCCAAGTGTTAATGTTTAAATGACTGGTTTTACGCTGCTGTTAGCAAAGTTTCAGCAATATAATGGAGGAGGACATGAGAAATGAGCTCCAGATATTGTACCCGACGATTGAAATAATTCCAGTTACGGGCAATATTACTCTAGTCCACGGATCACTGTCATAATCAGCTCATTGAGTCATATTACTATCCTTGTCCACAGAGTACCCAGTACAAGTGATTCGATGTTTTTCTGAACAAAGGCAGACGTTGAACAAACACCTCAGTGTCAACATTGTCAGCTTGGTACACCAGAAATTTCTTATGGATGTGGATAGGTTTCTGTGGCCTCTATTTCCCTACAGGAATACTGCTTCAGCATTATCACGCCGTGTCAACTGTATGCATGAGGAAAGGATGGCGCCAATTCTCGCAGCTGACATGCTTAAATATAACCGGGAACGAGGTTGATATTCGAACTCAAGCGGGTCCTGAACGGCCAAAGGGAGGTAACTATTACAGAATTGTGTAGCTTGGTACCGCTGGTGCACCTCTGTTCTAGGTGAAATAATGAGGATGGGAATAAAAGAGGAAGAAAGAATGAAGAGAACCGTCGACGTTCGTTCTCAGACTGATGAGTAACCTGAGGATAATTGAAAAACATCGTTAAATTGGACTAAGCCAATCTGTCATCCCCCCACCCCTCTTTATATACCACGTACATCTCATACTGCCTTTTAATGCCATCATGACAGATTTAGATAATGGCGACCTTATATGGAAATCAATAATGAATATAGTACATTTTTTGGGGCAATCGCAAATGTGATTATTGAACAGATGGTACACGCTGACAATATCGGTCACCTCCCCTGATATACAATCGGCCACGTGGAATATGTTCCATATACCTTGTTAAATTAGTTTTAAATTGTAGACTTTGTGCAAATTCACGAGACGTCTTCTAGACAATTTTACTGTCTCTTCATGTTGATCATAACTACACTATTCGATAGAGGTTAAAGGCGGATATCAATGAATTTTCGTAATGCTGGCAAGTCACTGAGGGTTGCAGCAAGATATATTGATTATCATCCATGCATCGAATATCAGACAACTAACCAGAAAACACCAACAGGCTAACCCAACTGTTCAGTTTTTAGTCATGCATCACAGAACATCCATTCGTTTCTTGAAATGGTACGTTAGCAAACTGAGTGAATTATTCTATAATTAGCATTCAGATATTTATAGTGGGAGAGAGCGATGACTCCATATATCATTCAGTACATATCTGGAATGCGTTATGCTGCCTCTCAGATGAGTTATTACTATTTAAGATTTTCACTTTAGGTGAGTATACTTGAGTATGAACTTTCACAGAGTGAAAAACAACTGAATAAACGTCAGGGCATACTCTAACTAGCTCACACAAAGAGAAGCCAATTTTGAACAAATCATAAAGTTTATACACATCCTTATACACTAAGGAAAGCATCATAACTTCTTGTAGAAATGCTGTTTCAGTATTTATAGGGTTTACCTAACCAACGAGCCGACGAAAATAGTTCTCTTATTTCAACATAAAGCTTCAAATAATACCATCATCAGATGGTATCTTACAAAGTGCCTCAGTGCGTGTAACTGGGCGTAGTCTTAAGGCATTTGAGGCATTGGGAAAATTGGAGGGCGCCTAGAGGGCCGGGAACCAGCTTACTGGTTACAGTATTTCAGGCACAGTGGCCTCTACTCTTGATGCAATACGTAAAAGACAGGACCACAAAATGAAACTGCTAACACGACACGTGACGGGGGAGATTTCCAAAGTTGCTGGCAAATCTGTGTCGATCATTAATTTTATTCATTGTTGATCATTTGGCCAAAAGGCTATGGAACAGATTTCTCAACTAGATATTGTGGTGAAGCTATAGTTACTGCACGCATGCCTCATGCCAGGTGATCGTACTGATGAGTCTTAAGTATAGAGTATATTACGTCGTTATAATAGGTCAAAACGAGGATATTCATGCAAGAACATGCAATCAAACTGTCTGACTGATCCTAATTTTTTGCTAAAACCTAAACCTGAAAAACGTGTGAACTTCAAAATGTGTCGTTCATGCACTTGACCTGCCTCTGGTCAACTGGAAAAAACCGCATATCGTGGACGCTTAACATTCAAGTAAAGTCACGGGCTAAAGAAACGCTTCCGTAGATTAAGAACCCTATTGTACAATAACCACAAGAGATAGATCTCCAGGACGGCGGAAAACAACTCTGAACCGAGAGAAGCGGCTTTTATCCGAGAATAGTACCCTCTGCAACTTGCTGCCATCTAAGCCTCCGTCGACGATGTTGGCCTATCAACTGCTACCCCCGGAAAGGTCTGTAAGCCCATATGCCATAGGACCTAAGTCGTCTTGTCACACCGTAGCTACTTACACGATGAGACTAGCCATGCGCCGTTGATGATGTCACCATCATGTGATGGTGATTGCAGCTGTAACTTGTAACTTTTGGTATTGTCAGTTTCAGAGTGGTAACGTTTCTTTAGCCCGTCAGGTTATTATCATAACATCGTTTCTTTATTCTCCCCTAAAACTGGTCACTGTACTTTTTACACAAATGTTAGTTGTTATTCCCGTACAAATGAAAGAAGCGTTGCAAGAATGATTTCCGAAGATAAACCGAATCTCAGCCTTATTCAAATTCACTGGACGACGTCTGTCATAATTGTTTTTGCAGAATGCCTGTGTCGTAACTAGAATTGAAAGCTACAGATAAACATATCCCAGCTACGAAAAAGGAACCTACCGTCGTCAAACGTCACAGTCAAAAGGGGATCGTCTCAAACGTTTGTTAAAAATAAATAAATAAAAAATAAAAAAAATAACAAAAACTACCGCAATTTCCACCTTGTCGTTACCCTATCACCAGTTACCTATTACGATGGCCGTTACACACTGTTAGGAGTGATGTACCGGCAACCTCACGTTACACAATCGCTTGGTCCGTCCGGGGCTGCTACATTTAGGAGTGAGGGGTCTGGCGACCGGGACTCCCAACAACCTCATTGCATAGTAGCACTCTGGCATACAAAGAATCACTCAATCATTACAATGTGACGTGGCCTGAACAAGACAGGGCAAGCTCTCTACCAGATAGGGAACTGATCGACCGCGATGTGAACGTTCTGCTGACTTTCGCACCACTTTTCAGTGCTGATGTTGTAAAGGTGTTCGGGCCTGCTCCGCCTTTGTCACATGTCTAGATGTAATCTTTCTTATTCGTTTAAAGTTACACGACTCCATGGTCTCATGTCGTACCTCGTGATCGTACATTACTGTCAACTACTAAGCTGCAATTCACCGTTAATTGCTACTTTAAGAGTCTTTTATGTTCTGGTACCGACAGTTATTATGTTCTCTATCCCCTGGTTTATTACCAAGCAATGGTAGCGTCAATTCTGTCACGAAATAAACGCGATTCTCTGTAATGTATTTGTGATACTTTTCTTGCACAACAGATGCATTCCAAACCTTATAACACCTGCAACTAAAGACTCATTGAACTGAATATGATAGTAGAAATTCACTCCAGACGACCTCACATCAGGGGAGGTAACTCATACCCTCAGCCTATGTTATATCAAAATCTGTTGCAAGGAGTTGGCCACAGTTGTGAGATACAGGTACTACCTGCAGACTATGTACAAACTTGGACCTTCTTTAACATCTGGTCATAAAATTCGTCGTGGTGAAAGGCGTGGTGTGGTTATTTTTTCATCTCACATACATATACACCGTGGGCTAAATTCTTCTGAGTATTATACATAAGACCGTCTGTTCTAAGTATGGGCATTGCAATTCGTAGACACGTGAAAATATCGAACAGTTTCTAATTACATGCCGTAGGCATAACAACATAATTCATAATCTCAGGAGTGCTGTACCTGAGGATGATGTATTTTCTTTAGAAACAACTGGGCCCCAATATCATGTATGTGTCTGTGCAAAGGGCAGTTTTAGATTTTCTCTCGTCTTATGGAAATTGTAATGTAACCTAGACAGGCTGCCAAATGGCTCAGATTTAGTTCTGTGGGTTTAAATTATTTTAACACTCTGCCATCTGAATCTACTGTTTTTTGTAAATGAATGGGTATTTCATGTGTCAGAAATGGAAGTGATTACTTAAGGTTACACGAAGCCGAGGTTATTCGATATATGTATACATCTATCCACATTAATGTTTGTGTTGGGCGCAAATAGGCGTCTTTTGGGCACATGTCGCCCTAAAACTATAAGACGACACCCTAAAAGTATACGACGAACCAACTAACCAACCAACCAATCTATGTCATTGTGTCTAATAATCAAATTTATGACAACCCTAATATCTGCACCATACTCATTACGCATTTCGTGAAGGCCGTCATGATCTAAATCTGTCAAGGTGGCATTAGAAGCTAAAATGAGGTGCAGAGGCACACAAAGCGGAGGTTGACTGATCGGTCTGATCAAATTAATCGATATTTATGAATCATCCTCAGGTTAGTCACAGGTGACGGCACACGTCAGTCTTGCCCCTGCTGCAATTCGGTGAGAGTCGAGCCCATATGTTTGTCCAGGTTTATACTGTTAGAACTCGCCATCTTTTCCTCACATACATACAGTTGCTCCGAATCGAAAATACTAAGTGAGTGAGTTTAGTTTTAGGCCACACCCAGCATTATTACAGTTATATGGCGGCGGTCTGTAAATAATCGTGTCTGGACCAGACAATCCAGATACCAACAGTATGAGCGTCGATCTATACAATTCCGGACCGATGATACTTGTCAGTCAAGTCAGCGAACCTGACCACTCGATCCCGTTAGTCACTTCTTACGACAAGCGTGGGTTACTGAAAGCCAATTTTCTAAACCGGATCTTAGAGGGTTCCGAAAATACAGAAACAGTTTTCGAAGGGTAATGGGAAGCATTTCCACTGATAGTAAAACGCATCGTGATAGGTTACATTAAACTTGCGTGATTTATTCATATGTACACGAGATCCTTAAAATTTCCTGAACACCTGGTCTCAAATTTAACATGCTTGTTTTCAGACCTTGATGCACAACGCCACTACACCAGTGACCAGCAACTTCTGCTCTCTCTCTCTCTCTCGCTCCCTCTCTGTGTATCTCTCTCTCTGTGCATCTATCTCTCTCATACACACACACAACACACACACACACTCTGTGTGTATCTATCCATCTCTCTCTCTCTCTCTCTCTCCCCCTCTCAACCCTGTCCCCTCCTGTACATAACACAGCTGGAATATTGCTAAGAGCGATGTAAAACCTTAACCATTAAGTTTAAAAACAGTGCAAACAGCAAATGTACATATTCACATATAATGCTGTCGACTTTCATTGGAAATGCTTTTGGTCTTGTTGCCAAGCCTTCCTCTGTGACAAAGCAAACACCAAGGAGGTCATGTTTCAACATTCCTGCGTAGTTACTATTTCTCTGTCTGACTAAAGCCCTAAAATACCTCACGCTTGTGATCTACGAGTCGCGGGTAATCCACACTTGGCTTTCACGAACAGTTGAGGAAAAGATAGAATATACTGTGGGTGGTACACGAGACTGCGAGTGATTGTTGAATAAAAGAAAATGTCTGCAGGTATGACAGGAGTATGGGGGTTAACTTAATTGTGTTGTGTTTAAACGTCATCTTTGAGAAGTTCAAATAGTCGGGAAGCGTTAAAACATATGCTTGAGCAACTTCCCTATTACAATGGGAGCGACGTTTCAGCGTAGAACCTAGAACCGTGACATGTCAGATGTTGATATCCTTACATACCTATCTTCCCTTACTGTTTGGAAATGATGATCAAAATGTATCGTATTTGGGTGTGGATGATGACTTGGTAGAATTGCTTTGCCAGTGAGTGGGCAGATAGCAGAGGTTTCATGTTAGCCGTGATTCTGTCTGACTTGGGGTCATCTGACATGGCTAAATGTAGTAGTAGCATCAGTAGTAGCAATAGTGGCAGTTGCAGCAGTAGTGGAAATAGTAATGATAGTAGTAGCAGTAGTAATGATAGCAGTAGCAGTAGTAGTAGTAGTAAAGAAAACAGTAGTAGTAGTAACAGTAGCACCACGAGTAGTAACAGTGATAGCTGAAGTGGTATACTCTTCATTTCCATCATTATAACATGGTGCAATAATTCTCGCAAATAGACCATCGACCAATCGCTCTGTCTACATTCTCCATGGGACTATTTCACATTGCAGAAACTGAACCTCTTCTCAGCTAGCTCTATTCAGTCTTGAAAAGCCTGCTCGATCATGTCTGGACATTTTGTACATTTTACACCGGAGGACATTCTGTAGGTCCAGTCCTTGTCAAGTGTTCTAGTCCATCCCTATATACGATCCATCAGGGATGATGTGCCTATACGATGGCGCTCGTTACATTCAACACTGGGGTTATTTGGCTGAAGAAGAGTACGCCATCTGATGACATTCAGTTTAACCATTATATACCCGTACAATTTCTAATGTCCGCGAGGAAAGCATCGGTATCCATTCCTACATGTGATGCCGAAAAATGCAGACTAAAACGGTGAAGGTAGGTAACACCGACAGTGTGAACAGTGTGAATTGGGGCGTTGACGCTCTGTGAATTCCAACTCTCATTGTCGAGTGTGTGGAAGAGTGTGAGATAATATGCATGTCAGTAAAGAAAAAGTAATGTCTTGTTGGTGTCATTCGTTAGAAACCCGTGAAGACCCGGGTTGGAATTGGCCTTTTCCAAACCATGCTTATCGTAAGAGGTGACTGACGGGATCGTGTGGTCACTCTCGCTGACTCGGACGACACATGTCATCGTTTCTGATCGAGGATAAGGCCTTTGATCACTGGATCGTCTGGTTCAGACTCGCTTATTAAATGTCAAAGCCATAAACAAACACGCAAAGAAGTCATTCGTTAGATTTTCGTTTCGATGCTTTAGGGTCATGCATTAAGGAGGTGGGAATGTCGAAACATCATTACACAGATTTTGCATTTCACTGACTGAATCTAGTTCATACAGCAGTCAACAATAACATATGTTATAAAATCAAGTGTTATGGAGGACAGCCAGTGACTGACAGCATGAGCAACGATATCCAGCACCGAGACACGATGAAGGCATTCAGGGAAGGCACCTACCCTACATGTCAAGTCCACATGCACAGGACTCAGCAGACCTTCCCAGAACCACTCAGAGACTCACCCTTGAACATAAATGGTTTGCAACTGTCCCTTGGATAGTGGCAATCTTTCCTACAAATTCTATAATAGACATCCCAAGCCAAAGATCCGCTCTGAAAGCTTTATCTCTTTATCTGATAACCGTCCATTTAAATTTTCAGCTATCACGCTTTGACAGAGTGTATTTGATTGAGATGAATTTCTTTAAACAACAAATGTAAAGTGAATCGGTTTGCTTCTTCATCGGCTGTAACTGGTTTTGCTAGTTTAATTACTATTGACCAATGTGATGGAAAGGTTCTAAAAGGTCCTCACCTATAGTGTACATGTGGACGTCACTAGTCTGTGTTTTCTTGTTCATTTTCTCAGCATACAAAAGGATAAAATCCCAGTGACAAAGGATGTAATAGTTCACCATCTACACTTAAGTTATCAGTATATCCATGCATATCCAGCATATCGTCATCTGAAATAGTCATGACAACTGGAGTGCAGAGTTGGTCATGCCGTGAAAACCGCGACATCATCAGCCGTCTGGACTGTAATCTGGAGATTTGGAGCACAATCACCTTCGTTGTTGTCTGAATCCCAGGGAAGAGACAAGTAATTCATTTAATATGTTCATTAAGTCTATCACTTCATTTCCCACCAGCATAGGTAACAACAACGGGAATGTTAAAGAGAGACTACAAAACCGCAAATGTGTATGTATACAGTCTACTCAAATCAAAACATTTCCTGTTGTGTCTTTTCAGTGGTGTTCATCCACCGCCTGTACTATGAGCGAGTTCACTAAGTGCGAAAATCACAATATGAAGAAATACTGTAACCAAAACTGATGTTTATGACTGATAGGAGCGATAATTTGCTTAAAGACAAATACAATAAGGGTGAGTTTTCACATGGATTTAATGTTTCAGAAAATCTTACAAACTACAGTCGAACCCTAAAGTCCCGAACTCGGTTGAGACGAACTCATCGTTCACTGCCGATTTCTTTATCTGTATCATTATTCTATGATGACGGATGAGTCAAACACTCGGAGAAGTCGAACTGTACTCTTGGTTCGGAAGAGTTCGACACAGCGGAGTTCTACTGTATTAATGTCATATGTGCATAGGGGGTGTTGAGGGTCTTGTAGTAAACGTGACGATATGCTAAGTACATGGTAACGACTAGTAAGCAATGTCTGAAAAAATCCACACACCAAGCCCGGAGATCCACATGATACATGACCAAATCCTCACATACATACAAACAAATGTACACATACATAATGTGGTCATTATTGAAACTTCGACGGAGTGGCTGGATGAGTAACGATGTTTGAACGTATCTCAGCCGCATCACCCTTCTCTATACGACAAAAATACCCATTAAGAATGAAGGAGATAGCCGACAGGGGAGATATAAGCATAAACCACGCCAACAATTGAGGCCAACAACATATTTTACAACATATGAGCAGCAATATTCTAGTATTCTATTCTGATAATGGATGCAATGAAATCTCTCACCAAAGACTTATGTTTGTAACAATCAACACTTTCCATTTGTATGGTCACTACCGCAAAGAGTGTCAGGGTCATTATAACGACTGACATGACGGTCCCAGAGCCGGGAGCATGGCGTTCGCTTGTTTGGTGAAAATGCGGAACTGCTCGAGGACATTGAACCTTTGGGGATAGTATGATCAAGGTCAAAAGTGTATTCCAGATTCAATCTGCACGGGCAGGAGGCATAAACATGCACCTAAACCTATATGTGGACATCGATGCTAATTTAACCCTCTCCTCCCCACAAAGTGTGTGTAGGTACGATTTATCCAGTCCCTGTGTCTATTACTTCTCCTATCTGTTCTCCTTTTATGCATGCGGTCATCAACACCGAAACGTCACTTACAGTGTATTAAAGAAGTGGCATAACCATTATAACCATACGCCCAGCCCCAAGAATATCTGCCTTGGCAACGGCTATTGACAGGAATGTATTGGTGACTTCAGGAAATACCGTCCGCGTATCACAAAAAAAAACAAAAAAAAACCCCCAAAAAAACCCAACAACACAAAAAAACCTCCAGGCGAAGAATGAGGTCCTTTCACAACCGTTGAGGTATGATATACTTTGAATCTCATTTCTCTAGACCGGGTTTAGTCCCAATCCCATTTCTAGATTTCTAGGCCCAGGTATGGAGACCAGACTGGTTCCGGTCAGTCCAACTCCCCTATCATCTTTCACCTGATGATTGATTTGTTCATGAACCCGTGCTTGTGTCATAGCAAAGAATTCCGTACAATAAAAAGATTGTAACATAATTCATGGTACAGTGTTCCATGTTCATCTGATGAGACATGTTATCGATCTGAACTAAATGTTATCGTGCACGATTGATATGACATAAGTGACGACCGATGATATTAATCTGATAGGTGATACACCCTACTTTGGTGGACGTCATTCTCGAATTGTACCCAATATGCCTAGTCCCGAGTCAAGGACAAAGCAACGGTAACGAAACTGGAACTGAGAAGATGACTTTGCTTCACACCAACTTTTGACTAAACCAAACCATTCTCTTTGTTTCTTCTGTTTCCTTATGCTGTTATCTGATGGGCGTGTTTTGGTGTAGCAAAGTGCACGTGTGCACACTTGATGCAGGAATCAATCACGCTAAGGCATCCACAACAGAACAGTTTGTTGTTGTCCAACCACTTCCATCGAGTTTCCGAGAATCCTTAGCGCAGCTATTTCAGTGTGCAATCCACCAAACATGACATGACATGAATTCAGATTTAGGAAGGTTCCATTGAATTGTTTCAACATCAGCACAGTCCTGACCTGGATTTAAGAGTTCAACAGCATTTTTCTTACCAAAGGCAATGCATTCTATGTCATAGAGACAGAGGATATACATTCTAGAAACAATGACTCAGGATCAACTGCCGTTGGAGGATCGGTTAGACACTGCTCGTTTGCCAACCTCTTATTGCTTCCTGTAGTTCCTTCGTGTGTTCCAACCACTCACACTCATGGTCAATCTGTGTTAGATACGTTTTACAAATATTGCATATATTTTCGAAGATGCTATTGACAAGCGTAATGTAATGCATAAATCTGTATACAGCGATTAATGATGAATAAATTACTTAATCAAACCAGACCGCATGCTATATTAAGTATCTATTAAGATCACTTGATATTTGGCAGCCATCTTGGATTTCCACAAGCGGACGCTGCTGAGTTTGATACATCTTCAAACAGGCTCGAAATGGTTCAGTGTAGAAGATTTCCGAAGTGCTGTTTTCTTTTAGCCCCAAGTGCGAAATTTTGACGAAGTCATGACTTTTATTACGGGAAAAGTCATTAGGCTTACTGCGATCGACGGTCATCTCTGACGACTGAAGGTTGCACACGTGGTCGATTCCAACGAAAAGTGTACACAGTAAGGTTAAAGGTGCCCAAAATAGAATTGCCTGCACCTTGTAATTGTGTTTATCATGTAAAGTCAACATATTTGGCACTTATGAAATTCAGCTTCCGTCACTAATCTCTAAAAGTGACAAGTTAGTGGATCAGTGAAGTTGAACGCCCATTTTCTGAACAACCTACAAATACCAGCAATATACGTTGTATATCCTATGATTAGAATGATTGAATGTATTGTTACACGTGTGTATTTTCTGTATATTTTGTTATTAATGAAGTAATAATTATTATTGGGTCACAATGTTTAGTGTTTTGAATATTAAATATGATGGGTCATATTTCGTTTTAATATCTGGTCAACACTTTTAGCATTCTGGTTTTCCGGAATTTATCTGCTCCTAGTTTTCGATGTTCACTTCCGGGATACTGTTTCTAGACCATTCTACAGTGTTGACGTTCGTTTGTGCCCGTACTTTCGGGAAATGACTTAGTTTATATATAAATAGGCTGGTTGCCGTGTTGAGGGCGACACTCTCATTCATTCATATTAGCTGGAGTCACTTCCAACGCTTTTGATCATAAAAACCCGTCAACGCCTGAATCTACAGTATCTGCTGTCGCACCGATCGCTGTGTTGACATTCTGCCATAGTTGATTCTCTCACACACCAAGACTTTGGTGCGTTTGTTATATTGTATTTTGTGACCAACTGACTTAGATTTTGTCTCTCTTGAATTGTACCTGAAATCTGCATTGTTATATTGACTTGTGACTTTGTGTACCTTGCTCTCATAACAATAGAATTTGAACGTAAACAACTTGTCTTTGTTCTGTTTTGCTGGTTTACAAGGGGACTTCTTAAATTGTTGTGACGGTAAATTCTTAACCGTAACAGTATCCTAACACCCAAGTTCACAGTTGTTCTGCATGCTCAGTATGTTAATGACTATAGAAAGCCTGAGGCAATATCATGGTTTCGTTTATGTTTCATAAACCCAAGCTTTACGAAAATAAAACCATTTTGGTACCTTTGTTTGGTGTAAATAAGATAGCAACACTTAGTGTTTGTTTCACTAACAAACCATTATAACATATCCATCTTATTCATTTGGGAGACAACTGGTGGAACGTTTTGTAAGTACAACAATTTTGAAAATGCATCAAAAATAAATTTTGGTTAGAACATTAAAAATGTACTTGTAGGTAACAGATATTCCTAATACTAATTATTATTATAATAATCCCTTGTATTTCATAAATGTTCATGTATGTCAAACGAAATCATGATTGGTATATCAAACTATCGATGAGTTTGGAAACTGTTTATAAAATTGCGTAGGACATGTAAATAAAAATTGTTTACAACCGGTTCTCAGTATTGTTACAGCTGGGTTGCTGTACTGGTATGTGAACACATAAGCCTCAACCCTTATTGGGGAGTGAAACATTCTTCTTTATTCCACGTGTATGTATACTTGACACCAAAAAAACTATCCTCTTTTTTTTTACTGGAGTTTTCTCCCTTTTTGTACATAATAAAAGACGGAAAAGTAACATACTTAACCGAGCAAAACCCATGTACTGGTAAGAAAACTCTTGACGGGTTCACTTACCCGCCACATCACCCTCCCCCTAACGAAAGGATTTGTGATTAACCAAAATTTAATAATAGGTCGGAAGTATGATACCAGTCTAACATCAGTGCAGGGCCCTTGCACTAGTGTGAGATAAGTAGGATACTTAAAACTTTACAGATCAAACATGCTAAATTACCGATGAAATGTTGTGAAATATCTAACTGAATGCAATGGATGCATCAATTGCCTTCATAAAGAATGTATGACACATGTAAGAAACTAAACGATATAGGTGAGAAACTTGAAGTATGCATACAATGCAATGTCAAAATGATTAATACTGGATATTGAGCAAACGTATAGTATAATAATAATACTGTTTAACTGAGTACTAGTAGATAGTGTTTGTTTCGAAGGAAGCAAACCGACTAGAAAAACAATATATCAAATTGTATACCATACACTGCATAGGTAACCAGAATCATGATAGATGCATAGGTAACTAACAGAGTATGACATGATCAAATATTTACCAAATTTGTTCACAACTGCAGTATTTCACAAGGGTTCATGGTCAGTCCCTGTGATCCAATGAAACATATACAATGTTGAATTTGGCATTTGATTGCACCATCATGTTCTTGGTAAAGTCCGAGACCATTGGAAAATAAATGGTTAAACATATTCAAAATACCATTCATTGGCTTTTTGTTTCCGATAGGGAAACTGATTCTTCATTATTAGTCATGTGTTTCGAATTCTATTCATGATCCACCATTTTCTGACAATCGGGAGAAAGATCACTGTACGAAATCCAGAAGTTGTAGGATTGGTCAAATGATAACCATTTGACACGGTAATACCACTGTCCATGTTGATATTTCTTGGAAATGATCTTTTCTATCTCATAATATTGAGGATTGTCAGACATGTCCTGGACAGTCTCGGGTGTTTGCAAAGTGTCACAGACAGTTCGTCTATCCTCGTTCGGTTGGAGATCATGGGGCGGGATCTCGTCACCAGACAAGATAGCAGGTGGCAGCTGGTCTGAGTTACCCGGAGGTTCGTGGTCATCTGGTTTATTGGAACGGATGGTGGACTTCTTCAGTCGCTCCACATGCAATCTGTTCCTAATCAGTTTCCCATCACATTTGCGGCGTACACGGACATGAGTGTTTGAAAGTTTCTCTGTGATATAGTATGGACCAGACCAAGGCCTGGCCAGTTTTCTTGTTTGGCCTGTGACAATCACTGGTTGGTACACATACACCGTGTCCCCAACCTTGAAATCTGGTAAGTTTACTTTACTTGCAAATTTGGCACACATGGCCTTCTTTCTTTCATTTAGAAGTTCTTCAGCGACTGTCCTAGCATGTTCTAAACCGCTCACTAACTGAGATGCATAGTCCGCCGTTGCAAGAGAGCAGTTAGGGCCTAGATCGAGTGTTGTGTCACTGGGCAATCGAGGATGGCGTCCGTGAACAAGGAAGTAGAGAGAATAATTTGTTGTGTCAAGGGACGGTGTCGTGTTGTAGGCAAACTGTATGAAAGGTATATGCAAATCCCACTCATTATGCATTTTGTCACAGTATTTGGAAAGTGAAGCTTGGACAGTAGACATGAACCTTTCACCTTGCCCGTTACACCTTGGATGGTAGCTTGTAGTTTGAGTTTTCTTCACTGTCATCAGCTTACAAGTTTCTTTCACAACTTCAGAGAGAAAATTTGAACCACGGTCACTATGTAGATATTTCGGAGTACCATGTCTACATATGATGTTGTACACTAACTTATTTGCCACAGTCACTGCTTTCATGTCAGAAACAGGGAACAATTCAACACATTTGGTGAAGTAATCTACAAACACTAATAGGTATTTGTTTCCAGTTTGTTTGTTCAGTGGTAAAGGTCCAAGAAAGTCGGTGCTAACTCTCTCAAAAGGAGCAGATGCAGTTATGGGTGTAATCTGGGCTCGCACTGGTTGAGATTGCTGTTTACGTTAATTACAAACATCACATGAAGTCACCCATTTTGTAATATCTGAACACATACGAGGCCAAAAGTATTTCAACCTGACCTTATTAATTGTTCGATCAATTCCGAAATGACCACCAGCAAGGGGTCCTCATGGATTTCTCTATGTATCTGTGGCGTCATTGAATCTGGGATGGCAAGCTGAATAGATGCCATGCTGTCGTTCCTTGTCCGATTCTCACGGATCCACACATGGAATAGGATATCATTGTGCAGAAACTAAAACCTGGAGACATTGAAAATATCTTGCTTCCTTTTCTCATTATCAGGAAGAGCACCTTCTTTCAGATACTTGATCATTTCTTGATATTGTGGATCATTGCACTGTTCCACTTGTAGTTTATTGAGCGTACTGTCTGACACTTCTGAACATACCATGTCTGCAGAGTTAGTATATCCAGTTGTTGCCACTTGTGGAATTCCTTTCACAAGACGTTCAGGGTCAGCTTGTCGTGTTTTCAATGTATTGACACAGACCTCATTTGAAGCAGTTTGCTCGATTTCCGGCAATGGATGTTGCTGAATCAGGGGCGAGACGGTTGTGGTATCTGGAACGTCACAGGTAAGGATAGAGTGATCAACTTCCTCATTCTCCAGAGATTCTTCAGCATCCGAATATGTTTGTCTTGAGATGGCATCCGCATTGCCATGCATTACTCCTGGGCGGACAACAACAGTCATATCATATGACATGAGATATGTCACCCATCGTGCAATGTGACCAGTTGGCTCTTTTACAGACAACAACCACTTTAATGCTGAGTGATCAACTACCACTGTGAACTGAACATGTCGAAGGAGATAATCAAAATGTTTTATGGCAAAAATAACGGCTAAACATTCTTTTTCTGTGATAGTGTAGTTTCTCTCGGGTTTGTTCATAGACCTTCTCGCATACGCGATGACTCTTTCCACTCCCTGTTGTTCCTGACATAGAACGGATCCAACAGAAAATGAACTGGCATCTGTGTATAAGACAAAGGAGGCATTGTAGTTTGGATATGCAATTACGGGTGCCGTCATGAGATTCTGCTTTAGACATTCAAATGATTTTTGACACTCTGTAGTCCAGGTGAATGGTGTATCTTTCTTGGTCAGCTTGTTCAAAGGATGAGCAAGTTTTGCATAGTCGCCAATGAATTTTCTGTAATAACCGCTGAGGCCTAAGAATGCCCGAAGATCTTTCAAGGTAGTTGACTGAGGGTATTCGCGAATAGCAGCTAATTTGTCAGGGTCTGGAGCGATGCCTTGGGGAGTGACGATATGGCCAAGATACTTTATTTTGTAATGACCAAAGAAGCATTTTAAAGGAGAGAGTTTCAGGTTTGCAGTCCGCAATCTTTCTAAAACTTCTCTGATATGAGTCATATGTTGACTGAAGTCCTTGGAATATATGATGACGTCATCTAAATAGATGAGGCAAGATTTCCATGTCAAGCCTTGCAATACTGTTTCCATCACTCTCTGAAATAAGGCGGGAGAGTTCTTGAGCCCTATAGGAAGCCTTCGAAACTGGAAAAGTCCAAGATGACATTTAAAGGCAGTATACTCTCTCGAGTCTGGGTCGATCATGAGTTGGTAAAACCCACTTTGTAGGTGTAAGGTGGTAAAGAACTTCGGTTGTGCGTGGCCAATACTTTCAAGGCACTCATCAGTGGTTGGCAAAGGATGGGCTAATAGTTCCGTGAGTTCAAATTCCTGTAGTCCACAACAAATCGGTATTGGTTCTTCTGTCTCTTCGTCACAAGAAAACATGGACTTGCCCAGGGACTCACTGAATCTTCAATGTTTTGATCCTTTAAATCATTGATGCATGTTTCAAGTGCTGCTTTTTGTTGAGGGCCTAATCTGTACGACCGTGATCTAATTGGAGCTTGATCCTGCTTCACTCTGATTTTATGAGTAATAATGTCACATGATCCAACCTTGCCATGAAGAGCAAACACATCAGAGTATTCGTCAATCAAAGATGTGAGGTCCTGTCTTTGATGTTGGCTGGAGGAAGATTTACGAACCGAGAAGCTTTATCTGAATCTTTATCACAAAGAGAGATAGGTATAGTTTCATTTGCACCTCTGTTGACACTAAACCCCTGTTCATCTGCACCTTCGTCACCAAGGTAGTACAAGCTGTCATCCTTGCTGAGACACACAAACTTCCCGATGTAACTACCCTTCGAGATGCCAACTGATTCATCAGACAGGTTCACTAGGCGCTGATATTCATGATTGTCCTTTACATGACATAACACTTTGGCACATAAAACACCTTCAGGATAAGCACAGTTACCATTCTCGCTAATGCCTAACACAGTGTTGGGAAGAGGGTTGCCTATAAGCAAGAATAGCTATCTCTGAGCGCGGAGGGATAGTTACATTGTCTGCTGCAATAGTCTGTCTTATGGGGTCAATAGACAGCTTATTGTTGCTAAAATCAAGCAGTGCATTGTGACTTGACAGAAAGTTTAGACCTAGAATAAAATCTGTGTTCAGACCGGGAAGAAGGTAAAATTTCACGTTTAAAATTGTCTGATTGAACCGCACCTGTAACGTAACAGTCCCTTGAATTTTTACCTTTTCATCACTTGCCGTAACTATATATGTTTTGTCAGATTTCTGAATTGGTGCAAGATGAAATAACTTCTTGGTAATGGTTTCATATTTGGCAACACAAAAATCCGCACCAGTATCAATGAGGGCATAGTGTTTGTCCTGACCTATTGAAATTGGGACAAAGTTCTTTAAGACAGGTAAGGAAGTCGTTGATAGCCTAATGGTATCACTTGTTTCACTGAGTCCACCTAGAGCCCCATTGTCCTGGGTGGACTTTGTTAGTTTTCCTGACTAGTAGTGCACTGACTTTCAAAATGACCATTCTGGTGGCAACGTCGACAAACAACTTTAGACATTGGCTTTTTCATGTACTTGGGGCAGATTCTCGCTGCATGGCCAACTTCGAGACACAATTGACAGCTAACTGTGGATGAGGTCACGGTGTTCAGCATGTTCACAGGGCCTTGTTCTGGGGGTTTGGCCTTCAAGGACATGATAAGATCCAGCATGGTTGATAGGGTTTGGTCCTGTTTGTTTACCTGTTCTTCTAACTTTCTCAGTTTAATAGAGCTCTGGAGCGATGGATTCGGCTGCTGTTCTATCCGATTGGATGGCTGCTTGACATGCTGTGGGTTGTTATTGGATTACAAATGTTCGTAAATGTGGCAAGATGCCCCTTACAAAAATGCGCATCTTTTCATCGTCTGGTTTTGCCATTGTGCTGCATTTGTTTTCAATGGCATTTATATAGTCTTCCAGAGGCTCACACTCCCCCATAACCCTTTCAAATAATTGCTTTTCAATTAACCATGGTTGTTGAGAACTCTTGAAATGTGTGATAAACCGATGGTACAATGCTTGTCTATTTTTCTTGTCCTCCTCGGACAGGGTTTTGAACCACTGGACTGCCCTCCCATCCAGCATGGGACGGAAAACATTCGGTGTATCACTATCTGATAACCGGGACAGTTAGCGCCATGCCTCGAATTTCTCCAACCAAAGTTCGGGGTCCTCAGAAACATCACCAGTGAAACAATAAGGCTTCAAGTTACCGACCCCAGAAAATGGCTTAGATGGTTTGACAGTTTCAAAGTTATCGTCACTAATTTCTTGATGTTTTGATTTCTTGGGCAGCATGGTTGGCAAAATGGCGGCGAACAAAGATACACAAGGGAATGGAAAGTTAACTCACGTACACATATGGATTGAATGTCCTTCATACTGCAATTATCGGGATCATTAGCATCTCCACCATATATGTTACAGCTGGGTTGCTGTATTGGTATGTGAACACATAAGCATCAACCCTTATTGGGGAGTGAAACATTCTTCTTTAATCCACGTGTATGTATACTTGACACAAAAAAACTATCCTCTTTTTTTACTGGAGTTTTCTCCCTTTTTGTACATCATAAAAAACGAAAAAGTAACATACTTAACCGAGCAAAACCCATGTACTGGTAAGAAAACTCTTGACGGGTTCACTTACCCGTCACAGTATATGTCGGAAAGTGGCAATGCCATTTTGACTGATAGAGAGACAAATTGAACAAAAATCTTTACTTCTTAAATTTTATTCACCAAATATTGCAACTCTCATTTGTATTAAAAGAAAGCACATCACAAAGTTTCAAAATACGTGAACTATTACGACAGTCCACATACCGCTATGTAGGGATAAACATGTCACTAAAGCAATCAATACATTATACGTCTTACTGAAATATAACTATGCTCCAATTATCCAAATTTTCCGATGACAATTGTAGTTAGACATTTACAGAAAGCTTCAAATACGAGTTACCAACGAATATGCCATACCTTTGACAAATCTAATTACTAAGCACATGCATGCAGCCAACTCCCACTTCTGATGTTACCTACAGGCACGGAATGTTACCAACAAATACGTACTTTATCTACAAATCTACCGTGTATTGTGTGATATGATGCAACCCTTTTACCTTTATCTGCAAGATCAACTTGTTTCTCACATTTCAATAAACGAGAATTCGTTATATTTCTATAATAAAGTATAACCACTAACTGCAGTGCATCCCTGAATAGAACATTTCATTGAACGATCAGTGATGTAGCCATTTGGAATTCAAAGGAACCATTTCCATCTATTAATAGCCTAATCAGTTTTATGCTGTGCAAAACCTATCAGTTATGATAGAGCGGGCGTATTGTGTTCTTTATTTCATTTTATTAGCAACGAATACATGTTCGACAAACACCGTGAGCAGCAACCGGGGAAATTACAGCGGGCACAATATCTTACTAGTTAATAGGTCATTTCTATATCCAGTTATATAAGGCCTTTTTCATCATAGTAAGGTTTAAAACTTGGCTGAAATGTTGGCCAGTTGTAACCGGTGTCATATGCCACTTATGTTATTGAGACGTGGTTGATTAATATCATTCTAACAGAAAAGTAAAACACACGCAGTAATCACCAAGGTGTTGTTTGGTCTCATCTATGAAGAGTACCAAACGGAACACATGTCACGTGTTGCCATCCTGCCTGAATATTTGAATGTAATCAGTTGTTGTTAATTGAAGGTAACATTTGTGAATCGATATTTACTTACGGATGCATGATATTTTGTGTGATATCTTCGTAAAATCAGCACAGAAAATGTTCAGATGTGGCACAAGTATATCTTGTGGCCCTTTGCACTTGAAAATAGGATACCATTCACTAGTGTGTTCGTCTGTGGAAACAGCAACAGATTTAATGGTATTTGTAGGTAATGTGATTTTTTTTAACAAATCAGACTTTGTTTTTCTAACATTATTTTTAGATTTTTATATGTTTAGATGTTTTGTTATGCAACACCATGGCAGTTGAGTGCTTTACAAAAAAAAGAAACTTCACAAAACGTACTTTCTAAAAATAATGAATAATTTTTCTCTGATGATACATCAATGTATCTGAAATGGGATTCCTATCTTTCGACTCTAGAGAAACGTTAGCAAAACCCACTCAAACCCATCCATTCGCCGTGTAAATGACGTTTGTGCCAAATCAGGTTTTGCACGTGTAGTCGATCACATGATCTTCGCGTTGGAGTTTTCTTCATTTGCACGTATTTGCACTGGCCCAAAGCATTGAAAAATACAGTTTTAAACCACAGTCCTAACTTTACTTTAAATGTCAAATTGGCAACGTGAATGTGCCGTTTGCATGTTGCAAGAGGGAAGATCCGTTATTGACGTCGCAAGAGCAATGGGATGCAGGCATCGTACTGTGTATGACTTTCGAGGGCTCCTACAACAAACTGACACCACTCCTGATCGCCCAAGGTCGGGTCGTCCACGTGTGGCGTCACGAGCAGAAGACAGTCAAATGGTCCTACGTCACCAACATGACAGACTTCTGCCGGCTACACGAACCAGTGCTGAGATGTTGAGAGGTTTACTGTCTTCACAAACCATTCAAAATCGGTTGCAGGCTGCCAAATCTCCATTCTCGACGTCCATATTGTGGGTCAATATTGACACCGTTTCATCAACGGCAACGTCTGCCGTGGGCCCAACGTCACCTCCGATGGGCCCAGAGAGACTGGAATCGATCGAGTCGTCTTTAGTGATGAATCCAGGTTTACCCTCAGCTTCGCGGACGGCAGGCCTAGTGTCCGGAGACGACGTCGTGAACGGTATGTTGTGTGCAGGAAGTTGACAGAGTCGGGGCGGAAGTTGCATGGTGTGGGGTGCTTTCTGTGGAAACATCCGTTCCCGACTTCTGGTCATCCGTGGAAATCTCACAGCTGCTGCTTACCGCGACCAAGTGCTCACCCGTGAACTCGTTCCTTTCATGGCGGCTCGGCCGCATACCGCGATGTTGACACGAAATCTCCTTCAAAACGCTGGAATCAACGTCATGGACTGACCTTAATCCAATTTGGGATGCACTTGGGAGAAGGCTTCGTGGTCTCAGGAACCAACCTCAGAATTTACCGGAACTCGGTTCTGTCTTGTAAGAGCAATAGCGCAGAATCCCCAACCACGTGTTCATAAGCATCAGGCAGTCGATGAGGTGACGGTGTTTGGCAGTGATCAATGCGCGGGGTGGCCATACATAATATTGAACTGAGAAATTTCGAATTTTTATTCTTGTGACTTGACATTCTGTATACCCGTGTTTTGGAACGGCGGTGTAGCCCAATGGAACTGATTGTGGCACTGTCAGTGTATCGAGTACATCACAATGAAGTAATAACAATTTAACCATCTTACCATCTCTTGTTCTTTCATAAAGAAGAAAGAATGTGAAGTTTCTTTTTTGACTCAGTATATTAATGCTGTAAAAATAATGCAAGAAATGTTTCCAACATTTGTAAATTTAAGTCAAAATGATTAAAAATGTCCTCTTTTTCTGTATAGTAAGCCTAATCTTTAATTAAAAAATACTCATGTTATTATAGTATAATATATGGTCCGATCGGCTCATTTGTGCCAATGTGATGGACACGACGAAATAAAAAATTAAGTTATTGAAACATTCAGTGACGCTGAAGACGTTTCTCGCGTCGAATATCTGCAATGTTGATGAAGCGCGTAAGACAATGTTCACTCACTCAACTTAAAGACACATAGAATGTCGCTCATTCACAATGTATAGTCACTAAAAACACATTATCCTGCACAGTCATGTTGACCTTAAAACCAGTCTGCACTCCGTAGGAAGAATGGTATCGAATCATTCTGTCCATGAATCGCACAGTTGCCAAAACAGTGCCAAACTGAATGTAATGTAATTGCTTCTAGAAGAGGAAGCAAAGGTTAGCTCTCTTTTCTGTTTAAGCGAGGGTGGGCGTTTCTTTCAACGAATGAGACTATACTGGATTTAGCCATGTAATGACCATTCTCCACATCACACCACGAAGCCATATCTAGGCAGTATTTCACAAGAAAGCCAGTTTCAAGAATTAAAATATCTTTGTTTTACTGTAAGTCTGACGACCACAGTGAGATGTTTATGATCCGTGGCGACCGAAACAACAAATTATGTCGTTACGGGAAAATTGCCTTTATTATGTTGTGAATGTTCACACAGATCGATGTTCCTGACACCTGGGTAGTTTGGAAAACTTGAATGTACGTTGTCACTAACGTTTTTGTCTCGTTGCCTTTTTAGCTCAATGTTTAAACGATTAAACTACTTCAAAGGCATTCCATGTAGGAAACCCGTATACCCCAAAACAATCAAACGTCTTGGCATTATAACACCTTCGCTGTTGTTATTTAAAGCAACACTAGAAATAAGAAAAGCCGGATTTATGGATGTCAACTTCTCTATTGTGGAAAACACAACGTTTCGGAGTGTGTGTTTGCTGCTATAAGTGAATAGTGGGAGCACCAAGGTGGGTGGAGGGGGGTTGGGGAGAATGGTATATACAGAGGCGCTACAAAGAATACATGTTTAACAACGTTGATGACTAAAAAGTATAATACAGACATGAGGCCAGTAGTGTATTAAGACAACATGGTAATTGAACGCCTCTGTATATACCCCACTTTCGTACTCCCACGATGAAGGAGCAAGCATACACTCCGGAACGATGAAGTTGACATCTATAAATCTGGCTTTTCTTGTGCTTTCCACTTCTAAATGCCCTTCAAAGATTTAACACTAGAAATAGTCACACTGTACGGGGGTGTCTACAAATAAAGGAGTCTGGGCCAGACAGTACGGTGATCAGTTATTGAATCTTTTTTGTGCAAGATGATGCCTCTTCGGGACCTGTAGGTGTTAAGACAGTTTTCGAACATTGTGACAAAAGCGAGATAGAATTTTTAGAACAGTTTTCATTTCCACCTTTACAGTGAAGGTGGGTTAACACCTGGCTGCCGAGGGGGCAGTTTCTTTGAATAGAATAGTCCGGAATTACAGTATAATATATACATTAATTGGACATAGAATATATGATATAAACCATTTATCATCATCTGACATTTGAATAAAACATTTTTATTTGTTGACGAAAGAATTTCTCTTTTAACTTGATCACCACATGAACTCTCGAACATTACCTGATACGACAATTAGTTCACCAACTATGTCTGACGACCTCGTTAGATACTACTTTGACAAATACACCTTCTTCATTACAACATGGCGCCATCTGGCCAGGATTTGGTGTCAATACAGCGACTGTCGTCTGCTCTTGAGGTCCGCCATAAGCCATCTCCGAGCACAGCGACATGTCGCAAAAGACGGATGGTGATTGATGATGGTGGTCACAGCTTAATTCTCTACTGTAGTGCCAAGTTAATCACGCTACTTGGTGACGTGACTGAAACTTTGGTCAGACACTGTCCAGGCTGCGGGGAAACTGATATAGGAATAAAATACGAGGGTAATTATCAAGATCCATAATTGATCGAGGATATTGTTTACATTGTGGAGCACAAGGACACTTTCTGCCACTTCAGTCTCTACCCCACCACTACGATTGGTACTGAATTTAGGACAACGTGTCCTCAACAATATGGCTAGATCCGCTTCATGCAAGAATGTCCGATGTTCCATCTCCATATTTGGTCTCAGTTAGAGACGGGGTCTCAGCCGTGGATTAGTTTTAGATTGATACACAATGAAGCAACACAGTTTTCAAACAAATGTAGAACTTCCTGCACAAAGTTGGCATCATTGCATGGCACCATGAGCACGTGTATTTGAATCACTATCAGCTAGTGATGACAACATGCGTTCCAGTATAGGTGACCATTTGAGGTCCCACTGGTGACACACACTGCAAACATGAACTCCGAAAGAGAAAGAACACTTTGATGAATTTGCTTTTCTTCATTACATCTCTTTCAAAGCTCTAGTGTTACTGTGAGCTGATGTCACAGTTCAGATCACCCATATGCATCGTTTCAGATGTGAAATATAGAGGTCCTACAGATGGGAGATGAAACTTCCAGGGCAGGGAGTACCACCCAAGTAAAACCACTTAATTGAAGGTATTTTCCCCTAAAACTGTTATAATGCATTTGGTATTTGTGGGGTGTCAGTATATATTTATCGCCATGTGGAACTCCATCTGTCCCTCACTCTAACTTTCAGTGTCAGGGTAGTGGTGTTTGAAGTAAGGAATAGACACACCTGGCTCCTCCAAGTGGTGCTAATGATAACGCCAACAGAGTCATGATACAATGATCAGCGTTTAAATCATACAATGTGCAACGAAAGTGCTCTCTTTTCGTTTCAACATTGAAAAGAAAAGTTGACGAAAGGGACAAAAAAAATTCCGGGGTTATGAAAGACTGGCATTTCTTTCTGAAAGATCGTAGAAACAGGGAATACTTTTAAATACGTGTATGATGTCATCAACTAAAGGTCAAAATGTACTGTGGACAGCAGGTGCCCTCGCAGCATATCAAAGTACAGTTGGAATCATAATGTAAGATGATCGGTTACTCTTTCAGAACACTGCTCAGTGTACATACTGGCAGAAGTACGACACATCTTTTGTGGGTAACTCCAGTCACCGTCACACTGGCCTATAGCCTATGCCCGTCCACACTGCCACATGCCTTCCTGAGATCAATATAGCCAACAAATGTTCCTTTGTTCATTTTGTTACAAGTTCCGATGATGGGGTAAGTGTTTGAACATGAGCTGCTCTTGACATTTCTTCCAGAACACCGATAGGCAAGATATATGTACAATGAGCAAATATGGGATATTCCAGGTTATTGGGAACCAAGTTGTATAATTGCACTGATTTAAAAAAAATGATTGTTCCATTCACAACGTGTTATGAACGTAGTGCAAGCATGCCTTGCGAACGATGTGTACGAGAACATGTTTGTTTTACACTGAAACATGTCAGACTTTGCTGTACATTTCTGTGCTGAAAATGATTGAAAATTGTTCTGTTATTGTTGTAAACTCAGTTAGTCGGTTTTAGGCATGCTGCGTCTGTTATCTCAGGAACGACCTCGTGCAGCTGGCATTTCCAAAGTGGGAACAGGACAGAGCAGTAACATATATGTTTCTCATTCGGTAGTCAGCGGATGATAATCACTGAAAAACAAGTAACATTCATAAATGACGTCGATCTGATCGACTAAAAGCGACAACTGACGGACAAGAACATTTCAACAGAATGACTGTGTTATGTGTTGGTCCATGTGCCTTTCAAACCGGAGAGGAGCTTCACGGAGGTAGTGGAATAAGTGCGGGTGGACAGACGATTAGCAATCAGCTACACAAATAAAACTACATGCCCAACGTCCACGTGTTATCCCACGACTGACGGACGTTACTATCATTGTATCCAAACAATATCTTCTCGATTGCTCTATTTTCAACGCAGAACCTGGTGAAGCAAATACCATTTCTGATCTAATTATTGAATTATTGAAACAGTTAGATTTATTAATAGCTTTCAAAGTAGATATTTATTGTTAGTGGCTGTACTCTCAAAGGTGGTTAAAATATCGTAAAATTATTGTACCCCTGAGAGGGTACGTAAGTCTCAAAACAGCTGATGTAAACTGAAGTCACCGGATTTTAATCGTAGTATTCTTGTCATATTAAAGTATGGCTAAATCTCAACACAACCGCCAATGACTGAAGGGATGATGTAAATCCAGCTGGGGTTCAGGAAGGAAAGGAAGAGATTTATTCGGTATTTATGGACACATGACCAAGGGTACAATTAAATGAGCATAATATAGCACATGGACAGGTGAACAAGTTTATACGGGTAGACATAGTTTCAGGTAAATTGCAATATTTTTTAGTAGTTTTACGTTCTTTGTTGCAAGCAGCTGAGTAAACTTTGATCTGGTTGGGGATATAATATAAAAATCAGGAAAGAACATAGAACGTTGTTGTGAGTAAAATGGACATACGAGCAAGAAATGATACTCATCTTGTATTAAATTACAGTTACATTTATCACATTTAATGGAATCAGAGTTTATCCTATTATAGCGACGGTGTTGAATTTTAAGTTTATGACTCATGCATCTGAATTTAAATAAAACACGTAAAAGATCTTTTTCGTAACAAAACTCTGATATATATTTTTCAGGTTCAAGTACAGATTTATATGATGAGTAATGATTACAGAATGACGAAGAAGTGATTTTTGCATACCAATTCTGGAAATCTATATCTTTACATCTCTGTTTAAAAACATTAATAAAACTTGTTACCTCGCCACAATCTTGCGATAACCACACAAAAGAAAATCCAGAATGAAATAAAAGTAAACGTACATGGGATACCCATTTGTGACCACCACTGTCGTCATATCTTTTTAGCAGTTCATAGCATTCTTTTGGGATGCGATAACTTTCCATATTCAGGTGTCTACAGCAGTATTTTATACAACGGGTGAAATACTGCACACAAATGTGGCTTCTACCCGTTTCACCGAGTACAATATTTGAAGATACATTTTTGCTAACACGAAGGTATCTTTTGAAATAATAGCTGTGCATTTTCTCAATGTTTGCACGATAAGTAAAACCCCATATGTCTGCACCATAAAGTAAAATTGGTGCAATTTTGCTATCAAATATAGTGGATGCCACAGACAAAGATATACTTTGATATGTTTTGAATAGAGAATAAATAGGAAATGAAGCCTTCCTAGCTTGTAAAGCTAATGTTTCACATGCTTTAGACCAGTACAATTTCGATGTAAAGACAATGCCAAGATATTTACAATGAGGTAAAACATTCATGCTTGTACCGTCATAAAACCATTTTGCGTTATTACGAAGGTAACCATCATTCCTGAAAACAATAATGCTGGATTTATCCAAGTTAACCTCTAGACCCCATTTGATACAGAATGAATTTAAGGTATCCAGTTTTCTTTGTAGACCTATTACTGTGTCATCGATAAGAGTGACGTCGTCTGCAAATAACAGTAAAAGTATATCATTCATTCCATTTTTCACGAATATTCCTCGTAGGCCACATGTATTCATTTCATATATACCTTTGGCGATAAGAGCATACAGAAGCTTGTTTCTGTCTACATAATCAAAAGCCTTCCGAAAGTCTATGAAAGCTGCGTAAAACCGATGTTTCGGTTTTCTTAAATACTTTTGGCATAATGCTTGCAGAACACACATATTATCAACTGTTGAGTAATCAGGTCTAAATCAAGCTTGACTTTCATGTAATATTTCGTTCAGATCTAGCCAGATACGGATTCTGGTTTCGAGGATAGAAGTGAATATTTTTCCCATTACATTTAACAGAGAGATTCCACGATAGTTATTGGGTTCCTGAGTACTTCCAGTTTTACAGAGTGGAATGATCAAGCCAATATTCCAGCTATCAGGGAAAATGTCGCAATCTAGAACAGCATTAAACAATATTTCTAGGTAGGGAAGTAAACATTGGGCATGTTTAAAGAATTCGTGTGGTGTACCATCAATACCTGGGGATTTACCAGATTTTAACGCTGTGATCGCGTTATCTATTTCTGTTCTTGTAATTGGTTCAGATAGAAAGTCAGTATTGTTACATTCCGCACAGTAATCATGCTGTGTCAAAAATTCTTCAACATTCTCATTGAACTCAACATTTGTTTCCCGACATGCCGGGTTTATCAGACTCTTAAAATATGTCACCCACTTGTCTGTTGTAATTGTGTTACTTTCATTACAAGTGTTCAGTAGAGATTTTATCTTATGCCAGAACTTCTTACAGTCACCACTTACAGCTGCACTCTGAATCTCATCAGCAATACCACTGTTAAACATTTTACTTTTATTTCTGCACAGGAGGCGAAAGTGTCTCTTTGCTTCAATGTATCTGTTTAAATTTTCTTTTGATCTGTATTTGTGGAACATATTAAGCCAGTAAAACGTACATTTTTTAGAACCTTCGCATTCTTCATCGAACCATTTTGGTTGCATATTCTTTGCTTTCGGGATGTGATCATCACGACATTTAAAGTGACTACCTACACAGTGTAGAAACTCAACAAGTTTCTCGGTGACACCATTGATATCAGAATGGACTAGATCAAGGAACTCATCTACTATAGAACGTGCTGTATTAGACGCTACAGACTCATTGAAGGTGTCTAAACCACCATTATTCCACCTGAACTTTACGAGTTTTACACACTCTACATGACGATCACTGACCACTTGCGGATTTTCGCTACAATACTCGACGCATACCTGTATAATGCACGATATAGGAAGGTGGTCAGAGTCTGACCGCGAGTGGACAAACATACCCTGAATTGAGTAGAAACAACAGGTGGACGCCAATATAAAATCAACAAGGCTTGAGCCATTGTGTGTAATACATGTAATAGACCCAGCTTCGTCGCCTTTTTTCCTACCGTTAACTACATGTATACCCCATACCGTGCATACTTCTAGAAGAGCCAGATCCTACATATTTACTGTAGTGTCTTGTGTTGCTCTAGTCTCCCTGAAGTTGTCGGCACGATACAAATCTGATAATGGTAAGAAGTTCAAATCACTATTATCTTCCAACAAATAATCATCGTTTGTGCCCACCCTCGAATTGAAGTCGCCTAGACGTATTATAGGAATATCATCACCATAATCTGCTCTAATAGCAGCTAACTTCTTATCAAGCTCATCAATGCCATTAGAATCTGGGTCAACATAAAGTGGGGATCCTTCTGGATGTACATAAAGGAATCCTACAATGAAATTACTCTTAAAGTGGAAAAAGACGCTATTTTCCCAGCTGGCCTATATCAGGGGGCAAGAGGAATATATCCTTTGGAGAACCTTCGCAAACACCTTCCGAACATAAACAGCCACACCTCCAGAGTAACGACCATACTTCCGCAACCGTTTTGCAGGTGCTACATGACACATAAATTCTGTGAATAGACTATAAAGCGTAGTGGAATCGCTTTGCATCGTTTCTAAAAGACCAGATATATCAAACTGTGCACAAAAGTCCATAAATGAATTAGCTTGTATGTGCGACTGCAGACCACGGATGTTCCATGCACATATGTTCAAGTTGATTAAGGAATCAGTTCCCTTGCCTTGGGGTGTAGATCTTGTGTTCAGCTCAGTATGTAGGCCACGGTCGAGTCCCTACTCTGAAACAGACGCCCCCTGGGTGTCCCTACCGCCGCTCCCCCGGGACCCAGGAGGCGTCCCTCCATGGGCCCCGTTAGAACTGCGCGGCGTTCACTCCCGTCGGGCGCTGGTAAATCGTGTACTGATCTTTCTGATTTTCTCATTATCATACACATAGACAACGTCATCAATGACTAGTTTATCATACGAGAGAAAAGATTTCTTATCGTGGTTACGAGCCTCAACCATGAAAGGAATTAAAGCTGCTCTCGTCTTTCTACCTCTCTCTGTATAATCATCAGCCACACATAATTGTTCATTGCCTTTAAGTTTCTGCCTGGCAAGATCAGTTACGTTTACCTTATCCTTGTAGGATAGGAACTTTACGATGATAGGTTTACGGTTTCCTCTGCTTTTAAGCCGGTGAGCTCTCTCGATGTCGATATTGTCGGCGTTGTCCATACCGAGGGTGTCGTGTAGGAATGCTTCATGCAGGTAGCAAAAGCAATGGAAGTCTAGTATGGTGATCTACCTTCAGTTGTTGTCGATAAATAGCCTTTTTTAGATTGTATTGTCCAACAACAGATTTCTACTCACTCACTGCCATGTGACTGGAAGATGTCGCTGGTGTCAAGAGTGGGGGCCCTGCACCCATCCATCGTCGGTCGGCACACGGTATTTCTTCGGATGAATCGAGATTTAGTTTCGACGTCCTTCATGCTACAGAATTATGCGAAGACGGAATGAGCATTTTCATGTCATTGACGTTCAGAACGATTCGTTGGTGCTCAGTAGCGCCATGTGGCAGAACACCCGTTATGTTATTCACGGACGTTTCATTGGGTAATGGTACCATGACAAAAGCCTTGTGTTTCAGCATGATAACTTACACAGGGGCATGCTGTTACTGTTTAGTCACTATTGTTACTGAGTATCTCCAACTGGAGAAGTTAACATGTCTACCACTTGTCACTCATCGAGCATGTCATGAATGCTCGTCGCGTTTATCACCGTTAACAACCACCGAACGCTCTCAACGAACTTGGTGCTGTCCTGCAAGAAGAATGAGATGGGGTGAACTAAGCTGACATTGGACGATTGATTATTAATATGACCAGTAATCTTACATACTCAACACAAATATCTGTCTCGTTGACACTGTTACCTTATTTATGTAATATCAATAACTGTGACACCTTATTGATATCCCCGGCTCGTTCAACAATACGCCTATATAGTCACTGAGGCTGTTATTCCCACCTTATTTATGTAATATCAATAACTGTGACACCTTATTGATATCCCCAGCTCGTTCAATAATACACCTATAAAGTCACTGAGGCTGTTATTCCCACCTTATTCGTTGACTTTGTGATTTAATTTACCGCTTAGAAACCATTCACTGTTGAGCAACAGGTCTCTTTTCTTCAGTTTCTCAAGTGAAACATCTTTGATATCAAAGGCTATACAACCACATAAGACTACCGCCATGGAAATAGATCTCCTTCGATTTAAACATCTGGACAATTCACCGTGTCCTTCAAATGGGAGCATTTCAGTCGCTGAACACCCCTTATCTGGCTTTAAATAATATGCAGACAAGTTTAAGGTAAAGACATCAGATGTGAGACTATAAATAGTAAACACTGTATTGTACTTTAGTCATTAGTCCCTGATTGGTGTTGTAGATGTAGAGGCGCTATGACGTACACTTTCCCTGAGATAAGTAAGCACATTCCCGCTGACAAAGATGAAATATTGTGAATCTGCAGTCCAACAATCACGGTGACAAACATTTAGTAACGAGGATGTTTCACTCAACAATCACGGCATCAAGCAAGAGTTTGTGGATTTATTGCCTAACAATCTCGGTCACAAACGTGGAATACAAGTCATTTATTGCCTAATACTCCCGGTGGTAAACACGAGATATTGATACAGATTTGAACTTGATGCAGTTGTGAAGAGAGCAGAAAAGCTTGAACTAGAAAACAATTTGGCTCACAACCTCTTTACTTTGCACTTTAAAACCGAATTTACGAAAAGTCACGCATACTAATAAGTAGTGGCTTAAAATGTGGTTCATTAACAAAGCTCATTAATTGAAATGACCTGTTCATAAAAGTAAGAGCACAGTGTCAATTCAATGACAACTGGCTTCCTTACAAAGGTCAGGGTTACAGCAAGGATGGCATTTTGCCGGCGCTTCTCTGCTGATTAAAGTTGTTCTACACTGGATTTTATAAGATGACACTTGCCCTTTATACAAGAAAGAAAATTATTGCTTTTCTAACATTTACATATACATTACAAAAGAAACGTTTCAAGCCTTATCAACAACATCGGACGCGGGTGTGTGTTTGACTTGTCCGCACTCAAACTTGAAACGCATTCAAGAAAGCCGTGTAATAGCCCTCTAAGTAATGACAATCGGCGGTGAAGTGAAGATGTAAAATGTACCTGTGTAGTACTCTGTACCAATCGATGACCCCTGTCAATCTTCAGGATACCTAATCCCTTTTATATTGATCTACCTTCAGTTGTTTGCGATGTATAGCCTGTGTTTTATATTGTATTGTCTTCTTCAATTACACCTTTTTAGTTTTACATGTTCGTTTTATGTTCATATCTGTGATAATCTAGTATTTTCGCTGTCCTTCTATCACAGGTTTTACGGTCTGAATTTATTGATTTTAATATTGATATAAATTACATTGTTCTCGTCACGATATGCCTGCAATATTGACGTTGTGACGATAAATATTAACTCACAAGCTCACTCAGGATACATAATAACCTGGCGTGCTTCCATGCACGGTACCCAGGTTGAAGGAAAACCGAAATTACTAATATTCATAAAAGAAACCAAAAACATAGACCGATCAAGAAAAGAGATAATTACACATGTTTATTCAATAACCTAGGCAACTTAATCTCTCTCCTACACAGTTGTTTATCATCCTGCATCGGTGTTCGAAATAACTGCCTGCCCGCTAGCAAAATGCTGGTTGATCTTGCTCGTACCTTGCTGAAGATAGCCCGCCTGGATAGTGATGACTGAGAAGCTAACCATGTTTCTTGAATATTGACTTGCTACTTTTACCGAAATCGTCCTCAAAAACATAAACAAATACTCAAATGCATGTTGTTACAGATTAAGCGGTAATTGGACAGATTCTGGAGTGCTAACGTACGATCCCAGTAATTCACCACTGTTTGACAGCAAAACCCAGACGGCCAAGGAGGGTTCTCCAATCCGAGGAATCTGAGGAAGTCATAGCAGATAGATTCATATGCATATGATTCAGAGGGTGGAGAGGATAGTGAGGCCCAACTCAAGATTCTGCCTATGGCACCTGCTATCATAGTGATTGCGGTTTCATAAATGTAGACAATTACGATGCGGAGGTTTCTTCCAGTGATGATGACTGCCCTCCCTAAGATAATTTTGTATGAAGATAATTTGAAAATGTGTGGGTAATCTTGGACTGTGTCCCATCAACGCCAGAGACTGAGAGGTAATAGTCTGAAACAATTAATATGTGAAATGAATGCTCTAACTATTCGCATATTGTTTCATTGTTTAAGAATTATCGTGAATTCTTCGTGCCAGTAACGTGTCTGAAGGGCTAGTAACAGTTTTGGGTCATTAGTCCACTGGATAATGACAGCTTGCATCTATTTCTAACAGCCCCGCATCAATCTTTCTACTCGGGTTGACGGGCATATGAAGGCGCGCCGACCGTGTGTCACACTAATCTGCTCTTGCAGGTACCGACACACGACGTCACCGTCAACACCGCTGAGGGTAGACACACAACGTCAACGTCAACACCGTTGAGAACAGACACATGACGTCACCGTCAACACCATAGGGAGGAGACATATGGCGTCACTGTCAACTCCGTTACTAGTAGACACACAACGTCAAAGTCAACACAGTTGAGAGTAGACACACGACGGCATGGTCAACACCGCTGAGGACAGACACACGATGTCACTGTCACCACCGCTGAAGGTAGACACACAACTCGTCAGCTTAAATCAGTGGACGTTGTGGGTGGTAACGGTATTGTTAGTTATAAGAAACACTGGTCAGTCTTTGTGAAACAAGTTGAATTAGCTGGCAAACCTTAGTCCTTGCATAGGTGTTCAAGGCGTCAGATATACGTAGGTAGGTGTAAAAATATATCTTTAATTCGTGGTGAATTAGTTCGTATCCGTCTTATTGACATTGCATGTGCCACCCGCATCGATGTGAACTGACACATGCACACGCACATACACTCATGCGCAAACAGGAACTACACTTGAACGCATCACTGTGTGCTGCGTCTTTACTCCAGTATGTTTGATCTGTCAACACTAATATGTGACCTTTTTGAGGATAGGTTTATATAACATTCAGATTGTGAACAACTCTATGCTCCTAAGTTACAGAAATCGACTAAAATGTCTACAGAATCCCAGCAAAGGGAAATTATAAAAACCTTGAGTACTTATATTACGCTGCTCCTAAAGTAATTTTGAAGAGACAACCTTTATACGTTCTTGTTTCGCTTGATATTACCTTAGTGAGATGTATAACACGATACTGACATGCACACACAAAAACAATTCATTGATGATGTTAGTAAGAGAAGAGTACTGTAGAAACCTCTGTTACTATGCTTACAGTAATTTCATCGATCTCCACAAACCGCATGAACGGTATTCATAATGTCTTCTGTTGATTAAAAGGTGCGTTCTTCATAAGCTGATAGTCAAACTATTTCGGGCGATATGAAGTTGCTATTTGATATGTTTGAGTAGGCTCGCCGATATGTATTTCCCAGGAGGGTTATATGACAGAATTGTGTGATGTATGATCTTCATCACAGCGTGCTGACAATGTTAACAGCATCAGAGGAAACGTTCATATATTCATTTTTGTGATGTCAAAAACTGTTTCCTGCTGTACAATTCAATTAAAGGAAGAAACACTTCCCACCGGCATTTTCCGATCGATTAGACAGCTATATCGAAAATACAGACAAAAGTAGACAGAGAAATGTCAGTGTTTATAATTTGAGGTTATTAAATAAGATGTGTAAACCTATTGCATGACAACATTAGGAATAAAAGTTCATGTAACGAAACATGCACTGCTTTTATCTTTTTTATCTGTATACAGATGTTTCTACATCTGTTTTTGAAATTTGGAATCAACGGCCCCGGTCCTTCACCTTACCGAATTGCTTCCCTTAGCGTTGGCATGATCCGTAAGGTGACTTCGGATGATTTCGCCCTCAATTATTACTCTTTGTTTGTCGTAAGGACCTATGACTAATTGCGAGGGGCGCCAAAATGGCCCCTTCTCAATGCTGTCTATCATCAGCAGACAACGTGGATGTTTATTTGGCTATTGCACATTGACTTGCGGAGGTTAGGTATGCTACAGTTCGAGGTTTCTTGAGCGTTTTCAATCTCCATTATTGACCCTGGTTACTTGGGTGTTGCATTAGACAAGAGTACGGTATAACAGTTACAACTGCCTTGGCTGCTGAGGTCGCTTAGCCTTGAAGGTCGCATTCTTGTACAGATCTAAGCGTACCAGTTATTTAAAAAGTATATTTGCGATTTTATGTGATGGCTAAATTTGACTAGAATAGCCAGCGGCTGAACGGATGGTATAAATCCAACTAGGGGCCATGCAGGTAGCAACAGTATTATACGCGCCCATGGTTCCTAGTGTGGTTATCTACCTTCAGTTGCTGGCGACTACAGCCACTCTCTATATTGCATTGTTCTGTTTAGAAATATATTCTTAGAGGTAAAAGCTAGTTTGATGTTATGGTTCTGTGATATGCTTTTTTACTGTCCTTTAGCGACTACTTTATCGTTTTAATCAATAAATAATGTACTTATCATTCATTTAAACCTTGGTTTAGTCACCATATGTCAGAAATACTGCGAATGTGACTGCAAATTATAACTAACCCACTCACGGACCAATTAACGGGCCATAGACAAAGATTTCAATTAAAACACGTCTTTATAGCTGCGACCTCATATCGATAAATTCTTTACATGTATGACTTAGGGAGCGGTTCGGACGTTTACGAGCTCTAAACCACACCTTGTACAAACTCATTCATTCCGGCTCAAAGCTAAATTTGCACGTAGTCAGAAAAAACTTTGCTGTATTGTGAATAAGTTTAGTGAATGAGTTTAGTTTTAAGCCGCACACGGCAATATTCCAATATTATACATAACTTGGTGGTCCATGGGTGAGAATGTTTACGTTTGCGCAAGACATCTGTTTCGAAGGTTATAAATAAATGAAAGTCTGTTTATATTTCCTGTGATGCTGTTTCATTGTTTATTCAATCCTTGCTCAAAAACTGAAGACGTTCATGCCTCTGATGTTTGTTGTAGATAATTTATGTGTTTATTTGATTGGCTGATGTTAACGCCGGACTCAGGAATATTCAACCGACGAGGCGACAGTTTGTAAGTAATCAAGTCTGGACTAGATAATCCAGTGATAAACAGCAAGAGTATCGATCTACACAAATGGGATACGATGGCATGTGTCAATCAATTAAACGTGTCTGACCACGGGATCCTGTTATTTGCCTCTTACGACAAGCAGAGGTTACTGAAGATCAATTCTAACCCGGAGCTTCACGTGTGTTCCCTTGTGATTTTGAGCGCACAATACATAATTATAAGAGTCGGGTATCCGCCATCTTCAAACATATTTTTAGTCACAAATCGTAATGCCGAATCTGCTAACCGAGCTGTTGTTTTAGACCAAACACATAATTTCCGGCGGTAACCACGACAATGTCTACTACCGTCCCACTACTCCCACAGACCCTGAACTGTATCATTCGTCTTACTGCCTAGTCCTGTTTGCAATGCTTCAACCTTAAATGAATGAAGTGTAGATTTCTTAAGATTTTGAATCTCTCTTCTCAAGGTGTTGTCTTTTCAAATCTAAAAGGAGTTTGTCTCTATCAAAATGATATCATTCAAATATCTTCTCTTGTAGATGCCCGTAGCAAAGTCTGAATTTCAGTCAACCTCAGACAATGTTTCTCAACCTCAGACAATGTTTCTCAACCTGAGATTGAGTTAGGAGCGTATGGACTGGATTAGCGGGCGTCTCTTAAGTCATACGGCTACAGACAACTGGACAATTTACTGTATCGGAACAGCAGGCACATGCGGCGGAACCTCACTCTCTCACACAACTGTGTTTACATGGATGTTTCAGCCACAGAGTGTGTCATTACTGTCACAGTTTAGGTATTAATCCTTCAACGAATCTTTAAACAACGCATTGAAGTATTGGATAGCCACTCCCACGAACTCCATGAGTGGTTTTCAATCAATCTCTGTCACATTGAATGGGGATGTGAGCTTATATGGCAGTACTGAAGATGGTAGTAATACCTATCAGTGGAGATAAAGCAGGGTATATTGATCCAAAAAGGCTCGCGATCGTTATTATAATTCCTGAGCCGATATCCAAAGAGATTAAATAGCATGCATTTCTCATTGGATTTGTTTCTGTGACGGTCGAGTTAATCTCTACGTCATGACATGCGATCGTTAACCTTCTCTTGTTATTTGCAAGTGCCAAGAAGACGGGAGAAGCGACATCTAGGGTTGTTATTAAAACCGTGCTATGTTCTCATTTGAAAGGCATTTCTATAAGATCAATCACCGGCTCATCTAAGACCGCCCGACGAACATTCACATTCATGTACTTTGGACAACTTTAAAGAGTGTAACCCTTGTATAGCGTATGTAGCGTCTAATTTATGATCCCTGAAGGTTCAATATCAAACAACGCTCATGTGTAGTCATTAAGAAGAGTTGGTTTAAAGATACATTACACAGAAGTACACAAGGTTATTTCATGTGATTTGTTCCTAGTCCAGCAACACGCCAGGTTATTGCCTGAACTGTTGCTACAAACAAAAGAACATGGCAGACAATTAACTCGAGGAGTATGGAAGATGAATGCTGTTTTACTACGCAATAATCATCGTCGATGGAAAATATCTGGAAAGCATAAACTGACAGTTGGCACAATGTAAAGAAGATCCACTTAACACGTCTTGAATATCACTCAGACGTTTTTCACTATTTGGTTGTACCTTTTTTCAATTTTATAACGATGTAAGAACCTACGCATTAAACAATAAGTTGCCATCCATAATTGTGAGTTTCATTTTCTGACTCATTAACTTCTAGAATGCCGATCAAACAATTGCTTTCACAAGGTGGGGTTCTTTATGCACACCTTGTTGGTAGTCTTGATTACCACGTTTAAACTGAACCTTATCCTGGGATCAGTCTGCGAAAGAAAGGTGTAAAACAAACACGACATGATATCACGGGCAAATGCACTCTAAAACTAACTAAGTTTACAAATTAATGCAACTAACTACAAAGGTTGTACAGTGGATGTGTTAAGTCAAAGCCAGTTCAATACAGAAGTGTTTAGATCAATACAGACAATGATGCTAAAAGAAAGACTTGGGTAAGAGTTATCTCCACCCACCTGCTGGGTTAGGTTCCTACAGATCAAGCTAAAGTAGCAGCGTGTTACATAGTTTCTTACAGATAGAGTTAAAGTAGCAGCGTGTTGCATAGTTTCTTACAGATCAAGTTAATTAACATCGTGTTACATAGTTTCTTGCAGACCAAGCTAAAGTAGCATCGTGTTACATAGTTTCTTACAGACCAAGCTAAAGTAGCAGCGTGTTACATAGTTTCTTACAGATCAAGCTAAAGTAGTATCGTGTTACATAGTTTCTTACAGATCAAGCTAAAGTAGCATCGTGTTACATAGTTTCTTACAGATCAAGCTAAAGTAGTATCGTGTTACATAGTTTCTTACAGATCAAGCTAAAGTAGTATCGTGTTACATAGTTTCTTACAAACCAAGTTATTTAATATCGTGTTACATACTTTCTTACAAATCAAGCTAAAGTAGTATCGTGTTACATAGTTTCTTACAGATGAAGCTAAAGTAGTATCGTGTTACATAGTTTCTTACAGATCAAGCTAAAGTAGTATCGTGTTACATAGTTTCTTACAGATCAAGCTAAAGTAGTATCGTGTTACATAGTTTCTTACAGATCAAGCTAAAGTAGTATCGTGTTACATAGTTTCTTACAGATGAAGCTAAAGTAGCATCGTGTTACATAGTTTCTTACAGATCAAGCTAAAGTAGCATCGTGTTACATAGTTTCTTACAGATCAAGCTAAAGTAGTATCGTGTTACATAGTTTCCTACAGATCAAGCTAAAGTAGTATCGTGTTACATAGTTTCTTACAGATCAAGCTAAAGTAGCATCATGTTACATAGTTTCTTACAGATCAAGCTAAAGTAGTATCGTGTTACATAGTTTCCTACGAACCAAGTCAATTAATATCGTGTTACATGGTTTCTCACAGACCAAGCTAAAGGAGCATCGTGTTACATAGTTTCTTACAGACCAAGCTAAAGTAGTATCGTGTTACATAGTTTCTTACAAATCAAGCTAAAGTAGTATCGTGTTACATAGTTTCTTACAAAGCAAGTTAATTAATATCGTGTTACATAGTTTCTTACAGATCAAGCTAAAGTAGCGTCGTGTTACATAGTTTCTTACAGATCAAGCTAAAATAGTATCGTGCTACATAGTTTCTTACAAACCAAGTTAAGTAATATCGTGTTACATAGTTTCTTACAGATCAAGCTAAAGTAGTATCGTGTTACATAGTTTCTTACAAACCAAGTTAATTAATATCGTGTTACATAGTTTCTTACAGATCAAGCTAAAGTAGTATCGTGTTACATAGTTTCTTACAGATCAAGCTAAAGTAGTATTGTGTTACATAGTTTCTTACAGATCACGCTAAAGTAGTATCGTGTTACATAGTTTCTTAGAAACCAAGTTAATTAACATCGTGTTACATAGTTTCTTACAGATCAAGCTAAAGTAGTATCGTATTACATCGTTTCTTACAAACCAAGTTAATGAACATTGTGTTACATAGTTTCTTACAGATCAAGCTAAAGTAGCAGCGTGTTACATAGTTTCTTACAGATCAAGCTAAAGTAGTATCGTGTTACATAGTTTCTTACAAAGCAAGTTAATTAATATCGTGTTACATAGTTTCTTACAGACCAAGCTAAAGTAGCATTGTGTTACATAGTTTCTTACAGATCAAGTTAATTAACATCGTGTTACATAGTTTCTTACAGATCAGGCTAAAGTAGTATCGTGTTACATAGTTTCTTACAAACCAAGTTAATTAATATCGTGTTACATAGTTTCTTACAGACCAATCTAAAGTAGCAGCGTGTTACATACTTTCTTGCAGACCAACTTAATTAACATCGTGTTACATAGTTTCTTACAGATCAAGCTAAAGTAGTATCGTGTTACATAGTTTCTTAGAGATCAAGCTAAAGTAGCATCGTGTTACATAGTTTCTTACAGATCAAGCTAAAGTAGTATCGTGTTACATAGTTTCTTACAAACCAAGTTAATTAATATCGTGTTACATAGTTTCTTACACACCAAGCTAAAGTAGCATCGTGTTACATAGTTTCTTACAGATCAAGTTAGTTAACATCCTGTTACATGGTTTCTTACAGATCAGGCTAAAGTAGTATCGTGTTACATAGTTTCTAACAAACCAAGTTAATTAATATCGTGTTACATAGTTTCTTACAGACCAATCTAAAGTAGCAGCGTGTTACATACTTTCTTGCAGACCAAGTTTATTAACAGTGTGTTACATCGTTTCTTACAGATCAAGCTAAAGTAGTATCGTGTTACATAGTTTCTTACAGATCAAGCTAAAGTAGTATCGTGTTACATAGTTTCTTACAGACCAAGCTAAAGTAGTATCGTGTTACATAGTTTCTTACAAACCAAGTTAATTAATATCGTGTTACATAGTTTCTTACAGATCAAGCTAAAGTAGTATCGTGTTACATGGTTTCTTACAGATCAAGCTAAAGTAGTATCGTGGCACATAGTTTCTTACAGACCAAGTTAATTAATATCGTGTTACATACTTTCTTGCAGACCAAGTTAATTGACATCGTGTTACATGGTTTCTTACAGATCAAGCGAAAGTAGTATCATGGCACATAGTTTCTTACAGATCAAGCTCAAGTAGGATCGTGTTACATAGTTTCTTACAGACCAAGCTAAAGTAGCATCGTGTTACATAGTTTCTTACAGATCAAGCTAAAGTAGTATCGTGTTACATAGTTTCTTACAGACGAAGCTAAAGTAGTATCGTGTTACATAGTTTCTTACAGATCAAGTTGATTAACATCGTGTTACATAGTTTCTTACAGATCAGGCTAAAGTAGTATTGTGGTACATAGTTTCTTACAGACCAAGCTAAACTAGCAGCGTGTTAGATAGTTTCTTACAGATGAAGCTAAAGTGGTATCGTGGCACATAGTTTCTTACAAACCAAGTTAATTAATATCGTGTTACATAGTTTCTTACAGATGAAGCTAAAGTGGTATCGTGTTACATAGTTTCTTACAGATCAAGCTAAAGGAGCATCGTGTTACATAGTTTCTTACAGACCAAGCTAAAGTAGTATCGTGTTACATAGTTTCTTACAGATCAAGCTAAAGTAGTATCGTGTTACATACTTTCTTTCAGACCAAGCTAAAGTAGTATCGTGTTACATAGTTTCTTACAGACCAAGCTAAAGTAGCAGCGTGTTACATAGTTTCTTACAGACCAAGTTAATTAACATCGTGTTACATAGTTTCTTACAGACCAAGCTAAAGTAGCATCGTGTTACATAGTTTCTTACAGACCAAGCTAAAGTAGTATCGTGTTACATAGTTTGTTACAGATGAAGCTAAAGTGGCATCGTGGCACATAGTTTCTTACAAACCAAGTTAAATAATATCGTGTTACATAGTTTCTTACAGATCAAGTTAAAGTAGTATCGTGTTACATAGTTTCTTACAGACCAAGCTAAAGTAGTATCGTGTTACATGGTTTCTTACAGAACAAGTTAGTTAACATCGTGTTACATAGTTTCTTACAGATCAGGGTAAAGTAGTATCGTGTTACATAGTTTCTTACAGACCAAGCTAAAGTAGCAGCGTGTTACATAGTTTCTTACAGACCAAGCTAAAGTAGTATCGTGTTACATAGTTTCTTACAGATCAAGCTAAAGTAGCATCGTGTTACATAGTTTCTTACAGATCAAGCTAAAGTAGCATCGTGTTACATCGTTTCTTACAAACCAAGCTAAAGTAGTATCGTGTTACATAGTTTCTTACAGATCAAGCTAAAGTAGTATCGTGTTACATAGTTTCTTACAGACCAAGCTAAAGTAGTATCGTGTTACATAGTTTCTTACAGATCAAGCTAAAGTAGCAGCGTGTTACATAGTTTCTTACAGACCAAGCTAAAGTAGCATCGTGTTACATCGTTTCTTACAAACCAAGCTAAAGTAGTATCGTGTTACATAGTTTCTTACAGATCAAGCTAAAGTAGTATCGTGTTACATAGTTTCTTACAGACGAAGCTATAGTAGCATCGTGTTACATAGTTTCTTACAGATCAAGCTAAAGTAGTATCGTGTTACATAGTTTCTTGGAAACCAAGTTAATTAACATCGTGTTACATAGTTTCTTACAGATCAAGCTAAAGTAGTATCGTGTTACATAGTTTCTTACAGATCAAGCTAAAGTAGCATCGTGTTACATAGTTTCTTACAGATCAAGCTAAAGTAGTATCGTGTTACATAGTTTCTTACAGACGAAGCTAAAGTAGTATCGTGTTACATAGTTTCTTACAGATCAAGTTAATTAACATCGTGTTACATAGTTTCTTACAGATCAGGCTAAAGTAGTATTGTGGTACATAGTTTCTTACAGACCAAGCTAAAGTAGCAGCGTGTTAGATAGTTTCTTACAGATGAAGCTAAAGTGGTATCGTGTTACATAGTTTCTTACAGATCAAGCTAAAGTAGCATCGTGTTACATAGTTTCTTGCAGACCAAGCTAAAGTAGTATCGTGTTACATAGTTTCTTACAGACCAAGCTAAAGTAGCAGCGTGTTACATAGTTTCTTACAGACCAAGTTAATTAACATCGTGTTACATAGTTTCTTACAGACCAAGCTAAAGTAGCATCGTGTTACATAGTTTCTTACAGACCAAGCTAAAGTAGTATCGTGTTACATAGTTTGTTACAGATGAAGCTAAAGTGGCATCGTGGCACATAGTTTCTTACAAACCAAGTTAAATAATATCGTGTTACATAGTTTCTTAGAGACCAAGCTAAAGTAGCATCGTGTTACATAGTTTCTTACAGACCAAGCTAGAGTAGCATCGTGTTACATAGTTTCTTACAGATCAAGCTAAAGTAGTATCGTGTTACATAGTTTCTTACAGACCAAGCTAAAGTAGTATCGTGTTACATGGTTTCTTACAGATCAAGTTAGTTAACATCGTGTTACATAGTTTCTTACAGATCAGGGTAAAGTAGTATCGTGTTACATAGTTTCTTACAGACCAAGCTAAAGTAGCAGCGTGTTACATAGTTTCTTTCAGACCAAGCTAAAGTAGTATCGTGTTACATAGTTTCTTACAGATCAAGCTAAAGTAGCATCGTGTTACATAGTTTCTTACAGATCAAGCTAAAGTAGCATCGTGTTACATCGTTTCTTACAAACCAAGCTAAAGTAGCATCGTGTTACATAGTTTCTTACAGATCAAGCTAAAGTAGTATCGTGTTACATAGTTTCTTACAGACCAAGCTAAAGTAGTATCGTGTTACATAGTTTCTTACAGACCAAGCTAAAGTAGCAGCGTGTTACATAGTTTCTTACAGATCAAGCTAAAGTAGTATCGTGTTACATAGTTTCTTGGAAACCAAGTTAATTAACATCGTGTTACATAGTTTCTTACAGATCAAGCTAAAGTAGTATCGTGTTACATAGTTTCTTTCAGATCAAGCTAAAGTAGCATCGTGTTACATAGTTTCTAACAGATCAAGCTAAAGTAGTATCGTGTTACATAGTTTCTTACAGACGAAGCTAAAGTAGCATCGTGTTACATAGTTTCTTACAGATCAAGTTAATTAACATCGTGTTACATAGTTTCTTACAGATCAGGCTAAAGTAGTATTGTGGTACATAGTTTCTTACAGACCAAGCTAAAGTAGCAGCGTGTTAGATAGTTTCTTACAGATGAAGCTAAAGTGGTATCGTGGCACATAGTTTCTTACAAACCAAGTTAATTAATATCGTGTTACATAGTTTCTTGCAGACCAAGCTAAAGTAGTATCGTGTTACATAGTTTCTTACAGATCAAGCTAAAGTAGTATCGTGTTACATAGTTTCTTTCAGACCAAGCTAAAGTAGTATCGTGTTACATAGTTTCTTACAGACCAAGCTAAAGTAGCAGCGTGTTACATAGTTTCTTACAGACCAAGTTAATTAACATCGTGTTACATAGTTTCTTACAGACCAAGCTAAAGTAGCATCGTGTTACATAGTTTCTTACAGACCAAGCTAAAGTAGTATCGTGTTACATAGTTTGTTACAGATGAAGCTATAGTGGCATCGTGGCACATAGTTTCTTACAAACCAAGTTAAATAATATCGTGTTACATAGTTTCTTAGAGACCAAGCTAAAGTAGCATCGTGTTACATAGTTTCTTACAGACCAAGCTAGAGTAGCATCGTGTTACATAGTTTCTTACAGATCAAGCTAAAGTAGTATCGTGTTACATAGTTTCTTACAGACCAAGCTAAAGTAGTATCGTGTTACATGGTTTCTTACAGATCAAGTTAGTTAACATCGTGTTACATAGTTTCTTACAGATCAGGGTAAAGTAGTATCGTGTTACATAGTTTCTTACAGACCAAGCTAAAGTAGCAGCGTGTTACATAGTTTCTTTCAGACCAAGCTAAAGTAGTATCGTGTTAAATAGTTTCTTACAGATCAAGCTAAAGTAGCATCGTGTTACATAGTTTCTTACAGATCAAGCTAAAGTAGCATCGTGTTACATCGTTTCTTACAAACCAAGCTAAAGTAGTATCGTGTTACATAGTTTCTTACAGATCAAGCTAAAGTAGTATCGTGTTACATAGTTTCTTACAGACCAAGCTAAAGTAGTATCGTGTTACATAGTTTCTTACAGATCAAGCTAAAGTAGCAGCGTGTTACATAGTTTCTTACAGACCAAGCTAAAGTAGCATCGTGTTACATCGTTTCTTACAAACCAAGCTAAAGTAGTATCGTGTTACATAGTTTCTTACAGATCAAGCTAAAGTAGTATCGTGTTACATAGTTTCTTGCAGACGAAGCTATAGTAGCATCGTGTTACATAGTTTCTTACAGATCAAGCTAAAGTAGTATCGTGTTACATAGTTTCTTGGAAACCAAGTTAATTAACATCGTGTTACATAGTTTCTTACAGATCAAGCTAAAGTAGCATCGTGTTACATAGTTTCTTACAGATCAAGCTAAAGTAGCATCGTGTTACATCGTTTCTTACAAACCAAGCTAAAGTAGTATCGTGTTACATAGTTTCTTACAGATCAAGCTAAAGTAGTATCGTGTTACATAGTTTCTTACAGACCAAGCTAAAGTAGTATCGTGTTACATAGTTTCTTACAGATCAAGCTAAAGTAGCAGCGTGTTACATAGTTTCTTAGAGATCAAGCTAAAGTAGCATCGTGTTACATAGTTTCTTACAGATCAAGCTAAAGTAGTATCGTGTTACATAGTTTCTGACAGATCAAGCTAAAGTAGCGTCGTGTTACATAGTTTCTTACAGACGAAGCTATAGTAGCATCGTGTTACATAGTTTCTTACAGATCAAGCTAAAGTAGTATCGTGTTACATAGTTTCTTGGAAACCAAGTTAATTAACATCGTGTTACATAGTTTCTTACAGATCAAGCTAAAGTAGTATCGTGTTACATAGTTTCTTACAGACCAAGCTAAAGTAGCATCGTGTTACATAGTTTCTTACAAACCAAGTTAATTAATATCGTGTTACATAGTTTCTTGCAGACCAAGCTAAAGTAGTATCGTGTTACATGGTTTCTTACAGATCAAGCTAAAGTAGTATTGTGGCACATAGTTTCTTACAGACCAAGCTAAAGTAGTATCGTGTTACATAGTTTCTTACAGACCAAGCTAAAGTAGTATCGTGTTACATGGTTTCTTACAGACCAAGCTAATTAACATCGTGTTACATAGTTTCTTTCAGATCAAGCTAAAGTAGCAGCGTGTTACATAGTTTCTTACAGACGAAGCTAAAGTAGTATCGTGTTACATGGTTTCTTACAGACCAAGCTAAAGTAGTATCGTGTTACATAGTTTCTTACAGACCAAGCTAAAGTAGTATCGTGTTACGTAGTTTCTTACAAACCAAGTTAATTAACATCGTGTTACATAGTTTCTTACAGATCAAGCTAAAGTAGTATCGTGTTACATGGTTTCTTACAGATCAAGTCAATTAACATCGTGTTACATAGTTTCTTACAGACCAAGCTAAAGTAGTATCGTGTTACATGGTTTCTTACAGATCAAGCTAAAGTAGCATCGTGTTACATAGTTTCTTACAGACCAAGCTAAAGTAGTATCGTGTTACGTAGTTTCTTGCAAACCAAGTTAATTAACATCGTGTTACATGGTTTCTTACAGATCAAGCTAAAGTAGTTTAGTGTTACGTAGTTTCTTACAGACCAAGCTATAGTAGTATCGTGTTACATAGTTTCTTACAAATCAAGCTAAAGTAGCATTGTGTTACATAGTTTCTCACATCAACATAAAGTAAAACCGTAAGTCACGGCGTTCTACAAACCAAGCTGAAGTAACACCGTGATTCAGAGCATTTTTCAGACCGGGCTAAAGTAACAGTGTGATTCACATCTTGTTATAAACCAAGCTAAGTTACACAGCCATAACCCCTCGATTATGCTGGAGATTGGCAATGGTGCCTAAACTTATTATGAATAGGTTAATCATATCAAGTGAATAGGTTAATCATGTCAAGAGATACTCCTAACTGAATGGCGCCCCGATCACCTCACCGCGCACCTGTCACAAAAGTTCTTGCTTCCATCATCCCTCAATCAGTGAAGTCACATATACATAATTGCTTTGTCAACCCGTCTGTCATCGGTGTCCATTGCCCATCAGGATATCATTGACATTAGTGAGTGCAGGTGACATAGAAGAATATTCACACTTTGAAGTGGCTAATAAAGCTAATAATTGCGTTGAATGTCACATTTATGGGCATGTAAAACCGACTTATCTTGACATGTCTCTGGTTTACACCAACGCTTAAGGTCAAAGGTAAAGCGTAAATTCTAAAAGAATGTAGCCTCAGATGGCAGTGGACCGGTATATGCCGCCTGCTACACATAGATAGATACTCCTACACATGGATACTACACCTAAAATATAATTACCCAAATTACTTTTGAGTTGCTTGCTTCAAGCTAAGTTACATGCAATTCATAAAAGCATAAACCATTTGCACTGTGGTCAAAGAACTGGAAATAAAAATACCAAATGCATCTAATAATGTGCACTTACACTGCGCTAAACTCCAGGCTTAGAGTGCATGCTCATTGCGCTGAAAACAAAATGAAGTCACCGCAAAAAGTCATAGGCGGTCTTTTTCATGGATGCTCACAAGTTATAGAAGGTCCGTCGCTCTTGAAAATGTCAAGGGCTTCTGCCTCTTTGTTTTGAAGAGGTAACGGGTTCCATGATGTGGCAGCCAAGCAGGCATAAGATGTATCTCCAAACTTTTTCAGATTGTACTTTGGTAATTCAAATAGATGATGGTCGGAAGATCTAGGTCATGCACATTGCACATGTTTGAATGAGACCATTCAAACATGGAGGACCTGACTGATGACAAGCGTCAAAAGTTTGAACTGAACTCCTGCTTGTACAGGACGCCAGTGCAGAGATATATGGACTAACGTAATGAGTAAAAATACAGTTTCTCGTTGTCTCCTCCATGGATTTCTCACAGGTGTCATGAGCCATGTGCGGAGGAGGTAGGCACTGTCACCAAGAATGATTCCGTCAGCTAGCCTGTTGTCAAAGTCAGCATACAGTACATGAGATTTTCGGTCAGCATGCGTGCATCATGCACGTATCCCGGCCACTTAACTGCGCAGGTCAACACTTTCAACACTGTAGATGTCTTTGAGTAGTAAGCACCTCTCTTAAAGTAGTTGTAATGAAGTAAGTAGATGTCTTTGAGTAGTAAGCGCCTCTCTTAGAGTAGTAGAAACTGTCTTAAAGAAGTGAGCAGATGTCTTAAAGTAGTTAGGGCGTGTGTTAGAGTAGTTTACGTAATGAAGTAAGTAGTTGTCTTAATGACGTAAGCAGATGTCTTTGAGTAGTAGTTGTTTTTTGTGGAACATTTTGGTGTTAGTCTCATGGTGGGGTGGGCTTCGTTTCCTGAGCACTATGTTTCTGCATTATGTTTCAATATGTTTCTGCAAAACGTGGTAGATATATCAGTCACAAGCTGAAGTGGTGCCTTTTGCTATGTACAGGTTTTTGTGATTTATCATTTTCTCGGTTTCCATGGAAACGTTTCGGACATAGTCTCAAAATGGAGGGATGGGCTTCGTTTCCGGAGAAGAACTCAAAAACCGTTAAATATTTTTCTGCAAAACTTGGTAGATATATCAATCGGAACCTATAGTGGTGCCTTTTGGTATCTACAGGTTTTTGTGATTTATTATTTTCTTGGTTTCCATGGAAATGTTTCAGACACAGAGGTGTGTTTCGTTTCGGGAGCAGAACTCAAAAACCGTTCAATATTTTTCTGCAACACTTGGTAGATATGTCAGTCAGAGGCTGAAGTGGTGCCTTTTGCTATGTACAGGATCTTGTGATATATTATTTTCTCGGTTTCCATGGAAACGTTTCGCACCTAGTCTGAAAAGTGAGAGGTGTGTTTCGTTTCCGGAGAAGAACTCAATAACTTCTTAATATCTGTCCGTAAAACTTGGCAGATATGTGTTGCAGACCCCAAAGTGGTGCCTTTTGCTCTCTACAGGTTTTTGAGATTTATTATTTTCTAGGTTTCCATGGAAACATTTCAGACTTAGCCTCATAGCTTTCTTAGATTTCTTTGGGAAGTTAGTACATGACGTTGATTAGTCAGGAGGTAACTAGTTGTCCTTACGAAGTAAGTAGATGTTTAAGGGTAGTGAGTAGATCTAAGCAGAGAACAAGAGAGACAGGCGGATACGCAGACAGGTTGGTACGTTGGAACATCTGTGTAGTGGGTAGATGTCTTAGAGCGTTGGGAGACGTATCGGGAAATTTAAAGATAATGCTTGCAGCTCTATTGTGAAGATTATGGGAGGTGGAATATTTAGGAAACCAGTGGAAAACCTTTCTGTTTACCTTGAAATGATTCGATGATCCGGTAAATGGTTCTCCTTCAATCGCATTGAATCCCTCCAACGCAGTGAGGTACATCTTTATTCGAAGCCCGGAGCCAGCTGTGCTGTTTGTCTCCAGAGGCCACACCTGTCAAGGACGAGATAATTACCAACATTAATGAGATCGAAGTACATGTGTGAGTGGGAGCCAACACTGTATGTCAAAGTCAATATATTAACTAGGTAGCCTAAGTATGCCATAAATACCATACAGGTTCAATAACGGTAAGTACCATCGACATTTTCCGCACGGAGGTCACTACCATAAGGTCCTGAATTGAAGTAAATATTTATCCATGGCGTTTGTGAGTGTGTGGTATTTGTATGTATTGATTAATGCCTATGGGAACGAATGGCATGTGAATTTTGAGCACATTTATTCAAGACTGGTATGTGGGCAGGCAGGTGGACTGGAGTAGGTGAGTGATTGAGTTAAAGTCGTATAGGCAGTCTTTCAGCCATATCGTAACTGAAAGACGTTAAACAGTTCATTATAAGAACTGAGTTGAAAAACTGTTACAGAATTACAGTAAAACAACAAGAAGATCACGGAACAAGACAATAATTCTTTTGAAAATTTTAAAGATTTTTTACTATTAATACAATACTAACATTGAATTTAGATCACCATACTAGGGACCATTGGACCTTACAGTACCTTAGCTAGCCTGGCTGAATTTACACCATCCCTTCAGTCTTTGGCAAATGCATTCCAGTAGTAAAAGAATACTTTTTCTAAGAACTCGCAGTATGTCTTACGGTTAATAAATTGCCGTGACAAAAGGTATAAGAAATCTGCTATGAACCAGTAAAATATAACCCAGGCAAGTCTAAAATATTCAATAATATGTATTGACCAAAGAGCAAGATACGTTCGGATACGGAGAGTGAAGCACCGGATTACTGAATCAACAGGTAATGAGTTTACATAGTAAACAAGATTGGTTACAGCTAGCTATTGTTCGGATATCGCGGGAATGGGATTGTCGGGGTCCGGACTGACGCGGCCTGACTGTACAATGATTAACAATAGAGGTTTGTAGTACCATGCAACTGAGACAAATCTAAAGTAGTGGGTCACAAATATAATATCAACTCACCAAAGTCTTGGTTTTCAGTGAGACGGGTATGCTAAATGTTACGCAGCAAGCCATCATGAATGTAGGTCAACGTTGGCGGAGAGGCAGACAGATGTAGATATAGGCCGAATGATGACTCAATTCCTCTATTACTCTGAGTGTAAGTCCGCGTGTGTCCAATCAACACATCAACCAGCCTTATGTATACATAGCATTCTTGAGCATTCCGGCGAAGTATCGAAGCTTCGTGATGCCTCTGGTTTACCAGCAGTCAAAACACACACCAAAAGAAGGCAACTCTAAAGCGCTTCCTTAAAAGATGTGCCTGCTAAAATACTATTACCTTTTGAATGTGATGGCAAAATGACCAAACTAAAGAAATAATCTATATCTGTTGCGGTGAATACTACATCGTTGCATAACGACCTCTTCAAATCTGGACTGTCGACCCAAGCAAGTGTAACCGATGGTTGGTTTAATATGATGTAATTTATATATACTTACTTGAGTGTCCCACTTCTTTTACATTAGATCAAGGATATATGATCTGATCACAACTTCAAAACAGTGTATTGGTTAGCATTGGTGTCACAGACAGTTATTTCGATTAAAGACGGATGCTTACATGACTTATGTTTAATTGCCTGAAGACACCAGAGGGAGCCTATGCCAGTCTATTCTATTATGTTTGTCTATATTATATATTGTTTAGGTTTAAGGTTCTTTGATGCACATTTTCGATGATGAGGCGATGAGTGAGTAAGCTAAGTCTTACATCGCTTTTGGCAATATACCAGAATTATCACGGCGGGGGACACAGAGAGTGGGTTTCACACATTGTCCCCATGCCGGGAATCAAACTTTAACGCTCTAACCACGACATTGCTTGACGACATGACAATCTATGTCCGAATCAGGTCATCTCTGCTTCTGATCTCGTGAACTCGTCTTTTCAGGCAATATTTCAGAGTTTTCCACACATTTTCTATTACATTCAAGTCTGGACTTTGAGCTGGCCATGGCAAAGTAAGAATTCCACTGTCATTTTCCCACTGATTGGCTCGCTACGAAACATGGCATGGGGCGTTGACCTCTTGAAATATCCATGGTCTGTTTGTGAAATGTAAGTTAGTAGTAATAACAGGCCACAAATTTTCATCTAGAATGTTAATATACTTGTTTGTTTTCATATTGCCATCAACAGAAGTGAGTGTCCCAACACCATGATAAGTGATGTAGCCCCAGAACATCGCCGATATCACTTTCTGGCTTCCACGATCAGTGTGAACACCCAAACATACGGGGAGTAATCTCTCATTTTTCTTCCTCCAAACGAAAACTTTCTGATCCCTTCTGATTTGTATTTGAGTCTGGACTCTGAAAATAATTTGTTTCCAGTTATCTCTTCCCCACTGCAGGTTAGTGCGGCAAACTCTGAGTCGGCGTTCTATGTTCACAGGTGATCTTGCGATTTTCTTGGAAACAAGAGGCCGTCTGTAGCCATGGACAAACAATCGTCTCCGAACATTTCTTGTAGAAACTGTTTGAGGAATTTGTGCATTTAAACTGTCAGTAAAGTCCCTCAAACTACTCCGCCGATTCCGTTTGAGAAGACGAAGTAACTTCCTATCACTACCATTTTTCGTGACGATTTTCGGTCTGTTTTTACATGAACCGGTGTCGCGAAAACGTTGTAGAAATTTCTGAACTATTGTAGGGTTAATTCTGACTATCTCTGCTATTTTATAGGTCGATTTCCCTTGTTGGGCTAAAGATATGTAATTATTTGTTTCTGCATGGTCGTGTGTCACTTGACGGCCATGAGCAGGCAGCGTGAAGCAGAGGACAATAATTGTAAACAAAGGGGAAGTAACTGCTGCTACCGGTGTTAGTCTGAATTTGGACCCTATAAAATATTACCATGCTGAGTTTCATGAAGATTTATGGTCATAAACAGAGACGCGAAACAATTATTCTTCAACTGACGTCCACGCCATATTCAGAGCAGTCAGTTTTGCTGACTATACAGCCGGCCGGTCCATGCCACCCGGTGTTGCTGCCAAAGCCGTACAGTGTTAATTCTACAGAAGATTTAACTGTACATATGTACGCTCCAGCATATAACATTGCCTTATGTACTGGAAAATGGAAGTGTATGTTGCCTATATACAGATGGCATGTTTGGTATTACACAGGACAGGTACTCTGGCTTATGATTTATCTTAGCTCAAAAATTGATTGCATCCTTTTCTCTCTCTACTCCAGTACTGAAGAGGCTACAGGCCTTTATTACAGCGTATAGTACCATGTGTGGCATACAATCACAATGTTTGCAAACACTGCTTCCTACATGCAATGCATATCAAATTTGCGAATATAAATTGCATTACTGGAGTTTATTAAGAAATTAAATATAAACGTGGTAGGATATGAATAGTAATATTGTGGTAGATATTTTGTCCTGATATCAGTGTTGTTGGGACATATCAACAAAAAGAGGAACTCATCTTTAATGCACCTATTTTCGCAACCTGTTTTCTCTTGGAACATTATAATATCTGCCCTTCTCGATCATAAGATCATATGAAGAGTATCGAAATCTGGATAATGAAACGAGGGATTTTCTGAGATTAAAATCGTGGATGCGTTTGACGATTTGACATATTTGGTATGACATTGGACAAGAAACACCAGGGCCATCATATGCTATCTATTGCCGTTGTTGAACTATAAACATATTTTCTGATGAACTGAAGAAGATAGGCGATGAAAGTCCAATATAATCTCGGCATTCGAAAACCATGGTTTCATGATGCCTGCAAACGAGCTAGAAAGATACGGAAGAAGGTTGAGGAATATTTGCGTCGCCATTGTATGGTCCATAACTTGAACACATTTGAAAATGTTTAAATCATGTCAATCAAGTCAATGTTCGTACGCCGATTTCTAGAGTATGGAAAATGACCCACAGAATCAAAGGTGAGGGCTCGAGATCTAGCAACCTCCACCTGAAAGACGGAAACCAGTTGCTAACTAATATATCCGATATTGCTTATAAAGTTGGTGAAACACTGGCAAAACATTCTTCTTCATCAAATTATGTACATCATTTCCTAAAGTAGCGAAAACCAGCAGGAAAGAAATCTATTGAGTTTACTTCCGACAATGGTGAAGAATATAATGAGGTAATTTCAATTAACGAACTCATGCTGCTCTTGACCAGGCTCGCGATATTGCTTCAGGAGCTAATAACATACATTATGAACTTCTGAAGGACTTATTAAAATCATGTTTAGAGGCGCTCCTACATATTTTCTATGATATGTGGACATCCGGAAAATGTCCGTTGTCGTGGCAAGATGCTATAATTTTCCCAATTCCTAATCCTGGAAGTGATCATACTGATTATTCCAATTTAAAGCCTAACTCACTAACTAGCTACGTTTACAAGACCATGGAACGCATGATTAATAATCGACTTGTTTGGCACTTGGAAACCAATACCCTGATCACAGATATACAATGTGGTTTCCGTAAAAACAGAAGTACACTACTAAAGTACCACTGTACTATCTATCAGTGCGTTTAGAATGCGCTGTTAAGAATGCCATAATTAATAAACAACATGAAGTGTCGATCTTCTTGGATTTCGAAAAAGCATACGACACTATATGGAAACATGAGGTTTTAATTTTAAAGATTTACATGACTTTGGATAACGACCCCATTTGCCTCATTTTATATACAACTTTTTAAATGTCAGGCAACTTCAAGTCCAGGTGGGTTCCACCCTGTCTGCCCATTACATTCGGGATCAGGGTGTCACACAAGGCAGTATTTTGTCTGTCGTATTGTTTAGTGTGAAGATCAACAGTTTCTGCCACATCCCTTAAAGCAAAGTGCCTGAAGGTACTTGACTTGTTGACAGTTGTTTCCAACTCAAAGTGGGGAGAGGGGCCAGTCTACCTTGCTACAGATATATCGATCGTTGGTCCGCACGAGGCTTGACTATGGCTCCACTGCGTATGGTGGAGCCTGGAAAGCAGCGTAAAACTGCTTGATTCTGTCACCCACCAAGGCCTAAGACTTTGTCTTGGGTATTTTAGAACTTCTGTTGACAGTTTCTATGATGAGGCTGACGAACCACCCCTTCACCAAAGCCGTATGAAACCGTCGTTACAGTATATAACAAAACTACATTCTAATGCGTCTAATCCTGCATTTAACAGTGTTCTGTGCAACAAAGAACTTGTTCCACTTCTAGGACCAAGAGTCAAACGTTTACTTTCTGCCGCCGGCATTGAGCTGGAAAATATACCTCCTTCCCGCCTTCTTTCTTCCCCACCTCGACAAATTTAAAGAAATCTGAAACTAATGGATTACAATGTACAGTGTTCCCAGAAGTTATTGAGAAAATCTTTGTTTTTTTTCTAATGATGCTAAGATTGGAAAAAGGGCTTTCACTATGCACTAAGCATACTAAATAAGGGAGACAACTCTTGAAGGCTTAGAAGGCAGTTCATTACGTCAAGAGTTATCTCCCTTGTCTGAGCAGACGGCTTCCTGTGTTGACATGGCAGAATTTACAGCAAGAGAGAAAAGAAAGCTCATTCTAGATGATTTTGAAAGGGGTGAGGCTGATGCTAAAGTGTTAGCTTGTAGACATGGTATTCCACTGTCTACAGTATACAGAACTTTGAAGAATATTCAAACAGGAACCGGGATAGAGCACAAAGCAGGGGCAGGTCGGCCTAGGAAATTCAGTGTTGTGGATCGCCGAAGACTTGGGCAGATTGTGAGTAGGGGCAAATTGAAAAGTGTTGAGGACATCAGAAATGAAATGATTAGCAGAGGAAGTCCTCAGGTATGCAATGAAACAGTTAGGCAGGAATTACAGAGACTTAATTGGGTGAAAAAACGTGGAATTCCCTCGCCGTTGATGAAAGATGCACAAAAGGAAAAACGTTTAAACTGGTGTCGGGCTCGTGAAAATCAAGATTGGGATAATGTTTTCTTTTCGGATGAAAGTTCTGTTTGGCTTTTCCCTAATTGTGTGAAAATATGGACCAAAGATACTGTCAAACCTATCTACCAGCGACCAAAACATAGCCCGAAGTTTCACATGTGGGGTGGCATATCGGCTCGCGGAGTGACGCCATTGTGTGTTTTCACGGGAAACTTGACAAAAGAAAGATACGTTGACATTCTAAATGGTCACCTTCTTCCGACAGCACAAACATTGTATGAAGATGACTGGATTTTCCAGCATGATAATGACCAAAAACACACTGCGCGCTACACAAAACAGTGGTTGTCGGGCGAAAATATTCAAGTTTTAGACTGGCCCAGTTACAGCCCAGACCTAAACCCAATTGAGAATGTGTGGGGAGTCATGAAGGACAGAATAAACCAAAAGGGACTGAGAAATGTTGAAGATATGAAGGCCGAGGTGGTCCAATATTGGGATACCCTGTCACACGATTACCTACAAAGTTTGATGGGTAGTGTGCCTCGGCGTATTCAGGCATGCATTGCTGAGCGAGGAGGTCTAACAAAGTACTAAAACAAGACTGAGACTGTAAAAGGATGATGTCTTAACATGTTTATGTGAGTAAAACGCCAGAAGTTAATAAACGTAATGAGTTACATGACGCAACATGATTCTCAATAATTTCTGGGAATACTATAAACAAGAGTATAAGCAATTAAAACGTGAATATAATACATTTACAGATGGGTTCAAGGAGGGGGGCGCAGTGGTTTGTACCACTGTCATTGGATCCAGAACGATAGGATAATAGTTTTTACAGCAGAAGCAAACGCAATACTAACGGCCTTTAAACATTTAACAGATACCGCAAATATACACAATATATCATATTTTCAGACTCTCCGTCTTGACATCGGCCTACCAAAAACTCATCTGAAAACATCCACTTTTACGCCATGATCTTGCTTTTGGTCAATAATGCAACGTGTTCTGTTGGTTACCAAGCCACGCTGGAATTTCTGGTAACACAAGGCAGCACTCAACAAATCTGTGACGGCACTTCTGATCACATACAAAGCTGTCATTAGATCGTTCGTCCGTGATCTGATGTAACAGAAGTAGGACACTCAAGTAAGTATCAATAAATTACATGCAGTTAAAACAGCCATCGGTTACACCTACTTGGGTTGTCAGTCCGATTTGAAGAGGTCCCCAAAACCGCAAATTTAAAAAATCTGAAATCTGAAATAAGCGTTCATGTTTATGGAACACATCTAAGGAACCGAACTCAGGCAGCAACATAAACAGCAGCCTTAGTTCATGGGTCAAGGGGAGCAGTGTCTAGCGATGAGATTACTCGGGGTGCTGGAATCCACTGCTGACCGTCATATGAGGGGCCAATTTCAACAATTCAACAGCCAGCGACGTTCACAGCCCTCACACAGCGAGGGTGCCAACTGATTATAGGGCTCAGGACAACATTAACGTTCTTCCAATGGCCGTCTCTTTCCCCGGTTGTGAATTCAATTAAACTTTCTGAGACGACATTGGACGTAGGTATGTTGCTGGTGGATTGAAGGTATTCTCTATAGAATAAATGATTAGATATAAATTTGGTTGTCTTCTGTTCAAATAAAAAGACTTGCGTTTCTTTTACTATTCAGCGTTTCTTTTGCTATTCAATATAGTGCATGAAATATAACGAACTATCGGTTACACCTACTTGGATTGTAAGTCCATTTTGAGGAGGTCATCATGCGACGATGGCGCACTGACATCACGCGTTATACTCACAAATACTTGTTAAAAGGCCAGGATCCTCCGTTTTGTATCCCTTGTGATGAGAGGGTCACGGTTATGTCCTGCTTGAAAGTGTTGAATTCTCCATCATAAAGTATAAATATTTCAATGAGAAAACAATAAAATATCTTTTTGTCACTGTTGATATTCATTTAATTATTGGTGTTTTAAAAGAAATTGAATCAATTGATGAATTCTGATTAATATGGTCTGTTGACTGATGTATGTTATTGATTGGAAGTTTAGAATAGTAACTTAGATAGATAGAGGATGTACCCTCAAAGGGGGTTAAAATTGTACTATCATTGTCCGCCTCAGAGGATACGTAAGTCCCAAAACACTGGAGGTTAAATTTAAGCTTACTGGTATTTTAAACGTAGTATTTGGTTCTTTTTAAATTCGGCTAAATTGTTCATACAATCACCAGCGGCTGAAGGGGTGGTGTAAATCCAACTAGGGTCCCTGTACAGTAAGTCTCCATGGTCCCATGGTCCCACTCAGTAACGGGAACCTCTGTCTCATTAGATCCTGAAGCCGCTGGATTCAACAACACACTACGCAATAGAAACAACACGCAAAACGAACATACTCCTAAAGACAGGCTTACAGGTTCAGACATACCTGATTAATGTACGAACACCTCCCGGAACAACTTAAAATGAACTCGCCTACAAAAGAACTATTATATGTGAAATATTTTCAAAGATTTCTAAATAGGACCATTTTAAAGAGAAGGAATAACGAGGGACCAGACTGTGAATCTTTTGTTACTTTAGATATATCTAAAATAACATATATTGAATCAGAAAATGTCTACATAGTGCTTCAACACAGTGTATCCATGACAACATGAAAAGATATATGTCTGCATATCAACTACAACAACTCTAACCCATATGTCGTTTCGGGTAATACTGCAGCTGATATCCGTTCGGGTCACACACCACCTCACCCCACCCCAACCCCTACCCCAAATTCACCCACCCATCCCAACTGTTGCTACGCCTATATCTTGTAGACGACGCTGTGAGGACTTCGGACATTGATCTTCATATAATATCACATGTATATATTTCACAACGATGCAGATTTACATCAGTGTCAGACTGTTTAGGACAGTTAATCTACATATACAAAATGTCAGCAAAGTGTATCTAGGTATTAGTGAAATGGACAACCACTTACAATTGTCTGATAGGCGCGTAGCACACCATCGTGTAAGCGCGTTAGGTTGCAAAGCTTCATGTTTTAATAGTACTGAGGACTTGCCAAACCTTTTCAGCAAAACTGATGGGTCTGCTTGACCACTCTTTCTGACCCCAAGATCCTTGTCTCAGCCAGGTGATTCGCTCTTATGACACAGAGGGTAACGTGTATATCAAGAGGTACGTGTGAGCTTGACGCGGAGAATCAACCTATGCAAACGATGTACTACAGAGCGAGACGTAAACGGTTAGCCACCGCCCAAAATAAACAATGCAAATATTCAACTGTTGGTAAACGCAGTAAAGTTGGTCTGAGATCCTGACCACGTGATCCCTGTTAGGTGGAACAACAGGGTCGATTAGCGTCATTTGACCTCACAAAATGGATAGTTCAAAGACATCCGTCATGTGAACACTGAATATGTTCTAAAAGAAAGTGAAACATAAAAGTACCACACTCGTGACAAGTCATGATGCGTGGTGAAACCCCATATCCAAGTACGACCACACATTTAGGACACTGTGTAGGTAGGGGTTGGGGATGTGGGTGCGGCGGAAGACAAAGGAAAGAACGTGACGTTAAACCATTGATCAATGCAGCGAAAAGTTTGAATAATTACCAAACTGTGTACAATGAATGCTGATAACAGGCGGGTGACCTGACAAAATCTGCCACCATAACAACGCCCAGAAAGGCACCTGTCAGAAAGACACACAGACAGACTGAGTTCATTTCCGGAGAACGAGATAGTTACTGCGAAGTATCCATAGGCGATAATCATCCTTACAGCCCACAGTCGACTTCTAACTGACAGATGCGGAACAATCTTAATATTTGTGTTACACTGTGCAACGGAATCATTCGACTGAACCGGTTCTGGATCACCTTAGGCAATGGATAGTTTGGGCAAAATAATACCACTGCCTCCTTTCAGAAAGCATGAAAGCGATCATAACTAATTTAACCTAAGTGCAATGTTAAAGAACGGGAGATAAGCTTAGCCTTAGGAAAGGTTGCTTCACGGAAAGGAGTTATACTGTTATGTGTAATGTCATGTTTACTGGCTTGTGTACCACACTCTTGGAGTCGGTCACCTAATCGTTAGCACAACAAACAAGTTCCACAGTCTCGGTGAGAAACATCATGTAATCTTCTGACAATGGTCAAGGCGCGTCTTCCTTGGCCGAAGGTTATTAACACTCTGAGAATGTCGGTTGGCATGCGGGCATGTGATTTAACTGAGACAGTGTAATCCTAAATATAATATATAGACAAAGAACGTGGTTAAGCACTTCCTGACATATATCACGATTGAATGAGCCTCGATCGTAACCCTTTGGAGCATATCTGGGACATGGTTGGTCGTCGTGTGCAACAAAGGGATCCTCCTTTACAGAACCTGGCCCAGTTGGAAGCTGCTTTACACGAATTCCGATGACTGCCCGGTAAGAGGATCAGGAGGCTGACGGCTGTATGAGGAGGATAGTGCTGACAGTCATACAGTCATTGGAGGTTACAATCGGTACTGATCTTGACACACAAAATGATTTTTGAATGTTCCCATTCACCAATGAATTCAGCATGAAACATTCCACGGCCATAATTTGACATACGCGTTTTTGTATGAAAATCAGTGTTTGTTTAAATGAAGAATAATCATAAAATCAACATGGATTCCAATCATGTTGTATTTTTTATGAGTCAAAGGATCATACGGGTTAGAAAAACTCTGTATGCCCATCGTTGTCACAGTTTTATGTACTTGTTGAAAACCTATCATTGCAAAACTACAGGGAGTCCTTAATTATGTTTTTTATGTACATGTTCCATTTAACCAATTTCTTAGACACGTTTAATATAGTTGGAATCATATTATGCACTCTGCTTTTGTAGATTATTGTGACACACTGTACATTCATCACGGACACTCACTTTACATTCAGCCCATCCACACAATCAATCCGTGATCCACACAATCAATTCGTGTCCGATCTCATGTCTCAATAAACAACTAATTAAGGCAATAAGGAGAAACATATCGAGGAGTATAGATGCAAATCCAATAATCTGCACCTAACGAGTTTCTATACGGTATGCTTAGCAGCTAACTAGTGTAGAAGGGCTGGGACGCCATCAGCTGTCCATGTTGACATTAAAAAAAAAGAAAACTACTTTACCAGTATGAGAACGAGAAGGACTTAAGTACAGCGACTGGCTTAATACATATTGTAGTTGAATAATATTTAACTCCTGCTTAACTCCTCTTTTAATAATTGTTTCAATTCTTTCCCGCGAGTGTGCGATTGTTGAGGCAGAAAATATACCTAATCTTTCACTATGTAAATTGATTAAGCGATTTTGAAATCCAATTTCCTCTAAAATACGCTGACGGAATTAGAAGGGGGGGGGGGGGGGGGCTGTTTCGAATTCCTCCGATATTTCTCCTACGAGAGCATAGATCCACTGAAATAAACCTCGTGCAAAATGCCGCCAGCAGCGTCTTCTAAAGAAAGAAAAAGAAGTATAGAGATCTTCAGTGGAAGCTGGAGAACTCAAGTGGAGGTTAGCTTCCATCCAGATTGCGGATTGTAAATATGCAGATGGAACCCGAAATGTGACATATGTTGCAGATGGAACATGTTCTTAAAGTGAATTAGCATCTTAGGTGATACAGTGGAAGTGAACTTTGCGTATATTTTAAGTGCAATATATTATAGGATGATAGTATGATTAGCATGCTAAATGATACTTTGTAAATATTATAAGTGAACTATAATATCAACTGATAGGGTGATTAACATGTCAACATATGTGCTTTGTACATATTTTAAACATATTTTAGTTATTTAATGAAATTAATGCGCATGTATGAATAAAATGAGCATGAACGTGTTGTGGTTGTCGCCTTCCTTTGGGATTAAGGTTCTTGTATGCGCATTTCCCAACCTCTCATGGCCTGAACGTTTTGTATGTGATCCGTGAAAACGGATGGACAATGACGTGGACCCCTCCCCTTTTCTCAAAAGCCTGTCTCCGGCCCATGAAATATAAGAATTAGGTATAGGTTATCAAATTAGTCTTGATCAACGCTCCAGATTCAAATATTACTAATATACGATTTAGAAATCTTTTTACACGTGGTTACCATGTGACAGGAGTTCGACTGGAAATTGTTAACTGCGGGTGAAAAAAAACACACAGACAACGATATTGCTGCGTACTTATCGTGGTCAGTCTGTCTTAGATAATACTTATATCTCTACACCTACTCCACCTCCTCAGTGTCTCGAGTGTCCTTGCCTAGTCGCAACGTCCATTAGAACCATTTCTCCATTGCCCAAAACGCCGACACTTCTCTTTCTCCTTTGAGGAAGGAAACAAGATTGAGCACTAAGCTAATTCCAACGCCAAGAGAAGGAAACAAGATTCAGAGCTAAACTAATCCCAACGCCAAGGGCGGGAAGCTGCCTTTACGTCTACGTAACCCACACCACTGACAATCTGAAGTCGCCAACGTTACGGTTCAGTAACAGCCACGTGATGTCTACGTACTTGGATTCCGGAAGATCATGGAACCGAGACAAAAAACAACAACATACACTGTAAGTGAATACTGGCTCACGGTTTCCCGCCAAAACGAATCAAGCAAATGTCATTGGATGAGTGGATTGTGATGCCCTAGACAGGCATTTCCAACTCAGTGGGAGTATGTAACCTTAGCTATTTACCGTCTGATACCTTTGGGACATTTCGTTTAGGTGGTACAGCCTAGTGGTTACAACGTTCGCTCATCAAACCGAAAACATTTGTTGTTAAGGTTAATTGTTTTATGTTTTCTGTCGAAATATGTGTGTGAGTTGAGTATTGAGTTGAATACATTTTGTAGTATTCCAGCAAATGTCACCACGGGGAACACCATAACACTGGAATAACACAGTACCCTTGTTGGGAATCAAAACGGGTCCTCAGCGACACGAGCGAACGTTTTTACCACTTTGCTACGCCACCGCCAATTTAAGTACGTGATGTTTATAACTTTTATTTGAGATTTGAATTCTTTTATCTAGAAGCAGAATTATTCTTTTCAGCCGTCAAATGTGTTGTATATATATTTATATGCAAAATAGAATACCACTAGTACTCCAGCTTGATTAGTCTTAGCTGGGTTGGCATTCTTTCACATATATGTCTCAACTCATCTTGAACACATTCGTGCAGTGCACCTAGCAAATTCAATAGTCTGATAACGGGTCATCGTCCTCTAAATTACTGCTAGATACTTGGGCCTTGTAAATAACGCGTATTGGTATAGTAGTCAGAAAAATAACAGTTGTTGAACTAGGTAGTTGTGTCTGATCGATATGAAGCCGAAATTAACAACCCTACGGTGTACTGCGCTTCTGATTTCTTAACGTCGCCTCGGAGGCTCAGTGGGTTAGATTGCCGACTTTGTGTACTGGCGATTAGGTACCAACAAAACCAACTAGAATGTGAACTATACTGATACAATGTAATATGGCATATGTTATACTGGAACACGTTCTAAATGAAACTGCGTATTTATAGCTGTAGGTCGTCGTAGCCGTCCCAGCTGAGGTGGCGGCGTACACAAACAACGTGATCTAGACACTTTCTTGTGGAAGTTTAGGTGGCTGAGAGGGTTAAATTTCTGACTTTGTGTGCTGGCGATCTGGTGCCTGACTGTGAGAATAGGGGCTCCAATTCCGGATGGGACTCAACAAAAATACTACTAAAATATAACATTTGTTACATTTGACCACTTTCTAAATGTCATTGTGTTTCCATGGTTTGTTCTTCATAAACATATATACCTGAATTAATGGTATAAGATGTGTTCAAGACATCTGTGGATACGCTTTATGACCGATTGGGTGAGATGCCTGATGGTTAACAAGATAAGACAGGCTAACAAGCGGTTGCCGATGCGGTGGCAAGTCGGTATTTGGAGTTGTGACTTTAAAAAGATGACCATATAAATTCATCAGACTAATAGGCAACCAGCAGACAAGTGAGGAAGTAAGAACATACTCCGAAACGTCATGTCCCTCATAAGTTGACACCCATAAATGTTCAGTCTTTACATGGATACCTTCTAAATGCCATTCAAAGTTCTCTGTCTGACATAAACATCTGCATGAGCAATCTCCTTCATACATATCGGATCTGTTATCAGCCTATGTCTCAGCACGGGAACTAAGATCTCAACACCAGAACCTACTGACAGTGCTACAATATAAACTCAAGCAAACAAACTTTGGTCAGAGATCCTTTTAACATTATGCCCCCTACTTGTGGAAATCTCTTCCCTAATATCTGGAACTTTTTCCAACGTTTGAGTCAGTCAAATTGAATCTCAAAATCTTTTCCGACAGTTCTATGAATTCTATAACTTGTCTTCAGCCCTTCCTATGTAATTTCTAATTGTTGTGCCTTGAGCACACAACATACGTAGAAATGAGCGCATTGCAAACACGGAATACTTTTATTCCAAAATGAAAATACTTTATGGATGACGCGTTCTTATTTATTGCACAGAGTGACGTTTCGATATAGGTCGGTACATCGTTATCAAAGCGGAAAGTTTTCTAGAATGCCGATCAGAAAATTAATAATTTTACAGATGATGATAAATATGCAGCAGAGACGGTTCTGGTGATGATGGCACAAACTGGTAAGACTCATCATCAGTCCATTGTCCTTGCTCCTACACGCAGTCCAGACAGCGAATTTCACTTCTGCCAGGAAACGCTGCCTTGCAAAAACCACCGAGAGACTCCTCAAAACTGCAGCCTTCCACATTACGCATGGTGTCAGAAGGGCTGTGTTATCCCGGTGGAGAACACGGACACTCTCGAGATCTGTAACAAAAGACGAGGAGATACGAAACCAAGGGAGCCGAGAACAATGGAACGTCTGACGACTGTTTACTTGGGATGCAAGCGAGACATTTCAAACACGAGTTCCTCATACTGAGTATGCTTTTCCTGTATCTTGCCATTGACGTTGCTGTCAGTATGGACAAAAATTCAATGAATAAATTGATGAACTTTATCATAAAGGACAAGTATCAGGTTTGTTGGCAGGAATTCTTCTGTATATGAGCCAATTGTAAAGAAGTTTGAAAGCATCATTTTTCATGACGCTCTGGACATGCTCTGGGTCATACCATGGCATGCCGATCACGATAGTAGAAGCAGCGAGCAGTGCCATCATGTCTTCTAAGCCTAAATTAAAAAGTGAATTGTTTGTCGCGTATCGGGGCGTGACTTTTATTTGTGCGCGTAACAATTGTTTTATTGCCAGTTTAAAAATAATTTGACTTGGCCCCGTTCCGATCATCCATTTGTGCATCATAAGAATGAGTGTCTGTAAGAACGAGTGTGACTGAATCTACTACTAATTAACACGTGCTAAACTCCCAAGCTGTATTTCTGAGAGAAATAACAAATGGAAATGTTTTCCTCTCACGTTACTTTTTTCTGTCAAATAATCATAGCCATTTATAAAGAAATGTGCCCTTAAAACATTTATTTTTTTATGCATCCTATGATGTGTTGTTTGTGCTAAGGAAGGGCATCCACTAACAAGGTGTTGGACAGTCTCTGTAAATCCATTATGCAATCGACGTTTCATGTTAATACTTTCTTTTAGAATCACATTTAGACGGTTGTGTGGTAAGTGGTTGGTCCTGAGAAGCAAAAAGGAAGCCCTCAGTTTCACATTTGAAACCAGCCAACTTCATCCAGGCGAAGGAGTCGGTTGGATTACACAAACTGCATGTACACACGATGCAATGACTTCTCAGAAAGCTTCTTCACAAAAGACCGAGTCTGAGCAAGCTTGGTCAATAATTTCACCTGGTTTACTCCCATCACTGTCCCTTCCAGCAGTACAACACCATCAACAAAATCAACCTCAAATTTCAGATTGTGCCCAACAACCTTAGCATGCTTAACTTAGAATTGCTTGCTTTCATTGTAAGTCTTGACATGCATCACCAGCATATCAAGCGATAAAATAAATATGTGCAAAAGTACACAATAAAGTTCTGTCACGTTCTGTCTCTCCACATTAATCAAACCCGACCTCCAAGATCTATTTGCATATACAAACGATTGAGAGAGGAAAGAGTGATTTGCTCTGTTATCAGACATGATCCTTCTGGTCAGGCGATCAAGATGCTGGATGTCTTGTTTTACCCAATCAACTACTCCAAAGGAATAGGACAGGACTGGCAAAAGCAAAAGTATTGGTGGCTTTGGTCTTGTTTCGAGCATTTAGTTCTGAGCCCCATAGTTTCTTTGAACGAGATTTGTACTCGGCCCGAAGTTTATCTTGAATCTGTGCAGTCTGGAGCTTGTCTCGAACTTGCATTCCAAGACAGGTGTAGGCCTGATCTTTTACAAGATGCTCAATAACGTCCCCTCCTAGTAACTTGACCGATTCATCATTAGTTCCCTTGCTACCGTACCGTTTCAAATAAAGAGTATTACAGCTGTCGAGTCCAATATATTATCATTATTATTTATACTATCGCAAGAGAAAGAAAGGCATAAGACGTTTTGTATTTTAAAAAAAATCTATTTAAAATCAAGTGTGCTCAAACAATCGTCAAAATAACCACGAAAAGTGTTGATAACATGATTCTACACAATTACACAAGTGAAAAATCGATTTTACCTGGAAATGGAGATTTTGATGAGGATTCCTACAAGGATTAGATTAGATTAGAAAGACATCGCCATAGCGTGACAGACATCACCTTTCAAATGAAATTGTGCAGCAAAGAGCATTCACTGTCTAGCGATAAAAATGCAGATTACTTTCAGAAATTGGCATTCGTTATGAAGGAGTTTCAAGGTCAAATCACTACGTCACTTCTTGACTCTGCGAAACGGACCATCGCCCCTGACAGATTACCGATCTTGTGTTGTCAGGTATCTGAATGTTAGTCTCAGCAAGACATCGTGGGTTGCAGCTCGTTGCAGCCAAACAGGTATAACAAGTCACCGTCCCCGTACAGCAGACCTCGAGTTACCACTGCAGCCCAAGATCGGTACATACTGACGCTATCGTACTGCCACAACAGACTTCAGGGAATATCCGTTCAAATTGTACGTAAAGTTCAAAGAGGTTGGTCTGAGAGCTAAGAAACCCGACTTCGGGGTCGTGCTACGTCGTCAACGAGAGTCCTCGTTATCTAAAAGTATCCACTTGGTTGTGTAGACATTGCATTCTTCTATGATGGAGTAAAATTCCATGCACTAAAGTCTATTTGTGACGAGTTTTACATGTTTGAAAATACAGTATTTTCGCAACGGATTTCTTGTCTTTGCGTTCTTTTTATTGATAGTATGGTGTTACTTTAGCTAACTCTACATGTTATTTGGCCGTTTAAATCGTGTGATGTGTTGAATTAGTACTTGGGGATAGAATAGTGTTGACACAGTTCACATATACACTACGACACATTACCACAAGTTGTAACACTCACCATAACAAAACGTTCGTGGAACATCCACCGTCCAGTTTTTGCATGCTTTTCGACATTCTATCAATCCGCCGATTCATTTCATGCTGTACGGGTATTGATTGGAAAATACCAATACGGCTCCTAAAGTTCAGTTATAGAATGTGATGATGTAGTTGTTTAATAATCTTTAGGGGTGGTCCAAAGGACAATTATGTTACTGAAAACCACATTCAGTTTCTTAAAGTGCTGTTGTTTGTGTGGCACTGCGGTGGGTTGGAGTTGCAAGTGCTCCAACCCGTGTTGACGTGGTCAGGGGGGATTTAATTAAACCTGCAGCGAAATGATCTTTCTAAATCAAATCGTAGACATTGATGTAGCTGAAGTACTGATACTTCAGAGGTAAACAAAGTACCTCCCACACGGGGTCAAGCTGTGACCTCATTTCCTGGCCGACCAGGTTTGAAGAGTGAATTAGTGAGTGAGTGTAGTTTTATACCGCTTTTAGCAAAACCCCAGCAATAACATGGCGGGGGAGACCAGAAATGAATGAAGCATACGCTATTCAAGACATTCTACATTTATCAATTGTTTTTTTTATTTTGTACGTATAAGAAAGAACATGTCTACCGTTATTTATTCCATTACAAAATAACACAGGAAACTTAAGAGAAGTACAAAGAGAAATCTGTATTTTTTAAAAAAAAAATCGTGTAGTTTTAGCTTGTTTACGTTTGGTGAGAGTATGGGTATTTAAAACATGCAATGTAAGTACATGTATTTGAGAAGTGCACCGTTTCTGCAATCATGAGGTTTTGGTGGAAACATGTTTCTATTTTGATTCGTCTTGAAAACATAATCCCAGAGCAGCTAGTGGGTTCTTTACTTTTGTGCGTCAGTGCAGCATTATTTGCAAATTTGTCCGTTGTTGATAAAAGTCAAGGAAAGTACATGTACTATTTTTTGTGCGTCGGCATGTCTGCGTGAAAAATCCGTGGAAGTTACAGCAAAATTAGTAGAGATGAAGGATGGTGATGGCGGTGATGACAGTGTCTGCCAGTGTGATTCCTGAGAGTTTATGGAGGCTCAATCCTACTCGGCTGTGTAGCACATGTACATGTACTGTCTCCTTACTAGGCAAATGCCTTAGTTCGAAGCGTGTCTCTGTTTACGCGGCAGTGAATGGCTACACGGTAGGTTTAGATGGAAATAGAATATTACTATTTTTGGCATTCTGGCTTTTGGTTGTATACTGTGACCGGAGAGGAAATTGAAATACAAGCCCTCACAGACATTGTTTATGTCGAAATTCACCTTTTGAGTGACATTGGGTGCCTTTATGATCATAGTCTAGTGGCCGTGGCATAGCAAATGACGTCAAAAGATGGTAACTTTTGTTACTCTGCATGGCCCTCTGCCTAAGGGAATGAAGCAAAGACAGGACCCCAGTATCCATGGTTACACAGCAACCAGCCAAGGCAACCCACCACCACCCCCGCCAAAAAACCAAAAGTCTTTGTTAATTACACAAGATCGATCCATTCTACGATTCTGACTGCATCACGAGCATGTATGTGAATCATATATCAAACAGTGTTGACACCAGGTGTTCGCCGACATGTGAGCATATCCTTCCTAAGGATAATATATTAATAAAGGTAACACGCTGTACGTTTCTTAATTACATTTAGTGGTAGTAGTAGTAGTAGTAGTAGTAGTAGTAGTAACAGCAGCAGCAGCAACAGCAGCAGTAGTGGAAGCAGCAGCAGCTGTAATAGTGGCAGTAGCTGTTTTATATTGAGTCAAAAAAGACTCCACATCCTCTTTTCTTCAGGGCGTTAAAATAGAAAAGAAATGGTAAGATGGTTAAATTGTTATTATTCCATTGTGTGTGATGTACTCGATACACTGACAGTGCCACGATCAGTTCCGTTAGGCTACACCGCCGTTCCAAAACATGGGTATACAGAATGTCAAGTCACAAGAAGAAAAATTCGAAATTTCTCAGTTCAATATTGTGTATGGCATTCATCACTGCCAAACATCGTCTCCTCATCGACTGCCTGATGCTTGTGAACACGTGGATGGGGATTCTGCGCCATTGCTCTTGCAAAGCAGCGCCAAGTTCCTGCAAATTCTGAGATTGGTTCCTAAGGCCACGAAGCCTTTTCCCAAGTGCATCCCAAACGTGCTCTTTTGGATTACTGTCAGGGGACCGTGATGGCCAGTCCATGACGTTGATTTCAACGTTTTGAAGGAAATTTCGTGTCAACATCGCGCTATGCGGCCGAGCATTATCATTATCATGGAACTGTAGACCTGGGCCATGAGCCGCCTTGAAAGGAACGAATTTCAGCGGTGAGCACAGCTGTGAGGTTTCCACAGATGACCAGAAGTCGGGAACGGTTGTTCCCACAGAAAGCAGCCCACACCATCCAACGTCCGCCCCCGAATCTGTCGACTTCCTGCACACAACATTGGGCATACCGTTCACGACGTCGTCTCCAGACTCTATGCCTGTCACCCGCGAATCTGAGGGTAAACCTGGATTTATGGCTAAAGACGACTCGATTCCAGCATCTCGGTCCATCGGAGGTGACGTTGGGCCCACGGCAGACGCTGACGTTGATGAAACGGCGTCAATATTGGCCCACGATATGGACGTCGAGGATGGAGACTGGCAGCCCGCAACCGATTTCCAATGGTCTGTTAGGACAGTGGACCTCTAAACATGGTTCGTGTAGCCATGGTTCGTGTAGCTGGCAGAAATCTGTCACGTGGGTGACGTAGGGCGATTTGACGGTCTTCTGCTCTTGACGTCACACGCGGACGACCCGACCTTGGGGGATCAGAAGTGGTGTCAGTTTGTTGTAGACGACCTCGAAAGTCAGACACAGTACGACGGCTGCATCCCATTGCTCTTGCGACATCAATAACTGATCTTCCCGCTTGCAACATGCCAACGGCACGTTGACGTTGCACACTTGACAATCGTGGTATTAAAAGTACGGTTAGAACTGTGATTTAAAGGTGTTTTTTCCAATTCTTGAGGCCAATGCAAACACGTGCAAATGAAGAAAACTCGATCCGAAGATCACGTGATAGACTGCACGTGCAAAACCTGATTTGGCACTAACGTCATGGATAGGTTTGAGTGGGTTTTGCTAACGATTTTCAAGAGTCGAAAGATAGGGATCGCATTTCGTCGTAGTAGTAGTAGTAATGAGAGTAAAGTAGTGAAACTACAATACACAACACAAGAAACGCAAATCTTTTGGGCTGGGGGTGGGGGTGGGGGGTGTCAAGTTTTTAAGTAGTCCAGAAGACAATAACACGGACGCTTAGTTTTATGAGATTTCAGTTTTTTCGAAAACTGCGTTTCTTCTGCTGTCAGTTCACTTTATGTATCCAGAAATCCCCCGTTCCCATTACATGTGGCGCAAGGTGAAGAAAATAGCTTAATTAGTCCATGTCCCTGGGAAAGGTAAGAGAAGCACAATGAGAGAGGACAAAACCATCAGTGCAATAAGAATAGACCTTTATTACATTTCTGCTGCATAACATTGGAAAGCAAGTGTTAGAAATATAGATGTATTTATAACATTGGCCCACACATATTCCCTACACGTGCCGTGTCACAGGTCCCAGATTTGAACGTTACTTTTCACATGCAGCCGAAACCGGTACGGGTCCCCGACGATAACGGACATATTCCGACAAAGAGTAATTTTAACGAATTCTCCCAAGTTTAACATATTTATGTATTTGGGTCCACGCATCCTCATTATTTATCCTGAAGGTTTAATCTGAGACTGATGTTATAACAGAGACTAGAAGGCTATTATCACTCCATAATATATGAAACCCCAAACCATTTCACAAATACAGTACGGTTTAATGAGCATGAACCATTACCACTCCAAATCATAAGAGTCGGTGACAAATGTTGATATTGGGCTTACAATCATATTTGTAATGACCAGAAAAGATTTCGCTATTACTACCAGTATTACTATGCTAAAAATAAATAACTACGAATTGAAAAAAAAATGAAAATAACTATAAATTGTAACCATATTCATCAACTTCCATTTGACGTGCTCCGCGTTACCTACAACAGAAACAATAGTGTCTCGTATTTACTTGATGTGACCCCTAGACATAAATAAGATTACACAAGACACTCACTAGCTTGGACGTTTTGTATACGAACAGATAGATATAAATATTCAAACGCTGGCCCCTTGCCCGAGGAACAACTTCACGATGTAATTCGTCTGTTTTAGCTGATTGTGATCCTTACTTTAATACGCTTTATTATGACGTTGTAAAACATGCTGAATGCGAACAACAGCGACCTGTTGTCGCCTCCAGGAATAAGGTTGAAGTATTCGCTACCCCAATAACACTCAGCCGTTTAGTTGTAAGCAACGCCGCAATGGTTTTCTCAGTTTCAAAGACGGTCCATGTCTGCGGGAACGGGTCATGTGTCTCTATTGACCAATCGAAGCTCAGCTTTTCTTTTCGGCGACATTCACTTTTTTGACTGCCATGGCAGCATGAAGACCTGGATGAGCTTTGTTGGGTCCTTCCGTTTCGAAAAGCCCCCGAAGTCAAAGGGGGTCTCGCTCCAGCTCCCAGCCATAGCAGAATCGGCCGAACCTACACAGAAAGACATGATATTTCAGTGTTTGCTATATAAAAACACAATTGTATCATGGTATCATAGGCATGCACGAACATATGTTAAACGGTTCATAACGCCAAGGCTAACTGGTGTCTTGATGTATTCCATTGATAAAAGGCAAATTTATTAGTTTGTTTGTTTTAAGTTATTCTCAGCAATATTCCCACAACAAGACGGAATGCTGTTAATATTCACACTTCTGACATCTTCGCATTGTGCTCTAGAAATTGTAATTGTCCACTAGTATATCATTCTAGATACACTTCCGCATCTTGACCTGGACACTGTGATTGTACTTCAGTAAGTCACTCTGGTTACGCGTCCGCGATTGCCCGAGAAATTGTGACTGTCCTTCAGTATGTCACTTTGGTTACACTTCCGCATTTTGCCTTAGACATTGTGATTGCACTTCAGTATATCAAAATAGACAAGGTGAACAGCTCTATTTAATTGGAGCGATGGGACTATTAAGAGGATGCCCATCTAGGCTATTTTGATCAATTATCTATTTAGTGCACAACTTGTGTGAATTCCCACCAGGCTTTCCCGGCAGACAGTGTAAAACCTGTGTAACACTCTCAAGCCGCAGATTACCGTAGTTGAGTGTTATCACAAGAGCCCATTGTCACTCCACTACTCTAATAGATTGGCGTCTACTCGATCGACGGTGTTATTGACAAGGTATTGGACAATGGACAACAGCACGCAGAGCTTACTGTGGGCAAGCTAGCCATTATGCTTGCTACACGCGTTCACGGGTAGATGTCGATAGTTGACGAAACTTCCGATCAGGATGAATTGTGATTTCTACATCCGGAAACAACTAATGCCAGGTTATGGGTAATAAGCAGTGGTAACGCCGGAAAGCCGTATCTGGACGGATAGTAGGAATATTGAATGATCTCTTAACTTAGCAAAACGAGAAGAAAAGCAGTTGACCCTTTGTCATATTTGAATGAATGTGCGGTAACGGAGGTCTCAAAAATCTTTGCTGGCATTTTCAAATAGTCTCCTATGATAGGCCATCGCCTCTATCTTTAACAAGGAGCTTCAGGCTTCAAGTATGTCCTGAGAAAATCGTTATGCACGACCCGAGTGCCTGTCGATAACAGTCTGGAGCATCGCCTCTTTTGTAAGAATAAGGCTGATGCATGACACCGAATCCCAGCTGCTCAGATTGATTCTGACTATTACATTCACTGGATTATCTGGTCCGGGTTTGTTCATCGATCTCCGTTGCAGAGTTGTAATGTTTTCGAGTCGGTGTTAAACAGCAAACACAACGGGAAGAACTCAGCAGGTCTAATGGTAGATCCGGTATCAGGATTGGAAGAACGGGAAAGCAAAAAGGGGATGTATTTCCCCCAGGGTAAAAGAACCCGTGGATATGACAGTCAGTAGAGACATACACACTCTGCACAGACATTAGAGACACGCTGCTATGGCAAACACCTTGGAGTCATGTAACGACCAACCCATTTGCAGAGTCACCATCTCACCACAAGCTCTGTCACAGTTGCCATCTCACCACAAGCTCTGTCACAGTCGCCATCTCACCACAAGCTCTGTCACAGTCGCCATCACACCGCAAGCTCACCACTACTCATTCGCTGAGTCACCACCTGACCACAAAATGCCACAGAGCCACAATCTCACCACTAATTCATTCTCCGAGTCACTATCTCACCTCTAACCAGAGACCATATAATAGATGGTCTCTGCTCTAACTTATTCGCCGAGTCACCATCTGTCACAGAATCACAATCTCACCACAAGCCTATCGGTGGAATCACTGTTTGTAAATGGACGCTTCGAATCTTTATCTACTGATTTACACCAATAATATACCTTCTTAAGATAACAAGACACTAACCTATATATGTTGACAATACCAGCGACGACTGCGTGTTGCTATGAGATCGCGTAAGTGCTCATCCGTGACATTCAAAGACTGAGGCGATGGAATGAAATGGAACCGATGAGAAAGAACTTTGGCCTCGGATTAGTTACACGATCTACTGGGAAATACAGAAAACTGGAATTTCATTCGAATCCAAGTTCATCCTTTGGTTTATTTTTGGCTTGTCAGGAGCAAGTCGGAGCCCCGGTTTACGCAAACTGATCTTATGTTTGGCTATCTTCTAACAATAACTAAATATCGCTGGGATAATGTTAGAGGCGGTTTTAAAACCTAATCATTCGCTCGTCACACAATGCATTGAACAGTCGATTTCTGTTTCATTTCATTAACAGGGGCATATCATTATGGAACACACAACCTTTCTTTATCAGACAATAAACACACTTTAAGTATATAGCTTGATTTGATGAATAAGGTGTTTGAGATCCTCCCTCCACAGGCATTTAGATTATAAAGCCATCCACTACAAGAAACGCTACTCGACAGCTATTTCTGTCAGTGCAATTGTATTCCAAATAGAACTGTGCACATGTTAAATTATATTTATATTGATATATCGATACAGTCACAGGTGAATGCCGAAGGGAAGGATAAAGCACAGTACTCCCATGAATGATGACTGAAATATTTCTTTTCGATATTATCTTCCGGACAATTGATTTCGTTAGTAAATTACAACTGTTATAAGACTATTGTCATCCCATTCTTAATTCTAAAATTCCCTTTCAACACTGACTCTTGAGACGGAATCATGTCTATGTTGTATCGTCCATATGCAGAGGCGGTGCTCCCTATTTCACTGCCGACATGGCACATGGCCGTTTTTCACGCGTTTCCATGGTGACACACGGTTCGACATGATTATATGGTGTCAAGCGGAATGAGCACCGGCTAATGTGAAATATGTGGACTTTAGGGACGAACGCATTTGAAAAGGAGAATGTTCGTGTACGCTCTGGCAGATCTTTGGTAGGACATTGAAAATGTGAAATATACTCGGTTACATTCTTCCGATCATGAAAACGTTTGTTCAATGGCATGTCGAAAGACAACGTTGTTTCATTAAAACATACAGTCAGCCATTTTTGTTTCTTAATGTAGGAATTAGCGCTTCTTGCTTTGTTTCAGTGGCCTTTTTGACATCATGTGAATGGCCGTTTCGACATCATGTGAATGGCCGTTTTGACATCATGAATGTGGAAAGCCTGATCAGAAAATAATATCCCCAAACATGGTAAAGACGATCCATACGTGAAGTTAACAAAAATGAAAACAAAAGCAGTCTGAAGAAAACGGCGGACTGCAGGGTGTTGTGAGATATGATAAAATTAGTTTAGCTTCACTGTATTTGGTGAAGCGAGTTTCATTTATTTTGCAAATTCTTTTTCCTTCAGATTCCATTCTGTGCAGAGTAGGTATATCGGACAAAAATATATTTTTTCTCTCTTTTGTTATTCCAAAGGTTCTCCAAATTTGTGGGTGGAGTCAAGATCCAAATTTGTGGGTCAAACAATTTATAAAGTTAATGGATTTTCAACTAATAATTACTTTTTTCACATATATGACTCTCTGCTGAATCAGTTGGAAATCAGAAATCAGTTTAGTTACATTCATCATGTATAGCATTGAATTGTGTTGACTAGTGATTTTATTGCACGAGAAACGACGTGCCGTTCGTTTTTAAGCGTATTTTCACTTTACACTGCGGTATATACACAGGTTTTCTGCGTCAAGGGGAACTCTAGTCTCTTGCTGGCACAAGAGTTGCACACTGGGAGGTGAACAGATGCGTTCGCATGTTCTAACCTTTCAGATAGTTTAGGTAAATTTACAGACTGAAAGTACCGATATTTAACAGCATTCAGACGGTATTAGTCGTGTGTTTGAATGACATTTGGAGGTGATACACATAAGGTTAATGGACGTCAGCTTTGTTACTATGACATAGGCGGATCCACCTTTTGTGGTGAATATTCACTTTTAAAATTACCTTGAAATTCAACATCAAAACTGGATATCATTTCATCAAATTTGCAATCAAACGCAAAACCATCAAGCTTGAGTCTCTTGATGATTAGGCTTGCTTGAAATGTTACATGTATAATTCAAACGTGTCATGATGTAAAATTCCTGAACAGAATGTAGAAGTTGGACGCACATGAATACATGACACTTTTTTATGGAAAGCTTCCTGACATTCTTTGCACGATGATGAAGGAGCAGGAATTAGCTCTGAAACGTCGTATAAAGAAATATCGACGAAACGATATAAGCCCTGGTCTTGTATTGACGACATGACAGAAAAGGATGGATGCAGTGCAGCCATCTTCTCGCTGGACGCACCGAAAAACAACGCTGTTTATGCAAGTTTTCCATATGACGTCATACACTATTGTGTTATTGTGCGGCTTGGTGCCGCATAGCCGTTTGTTTTGTATTTTAAATATCATTCTTGCTTAATATTCATATGTTCTGGCTCCTTTCAGTCAGAAAATGTATCGATATGTTTTTTTTCTAATATTCGCGAATAGAAGGGTAGGCCAACGAGAAAGATGCTTCATGAGACAACCTAGCCCTTAATATCACGTAATCAGAAAGAATCTTTTGACTTCTTGAATAAGTAGTTACGTAATTACAGACCTATGAAGATCCGGGTTAGAACTGATCTTCAGTAACACCTACTTGTCGTAAGACTAACGTGATCAGGTGGTCAGACTCGCTGACCTGTTTGGCAAATTTCAGATATTAATCAACCTTCCGTGTAATACAAATTTAATCAAACGAGTTAATGATTTGGTAAATTCTTCGCAAGTTTAATAAAAGTGGTATTTTAAAGAAGCGTGTTTAGCATTCTGTTTATTACTCTCTAACATAAATTGACGGAAACTGCCTAGCGTGTGGTGCAGTTTAATAATAATCGCCGGCCCGAAGGCTCAGCGCCGGTTGTTATTGTATAGGGCCAGCATTTTCAAATGTTTGCAGACCCCCGTGGCAGTCAGTAAATTATCATTTTTTCACCTAGAATATTTCACATAACAATTCGCTATGATAACGTTTGAAAATCTTCCACGGTCCACCATGTTGCGATAACTTACACATTCACTTCCTTGTAGTTCAACGCTTTGTGCATAGGCATATCAACACCAGTCTTTAACAAATAAATACTTCTCTCTGTGTCATAGGCCTGGCTAACTGATTTTTGTAGAAACAGTCTGAAACTGTGTATGAAGTGTAGTCTATTTTGGTTTTATTGGTTTGACAAAATGGACCTACAGATTTTATTCAGGGCATGTAGAATTTACAGCACGCAGGCCCTGATGACCATCTGACAAATTAAAGTATTGCAAACACTGGTGTGAGGGCTCTCATATTAATTTTCCGCGAGTGAAGCAAGGCCTAATTCCTTTTAGACAGAGGCATTAGCAGTGTGACGTCATAACTGTAACACTATGATATGACGTCATACGTCTAGGTACTACACGAGTGTAATATTGGCATAAAAATATTACACTTTCTAAGATGCTTTGGTTAAAGATTAAAGGCACCGACAGTAATGTGCACTTTTTGCATTACGTCACAATGTGTTGGCCTCTCTGCCACTCTTGTCTACCCTTCGTAATCAACAATTTTGCAGTATGTCACAATGTAAACGAAGACACGGTGCATGTCAGTTGTCATCGCCTGGTACAGCCTCTTACAGTAAACTACTCCGTTGCATCCATTTCTTGGTTTGCAGTTACGTCACTCAGCTAACATCACTGGTGGAACATTACGTTTATGTTTCCGGACGATAAAATGTCTCAGTTCGACTAAGACTTTTACAGTAGACACGGTAACGTTCGCGATGTTTACATTCCCACAATTCAATCGTGGAATGTCGCTTGACTGCTGAGCTTCATCTGGATGTGTTGATCTAAACTGACGTTGGTAGTAGAAATGCGATGTTCAAATTGACCCATATGGTTTGCCTTAATCACAGATGTAACTACAGAAAATAGAGAAAATATTTAATCCGAACGTAAACCAAACACTTTACCATTTGATTTTGCAATAACGTTCGTCTTACGTAGTGGGGGGTCGGGGTGAGGGCGGTAGGGTGGCGGTAGGAGTGGGGGTGTCATCGTGCTTTAACTGTAATAGTTCATGGCGAAAATTTGCTTTATTGCACAATACATGGTGGTAGAGCGAAACGTATTTCTTAAGCAGTATCTTCCACGGACAAGTGATAGTGTAAAATCATTTGTTAGGTACTGGCCACGGCACGTAGAGTTTCAAATTAAAGTATTGCAAACACTGGTGTGAGGGCTCTCATATTAATTTTCCGCGAGTGAAGCAAGGCCTAATTCCTTTTAGACAGAGGCATTAGCAGTGTGACGTCATAACTGTAACACTATGATATGACGTCATACGTCTAGGTACTACACGAGTGTAATATTGGCATAAAAATATTACACTTTCTAAGATGCTTTGGTTAAAGATTAAAGGCACCGACAGTAATGTGCACTTTTTGCATTACGTCACAATGTGTTGGCCTCTCTGCCACTCTTGTCTACCCTTCGTAATCAACAATTTTGCAGTATGTCACAATGTAAACGAAGACACGGTGCATGTCAGTTGTCATCGCCTGGTACAGCCTCTTACAGTAAACTACTCCGTTGCATCCATTTCTTGGTTTGCAGTTACGTCACTCAGCTAACATCACTGGTGGAACATTACGTTTATGTTTCCGGACGATAAAATGTCTCAGTTCGACTAAGACTTTTACAGTAGACACGGTAACGTTCGCGATGTTTACATTCCCACAATGCAATCGTGGAATGTCGCTTGACTGCTGAGCTTCATCTGGATGTGTTGATCTAAACTGACGTTGGTAGTAGAAATGCGATGTTCAAATTGACCCATATGGTTTGCCTTAATCACAGATGTAACTACAGAAAATAGAGAAAATATTTAATCCGAACGTAAACCAAACACTTTACCATTTGATTTTGCAATAACGTTCGTCTTACGTAGTGGGGGGTCGGGGTGAGGGCGGTAGGGTGGCGGTAGGAGTGGGGGTGTCATCGTGCTTTAACTGTAATAGTTCATGGCGAAAATTTGCTTTATTGCACAATACATGGTGGTAGAGCGAAACGTATTTCTTAAGCAGTATCTTCCACGGACAAGTGATAGTGTAAAATCATTTGTTAGGTACTGGCCACGGCACGTAGAGTTTCTGGACTCTGGGGTTTCCAGAACTAATTATGACGTCTTAAATATATTTATCTCCTTCGCTACTCAGGACTGGAGTGTAAGAGCTTCTTGACCGACGTGGCCAAGTACTCAGGATGCTGGATGGCCATCAGATGTGTCTGAATGGGCCATGTCTAGTAAGGGATGCATTAGTAGATGAGGCACTGATATGTTCACTGGACTTCCTCAACTCACAATGACTAACCGGAACCATCCACGGAGTCAACAATCGTAAAACCCTACGTCATTACCATAGCATCAAGACGTGTCATGTAGTTCCGCCAGCATGTGTCGTTGTATAGGCATCAGTGTCAGAACCCAGGCCTCTATTCCTAACACCGACCCATAAAACAGGGTGAGCACTCCCGTCTCTGTCGTAACATCAGTCGTAGCACTTGGATCGCTTAATGACAGAGGCACCGAGGCGTCATTTCTCAAAGCGGTCCTTGTGCTACTGTCATCGTGAAAAACGTTGTTATTTACGCTTGTAGAACTCCCTTTGAGAAAAGGCTCAAAAATGTTATCAAAGTACGCGATTTTTGACCCGGCACACCCGCGATAGAATTGGTAATCCGTGCTTGTCTTAAAGACTCTGGGGATCGAGTGGTCAGGCTGACTTGGTTCATGAATGTCATCTCATGTCAATCACTGGATCGTCTGGCCCGGACTCGATCATTTACATACAGTCGTCATATAGCAGGACAGCTGATGAGTACGGAGTTAAACATCGAACAAACATGTTTGGCAATGGTTGGCAACTGACTTCATCCCAACAGGACGTGTATTTTCAGTGTGACAGCATCAACCCGTGCCGACTGAACCAAATGCCATATGACCTATGTTTCAAAGTGACATAAACTGTTCAACAGATCTACAGTGAGTCATTGTACTTCTTTAAAATGCCTCGTCGGTCATGGCGGCCCATTCTGCTTCGTCGTAACTGTACTTTTAGCATAAAAGCACGGTTGTACTTCCAATAGCCATCAAACACAGTTTACCATTCTGTATAAACGTGAAGCATCGTGTTACATTGCCCCATAACAGTCCACTCGCAGACAGTCTCTTCGCTGATTGGTTCGATTCAGTATTACAACATATGGTGAAACGACGAGGGGTGTTTGGGGACGTGGCACCACAAACCATTCTTAATGAACTTGGTATTAAGTTTTGCAGATACTGTCCAAGAACAACATTAAACACAAATACGTCTTTCTCCGTGACTTGTTATTATGTAGACCTGAGTACGTGTGTGGCATAAACGTCACAACTGACTTGGTGTAGACTGTTTATCGTTCACTAAGACTGATATATCGTTTATGAAGTATATCCCTGGGACAAAGACACTAATTTGAAGGAGCATTTTTATCATTAGGGCAACTTGTAATGCAACCTCCAGAGGATATTTGAATCAGGGTTCTTGATGTATAATTTCTTTTGATATAAATTGTACAAAAAACTCCCAGCTCCTCAGGAATTGACTCGTTGATAATCCTGTAGGTGAGGAGGAGTACAAGACATTTATACGAGCGGGTCATAAGTGCATTGTGCCGTCTCTCGATACAGTTGGGCCCCAGGCCAAGACAAATGTCTTCACTTCTGGCTGTGTTCGGTCGTTCGCTGACGGTATCCATCTTGTTTCTGTGACATTTTGCAGAACCCACTGGAGTCATGGGACCTACATTTATGCAGGCCGTTGCCTAGCGCTCGGAATTAATAGGTACAACAAGGACTGGTCGACTCGGAGTCAGTATAATGTGTCTGAAGGGAGTATTCATACTTAACTGCGGTGTGGTATCTCAGTGAACCACCTGAAGTCTGGACTAGTACAGCAGCCAAACATATACACGTATTACATGGGTCATATGAGTGAACTATTCTAGTACGACGTTAAACTCCATCTATCTCATTAATGCCATATCGATATAGTTGACAAACAAATGCAAAAGGTTCACAGGACCTTCCTTGATCGTCACTGGAGCATAAGGGCATACTGGCGACCATACATAAGGTGCATTCTGAACACCAACCGTTGTGATGATTCACAAAAACGTTTGAGCTCAAAATGGTGTTAATCAAGCATGAATACTAGAAATACGCTGTAAGGCCCGACAGAACAATGGAAAACGACGTATGGCAGAATATTGCTCAATGTCATTCTTCACATCACAAACGGCAATACTGGCGGTTTGATAATAGGTTAGAACTGCGTCAATTCCAGTCAGAGCAAAAAAAAACAGTGATCATTTATACAAAGTTTCAGCTCGAAAGGCTCTCAGAGATGTGAAATCAAAAGGTAAAACAGGTTACTAACGAACGGAACACGCAAAGCACTCGGAGATGCACCCACTTAACCTGACATCAGTTATCCGTGTTGCACGTGCAAATCGTGGAACGAGGTGTCACGTTGTTGTCATGGTGGCGTGAACTAATTCACAGGTCCTTGTTTCAAATTCGTTGAAGAAAGTAATTACTGACGCGCACTCAATATTTCGAGAGGTACAATGAGGACACGTAACCGCTTTTCAACATGCTTGCGATGCAGTCGTACTTCCATTCAAGAAAACCAGTAAACTGATTCTAGAACCATAATCCGATGCCACAACTCGGTGATGTTGAAAAACTTTCCTTAGTAAAGTTTTCGGAAGACAGAAAGTAATGCTTGGTTAAAAAGCTGAATAAGTGCTACAGTGAGGCAGCTGTTTGTACTGAAAACACAAGGTTTGATCCAGCGTGTGTATATAATATCCTATGACCCATACATAGATCAAAAATATTTGAAAGAAGTGCGAAACAGATAGTACAGGTAGTCTGAATAATTGTTTATCAGCGCCCTCATTGGGCCAACTAAAGGCATGCATTTTCAGCCAGTGTGTTGGGCAAGCCCCAAATGTGAAGAGTTACCTACAGGAGGAACATTACATCTCTTGGACGGCACCACGACGCATGGCAACATCGCAACCGAGGAACGTCTTACAAGAGCTGTGTATAATTGCCCAGGCACAGAAAAAGGACCAGACAATGTCCTGTGGTATTAGCTCATAAAGTGTCGCGCCTATTCTACAACAGCGGGATCTCAAGAGATTTCAACTTGCCAAACTTCTTTGAACGTTGTCTCTCGAGACTTGTTGTCGTCGTACATTTGCTATCTATATTTTCATTGGTGTCTTTCATATTCACAATTTAATTATCAAAATATATCGCTCTGAAAGCAACAGTCAGGATAGCACTTCTGCAAAGATACATAAGACTGGGACTGGAATAGAAGAAACATTTCATCCATACGCATTCAGTGACAAGTAACCGTTTTTGATAAGGAGGGGTGGGGTGCACTGTTCAGAAAGTGGAGGTGTGTGTATGCACTTCATCCGTTTTCACGCGAATGGTGATTCAGTAAACTTTCAAGACAAAAGTAAGAGTGGTGGCCAACGAGGGTTGTAGCGGTACAGGAGCGAGCTAGGGTTCTGGAGTTGTTCTTGGAGGAGTAATAATATTACATTATAGTTAAATTTCCTATGTACAGAAAACAATGGTTCCATAATAGCGTGAAGGGTTCCGGGCAGACATGAGTTCTAGACGTTCATTGGCTAATGCATATTATAGTATCCCAATATCAGCGTCTTTAAATAGCTAAATGCTCATGATGCAAACCATAAGAACCCCTTCTCAAAGATCGATCATAGATCGAACATACAACTGAAAAAATGAACCTTTCCTCAAGCATGTGTGTGTCTTATCACTGTCTAAAACCAGAGACTGTTGTGAGGTTTGGTGACAGACACTCTCCTGATGTAACCAAATTATATGTGTACGCTTTGGGATATTGTCATAGTGTTAATGGCATACGTAGTCTGGCAAATGTCGCGCCAGAGAACCAGTTTTACGAGGGAGTAACACGTCAGACAAGGCCTTACAGATGATGTTTTTTCAAAATGAAGAGAAAGTCACTTTTAGTCGTCATTCAACGTAGAGAAAACATCCATATCAAATCATCTGAGCATGCCTTATAAATGGGAATGTCGGTTCAAACCGACTGGAAGATGTCAAACGTTCCGATATATGGGAATAGGGGTTTTCGGCATGTATGTCTCCCGTTTATATCCGATGTGATGACGTATCACTTGGTTGTGCTGAATGGCGTGAGCAGATAATGGTTACCTGAGGTGGTGCTGAATGGCGTGAACAGATAATGGTTACCTGAGGTGGTGCTGAATGGTGTGAACAGATAATGGTTACCTGAGGTGGTGCTGAATGGTGTGAACAGATAATGGTTACCTGAGGTGGTGCTGAATGGTGTGAACAGATAATGGTTACCTGAGGTGGTGCTGAATGGTGTGAACAGATAATGGTTACCTGAGGTGGTCTGCGCAGCTACACATCTCTGGTTCACGCACGTGTAGAAGCCGTAACATGAGCACTCAGTGTTGTCAGAGCAGGACTTGGTCAGGATGGTGTCGCAGTCTTTCTGTAGACAGAACAACGATTTCATTATCGACTCAGTTTACAACGATGCATGATTCGTTTCAACTGGAGCAGTTCCGACTTGGAACAGCCCCGGATAGCTTGTATTTACCAACATGTTACATCGTAGATGTCTACAGGAGACTCCACTACCACACAAATACGTCTACAGGACAATCCACTACCACACAAGTGTGTCCACAGTATACGCCACTACCACACAAATATGTCTACAAGACACTCCAGTACCACAAAAGTGTGTCTATAGGACACTCCACTACAACACAAATATGTCTACAGGAGAGACTCCTCTATCACACAAGGATGTCTACAGGACACTCCACTACCACACAAATATGTCTACATGACAATCCACTACCACACAAATATGTCCACAGGAGAGACTTCACTACCACACAAACAAGTCTACAGGAGAGACTCCACTACCACACAAGTGTGTCTACAGGACACTCCACTACCACATACAAGTATGTCTACAGGAGAGGCTTCACTACCACACAAGTATGTCTACAGGACAATCCACCACCACATACAACTATGTCTACAGGAGAGTCTCCAATACCACACATGTATGTCTACGGGATACTCCACTACCAAACAAGTATGTTTACGTGAGAGACTTCACTACCACACAAATAGGTCTACAGGAGAGACTCCACTACCACACATGTATGTCTACAGGAGAAAGTCCACTACCACATGCAAATATGTCTAGAGTAGACTCTACTAGTACACAGAAGCATATCTACGAGAAACACCACTGCCACACAAGTAGAGAGACTCCACTACCACACGTAAATATGTGTACAGGAGACGCCACTACAACACACAAGTATGTCTACAAGAGAAAACTTTATTACATCACAGATGTACTAATACTTCGAATGAAGTACATGTTATGCAGTTTTGTCACATGTCAACAGTGAAGATCGATACCTCTAATTACGCTTGTACCTAATTTAGGTGGGGGAGGGCTGCTTAGCTATTCCAATGTCTTCTGGTCCATTGCTAGGTCTCTGATAAGCCTGGATTTCGAATTAGCGAAACCATTCATTTCAATCTAAGGCGTACAGAAATAGAGGGCATGATAAGCTTTATTCCGCTCTCTGTAACTTCTCCCATTGTCAATCGTTGGCCCTTTAGACAGTGTACATGTGCTCTGTGCGGTATTGATTAGAGTGTTAACTACACATTAACATTTTCCCCAGACAATTCAATTACTGGCCAGTAATACTCAGGTCCTGTTAGAGGAGAACACGAAGGTTTTAGTAACAAAGTCAGTTCACAGTATGGATGTAATTAATGATTATTTACTGTTGTTTCCAGCATGACTTATCAAGTATTTTGGACGTGTGGCAGACGGATAATATAGGTGTCCAGTGATGTGGTGCTTAAAACATGACGAACGTTTGTGAGCGTTAAAGATATATGCTTCCAAAATGCATGGACGTCGAAATTGTCATTGAACGACGTTGAAACTTGCTGCGCAGTGTTGCGTCCGTTAGCAATGCCAGGATCTGCTTATGATAGAATCAACTCTGATGTTCGGTCATATTATGATCTTTGGGGTGTGCCAAGCTTGTGCTATTTTTTTGCAATCTATCTCGAATCACACACTGCACAACATACTAACGCTTGGGGTATCTCAATACCCCTATTAAACAAAAAACGAGTAACAAGTGTACCCTCATAGAGAGAGTTATCTGACCTTGACAAGCATACTGTTTATCACTATCTGTAAATGTTGACGCAAGTCTATTTGGACGCAGCTTGATAGACCTGACTGTTTGTCCTGACCGTGAAGTGGACCCATGCTCAGCTTCCCAATATCACTGACCAGCTACAGGGACTACATGTACTTTCAAATGGCGTCCATGGAATGGAATGTCTATCCACATCCCTATATAGTTACAAACTGGGGTTAATTTCCCTGCACATCAAGAATCTGTGGTAGACATGACGTAAGTATATCTCTAGTCTTCCATAACGCCATCCCACAACTCGTAAACTCACATGTTCTACTGATCCACTGAGAGCACCAGTAACAACTTCATCACTTCGCCATGCATACTTTGAACTCGTTGTTCTTAAAACCCAGTGTCTATTTATTCATCCATTTAAGTCCTCCTGTAGATGTAAGTCGCCTGCACATTTCGAGTCTTGACGAGGCAATCCAGTGACTGATATTAAGAACAATTATCCACCCAGGTAGTTTCGAGAACACTTTATAATTCACTGAGCCTTATCACCCGACCCATCTCGACACTTCACACGACCGCCATAGTTTGGTCAGAACCTGGTCTCACCAGGAACCTAACAATGCTAAAACAATGTGCTTCATTATCTTTCTGTTATAGCCGATGGTCATACAGATACATCAATGTGATTACTTACCGTGTCGTCTGAGAATGAACCGCCTGCTATCGTCCCGAAACCGCCGGTGCCAGAAGCTGGTTCTCCCCACGTACCGGATGACGGGTGGGCTGCCGAAGAGCCAACAACAGCACCGAAGCCATCACCTCCCCAGCTCCCCGAGTCAGACCAGGCAGTGTCCGCCAAGGTTCCGGAGTTAGAAGAGAAGGAGCCCGTCCCGAAACCAGTCGACGTCTTTGCTGCTGTGTCAGCCTCGAGCTGAAGAGTTTCGGATCCCATTTGACTCGTGGGTAAAAAACCATCTGAAAATCCATCCGCTGCTGGTAAATCAAATCCATCCTGAGTCATCGTTCCAAATCCGACGTTGTCGAATCCGGATTTGGTTAATTCCTTGACCTTTTTCTTTTGGGAAGTGGGTGGTTTCTTTGGTGTGTGAACCATTCCAAAGGAATCTTGTACGGAACCAATATCCCCGAAATGAGACTTGTGTTTCCGGGACTGTAACGTATTTCCGTTTCTGAACGTCTCAGCGGAGGATAACAGCCTGTTGCCCATGGCATTCACAGACGACGAAGCGTACATTGCAGACGGGACGTTAGGTTTCCAAATACTGTTGCTTAATATTGTGTTCATCTGCTTTTTCTTATTATACTTTTCCAGCAGTTTGCGGTATTTAGACACATAGGCACTCCTTTTCCCGCTAAACATATTCCTGTTTCTGTCAAGTACATTAGAAATACCCATTGTCACGTGATGTCCTTCTTCGTCCTTCCGCTTCCGTCGCTTCCAAATATTGTAAGGGTACCATTTAGGGACTGACTGGTGCCACCTTTGTGACACAAGATGACTTTCGGCGGGGGCAGTCTGTGAACGGGTCTGGCTGGGACTATGCCATGCAAAGCATGTCACCGTGGATATTTCTAGGTATAAAAGTTGCAGCATGATGCATAGCCCCAGCTGGGACCAGGTGTGTTGGTATATATCCATGTTCACAGGATGGTGCGCCGCTTCCTTCTGCAGCTGGAAAGAAAGGAAGATGCTGATAGAGTTTGAGGCAATGAAGTGCAACACAAAGTATATTACCTTCAAATAATGTGAATCTGCACGAGAAATTCTTGAAACACGCAGTCGAGGGGGACATCCAGATGGCTAAGAGTTTCTGGATGTTGAGAACTGGTGATTCGATTCATCACCTTGTGAAAATTGTTTGAGATGTTTGAAAAGATGCGCAGCTTGGTGCGCATGTGACCCTCGCGACTACAAAATAGCGTACCTCTAAACTGAGAAAATAATACGTGACAAGTATCGTGGTACGAGGAGTGATTGATATGTTCTGAGCCTGACATGGGGAGCCTCAATTTGGAGACATTAAACTGATGTTCTTTTCAACCGATCCCACTCCACAATGACGCACATTTCCAAACGATTTTGGAGTGATTTTGTTTCAGTTTCGTAGAAGCTTTTTGTGTGTTAGTTTCTCAGGTGGGTTTATGAGAAGTTTTAGCTACTCAAGTGTGGTCATGAAATATCTTAGTTTCTAAGGATGGTTCACGAAGTTTTTACCTACTCAGGTGTGGTCATGAAACGTTCTAGTTTCTCCGGTGGGTTCATGAGACGTTTTATCTACTCTGTAGTTCCATGGCCTGAGATTGAAAAATATTTGGGGAATTCTTACTTATTAAGCTGGACGATTTAAAGTAAAATCGTGCAGATGGAATCGGTTTGATTATGGTTATTCACGAAACGACTCTAAGGAAACACAATCAGATCATACATCTCATTTGCGACTGAACAGTCACTTTTCCCGAATTTCCGCTATCGCCTCCGAGACCTCTTTATTCAATAATTATCCTATTTTTAGTTTTTACATTTTCCAACTTGTTACGTTGTTTCACTGAGAAAAAACACACACCCAAAAACAAAAAAGACAAAAACAACAACAACAAAAAAAGCCATGATGATAACATCGTTGAGTGCTTGTGTTGGTTACTACTTGGTCGTGTTAGAGCCCGCCTTCCGCCGACTGACAGCCGCTCGCTGCAGCAGAAGGGAAATGGGATAATAAGGTGCTCTTCAGCTGGAAGCTTTCACCTCAATGAATGCTGTAGAGCTGCTTGGCGATTACAGTCGAAAGCACTGAAAACAATGCAGCACATGCTGTGGTATCAGGCTGACGAATGTTGACATTTCCATTTACTGTTTGTATTTCTACAGTTTAAACCTGCAATTGTATTGTAATCTCAGAAGAATTAAAGTGTGGGAAATGAACATGGAGTTTGAGCGAATAAAAGTGTACGGATTAAGAACAGTTTTCAAGTTTTATAACTGCGTGCCCGTTTTATATGGAGAAAACCTTGAAATGGTGCAGGTCTGCGACGAATACCACCTTTGTGAAACCCACGACTACTGATCTGGTGCTGGCAAATATGTATCACAAAGACAGTGAAGCCAACAGGTGATCCTGACACGCACACGGGAGGCGAATCTGTAAATTCAGCAATACTCTTGTTTGAACATGTCGATACTATGTCGGTGCTATTCTATTGTACATGGCATCCGTCGTGTACATCCGTATCCTAAACCTTGATTGTTTAGTGTGCAATTGTTTATGCATGTTATATGGTTATTGGGTGATGGTTTGTACTGTGGTTCAGTTCTTAGAGAGCCATATATAGCTTACGCTCTGATTAAGTGTCGTACTTAAACCACATATACAGTTGTTTAGGGTGGACATCTGACATGCACAAGCGTTTGTGATACCTTTGAGGCCGCTTTGAACTCACTTTTGCGGTAACAACTTGATGATGTATGCTGCAGTCCAGATCACAAATCAGGTGAAGCTTAGCAATGTTGGTCGCAGTGTGACCTTGGATGGGTGACCGTGTTTGGCAGCTTGATTTCTGTGAATTTCTAGGACTTTGAACAGCCCCACAACGAAGCGAATGTGATACATGTAGTCTCGTCTTAGACAAAGGAATTTAGTCAAAATTGTCTCTGTTCACCTAGCCGATAATGGGTGCCCGGTGGGATAAGTCATATGACACTTGGTTATCAGGGTAGTAATAGTCAGATTGTTAGCGCTATGAGCACCTACTTAGTGAATAGAGTTTAGCACATTATAATTGCGCTTAATATTATTATAATTTGCATCATGACTAGTGTATTGTGATTCATAAACGCATATATACTGTGTTGCAGAAATCCAACAATGGCACCAAAGCAAACAAAAAATATAAGAAATAAAAAAATAAATAAACAAAAGTAAAAAAAATATAGAAAGAATAACAAAAAGCTTACTGTCGTTACGTTGACTCGTCATGCTGTTTAAGGTAAGTTTCGTGAGAAATCACTTAATTTTTAATAGACAAGAAAACTCCAGTGACAACAAATTGTTTAAGGAAACGCGAGCCATTCGCCCCAATGAAGATGTTACTTGAGACCTTAAGATGACTTGACACCGTTCATAATGCAGTTCAACAGACATGAATCGTGTTGCACAGTGATGATAGGGACGTACTGACAGAGGTCGTAACAAGCTTCACCTACTACTGCCGTGTCTACCGTGTGTCCTAGACTGCTGCCTTTCATACATTTAGAACTATACTGAACAGCAAAAGCAACGTGACAAGTCTGTCCTTTTGTCAAGTTCATAAACAGAAGACAACCAAACTTATGTCTAATCATTTATTCTATGGATAACAGTTAACAGTTGAAAGTTCCTGCTGACATTGAATTGCAGTATGTTCAAATTGATCACAGTCCGTCAAATGGAGACACCCGTGAACGCGAAAGGTGACAGTCTCTTTAATAGCGCGCATGGTCACCTTGAGCTTCTACACAGGCCGTGCAACGTCGCCTCATTGAGTTCAAAAGAGTCTGATAGAATGCCTCAGGCAAGTGGTTCTACTCAAACATCAGTCTCTGTTCCAACTGTGTAAGTGTGAGTGGCTGTCTACCTGCGGCAATCTTATGTCCAGTGTCGTTTCAGAATATTCAATGTGAGTCACATCTGGGGAAAGAGACGGCCATGGAAGAACCATGTCCTGAGCCAGATAATCCATCGACACCTTTGCTGTGTAAGGGCTGTCAACGTCGTTGGCGCTGTTGACGTGTAAACAATTGGTCCCACATATGACCGTCGACAGTGGGTTCCAGCAGTCCGAAGACAACGCCTAATCCTTTCGCTGGACACTGCTACCCTTGACCCATGAACTAAGCCTGCTAGTACTGTTGCTGGTTGAGTTCGGTTTCTTAGATGAATGGCCCGGATGAACCGATCATGTGCATGAGTTGTCACTCGTGGCCGCACGGCACGGGGTGATCAGCAGCAACCCAGCTTTGCTGATGACGTTGAGCAAGTCGTGCAATGGTGGTAAGATGACACCCCAATTGTCTAGCTTCAGTGGTTGCGCAGCTACCTCCGTGTACCATTCTAGTGGCTATTTCCTTCTGCTCAGTCGGTCGTCTATACATCGTTTGTGTGGTGTACACCTCCTCCTCCTTTTTTGATACAAACTTCTATAAAGGATACCGCACAGTGCAATGCAAGCTCTCCATCCGGAACCGTCGAAATACGTGTTACAAATTAAGGTTTTGCCGCATTGTGAGTGTGTTTGTGTGAATGTTTCGCATGGGCGTCAACTTGCATGACATCATCTCATCTGGGATCATTAGGTCACTTTACCATGAACGTTCTATCAACATGAACGGTTACTGTTATGATATAACCTATAACCTATATTTTCCTTACTCCGAGCGGTGAAGATCACCGATATCTCATCCCTCAATTTTGCGTATGACGTCACGGAACGTAACACAATACAGCTGCGGCAACCTTTGATGAAAAACGCAGGTGATTGATGGAACTTAATGAATTAGTGGGGTGGGAGGAAATACCTTCAGATGGATTCATGGAAACACGAAATATGTTGAAAATATGAAAAACAAAAACTCAAGATGAAAAATGACATTTACAGTTGTTGACTTAATGTTGAATAAAATTTGGTCAGGACCTTTTTTGAGTGTTTGAATGTAAATATTTTTTGTAGAGGATAAAAGTATTTATGATAAAAGTATTATGTGATAAAAATATTATGATAACAGTGCCCTTTCCACATCTTGTCCCGTATCATCCTTCGACCTATTTTATTATTTATCATCATATGATATTTATATAGTGCACATGTCTAGGCAACTGGTACATGCTCAAGGCGCTCAGTCAGATATATGCGTCCCGGAATGATATGGCAACAGATGGAAGAGTGAGGGTGAGAATCTTTACTTAAGAAAAGGATCATGATTCATATTTTCCGTACTATGCCGAAGGGCAAAATATCACTTTGTCATGGTAACGTGATGTCATGAACAATGTGTCATTCATGAAGCGACATTTTACACGAGGCAACGGCGGGTCACCAGCATATATTTGAAAGTAGATTTTGTTTACTTCCTTTATTGACGACTAATAATTAGATTTTAGAATAGTATATTTGTGCCCATGTTATATTTTGTCGAATTTTGATTGGTCAATAGCGAAAGAATACGAAACCATGTAGGCAGATTTGCCAGGGTGTACAAACCGTACAATCCTTTAAATCTGTCAAATGACACACTACACGGGTTATGGAAATGACCTTGGCCTAAAACCTCTTTTACATGCGTACATTTAATCATGTGAATATATCTAATTAAAGAGTCAAAGTATATTTACTTTCTGCTCACACTGATATTTAGTCAAAAGAAGTATATCTGATTTACATACCACCAAGACATCTGATCTTGATGGTCATTTAGTCTTGAGGCACAAGATGAGTCGACAGAAGAGATCTGCACTATTCTTTCACAACAGGCCTTGTCCTAGGTCTACCAAAGTATAAGAATGACTGGGCAAAGACCCGCGGACGAACCTGGTGGACAGACATTGTGCAAAGCACTTTTGATGATTTTAGGATACCCAAAGAAACGTTTGCCATACACGGATCCTAATTAATAAGGACTTGTAGCACGAACGTGCATCAGCTGGATATGTGGAAACACCCTTGTCGTAACGATTTGAAAAGTAGCTTACGATGTGTTATTTGTCACGACTGATCACATGCTACTAGTCCTTTACTAAAGATCGTGTCATTCAAATGCACCTTTATCACTGTATTTTTACCGCGGTACTTGTTATTTTATGTCCATCGCTATCCCAATTACATACATCTTCTCCGCAATGGTGTATAGGATACGGCATCAAGACCCCGGTATGACACCAGGGCTAGAACATTTAAGAGTTGTCACGGTTGTTTCACCCTTGTTGACCATGCTGTCCCGGTTCTCACGACAAGCCAGGTTCTATGGCACCCGATTCGTCCCGTTCCATCACGAAGCATCCAGGTATACAATGGATGCTATCAGAGATGCCAACCCCAAAGTGTTGCAAATAGTAGTTTCAATGTTCAAAATTAGTAGTTAGACCATAAAAATCGTAGTCAACTAAATAAACAAAATCATGATGGATTCAGAGAAAAAATATTTTGCGTCTGATTCTGTAGAAGGTTGAATGCTGCTTAAAAATAAGCTGAATTTAAAGGATCTTGAGGGTAATAACGTCGTCACACGGTGTTCTGAAAGGGTGTACGGGGCTAATGTAACTAATGATGTCTACGACACTTGTGAATGGCGGTCTCTCGGGAAATATATGTATCAGCATTTCGGCATTCCTGTCGTAAACGTAGTATGATGTGGACACTCATATACTATCCTCTATATACGGTGACCGTTCTAATCTGAATGTACAAGGTGGACCTCAAGTTGAATTATCGATTGCTGTCGCCTTACAAAAGATTGTGTTAAGCTACAATCTTGTAAAGGCACAAAAAGTGATTAATCGAGAAGGAAACACCAATAAACAAACGGTGCGTGACATTAGATTGGTCAATGTTAGTGTAAAAAAAACGTTCCAGTCCTTGAACTGTTGGTGAATTCACACAATTTGAACGCAAACACGCGTTTCTTATTTTATGAAGTAATTAAAAATAAAAGAGTTTTTCTCATGTCTATGTGCCTGAAACAAGAAAAAAAACCCAAAAGAACAAACAAATAAAGAACATATGTTTGGGTAATGCTAACTGTCACCAACGTCCGAGTGGCCAATATTTGGTGGGTGAATTCTGTTGATAATCATCTACTGACAGATGACAATAGAGCTGGATTTAGAGTGGATTAGGCCTTCGCCTTAAAGCCATTTATACGGATTCTGGAGGCTTAAATAATTTAAGAACAAGAGGTATCGTAAGTGAGTGAGTGAGTTAATATTTAACGTCACATCGGCAATATTGCAGCCATATCGTGACGAGAACATACGTGCCATTACAAAACCCAAACATATGTGCATATTATGAAGAACCTGTCGACGAAGGACAGTAAAATCACTAGATTATCACAGTTAGTATTTAAAACTAGAGTGGAAACTTAAAAAATAATATTATCACTATTTGGATAGTACAACATTATCGCCGAAAACCGAAGGTAGATCACCATACTAGGGACCATGGGGACTTACAGTGCCTTTGCTACCTGCATGGTCCCTAGCTGGATTTACACCATCCCCTCAGCTGGTGGCGACTGTATGCAAAATTAGCCATAATTTAAAATGACACATATTTTACGACTAAAAATGTGGAAGATTAAATCTGACTTCAGCTGTTTTGGGACTTACGTACCCTCTCAGGAGGACAATAATTTTACGGTACTTCAACCCCCTTCGAGGATACAGCCACTAACAAGCACAGTTACGGATTTAAACTCCCCAAAATAAAATATTTTTCTATTTACAATTCAGTTAATAAATCTAATTCTTTTAAAAATGCAATGATTAACTGAGAACTTGTGTTATTAAAAAGATCCTTCATAGTTTGTGAATTAAAATACTGATCCCTTGTGATGGAATACTCAACACAGTCACGCAGGATATGCTTGGCTGTGATTCTTTCATCACAAGGGATACAAAACGGAGGATCCTCAACTTTAAGCAAATATTTATGTGTATATCGTGTGTGGCCAATACGACATCGTCGCATGATAACCTCTTCAAATCTGGACTGACAACCCAAGCAGGTGTAACCAATGTAGGATTTTATTTCATATAATTTATTGATACCTACTTGAGTGTCCCACCTCTTCTGCATCAGATCACGGATGTAAGACCTAATGATCGCTTTATAATCAGTGTATGGAATAAGAAGTGGTGTGGCAGATTTGTTGAGTGCTGCTTTAGCAGCAAAGTCAACCATTGTGTTCCCAGAAATGCCTACGTGGCTGGGTAACCAACAAAAGACGATGTCGCATTGGCCAGTAGCAAGATTATTATACAATTCAATAATTTTTATTAAAAGTGGATGTTTACGAGAAATATTTTTAATAGCCTGAAGGCAAGAAAGAGAGTCTGAATAGATTATATATTGTTTACGTTTAGGGTGTCTTTGAATATATTTGAGAGCTGTTAATATGGCGTTTGCTTCTGCAGTGAAAATAGAGCTGTTATCTGGAATTCTAGAAGATATTGTTCTCGATCCAATGACAGTGACACAAGCTACTGCACCACCGTCCTTGGATCCATCTGTAAATAAGGATTTGTAATTGTTATACTTATGTTTTAATTGATGATATTCTTGTTTATATTGTAAGTTATTTGTTTATGATTTTTAAATGATGTTAATGTTAGGTCAACTTGTGGCCTAACCAATTGCCAAGGAGGAGAAGAAAAAAGACGGGAAGGCGATATACTTTCCAGCTCTATACCGGCTGAAGAAATGAATGGTTTAATTCTGTGCCCAAGAGGTGGAACAAGAGAAGACTTTTGTTATACAAATCCTCATAAAGCGGATTGAACACACAGTTATAGGCAGGGTTAGATTCATTAGAATATAATTTAGTAATATATTGTAAAGACAATTTTATACCACGTTGAGTAAGAGATGGTTCATCGGCCTTAACGTAGAGACTATCAATAGGTGAAGTTCTGAAAGACCCAAGACAAAGTCTTAAGCCTTGATGGTGGACAGAATCAAGAAGTTTAAGGTTGCTTTTGCAGGCTCCACCATATACGATGGAGCCATAAGCGAGTTTCGAACGCACGAGTGATCGATATAGGTGTAAGAGGGTAGCTTGATCACCCCCCCCCCCCCCAACACACACACATACACACACTTTGAGTTGGAAACAACTTTCAACAAGTCAAGAGCCTTCAGGCATATAGTTTTAAGGGACTTAATATGAGGCAGAAATGTTAAGTGGGATTCAAAGATTAAGCCCAAGAACTTGGCCTCCTTTACAACTTTGATGGGAGTGCAATCTAGAGATAGTTCAGGGTCCTTATGTGGCTTATATTTTCTGCAAAAATGTTTTGGATTTAGAAAATTTAAAGCCGTTTTCAAGACACCATTTATTTATTTTGTTTAAACAAAGCTGCAGTTGCCGTTCAATAGTATGCATATGTTTCCCACGACAAGAAATACTGAAATCATCCACAAATAACGATCCATCAATTGAACCGTTTAAAACTTTTGACAAACTATTTATCTTTATGCTAAACAGTGTGACAGACAGAATACTGCCTTGTGGAACACCCTGATCCTTATTATAATGATCAGACAGGGTAGAACCCACTCGAACTTGAAACTGTCTGTCATTTAAAAAATTGGCTATAAATTGAGGTGAACCTCGCAAGCCGATGTCATGTAAGTCTCTTAAAATACCATATTTCCAGGTAGTGTCATATGCTTTTTCTAGACACAGCATGTTGTTTATTAATCAGTGCATTTTTAACAAATGATTCTAAACGTACCAAGTGATCGACAGTACTTCTGTTTTTTGCGGAAACCACACTGTATATCGGTTATAAGGTTATTTGTTTCCAAGTACCAAACCAGTCGATTATTTATCATGCATTCCATGGTCTTGCAAACACAGCTAGTTAATGAAATCGGACGATAATTGGATGGATCCGAATGATCACGTCCAGGTTTAGGTATGGGTACTACTATGGCGTCACGTCATGATGGAGGAAACTTACCCGATGTCAAATGTATGATAATGTATGTTATCAGCTCCAGTAGCAGTGTCATGAGCTTGATCAAGGGCAGTATGGAGTTCATGAATAGAAAACGTTTCATTATAATCTTCCCCATTATCAGAATTGAAATTAATAGTTTTCTTTTCTTCTTGTTTTTGATATTTTGGTACATAATTAGAAGAGGAAGAGTGTTTAGCAAGGGTTTCACCTAGTTTGTTAGCAATATCTGATTTATCAGTAAGCAATTGATCTCCATATTTAAGATGATGGACAGTAGATTTAGTACCTTTACCTTTGATTTTCTGGACCATGTTCCATACCGTGGACATGGATGTCCGAGAATTTATTTTGGATACATAATTTTGCCAAGATTGGCATTTGTTCTGTTTAATAGTACGCCGCGCTTTAGCATTTAAAATTTTAGATTTATTTAAATTATGCACCATAGGATGGCGACGGAAATAATGTTCTGCCTTTTTCCTTGCCTTCCTAGCTTGTTTGCACTCATCGTTGAACCATGGTTTTCTTATGTGTGGAACTGCAGAGGAATTTGGTATACACTCATCAGCTATGGAGTTCAGTTGATCAGAAAAGCATTTAATAGCATCTGGAACGTCAATAAAACGTTCAGGTTTAAGTTTTTCAGCACACAGTGTTTCATATAAAGCCCAGTTAGCCTTTTTAAAATTTCGTCTTGATGATGGAGGGACATCGGATGGAGTTACAGCTTTTAATACAGTAGGAAAATGGTCACTTCCACAGAGGTCATCGTGGACTGACCATTCAAATTCATTTAGTAGTTCTGAATTATTCAATGACAAGAGCAGAATAGGTCCCTGTACCAGGGCGTAAATACATAAATCATTGTCAGAACAAAAGTCCTCCAACAATTCCCTTTAGTGTTTGTAATTACACTACCCCAGAGTGGGTTGTGCCCATTTAAATCTCCCATTATAATACAGGGCTTCGGGAGTTGGTCATACAGGGCTTGAAGATCAGTTTTGGCAAATGTCGAAGACGGCGAAATATAGTGAGAACATAGCGTAAACGCTACATGTAAAGTAATTCTCACAGCAACAGCCTGCATATTAGTATTAAGTGAAACAGGGCTTCGAATAACGTTTTGTCTGACTAGAACGGATGACCCACCAGTGGCTCTATCACCCGGAGCTGAAAAAGAATGATATGCATTAAAATGACGAAGGTCAAATGTATCTGTTTGTTTTAAATGTGTCTCTTGGAGACATATCGCTGAAGGTGTAAAATCTTGGACTAATAGCTGTAATTCATGTAAATTAGTCCTCAATCCTCTGCAGTTCCACTGTACAATGCTATTGGAATAAGCTATCTTTTGGGGGGATTTATTGGGGATCTACCCCGCACTCTTTTGGAGGGCGACAAGCTATGTGCCCTAGAATGGACGTTTTCAGAAACGTCAGTGTCTTCAAGAGACCCATATTTATTGAGCAATTGAATTTTATTTTGTGACCCTTTAGGAGCTCTGCCACTTTGTTGTTTTGCAGCATCAGGCTTAGGCTTAGATTTACCTTTAGCAGTTTGTTGTCTATCAGCTGCAGATTGAGATTCAGTGTGTGACTGCGAAGATGATTTATGATCAGAAGAAGACTTTGATGTTCCAGGAAGTGCTTCCTCAGTCTGTGATGACACAGCTGGGTATAGAAGTTGTGGAGAGTCGCTGTTGACCCAAGTCAAGGTAGTTTGGCAGCTTGTATATGATTTTGTTATTTTAGAGCTACGCACAGATGATGCGTTTGCTACTGTAGCATAACTTTCTGCAAGGTCAGATCTCCTCACCAGTTTTTTTTGCTTCAGAAAAAGAGATGTTTTGGGTATACTTTATTCTGTTTATTTCCATTTGCTCTCTCCAGATTGGACACTGTTTCGATGAAGATGAATAGTCGCCTGAGCAGTTGGTGCATTTTTTAAAATCACTGTCACAATCTTCTGTTGTGTGTGTCTTCTCACCACAGTGAGCACAGACAACAGACAATGTACAGGTAGATACACCATGTCCATATTTCTGGAATTTAAAACACCTGAGCGGGTTGGGGATGTATGTCTCAACTTGGATATTACAGTAACCTGCCTTCACTGACTTGGGAACATTTGGAGAAGAGAAGGAAAACAGATAGGTGTTTGTTTGGATTGTTTCATTACTTTTCCTTGTTGAAAAACACTTTACATAAAGCACACCGTGATCTTTCATTTCGGATGCTATGTCAAGTTCTGACATATCAGCAAACAACCGATCACGATCTCTGACAATACCTTTACTTCAGGGTTCAGGGTCTTGTGAGCAGAGACCGTGACCGGAATGCGCACAAAAGAATCAATACCCATCAGATTGGTTGCTTGCTGCTTTTTCCCACACTCAACGAGCAGGGCACCCGAACGTAAGCGTCTAAGATTCTTCACATCTCCAGCAATACCTTGAATACCCTTAGATACTGAAAAAGGGTTAAATTTTAATGGTGTCTTGTCAGGAGTTTCAACTACAGGGAAACGTGGCCAATACTCAATCGATAAAGACGGTCTATGGTCAGTATCAACAGGATCAATTTCAAGTTGACGTTTTGATTTTTTTTTTTTTTTTTTTTTTTTTTGGGGGGGGGGGGGGGGGGGGAGAGGGATTTCATAAGCCATGGGTAATCATATCATATTTGTACAATGATACATATATTTATAATCTATGCACAGGGCTTGGCATGACCAGCCGATTGGTTGAACAGGGCCCATTCAACCTCCCGTCTAGGTGAAGAAAGGGTCGAAGGGGTGTGTTGAGCAAAGGGAACGCGGTTACAGGCCCCCAGTGCTCTCAACCCCCAGACTCCCGTCCTGCACCGACACAGGGCCGCAACCCACGGCAAACGGGTTGGTGGACCAAATATCCCCCGGGTCCACAACGGGGGTGTCGACGAGCTCTTAGCGTTACCCAGCACCCACCCTGAGGAGGTGGCTCGCCACGGGTGCCAGGTATCGTAAGCCTTGTAAACCATCAGTAATAACTAATTTCAAAATTCCTTCCGATCGATTTTAAAAAAATAAATTCAGAGCTAATAAGAATATAAAACAGTTTTCCCATGTAACATAGACTATGTTTTGCATTGAACTGTACCAGTAAAGTAAATTGGTACATTTTTGTTAAGTTTCATTTGGAATTCAGTCACCTAATCGACAGCGTACAAAGGCAGCCGTCTAACCCACTCAGCCATCGCAGTATCCGTTCAAGCAGTGAGCGAAATAGCTACTGACCCGCTCGTCCGTGGCTAGTGAAAATGCAATCGGGCCAATAAATCTACACAGCCACCGGACCGACTGGTTAGTGAATTGTCATGGCGTCATGTTATTATTTTGTATTTTACCTTTTTGTAATCTTTCTACAATCAATTTTAGGTTAGTGAATTGTTTTGTGGGTCAGTAACTAGGCATAGCTAGGCATAGCTAGCCCGATATGGCTTTCAAAACTTTGAAACATTTTCGCACACTGCTGTCAAGTTCGATTCGATATACGTCTGGCCTCTTGTGAATAATATAGCAGGAATGTACCGTTATGTAACAAGTCTATGGGTAGTATACTTGAGTTATGTACATATGTCTGGATAGACGGACGGTGGGTCAGACAGACAGACGCACACCACACGCTATACACACGTTATACAATTGTTACAATACATCATTTTTACGAAGCTGCATCCGCTATGTGCAAGAACATATTCAAGCAGCTTTTCACGCGTCAACTGATATCATGCAAATTATTCATACCTCAGATAAGATACAACTTATGGACACCATATGGAGTTTTAAAAACGTCCTCGATTGCTATATGGTGTGCTGCAATACCTACCAGCCACGTTAGATTAATCATCGACATAGAAAGAAAGGGTAATCATTTGTTTGATTAGCATATACATGCACTCAGGTTCCGCTAGACATATTTGTATGGCCTTGATCCGCCTCGCGCTGATGTCATGATCGTCCCATAAAACTCCTCACTAGGACGGCAAAATAATGTTTTCGATTAAATCCTTTGATTTTTATATGAAATCATCTTCCTTGAAACTGTACTGTGATTAAATGTTGAGAAAATTTGAGAATTCGTTTCACAGAAAAAATTGAAATGTGACTGTCGTAATCCCAGCAATCTTTACTGGAGGAAAACACCCGCATGATGACTCTTACCCCAACCCGTGTACCAGGCTCCCATCCTCATATCACCATACCACATCATACTTTCAGTTATTTACGTTTTAGTTATTTTCTCGAGAAAGCAAGAAGACACACGAGACGAAATCCTGATCCTGGGCAAACTTTGAGTAAGCGTGTGCAGCAAAGAAAATACAATGTTGGTGTGTGTGGCCCCGTTTGTGTGGTCTGTAAAAGTGCGGAACAGGCAATCCACTGATTAGATATCCTGGGCATTGACGATTAGTGCGCACTGAGATGAAATCTCGACCAACAGACCTTGCGACTATAACTGTCAATATGTCGTCCTCGTAGAGCTGTCCAGTAACGGTTCCATGCCAATGTGTAATGCTATGACCATTCCAACGCCAAATATACCAAGCAGGAGGAAGTTCTACGTGAGCAAAATTCAACATAACAAGTAACCAGCGTCTGTTACATCATTTCTTGACATTGTCTACACCACCGTCTATTTGCGATAACGCATGCATGCGATTTCTTACAGTACGACTCCTAATCCTGTGCCTTCAGGAAGGTTTTCATCAATTTTAGTCGCCTTGGTTTCCGATCAATATCTTCTACACCGTTGTCGTTGACCTGAGGTTAGTCAGCAACGTGTGGTGTTTGTCGTTTCCTGGCTAACTGATACATCGTCTGCAGATCAAGCATTGTGACACTTTGCACTCATTGGTCTCAGCTACCCTCTACCATTTGTCTAGCCAGGACTGTGGGGTAGCTCAGTGCTTAAAGCGTTCGCACGTCAATCTAAACTCCCGGGTTCTATTCCTCACATGGGTACTTTGGGTGAAGCCTATTTCTGGTGTCCCCCGCTGTGATATTGCTGGAATATTGTTAAGATCGACGTAAAACGCAAGCTCACTACCTCATTAAGTCACTCAACTTGCCCTTACCCACACCCCGCGGAGCAGACGTGGCATCCTACTCAAACAAACCCTGATATCAAAGTTTTAACATATGACAACTTTACTGAGAACAGAATCAATAAGATGGACAGAAATAATGGAGCACAAAGATTAATGGAGGTATCAAAATGATAACTGACTCCACACGAGCTAGTTCACGCTACCGCGCTCTAAGTATAGGCTTTATTTTAGGACGTTAATATTTTAAGACTTAATAGTCCTTGCACAGGACATTTGTCCTCAGTTCTCATCTTTGTTCTAATTCTTCGCATTAACATTAATATACCATGATAATATGACCCATGTTATTATCATGGGACTTACTTGAAAACATATCATAAATGTTCAATTTAATCATCATTTTCAGCAGCCTTGACCTTTAACGTCAACGTGTTCCAACTTCTGAGTCATTCGGATCTGACTTTATTTTCGCCATTTTAATGTGCCTTCAAATACGTTTATATGACTACGTGACGCAAATGGTGGCCAGTGCATTTCGAATTTTTACTTGTCGTGTTCACACGATCACACTTTCTGTCTACTTCCGTTTTTCAGTTTACTCTCATAATTTCTCGTGTATATATTTATTTACAATCAATGCAACAACGTCAGGCTAAGTCTAAAAACGTTTTTTCTCCATCTGCCTGTAGCTGTGTGTCGTTCACGTCAGGCAAAACGATAGTTATAAAGAAAATCCGAGAAACAGTTGACTTTCCAACCTTTACGGAATAATTACAGACACCTACTTCTTTCTGGATTTCATATAATGGCTTATAACGAATAGATAAGGCTCTGCCCTATTAGGACTTTCTGACAATATAGTCTGCGATTCTTATGTGCGGTCGTAAATGACCCTTGATGAAGAAGATCAATTTTGTCAACACATCGCAAATCAAGGAAACCTGATTTTGTTGAACTGGCAGGAGCTTTCCTGTATGTCGATTTCATCTCGTCTTGAAGACAATGAGCCCTTCATTTGATTACACGTTTTCAAACTATTATGTCTTTTAATTAACTACTTCAGCTGCAAATAATTGAAAAATGAGGTTAGATCGGATGAGAAGAGTGATAACCTAGAAAAACCTCACTCCCTAAAAGTCTCCCTGGGAATGCCTCACAAGCAAAACGGTCTCGCGACCGTTGGAGTAGTCAAAGCGTTCGTTAGCCAGACCGAAGGCCCCTATAATAATTTTAATATTGCAGGTGTGACAATCTGCCAAGGAACTTCTTACACTATATAATAATCTGAATATCGCACATGTGACAATCTGTCAAGGAGGTGCTTACATATATAATAATCTAAATATTGCACGTGTAACAATCTGTCAGGGAAGATCTCATATTTGTAATTTTCCCAATATCGCACGTGTGATAATCTGCCAAGAAAGCTCTCACTCATGATAGTCTCAATATCGCACGTGTGACAATCTGCCAAGAAAGCTCTCACTCATGATAGTCTCAACATCTCAGGTGTGATAATCTGCCAAGAAAGCTCTCACTCATGATAGTCTCAATATCGCACGTGTGACAATCTGCCAAGAAAGCTCTCACTCATGATAGTCTCAACATCTCACGTGTGATAATCTGTCAAGGAAGTTCTCATATTTATAATAATCCCAATATCGCATGAGTCAAAATCAGTCAAGGAGCGTCTCACTTATATAATAATCTCAATATCACACGTCTGTCAAATAACTTCTCACATATACCACGATACCTGACTAAAGAGGATAACTATATCTTCCTAACACAGACAACATCAATAGCAGACAAACTCCATAAATCTCACATTCTCACGGTTAGATGTCATGTATTGGCGACGAAATAAAACTGTCTTGCTATAGAGTTTCAGCCCTTAGGGATGTACAATAGAATATTCTGAAGTAGGATTTGTGCAAACAATTCCGTATTTTGGAGGCGTTAGCTAGCGCAAGGGCGATGTAATCGCGGGATAAGACCCACCTCATTAGGACAATTCACTATGTTCCGGTTTTAGACGAAAGAAAAAAGAGCCCCGTGGGCCAGTAATAGTCGTACTGGCCACTGATAGCAAGGGATACTCAGACAAGCTCATGAAAATCCGAACTATCCAACAAATTACAGTTCTTTATCAAGACTTTACTTCCTTTCGGGGAACTCGCCTATAGATTTCGCATTCAATTCCTCATCAGATTACAAGTTAGAAAATATAAGGTTGGAAGAGGCAGAGGTAAGGGCCAGTAGGTGAAAGTACTTAGTACTTACAGTAGTAGTAGTAGTAATAGTAGTAGTAGGAGGAGGAGGAGGAGAGAGAGAGAGAGTGAGAGAGAGCTAGAGAGAGAGAAAGAGAGTGTGTGTGAGAGAGAGAGAGAGAGTGTGTGTGTGTGTGTGAGAGAGAGAGAGGGGGGGGAGGGAGGGGGGGTAAGCGGTGTACTGTTACAATTACGCTTGAAAAACCCCTAACAGTTTTGCACCTAAAACTACATCTGTGAACCTCAGAGAAATCCTTAAGAATCTGAAGAAATAAAATATTAAATTGCTATTCTCCAACGTTTCCACTTTCATATCAACAATAACATCAAAGTTAACGCATATGATTAACAACGGGCCAAGTGTGAATCACCGCTAACGACTTATCGACTGATGCCTACTGGACACTAATGAAATAACAATAATCCCTTCCTGCACCATAGTATACAAAGAGTGTTCACAAAGTCATACCTGTCTCAAGCTGGCTGTCACTTCACTTGCTCGAGTACTGGCTTGAACCACGGCTCACAAGCTACTGAGCTTCGATCTCTCGTAGTTGTTGCTGATGGCACTCGTAGGCGATACCCCACGTGAAAATCAATCCGGTAACATCGGAAAATATTGGGTTAAGCCCCATTAATTATTACTTTTGAGAAACTACATTAACAGTCGATAACCTGTTTGTTTAAGAATGGAGTGTTGTTGAGAGTTATGTTGGTTTGTGCTGCGGGAAACAAGCTTTAATATGGTCGCTAGTTGTCCGTGATCGGCGGTGCTTCGGACGACATTGCGGCGAGGAGGACGTGCTCAATACATCACCCACAGTTAAACATTAGCCAGTCGGATGTAACATATATTTATTCAAATTACATTTTCGATAAATGGAAAGCAAGATAACAATGTTTACGTTCACAATTCGTGATTCCGTGCTCACGTTTTACTTGCTTGCGATATCATGGTAGTTCTCAAGTCATGAAAGTATTTATTTTCTTTCAAGGGTCGTGTCGGGATACACATGAAATGCAATAGGAAATCGTTATAAGATACATAAAACACTGATAGAACACATTTTCTCTTGTTTGGATCTAAATATTTAACCATCCTTTTAAGATACGTTTCAGTCAATTGATTTGAGATAACAGATCGATATGCTTCTGTGATCAGAGAGCCATGTGAATTCATCGTCTCAGGGGCTTACCATACTTCGAATTTATACAAAGCAAATTCGTGACTTTTACTGGAGATTTCTTATGAATTTTGAGAAAGCTTTGTCGCTTCTGTTTACGAACAGAGCCATTTTACGACTTTTGCAAACAGGAAGCAGTATAGATATGTTTGCTATGAAGTTTCGCTAAGAAACGAATAATTTAAAGAACAACGTTTGCGAAAGAAAATTGTTTTAAGTTGGCGTCAGTCTTAATGTCTCAGGCCAAACATCTATTTCGTAGTTAACACGGCATAGCTAATGCTAGTGTTACATACAACATGTGCTCGGCCGTCACGGCAGCCCCGTTTCCCCGAAACGTAGTGCCGTGGAATTTTGGCAATTTTATACCTCCAAAGTTTGTTCTGTTCTGCTAAGTGTTTTCACGGTCCATCTCGGTATCCGTTATGAGTCGTTGGGAAAAACGGGCTGCTGAGTCCCGCAAGCTCAAAGGCGCCCTACGGTTCGGTCCGCAGTCCACTATGGACTCTATTGCGTTTCCTGCCAGCCTGTTCCCCCACGTTGTCTCACGACCACCCCGTTTCGTCCCGTCTTCACTACGTTTCGTCGAAACGAGCTGACGTGGTAGGCGGGAACATTATGTAACCCTTGCATAAATATGCTACCGATCTTAGGATGACTTCAGTCCATCAGAACAAAAAAAAACAAAACAAAAAACAACAACAGAACATCAGTGGAGTCAGTAGTTTTCCATACAACTTGCTGTTAACTAGTTTTGCTAATCCACATGACTTTGACGCTTTCCATCTTAACACACACAATAGCAGGTAAACATCAACAGAGCTGTTTATAATACCCATGATTGGGTTTATACCAAATATCATGCGCAAACGGATTTTAAACCAGTTTCTATTCGATCTCTTAAATGAAGTGAAGCTATTCCATAAATGTTTAATGTAGGTCGTACATAATATACCAGCACTTTAGTGTCAGGTACAATGTATACGAACAGATGTGTAGCTTCCATGGTATCTGATCTGTTTCCGCTTGTTAATACCACATCAAGGCCTATTGTTTAGAAACAAAACATATATCAAACTAGCGTGATTGTAGCATTATTTGTCAACTCAAGTAATGAGATCCACGTGTATTTGGTGTAAAAAAACGAATAAAAATACATTTGCATAACAAGATTAGTGAAGATCCGGGTCAGAAATGGTCTTCTGCCAAGCATACTTGTCGTAAGAGGGGACTACCGGTGGTCATGCTCACCGACTTGGTGGACTTGGTCATCGTATCCAAATTGTGCAGATCGATACTCATGATGTTAGTAACTGGATAGTTTATTGAAAGACGACCGCCATAAAATACTGAGTGCGGCGTTAAATATATAAACAAACAGGTAAACGTATTGACGGAGTGTGAGACTTCAGTTTACCTACTGTGGTTTTAAGATACAACATAAACTCTGAAACGGTCACAAGTCACAAAATATTAACACAAACGAGTTTTAAGGTTGACTTTCTATTTTATGAAAAATCAGTCAGGGTTAACCTAAAGGTACGGTAATATGGTGCTAGTCCAGCTCGCCCATCGTTTCAGCACGACCCTCTCTTCTATTCCATGACGTCATACCTCCGCTTCACGGTTGTTACTTCACGAAGGACCACATATGGAGTAGGGTAATTGGATCTGCTGCTGTCTACGTTACCACGCGGTACACAAAGGTGTGTTGCAGGTTTTGCATAATTATCATTGTTTATTTATTACATGCGCTTCACTTCAATCACGGAAGGTGTGTGATGTGACGCACAGAGTCCGACTGACACTTCATGTCATCAGCCTGTCACCTTATATACACCAGTAGCAGTTGTTTCGAGTGTGTGAGTTTAGGTTTTCACTGCTATTAAAAAGTATCCCAGCAATTTGGGCTTCATACATTGAATCCATTTGGGGAATCGACCCCCGGGTTTTTGGCGTGTCAAGCGATCGCTTTAATCACTAGGCTACCCTACCGCCCAAGTTCTTTGGATCTACTCGTAGCTGATCGATTTGAACGTTGACCAAAGGCACTTTATCAGCGGTCATCTTGAATGATACGGGAGTATGGACTGTAAGTGCCATCCCAAATCGAGAAAGCTGTGATCGTAACGTTACCCGAGAGTCAGCAGAAGTTAACCATGACTTCATCAAATCATCTTACTGGGTACGTATTCATTGCAGATTGGTAAAAGGCATTTTTCGATGTCTTTTCGAAGCAACGCCACATTTCCTATTGCATGAGACTGTACCAAACGTCCAAAAGGTGAGGTGAGGTGAGGTGGGGCAAACAGGCTTATTCTGAGATCAGTTTTACAGATGTATCCTCTGTAATTCATATTTCACTAAGTTGCATGGTAAGACTCGACATTGTACAGATAACAGTCATTCCACACGTCAAGGACTCACTTCAACGATAAAAATTGCTCCAGTTTTAGAAACCTTCGAAAACAAGGAACAAAGAATTATATCTGCTATCTCCTATGAGAAAATCTTTCTAAATTATACCGGTGGCGTGTGGCACAAGACCATCTTGCTAGGTGTATATTTAACACTGAAACTGTCGCCTCGACCTTCCTGATCTGAGCCATAAGTAGAGGGCCTTGGATATATCACTGTCAGTCTATGTCTACTGTCAGAAGTGCTAATTTTGTCTTGAAATATTTGTAGTCGAACATACCCTATTGTCGGTACAGAATCTCTCCACGGCTGATGCAAAATGTCTCTCCCCACTGTCAGATATCACACATAAAATGAGTTGCCGTGTAGACCCGACACCAGATTACACATTTTTCACCATCAGCTAGTCACATAAACTTGTTCAAGCTTTGATGTTACTTCTGCTACCGGAACAAAAATGCACAAGTGCTACAGACATCATGTCAGCTGTTGCTATGAAAATACCACGAAAGGCAAAATGTCACAGAATGAAGCAGTGGGTAAAGATCAGAAATGCAATCAAGATTTAATAAGATAATAAAGCATTGTTGCATTCATTTGTACGATCCGTGTCTTTCTTGAAAGGACGCAAACGCATTGGAACAGAAAACATCTTTGACGAGCAAGCCATGCTGTGACTTCCTTGCCATGACCCTGATGACGGCATGTACAGTATTTCAGAAGGATTGGTATTCATCACACCATTAGATCGAGTAAAGGTAGTACTAGAAACACGAGTTATTTAGAGATAAACCAATGAAAAGGCATCCTTGTGAGAAAGAAAAGTGATTTTGATAACGGTATGTATTTTCTCATGCTAGTTAGTCGATCATGAGGTTTCAGTTACACATGATATTAGGGTTGGGCTGGAACTCGATTGCACTATCGTTCTGTTAACAGTGAGGGTAGTTCGCCTTTATTTGTTTTTACCCTATACCTAACGTGTTTCAGACATCACTTGACGCATTGTCAATAGTGTGCCTGGATCTGTCACCTCTCTGTTAACAGTGAGGGTAGTTCGCCTTTATTTGTTTTTACCCTACACCTAACGTGTTTCAGACATCACTTGACGGCCTGGATCTGTCACCTCTCTGTTAACAGTGAGGGTAGTTCGCCTTTATTTGTTTTTACCCTATACCTAACGTGTTTCAGACATCACTTGACGCATTGTCAATAGTGTGCCTGGATCTGTCACCTCTCTGTTAACAGTGAGGGTAGTTCGCCTTTATTTGTTTTTACCCTATACCTAACGTGTTTCAGACATCACTTGACGGCCTGGATCTGTCACCTCTCTGTTAACAGTGAGGGTAGTTCGCCTTTATTTGTTTTTACCCTATACCTAACGTGTTTCAGACATCACTTGACGCATTGTCAATAGTGTGCCTGGATCTGTCACCTCTCTGTTAACAGTGAGGTATTTCGCCTTTATTTGTTTTTACCCTATACCTAACGTGTTTCAGACATCACTTGACGGCCTGGATCTGTCACCTCTCTGTTAACAGTGAGGGTAGTTCGCCTTTATTTGTTTTTACCCTATACCTAACGTGTTTCAGACATCACTTGACGCATTGTCAATAGTGTGCCTGGATCTGTCACCTCTCTGTTAACAGTGAGGGTAGTTCGCCTTTATTTGTTTTTACCCTATACCTAACGTGTTTCAGACATCACTTGACGCATTGTCAATAGTGTGCCTGGATCTGTCACCTCTCTGTTAACAGTGAGGTAGTTCGCCTTTATTTGTTTTTACCCTATACCTAACGTGTTTCAGACATCACTTGACGCCTTGTAAATAGTGTGCCTGGATCTGTCACCTCTCTGTTAACAGTGAGGGTAGTTCGCCTTTATTTGTTTTTACCCTATACCTAACGTGTTTCAGACATCACTTGACGGCCTGGATCTGTCACCTCTCTGTTAACAGTGAGGGTAGTTCGCCTTTATTTGTTTTTACCCTATACCTAACGTGTTTCAGACATCACTTGACGCATTGTCAATAGTGTGCCTGGATCTGTCACCTCTCTGTTAACAGTGAGGTAGTTCGCCTTTATTTGTTTTTACCCTATACCTAACGTGTTTCAGACATCACTTGACGCATTGTCAATAGTGTGCCTGGATCTGTCACCTCTCTGTTAACAGTGAGGGTAGTTCGCCTTTATTTGTTTTTACCCTATACCTAACGTGTTTCAGACATCAATTGACGCCTTGTAAATAGTGTGCCTGGATCTGTCACCTCTCTGTTAACAGTGAGGGTATTTCGCCTTTATTTGTTTTTACCCTATACCTAACGTGTTTCAGACATCACTTGACGCATTGTCAATAGTGTGCCTGGATCTGTCACCTCTCTGTTAACAGTGAGGGTAGTTCGCCTTTATTTGTTTTTACCCTATACCTAACGTGTTTCAGACATCACTTGACGCATTGTCAATAGTGTGCCTGGATCTGTCACCTCTCTGTTAACAGTGAGGGTAGTTCGCCTTTATTTGTTTTTACCCTATACCTAACGTGTTTCAGACATCACTTGACGCCTTGTAAATAGTGTGCCTGGATCTGTCACCTCTCTGTTAACAGTGAGGGTAGTTCGCCTTTATTTGTTTTTACCCTATACCTAACGTGTTTCAGACATCACTTGACGCATTGTCAATAGTGTGCCTGGATCTGTCACCTCTCTGTGTCTAAACAACATTGTCTCGAAACAACCTTCCAACAACACCAGTTTCTTTCAAACGCCTCTAGCTCTCGCCATATCGAACTCACGCCAACCTCAACACTGCACATGTGTCTTTCACACGCCGCTCTTCACCTTCACACTGCACCTGTTTCTTTCAAAGAACTTTCTCAGTCTCGACACAAACATGTCCTTCGAAGAGTGCACCTGTGTATTTCAAACACAATATTAACGCTACAATATCCTACTGGACGTGTCACATTGCACCTGTCAATTCCTCCTTCTCAATGCCACCTTGTCTTTCAACTACTTTTTAAAACAGCACTTTTAAGGAGACGATATATCTGATAACCGCGATCGCCGTCCCTGCTAATAAAAACATTGACATTTTTCAGATTACAGCTATGTGAAACTAGTTTCGTATTACTATTGAAGGTTTCTGTATTGGATAAGCGCCGTTCTTTGGGAAACTGAGGGATATATTGCTCGACGAACGTCGCGCTACCTAAATGACGATGTCCACAGACCCGTGAAGGTCCCGGGGTAGAATAGGCCTTCAGCTTGCCATAAAAGGCGACTATGCTTGTCGTAAGAGGCGACTAACGGGATCGGATGGTCAGGCTCGCGGACTTGGTTGACACATGTCATCGGTTCCCAATTGCGCAGATTGATGCTCATCTGTTGATCACTGGATTGTATGGTTCAGATTCGATTATTTACAGACCGCCGTCATATTGCTGGAATATTGCTGAACGCGGCGTAAAACTAAACTGACTCGCTAACGGTGTCCATACAGCGCGAATACAATCGTTCTGATATATATGTCCTTGGAAGAATATAAGAAGAGAGCAGTTAGGCCTGATATGTCTCTGACTGTTAGACATCAAACGTTAACTGAAAGAGGGACAAGGAACCCGTAGTTCCGAGCTTCAAGCGTCGTACTGGTCATATTCATGATAACTCGAATAGTTCACATACAGCTGCCTGCTACTCAGCATGTCTGCCTGTGACACAGTCTGGTTGTGACACAATCACTTTGGTGTTACAAATATATGTGTAAAGCGATCATGAGATGTGTCCCACATCATGAAATTGCAAATATAAAACCAGTTTAGATCATTCTGTAAATGGCGATGTTTGGTCTCACCGTAAACATATGCCTGTTGATGTTTTATGATAAATAAGAAAGAAGAAATACGATTTTATTTCTGTTTAAGTCTGAAAAGATCTTTCAAAATTGCTAGAGTCATGATCGGGTTGTAGTTGAGACTCAGCTAATCCACAACAGACATGCATAATCCATACCTGCGCTCAAGGCACTACACTACACTGACTCACCATGTTTTTTTTGGATCCTAACACTTTTTTCAGGCAAAGCATGGACTGGCACCAGTATACATCTGTGACCTTATTATGGATCATGTTCCAGTTCTCTTGTCCTTATGAAAATCTCACTCCCATTTCTATGGTAATAGAACGTTCTCAAGACAGTACTGGAACTATCTTCAAAATAACCTCAGAAACATCGAGGAACTATCAGACGGTCTTGTTTAAAAATCAGATCAGATCAGATCGCACGATCTTGTCGAAACTATTCAAATCCAAGTAAGAGTGATTAAGTGCTCTTGTCAGGGACAAAACTTAGCAAAGTGACATAACTTAGCAATGTGACAAAACTTAGCAAAGCGAATTGCAGTGTCTTAGACAATGGACCTGGGACTGAGTGTCGACATAGATCGATGTGTGTTAGTAAGATATCGATCGAATATCGACAGATGTCGGAGAGTTAACTTTCAGAACAAAATGCCGAAAGATTTGAAAGAAATGAATTTCAATCACTGATGAATGTGACATGTTTATGCATGGGCTACTAACGAAACACGGACTATTTAGAAGCACCCCATGACAAAGGCATTACTTTGTGTACTGTATGGGTAAATTAAAACTGCATTTTATCACAAAAGTTTATGCACGCTGTTATCGATGGCATTAATAAGAATTTCTAGCGTCGATATTTCCGACTATGTATATTAGCCAGGCTTAGTAGAAACTCAGCGTATCCTTTATTTCGTAGCCAGGGTGACATATAAAATATAAATGATCATTGCTAAATATACATGACCTTTTGGCCGGGAGACTGCAGGTAACACAAATACATAATTTTGAGAGAGCAACGGATACAGAACATACTGCAAGGATGCAAGGAAACCCAGTGTTTTAGCCTGTTTCAAGCCCAGGATGTTCTTCATCTATATTTTGTCATCTGTTTCAATCAATAACTTTGCATCCAAGGTAACCTTTCCAGTCACAACTCTGTATTACATGTGAATGGAAGTCGGTGAACAATCACTTTCCGTTAAACTTATATACCCATCTAGATATCTGCAGACCTTGGGACTAGCGAGTGATTAGTCAATTGTAAATATACCAAAACATCACCACGAACATCGTATTTACCCGTCATATCATTGACAGTTCGTCCTTGAGAAAGAGAGCCTGTCCGTGACCTTGTCGGTGATGTCCAGTGCTCGTATAAACTGTCATGATTGTGTGATGATCATAGATCATGTCAATGTCTTCCTCCTGTCGCTACCTCGAGCCATGTTTGTAGGAATGGTCAACCTGGGAGCAGCATCCTGTCTGGGAGTCGGGTTAACATGGAGGGGGTACTGGGGGATATGTCAGAGTCCAGAAGGGTTGTCTACATACATCCATCACTATACAGGCTGACCACACCGTCATACAGTACTATTAAAAAAAGAACGCCTCTCTTGGCAACCATGTAATATTATATCCACAACATGTTGTCCCACACATCCTACACAGACTCTTATTAACAGAACAAAACCAGTGTTGGCAATAGTTTATTTTGTTTGCTGGCCATCAAGGCCTGCTGCCGGAAATTCCGAAATCTGCAGACCTACCCCAACACGAAATTATGCAACATGTCCACTGACCCCGATTACACAAGCCGCATCTTCTGTTCTAGATACGCATGCCATACCTCCTCCACTACATTAGCCTCAATGATTTACCTCCTTTACTACATTAGCCTCCATGACATACCTCCTCCACTACATTAGCTTAGCATGACATACCGCCTATACTGCATTAGCCTCCATGACATACCTACTCTACTACATTAGCCTCCATGACATGCCTCCTCCATTACATTAGTCTCCATGACATGCCTCCTCCACTACATTAGCCTCCATGACATACCTCTTCCACTACATTAGTCTCCATGACATGCCTCCTCCACTACATTAGTCTCCATGACATGCCTCCTCCACTACATTAGCCTCTATGACATACCTCTTCCACTACATTAGCCTCCATGACATACCTCTTCTACTACATTAGCCTCCATGACATACCTCCTCCACTACATTAGCCTCCATGACATACCTCTTCCACTGCATTAGCCTCCATGATATACCTCTTCCACTACATTAGCCTCCATGATATGCCTCCTCCACTACATTAGCCTCTATGACATACCTCTTCCACTACATTAGCATCCATGGCATACCTCTTCTACTACATTAGCCTCCATGACATACCTCCTCCACTACATTACTAGCCTCCATGACATACCTCTTCTGCTACATTTGCCTCCATGATATACCTCTTCCACTACATTAGCCTCCATGACATACTTCCTCCACTACATTAGCCTCCATGACATACCTCTTCCACTACATTAGATTCCATGACATACCTCTTCCACTACATTAGTCTCTATGACATACCTCCTCCACTACATTAGTCTCCATGACATGCCTCCTCCACTACATTAGCCTCCATGACATACCTATTCCACTACATTAGCCTCTATGACATACCTCTTCTACTACATTAGCCTCCATGACATACCTCCTCCACTACATTACTAGCCTCCATGACATACCTCCTCCAGTACATTAGCCTCCATGACATACCTCCTCCAGTACATTAGCCTCCATGACATACCTCTTCCTCTACATTATCTTAGCATGACATACCGCCTATACTACATCAGCCAACATGATCTACCTCTACTACATTAGCCTTGCATGACATACATCCTCTATTACACTATATTTACATGACATACCGCCTTTATTACTATAGCCTACCACGACATACCTCCTCTACGACATTAGTCAAGCATGGCACACAGCCTCTGCTCCTGACTTCACCAACTTAGACGGCAAACAGCGTCATTCCCACCAGCCGTGCACCACACGCCGCCTTTCACATTGCTTCCAGTGGAACACCAGTTGTAATGCAATTACGGCATCATAATGCAGTTACTCCGTCCACCCATTCACTACCGCACATCATAATGACATGTAGAACCTGTTATATCATTTTCCTTTCAGCGCTTTTGAATAGACATATCTGACAATGGTTAATCTATTAATAAAACGTGACAGAAAATCTTCCTTGTCTGCGTCTTGAGTTGTCATTAAAGTGTCGGTTGGCTACAAGAAGGATCGACCGACTCTGTGTCTCCCGTGCTTATCTAGTTAGTCAGTTGATTCACCCCTGGGAAACAGAATTATTTCGTTACTACAGATTCCATTTGTCCGCAACAACCTTGCTCCAGATGCAAGAGTCCTTTCTCTGTCTCCCTGTGTAAAACCTGGCATGCATCATCACTGCTAACTGCACCCTTTCGTATTTATGAGACCGAACGTAGTGTCGTATTAAAGTGATATCGCCATACACAGGTACGTCCTTCTAAGATGGATATGCTCTAATGTAGGGGCAACCTAATTGACAGAGCAGACAAATGATTTTGATTACATGCAAACCCCTTTCAAACACTGGTCTGAGAGCTTCAACATAATCGATAATCCGATAGCGATACTGGACAGCATTTGATTGCAGGATGAACTGGCATGGGACTCTAATGTACACACACCTCAATACATTTTCCCAAAGCTGATTTAGTTATAATGTGTGACTAAGCAGATGTTTGGAAGCCCATTTTGGAGAAAAGAGAAATTTGTTGAGGGGGGTTTTGCTTACTTATCACTTCACTAGGAGACTTAGCAGAGCATGACCTGGTGGGATATATTAAATATATACTGTCCCGTAAGTTGCTTAAAGGGCTTTGATCTGTTTAAAAGCCATGGTCTGCAGTGAAAATACAATTTGAATGCGTAAATAATTGTTTTATGGTCAGTGACAAAAATAGCTGAGCAATACTCAATAGTGAGTAGACTGACAATTCCTATTTCAGCTTCTTCACCATCTCTTTAATCATCATTCCATGTTAACTGTAATGTCACTTATGGGAAATTTCATCCCAGCTTCTGATACATGGTACAACCCGCACGCCTGTCACCGTTCCCACAATCACCGTTGACGACATCACAAGCCAACTTCGTTTACAACAATCACCCCAAACATCACAGTCTCTGTCTACATTCCACAATCCACTCCTCACCCACCTACAATCGCATTGCCATCGTCACTCTCTTCTTCATAATCCCTATCCCTTCCACCTACAAACACATGGCAACCGTCTCTTTCGCCTTCAAATCCCTCCCGCCCACTAACAATCACATTGCAACCTTCACTTACGCCTTCACAATCCCTCCCACAATCGCAATGCAGTCGTCACTTTTCCCTTCATAACTCCTATCTCTAAGACCCACAATCACACTGCAGCCTCGCTTTCGCCTTCACAATTCCCATCTTTCCCACCTACAATCACACTGTAACCGTCACTCAACACGCCTTTATAATTGCAACCGTCCCTTTTGCCTTCACAATTTGTATTTCTCCGATCCACAATCAAATTGCAATCTTCACTTTCGCCTTCCCGCTCTCACTGATGCAATCATATTTCAAATTTTCCTTGAACAATGCCACTCCCTCTCACACAATCGCTTTCCTCTTATCACTACCGCTACCACGGTTCTCCTTTCAACTCCTTTATTGTGGGAACTTCGAAGAACCAATACGGCTGTACAAGTATTGAACAATCCAAACTAAACACGTATGTGTACATGACACACAAAGTTTTGTAACACGTTATCTCGTTATTCTGTCTTAATGAAAACACACTGCTATGTGTTGACACTTGAGCTGAACGGCAAACACAGAATCGGGCACTAATTGAACAATTATTGCACGTGCACAAACGGCAAAGACGACCTTCTCCGCGAACGTTCCTTTGAACAAATACTACATGTAATATGCAAACGATTTTCCAAGGATTTGTGAAAGCAAGTATTGTACTGTACTGAATTATCACTAATGTATTATATTACCTCTGACAGAACACGAACCCAGTTATTTGCCCACAACCCGTTTGTAGCCGGTACAGGGATTGATGATGGGATTAACTTCATGTAGGAACGTCACCAAATGACTCCTTTCTGACATGATTATTACATATGGTGCTTTGTAGACAGCGCCATATCTGTCCGCATGTGATATATACACATGGTAAATAATATCGCAACATCCCGTCCTTTCCATAATATCACTATGTTTCAATAAACCATAGCAAAAGACCGTATCCAAGAAGCCATCAGTCTTACTATCAGATCTAACCGACCTGAAAAACTATAGTTTATTTAGACAGCAAACGGGACAAAAAGTGACTCATTTTGCAGTGCTATAGTGGCATGACGTTAACGTACACGATCACTGGCATGATTCTGGCATGCTGTCTCTAAGGTATCACATAAGTATCAATAACTAAGCACAATATCAATATCTGGTGTAACTTCCGCCCAGAGCAACCACAGGACTGACCTTCGTCATCAATGACAGTATTGGACGTTAAATATGACATTGCGGCGCTCCATATTTTATTGAGGGCGAATTCCAACACATCAAGACTTTTATACTGCAGGGTCACTCTAGCGTATTCTGCAACCTATAATGTCCCAATCTCTGTGAGACTGATATCTGGACTCGTCGTGGAGTTGCGTCTCGTTGTACATTCAGACTTATTTTTGTCTGAAAAGCAGTTGTGTCTGTTTGTACATTACTAGCTCTAGGATGTTCCTTTATGCACATGCAGTGTTTCTTCGGCATCACATTCGAGCTCAGCCATTTCTCAAGGTCAAATCAAACGATCTTTCATCTGACCAGTTGACCATTCATAGTGACTTCAAATACCAGTGTCATCACTGACACCAAGGTGAACGTTTGGTTGTGCGCTAAGAGGTTAACAAAGGACTACGGCTTGGTACATAATAGGTTTGGGTATTGCCAACATGTTCGTATTGGGATGTATTGTGATGTGTGCTGGCGTATTGCAACATGTATTACGATATACTGTGAAAGTGTAACATGGGATCTAAGATAATCACCGTTTCCTCTCTTTTCGAACAATGCCACTGCCTACTCTCAGGACCCAGATGTAATTGTACATGATATCAATTGAAAATGTTTCCAAATAAAAGACTTTGCTCTATAGTTTGAAAATCGAGCACAAGCGTCTGCAGCGGTGTTCGCCAATTTGGTTTGTTCATCCTTTCAACAGGTACCGGTACCAATCTACTTTGGTATGGTCTATATGGTTTAAAAGTCACGCAAATGGAATTATATGACCATAAACATTCCTAGAACATTAATGCATATCAATACAAAGGAAATGCAAATTTTATGAGTCGTATAAAACAATAATTGCTGATCGTTTCGCGAAAAGCCAGAAAATGTACCGCGTCATGCTTTCGATTACGGCATATATACAGTGTCCCACGAAACCTATTCCTGAACTGTTTGCAGGCATTCTAGAAGTAGTAGGGAAGTGTTTATGGATGGTGAGCTTCTTTACTGTACGATGGCGACGTGTCGGGACAGATACCTGTACCGTTTTCAAACATGCTCATACGAATAAAATATGTTCAAGTATCTAAACCGAAACGTTGCCATTGTAGAACAAAGTCAAATGTTAAACCGTAAGACGATGCACGTGTTAATTGTCTACGCACGAACCAAAAACCCAGAGATCATGGTCAGACAGTCAACCAAGCAGTAAGGTCAATCGTCGTCGTCTCAAATAAATTTATACCATTTAGAAAAGCAGGGGATATTGGATTTACAGGATTGATAAATGCAAACGATGAGGCCAAGGAGGAAATAGATGAAGAGAAATTAAGGGAAAATGTAACAACTGATTCCATCCCTTTGGAAAAGGTTAATCTGTATGGATATATAATTATGTATCTCACATGCCTTGGCATTGGCTAGTGGTATGCTCGCAAAATGGAATATCCCCTACTTTTTTCAAATTGTATAAATTATATATGGTCATATCCAGCCTGATGAGGCTTCAGAGACAATGCCACCACATATGTCCCCATTGGACAATGGAAACTGCGTCATACTTTCGATTACAACATATATACAGTGTCCCGCATAGATCATTTCCCACGAAACCTATGATTATTCTTGAATTGTTTGAGAGGCATTCTAGAAGTTCTAGTGCTAACGTTTGGGGAGCCTGCTAACGTTTGAGGAGCCTGCTAACGTCTGAGGAGCATGCTAACGTCTGGGGAACCTGCTAACGTCTGAGGAATCTGCTAACGTCTGGGGAGCCTGCTAACGTCTGAGAAGCCTGTTAATATTTGAGGAGCCTGCTATCGTCTGACTAGCCTGGTAACGTCCGAGGAGCCTGCTAAAGTCTGAGGAGCCTATTAAGGTCTGGGGAACCGGCTAACGTCTGAGAAGCCTGCTAACGTCTGAGGAGCCTGCTAACATCTGGGGAGACTCCTAACGTTTGAGGAGCCTGCTAACGTCTGGGGAGCCTGCTAACGTTTGAGGAGTCTGCTAACGTCTGGGGAGCCTACTGAGTCTGCTAACGTCTGTTGTGGCGACCACCAATTAACACGTTCATCTGAGAATACTGGCTAAGACAATGTACAACATTCAATAAAACAAGCTCATGTGAATAGTGCCGGTGCTAAGCTCTGTTCTGTCAATATTTCTGTGTAGAGGTTTCCAGTTTAGTTGTTAATTGCTCACGCTCTCTCTCTTTTAATTCCGAGGATGACGAGAGTCAACATTCACATCCTGTTCCAAATAAATTTACTAGGTCATTTTTTCAGATGGAGCATCATTCCACACAATTTGTACCCTTAAAGAGGAGCTAACATGGCAAATGACACACCAATAATCTTACATTATTACTGACATGACCATATGACGTATCTGTCACGTGGTGCCCGTCCCCATGTGATAACGGAGATAACGTTATATCTGTCCTATGTGATAAAGGCGATAACTTTATATCTCTCCCATGCGATAAAGGAAGTAGCATCATATCGATATCGGCCCCATTTGCTAAAGGAGATAACGCCATATCTGCCCCCATGTGTTAAAGGATATAACGTCGTATCTCCCCAAATATGTTTATGGAGCCAAATGCCATATTTCCCCATGTGCCCCATATATAAAAAATGTGTCCCATAGACTTTTGAAACCTACGATTTGTTTGTTTGAGGTTTGTCACACTACAGGAACACATATAGAAAATGATACCCTGATTCTTTCAAAATTACGTTGACTGAAAAGTCCCTTGAAACTTGATTATGTTTTATCAAATTCATGCCTTCAAGAATTCGTGCGTGTAAGTACATAGCCAAATTAAGTTACTATTATTCAACCAACACAAGCAGACACTATATACGTAAACGCAAAAGCTGCAATGTAACTCACACAAAGTAGCCAATATGTAAACAGAAGCGAAAACACCACTTCCACAACTGTGGTAGAAGAGGAGTCGAGTGTACATTTCTGACTATCATGAGTATGTATACTTATTTGACACCGCGTTCAATTGTACTACACGGTCTGTAAACAATCGAGTCAGGGAGAGACAAGCTGGTGACTGATATCACGAACATGCACCTAGTTATGAATCACTACTGTTCAGTGATGATACGATTTTTTTCCAAAATGGCCGGTGTATCGCGGCCCACCGGTGGCACCCGGCATAATGATAAGCAAAGGCTAGTCAACGGTTCACATGAAAGAAAATCGAGAACATATGGTGAAAGTAAAAGTAGGGATTCGTATCGGACATCAGTGTACTGATGCAGCAAGTGTTAAAAGGCCACCACATGTCTACCACAAGGCCTTACTTTTGCACTGAATATAGTAGCCGTATTCTAACACCTTCTGACCAAGAGTCGCATGACGCTGTCTGAACACTTGTTAAAAGGAAGGTTCTTCATTGTTGTGTAATATAAACTCCCAATCCTGGATCAGTTGGAATGTTGCTGGAAAAACAAGAGTTCAACACTGGAAAATTGTATTATCCCTTTTGTCATATATATATTCAGTAACTGTATTCAGTAGGAAGGCCACAGGCACTTGTACAATATAAGACCATTGATTTGCACAACAACTAAAACAATTTTGTTTAAATTTACAACAATAGTGTGTTGCGCCACATCAGAGCTTCCTTAATATATTTTGCATACATATATATATATAGTTGCTGTTTTCACAATGGAGAAGGCGAATTAAAGAGTGGGAAGTTTTACAGGGCAATATTTAACATATATCTTGTTCGTAAATCATTGTATTGTGGGCAAATAACATGAAGTTTACCTCGTCTTCTAAAATGTTTTTGCAAATTCTCTTGGGATATTATTTTTTCTGCCTGCATTCTTTGTGATGTTCAATTCACCTAATCTTAAAAGTGATAAAAATCTTCTTAAGTCTCTATTATATATAGTTGACAAATGTGATTCCATGTTAAAAACACCTTTTACACTTGAATACAACTCTAAATTGGAATGTTCATTTAACATAGAAAATATACACTGGATGTTACAATCCTTAACTCGTTGAGAAAACTGTTTAACAAATAAGTCAGTGTTAACGATATTCTGAAAATCCCACGCATAACTAAAACCATAAATATACATCAATTTCTCACTTCAGTAATCCATGACTTGCGGTTATTATCATCCATTCGTTTTAACATAATATAGGTTTGTTTGGGATATCTAGTCTCTTCCATAATCAGTGGTTTACACCAGTATTTAACACATCTTATTATAGAATCGCAGTAAATATAATGACGACCGCATTCAGCTAAAACACCTGCATTAATTGTGTTATTACCAACACCAAGAACACATTTACAGTATTTCACATGAAATCTTTGTATAATTAACCACTCTTAAAAACCCTATATTTCTGAACAATACAATAGCATAGGCTTAATTTGTGTATCAAACATCTGAAATAGGACAGTGGGAGAAAGGCTTTTTAATTTATGATGAAGCTGTTTGATTGGAAGGAGGGCTCTATGAGCTTTATGAACGAGCGTCTGTACGGATTTTGACCAAAGTAGTCTGCTGGAAAATAAAATACCCAAGTAGCTGTAATAGCTTGTGTTTTTCAAATTTACATGGTTAAACATCCAATTTTCCGTCTTCTTTATTTTACCTCCATTGCGAAAAACAATTATCTCTGTTTTTGTAAAATTAACCTTTAAACCCCCTTTTTTGCAACAGTTTGATAAAATATTAATCTTTCTTTGTAAACCAAAAATACTGTCAGAGAATAGACATAAATCATCAGCACAGAATAGTAAAAAGAGCTGTAAAACAGCTGTACTTCAACAAAAATACCTCTTTCGTCCGATAATGTAAGATCCTCTTCAAGTTGTTTTACAAATATACTGAATAGTAATGGACTGAGTATACATCCTTGGCGTACACCACTCAAGGCGTTTTCCGTGACAAACGATGTAAGAAACCCCCTGTGAACCGAGCAAAACCAAACCAAGACAAGTCTAAAACAAGTCATATATTGCATGCTTAATAAGCAAAGAGAGCAAGGTATACACAGTCACGAGTCAATTTCACAATACTGATTTCAAATACAATACAAGTGAGACAAAATCTAAGGCAATGGGTCACACAATATGATATAGCAAACTCACCAAAGTTTTAGTGCGAGAGAGAAACAGTCATCCAGAATGTAACCCGGCGAGCGGTTTGACAGCAGTTTCAGGCGTTGACAGATGCAGAAAGATATTACTCCAGTAATGTGTCCCCGTCTCAACACGGCAACTAGCCTTTGCATATATACTTAGTCATTTCCCGAAAGCTCGGGCACATACGACCATCGCCAACACTGCAGAAATCTCTAGCCGTCTCCCGAAAGTAAAAATAGAAAATAGAAAAAATAGAAGATGCTAGATTGTTCGTGTTGTTTTTTTTCTTTCAATTCACATGACACTGTCACATATTTTAGACAACCTGTCCTCGACCACTGAAGATAGATACAAACGTATATCTGTTATATTTATATCAATGTTTATTTACAAATGCCTCACGGATCAAGGAATGGGGTTTCTCCTGAGGTTTTTCAAGTGCGATAGTTGTGTGCGAGGTTGAAACGTTTTGTCAGAACTGTACTCGGTGTGTTCTGGGAATTAAAGAAAATCCTTTGAGCTTTTCTAAATACACATTCCATCAATTCCATTTTAGTACATTTTGCCGGACCAAGCAATATATCTCCCAATGTACAGATTTGTACGTAGTTTTGGAATCCAGTACGCAAGAGGAATGAACAAGTTTCAAAGTGAAGCCAAAAGTTGAAAGCACCTATTTTTGGTAGAATAGTATTTCAAATTTGAATAGCTGACGAAGGTTGCTATTGTCAGCAATGAGCACGGTACCTGTGGTTATATGTTCTAAACGTTTGCTACAAAATAATTAGCCTTGGCAACTACCTTTATCTCCTGATCAGAAACATGCAGTTTTTGTCTGATTCAGGAAAGAGAGCTTCTATTTAGCAAACTGCTTCGAGGCAATATCAGTAACCAAACTCTTCAGTTTTCACTTTGGACTTTTGCTGCCTTTAGATCCATTCATCAGCAAAAAATTGCAAGAATCGTCGCAAACCTTTTACCGAACAAGTATTTTTAATGCCTACAGTCTCGTCCCCACTGTGTGAAGGCCTAATGTTTCCTGTAGAAGGTGAGCCAGCAAAACGGTTTCATCTGATCTAGTGCTGTTCTTGTGACCATGACAACATCGACGCCTTTGGGATGCCGGAAACAGACTCAGATAAATTGAAGGTAGCAGTTCGTCTGTTAGAAAGACTTCCTTTAGTTTGTCATCGCATCCACATGACACTGATGTTCATAGCAACTGAATCGAGTAATTTTCTCGAGCCACTTTGTAAGGTTGACTCCATCTAAGGCTAATAGAATTGTGGTACATGTATATATAGTTTCTGCTAGTGTAATTTTCATGCAGAAAATGGAGAGATGTTCAGATTGGAAATGTATGTAGACACGGTTGGAAACATTTCGATTGATGTCTGATTTGATCTGCCTGACTCGTGTCGATAATTTCCTTTCTGTCTCTCAAACACAATTCACAAAGAGTACATTCTGTGATACAGGACCGGTTTTGTTCGATATGTCTTTAAATGATTTGTGCAGTACGTTTCAGCTGTCAAGTGCGGTTTGAAGTGAGGATCCCTTATCAAAAAGGGAGAGTATACGGCGAGTATATGGATGACAACTTCTTTAACTAGACGTTTCAAAGGCTGCATCTCGTAACTTCTTCAGGCTCCAGAAGAATTCACAGGAAGTGAAGAAGAAGTAGCCATCCTTATACCCGTCTTATGTATTCACCAACTTCTAAATGCCTTTCAAGAATCTCAAAACAGCAAAGGTTTAGTAATTATGGATATGGATTTGAAAGATCAATAGTAATGTTTCTAATGAATCTTTGTCGTGTAAACACACGTCGCATTTATGTTGAGCCCATACAAATGGTCAGTACATACCAAGCAGCAGGGGCCATTACGTAGACAAAACAAATTGTCACTATATAGGGAACACAATGGGTCACTTTGTAGCCTCTGAGGTGGGGGTGGGTCGGTGGGGGAGCTGTCACTACGACCTCACCTCCAATCTCACCCACCCCCCAGACAATCACCCACACACGGTGGAAGGTGGGGACGATATATGACTATGACGTCCACACGGGCAACACCGTAATCACTGCGGTGCTATTGTTGAAGGTAAGAACTGTTGTGGAAAGGTTGACCTTTCTGGTAATAAGGACTTTACATGACATACATCTCTGGGATTGACACTGGGCCATTGGCTGTGTCTGGGGATTGATATTTCACACTGTGGCTAATTGCAGGACAAATACAGCTATGTCTCCAAGGTCGCTCTGGTTTCACGATGACGTTAACCATACGTGTGTTACACGTACATAACAGGATATGCCTTTCTGGATAAAGACCAGCATTAGGGTGCTTGGTCTCTTGATATCAAACTAAACTGTTAATCCAAAATAGTTAATTGTGGAATTACAATATGTAATTACAATAGAAATACTCTTTCCCCTCAACACAAAGAGTATGCCCGTGTATACCGTACAGGTTTGCCCCAAAAAACTATATCTGTGAACATCATATAAATGTTTAAATAGACAGAGATGAACAATGTGGATATATGAGAGAGACTATGTTGGTGTCTGGAGACGCACCGTCAGTGCAACCATCACATCATTGAAAAGTTCCGGAAATCATCATATATTCCATCGAAGATTCGATAAATGTCAAAATATTGACAGTCCGAAAAAGCTCCACTCTTTTAGATTAAACATTGATGACTCGAGTTAAAACCACAGTGTGATGCTCTCTCATCTTACGGAAACTTTTCCGTTGAATATCATTCATTTGTGAGTCCCATTTGGTCAGATGTCTTGATATCTCCAGCAAAGATCGCACTACAGTGCTGACAGTAGCAACTGCCGCGAGCCATCATTCAATGAGAGATGTGTGGGAGACTAGCTTGTGTATTTAAGGAACTAATTCGCCTGTTGACTGCTATCGACACGCAAGAAATTACACCACTCTATGATATTAATGCACCCCTCTGAGCAGCGAAAAGCCCCTGACTTAATAGATGGAATACAGTTTGGCAAATTACATAGCAAGCCTGTAAAAACAATGTTATTAACAAAACTGACATTTCTGTAGGGTACTATGTCCGTATAAAAGTTGGAAAGGACTTTTTTGACAGGATTCCTTCTTGAAAAACAGAATGATAGGCTCTAGGACAAGGATTGCTGGCATCACTGGAACGTGCCGTATAAAAACTTTTGCAAACTGAATTAGCTTTTTTCACACATAACCAATCCTTGTTTAAACACACACAACCCAGTTGACTTCTTGTATAGTAACATATACGATCAGTGGTTATACTTAATTACATGTAATCATATTATTATTCTGCAAGCTGGTACTCTGATTGGAACGTCATCGCAAGCTGGTTATGTCAACAACGTGATGTAACTGATTGGCGAGCGGCCACCGAAGACAAAAATCGCAATTCAGTTCAATAATTTACAAATCCATCTTAATGATATACGCCAAGGACATTTGGAACATTATCGTCACGCAATCCGACTGAAACCGAAGGGCGTAAAAGCTCTGCAATGAATAAACACCAAATTTGTAATTTTAGGACAATAATTGTCCTTTTGTGGAAACGTGGTAAGTCCAACGATGCCGTATGCATGGGATTCTGTCTGAGGGTGATCAGCGAATGACTGATTGTATCTGTTTGAGGGCCATTCTCATGATAGCCGTATTCCCCTTGTCCCTATAGTAACAACAAAACGGACATCGTCTCTAACCTTGTGTGCGGGTGATGATGATAGCTGCAGGGGATTTTACTTTATAATTCAACATATCCACTAAACACCAAAACATACGTTACCTTCCTATCTTTATTAATAACTTAAAGTTATCAAAGATATGTTAGGAGGTCTTAGTTTTCAAGAAAGCTTAACAGCACAGTCTTATGCAAATCGCGAAAACAAATTCGACTGACTATAATACAACAAATCGGTACGCTCTTACACTGACTAGCTAAAAAAAATACAAAATGACGTGTAGAAGAAAAATCGATGAGTATAAAGCATACACACGTGTACATCTATTTAGCTATTGCACATTTGTGTGCTCATTTGGGCGACGTCGTTAGACACACAATACACGCCTGCGCACAAACACGGACGAGGAACAATACAGCAAATACACGTGCTCATATACTGAAATGGATGAGTATGAACACCAGCTCACATTCGACATTGATATCGATACTAAAACCTGCACCGTATCACCGATTACCAAAATCTATTTTGCTAGTTATTTTCAGATCAGAAGATATACTACAAGAGAAGGTCACCTGATGTCAATAGTACAGGAACTCGTTGACCCCCTCACTTCCGGTACTATGCCATTAGGCCGGGATATTTATACGTCCACTCAATGAAACCCGCTTTCGCTTGTGTGCCTTAGCAAGGAAGAACTCTTAGCTCTTCCTTGGGAACCAAAATACTGCAGAAATCTCTTTTCATGATTTGCAAAAGTATGCGCACGTTTGAATACAGTAATTTCCTCTTAACTTCAAACGGTTTTGAGTTTAACCGTTCCCAAATCTTTATTTCAGTATTGCAGAATTAAGAGGACAAGATCTTTATTCTGCTATATGCAGTATTGAGTTATGAATCCACTGAAGTATAAACTTTAACAGGAATTAAAAAAAACAGCAATATAACTGTGAACACGAAATAGGGATTAACAACCAATAAATTAACAGCTGTTGACAGTCTGCTGTAAGTGACAGGGTACAAAATACACAAATGTAATAAGTTATGATCGCTTTAGGGCTTCGTGTTTCACAGTAGGATGAGATATCCATGTTCATCAGGTGTCCTTGGTAACGTTAGCATGATAGAAAAGACTGAATTGTTTTCAGTGTATTTAGTGTTACTTACCAGCGTCTAAAATGGCACTCAGAGAGTTATTCTTCAACAGACACTCGTCTGTGGTGTGTGAGTGAGTTTACGCCGCTTTCAATGGGCTTCGCGTATTGTACCCATGTCGGGAATCGAACCCCAGTCTTCAGCGTGACGAACGAACGCTCTATCTACTAGGCTACTCCACTTCCTGTCGGTGTTACATTGCTATAGGATTGCTGGCAGAACGTTAACAAACGTCCGGTGCCATTATTGGCGTTTAATGAACTCTTCACCAGTATTTCAGAAGAGATCGTTGGCATTGGCGTTTATGTAGTTGCATTGGTGTGCTTTGAAGGAAATGACTGTTGGCATCGAAGGGACATTCATAATTTCAACATTTTTCGGATGAACCTGTAAACAAGTGTTTGATATGACATAGTGGCAAGAGTATGAGTAAGTGAGTTTAGTTTTACGCCGCACTCAGCAATATTACAGCTATATGGCGGCTGTCCAAGGGTACATGAACAACGGTTCATTGAACGGTGAGGCTACGATAACTGACCGGGCATGTATGTTCACAGTGGAAGCATCATCCTTTCACTAAACAGTTTCATGTGTTGGACCAAATATTCTGCAAATGATCTTTGCATCAGTTGTGACAAAACATTCTCAACTGTACACCAACTTTTATATGGTTACTCATGCCGGCGTCGGCTCCCACAATATGGATGAATCATGTTGACGAAGAGAGCAAATTACGACGAGCGGCAATGACAGATGTAGAGTGATAGCTCATATTTTATGCCACACAACACGATTCAAACAGGATCAACTTATTCTGCTGCATGATTCGCCATTCAATCGAGAGTGGAGTTTCAGTAAAGTGAGGCTAAAGATCTTCGACATCGGCGAGTAATATTTTAAAGTCTGTTCTTCTGTAATAGTGGCTTTAAATTGTAAATGTTACTCCGAACTTTCGGAGTTAGTAATTTATAATGACATAGAAGGACAGAGCCCAAAGTCCGCCCGTTTGACTTTTCATCTATGATTGCCAAGTGTTTTGGGAAGAGTAGTCCGTTGTACAATTATGACTATATCGTAAGTAATGACACCCGGTATTCGGATACTGTGAACGTAACTATTCCAGACCACGTCAAGAATCATCTGTCTGGAGGCGTATATGCATAGATATCTGATCCAGAGTGCCATTGTTTGTCAGTGGGATAGAACTGGCTCAAAGACAATTATGGAACCACAATCAGATCATTAACTTATTCCTACTCACTTTCAGGAAAAGTGGAGGATTACTTTCACAAGGTGCCTCAGGATGCCTCAATTATTATGCCATTTCATAGTATGAACTTAAGGAAAGGTAACAGCGGCATACTGCTAGGTCAAATGGAGAGCTGCCACAGCTGCCAAAGGTCAAGCATGCGTTCACCCCTCACCACCACCTCACCACTCCAACCTACTTCAGTACAAAGGACAAGGATGCGGTCGTTGTACTTGACTTGAAGATAACCATGTTTGTGAACCTTGTCCATCTCCTATGTCTTTGAATCTCTAATTACTGCTATCATTAAAGCAAATCTATATGCCGTAATGACACCAGGCACTGACCTACATCTAGCAGCACAGTGCAGTCATGCAGGTATATGTCTGTCATTAACATCGTGGTACCGACGTAGCTGAAACTGATGCTCACCTGACCATGCTTCCGGGATCAAAAACATAATTAAAGGATGTTAGAAGTATTTTTACATAGAAAACCTGAGTGACATTATGTTCTATTACATAGATTTCAAAGCACGGGCAAACTATCGGTGATATTCACCAAATGATCAAATGTCCACAGTGAAAACATCGATTGAGGTTGTGCCAAAGAAATTCCAATTACTAAAGGTTTTACTAATTGGGTAGATTTCTGATTGCAAATTTATGATTTATTTTCACATGTTTTCGTCGCTGCCTTTCCTTTTACGAGCAATGAAAACGAGGCCGATTATTCCTGGCGCCGTTCTAACTGACATGATAGCAACCATCTTTGTTGGAATCGAACTTGGACACATCGCTACTGAAAACACTTTAGTTTCTGTTCCATTCAGCCATATCAAGAGGAAGCAATGCGAACTATTCAGTAACTGCTGATGTAATTACTGATGGGGTAGCGACCGTGTCTAATATTCTGATTCTCGAATCATCAAATGAATGAAGAGATCAGTTGCAATAACATATACTGTGTTCCTGTTTGCTGCCATTTACTGAAACCATAATTTCCCCAAACGAAACTAACATGTTCTGTATGAGAAAATTCAACCCTCTAGCCATACAATGTAAGCACTATTGAAATGATCCTCTCCAGAAAATGTGAGGCATGTGTTGTAAGGGTTAGTTCAAAGGTAAACAGGGGGAATTATGTCGCCATGTATTTAACAAACATTTGAACTATGCGGACAATATGAAGTCCAGACATTGGATTGAGGCAAATTGAGTTAGGATCACATCTTTTGAACATCTTCACGATGTTCCCTGTGGTATTATGACGTTTCCACGGAGTACAACAATTCAACAGTCAGCTTTCCCGTTTTGTGACTCAACATAGCACGAGGTCTCACCGTTGCTTTCTGCCATCTTGGCTGCTTGGCTTCTGAGATATATAGTCGAATATACGATTTCTACAGAGATTTCTTTCGACAATTATTCAAACATTCTGTGATCGGAGTTCTATGTGAAGCTTTCAAATGTTTTTTGTTAGAAATGTGGAGGACATTTCCAAATGTTTCGTAAATGTCTTAAAAACGATGTCCGATGTAACTTTTGGTTTTGACTTGTAACACATGTTTCGTTGTATTTTCAGGTGAACAATTGACATATGTATAGTATTTGCATTTTGCTTTACCCTTTGTTTGTCAACAGTATTGTGGATAACGCTCGCCTGTTCGCGGTGTCGTCACTCGTTGATGAGGATTCATTAACAGGTGCATTAAATGTATTCTGAAATGTGACCACGTAGGTTACGTTGCCTTACCAACATGATTCACTTTTTACCTACTGACGTCTGCGTGGTATCTTTACCTACTGACGTTTGCGTATGTCTTTACCTACTGACGTCTGCGTATATCTTTACCTACTGACGTTTGCGTATATCTTTACCTACTGGCGTCTGCGTGGTATCTTTACCTACTGACGTTTGCGTATGTCTTTACCTACTGGCGTCTGCGTAGTATCTTTACCTACTGACGTTTGCGTATGTCTTTACCTACTGGCGTCTGCGTAGTATCTTTACCTACTGACGTTTGCGTATGTCTTTACCTACTGACGTTTGAGTATGTCTTTACCTACTGACGTCTGCGTATATCTTTACCTACTGACGTTTGCGTATATCTTTACCTACTGGCGTCTGCGTGGTATCTTTACCTACTGACGTTTGCGTATGTCTTTACCTACTGGCGTCTGCGTAGTATCTTTACCTACTGACGTTTGCGTATGTCTTTACCTACTGGCGTCTGCGTAGTATCTTTACCTACTGACGTTTGCGTATGTCTTTACCTACTGACGTTTGAGTATGTCTTTACCTACTGACGTTTGAGTATGTCTTTACCTACTGACGTTTGCGTATGTCTTTACCTACTGACGTTTGAGTATGTCTTTACCTACTGACGTTTGCGTACGTCTTTACCTACTGACGTTTGCGTACGTCTTTACCTACTGACGTTTGCGTACGTCTTTACCTACTTGCGCTTGCGTATGTCTTTACCTCCTGGCGTCTGCGTGGTATCTTTACCTACTGGCGCTTGCGTATTTAATAAGTGAGAGCAGGACACGTCTACCAGGAACAAGCCAAAATAGAATATAGGAACACAAGTGATATAACTATTCGTTAATTGTGGAAATGTCATCCACATCTACCTTCAAACGATATTTTGGAAGCATTTGGGACTTTCAAAGTGAAAGCATTTCGCTGTCAAACATGAAAGGATGTATGAGGATATTTGATGCAATGAGATGTACTCAAGCGTAGTATTATAATATTGTTCGTGGACAAGTGACGCAGGATGTCTGGTTAAACATGCTGACCAAATAGATGCAGGATTAGGAAAATGTAACTTGCAGTTTGTTACTCGTTTTGGTGACCTACTTCCGTCAGAATCTGGTGTTTGATCGCGTTGATTATAGTTGTTAGTGCCAAGGTGTCGGGTGAAAGATTGACCCTTTGGTTTTTAGTGTAGAGGGTCATGTTCATGAAGCAATATGTTGGGACCATAAAATACCAGCTGCTTTCAGTTGTAGACTGGGCACAACAAGGCAGCAAACTCCAGGTCCTAGACGAATATCTCCAATCATTATGGGCAGTATTTGTTGAATTCAGACAGATAGCAAATTTGTTTCCCTTCCATCGTTGTCAATGGCACCGTCTGAGTGTCAGTGTCCCGCGCTAGACTTCATCCTCTTCATTACATTTAGCATAAAACCTAGCTTGTGAGACTTCAATACCACACGTTATAAGAGTCTATCATACCCGAAGGTTCTTGATTCTGACATCTGCCGAACAGTTTCTGATGTTAACATATATCATAAAAATCTTTGAGGTCTAACTGATGTTATGAGATAACCAAGCAAATATTTCATATCGCGGATGATCTAGGATTTGGAAAACTTAATGTGACAGATAATTCACGAAAATGCAAGTGGGGATTCACTTTTGAATAGGTTGCCATGGACGGTGTCTGAAAAAGGGTGTGAGCTCGCACATCCCCATGACCTTTTATTCGACTGTGTGAGTGACTTGTATGTTCTGTATGTATGGCATCGTAGTCAATATCATTGTCCTCTCCACACATCCAGTTTTTCTGCACGTCTCTGTTTTGATATATGTACATCTGCATGTATGTAAATCACTGTTCTCACATCTCGTCGCATTTTAAGATGTGGAAACATTCATCTCCTTACAACAAAGTATCTAGGTGGCTAGAGTTATTGTTTGACAGTTGAAGGTAGGCTTGATCCCATGGTGGCGTTATAGCAGACGACGTCTAAGGACAGTCCTTTTTGTTACCCGGACTGAAATGATTGACTGCGTGTCACACGTCTTCGCGTGGTATTCAGTCGTATAACTGAATATCGCAAATGAGTTTCCCTATCACCTATAAAAAAAACCGGTTGGAACAAACTAGCACTTTCAATAGTCATACAGGGATAGCAAAGATGCACACAGAGCGAAAGTATTTTGTGTCATGCACAAACGGATTTCTTCCAGGAAACAAGCTAGTTTATCATATCATACCATCTGTATGCGTTACACAGTGTCAAGCGAAAACCAATTACTCACAAAGAAAACTTGCGTGACTCCGCCGATTAGAATAACAAACGTATTCAAATCACCATTAATATGGGTATCACTGGCCGATAATTACTGCGCTGCTTATCTTCAGCAAATCATCTTCAGTAAATTAGAGTAGTACTACATGAGCCCCCCGCGCCCCAACATGCAGATGATTGTACTGGGTGTCCGGTTCGCTGCCTCCACCAGTGGGATAGCTTATGATGCGCAAGGTTATCGTATGATACGCTAATCACACAACACAACACCGGCTGTGTGTATCTCCATGTAGCTGACATCTGATGACCTCACGAACACGTCTCAATCAACATGAAAAAACCTCGAAAACAACATGATCACAATTGTTTTTTTCGTGAACTCATCATTGCTAATTAAATCTAACAGGCCACGATAAATTCTCGTAAACGCGAAGGACACTCCATGCACGTGTATGGGGGTTCCCACGTTGTGCACGTGCTTCCCATGCATTGTGCTTGCGTGTGGTTATAACGTGAAATAATGCATCAGACACAAGAGGAATGTCACTGTAACGTTCCTCAATGGGTTTTGTTTCTACCAGACTTCAAAGTTCAGGTTCCCTTAATATGAATGCAGGATTCAAGATGCATCTAAGGTGTATGGATGAATGCGGGATGAACTTTGTATTTCGACATGAATGTAGGATATAACACGTGTTTAAAGGTGGTGTGAATGTTGGATATGTACTCTATTTAACGGTGATATGAATGTGTGATTCATGATATCTTCAAGGTGGTATGAAAGTGAGTCACATGGTGTATTCCAGGTGGCATGAATGTGTGATTCATGATGTATAGAAAGTGGTATAAATGTGGGATACAGGATGCATTCAAGGTAATATGAACACGGGTGCGATGCACGCTGAATACAATGTATACGAACGTACCGCATGATGTATTAATTGTGGTATGAACATGCGATCTATGACGTATTTAAGGTGTTATAAAATTTTGATTTAAGGTGTATTTAATATGGTATGAATATGCGGTACATGATGTATTTAAAGTGGTATGAATGTGATGTGCATGATGTACTCAAGGTGGTATGAACGTGTCGTACATGATGTATTCAAGAAAAAATGAACGTATGATACATCATCCATGTGGCTGTCGAACTGATATACGTGATACACAAGGTTGACCCGTGTCGTAAAGGGGTGGACTCGAAATTGATCAGATAATATGTTCACACCACCAGATCACTAACTTACCCTTCATTCATAACTATCACATAAGTTCATTCATGTTTCCACAATCAATGAGTGACGTCATGTATGGTGACTGTGACGTCATCCCTCCATCCACAAACCCAGTTTCGGTTGTTTCAAAGACAGCGACAACCCATGGTCGGCAAAACCTCAACTGCTTATGAGCAGAAACGTTCTCCAACTGAAGAGACGCAGTCCGTTTTATACGACTTAACAATTAACACAGACGCCTTAAACCCTTCCTGCACATCTAAAGCAAAACATCATGTGTCTGCCTTAGCTTTCACCACTGCAGATGACCATTGATTGGAGACTGAATAAGCGAGGTGTTGGATTTGACAATCTCTCAGCTAAAGTTTCAAGCTCTTACTCCCAGCCCAAATCTGAGGCTACTTATCTTATTAGATGCCACCAATGATACTCTCAAAATGTATGAACTTAGACTGGAAAACAGTCCGCAAAGTCTTTCTTTAAGGTGGTTGGTGTGTACAAAACGTCAAAAATCGCACAAGAATCAAAAGTAAAGTATTCCTAACGTGAGCAATATAAAAATCCCACAATCATTCTCTCCCGACAGATACCAATTTTACGAAAGTTGTGAACATTCTAAAATATCTGAACTCGCTTTCTCTCGCCTTTGCCTTTCGTAAAATTGTCTTATTCATCATTTTACACATAATTTGTCAGAAACGCGCACTCAACAATCTTATATATTTCTGTTACACAAACCCCCCTTCTTGCCATTCCCAGAACTTCTTGCCATTTGTGAACTTCTCACAACGCCAGGGTGAATATTTTGTTCATTAGTTCATAGGCACTACCACGTAGCAAAATGGATCTTACATACTTTGCATTCATCTAGCACTACACTAGTGAGGTAGATGATTGAATGCATTCCCTTTTTAGTTTAAGGGATACTTCAAGAATGAACATTTAATTTAACACTATGGTTAATTTGCGTACAGCCTGGAAAAAATCAACCAACGTAAACAATCATTACCAGAATGAACCAATGTGACCTGTTGATAAAAGGGTATCTAAATACTTCACAAGGCGATTTTAATAAAAACTTCATACACAGGCTTTGTGGAAATAACAACCAAAACTTTGAGTGCATTTGAAATTAAGGACCTACCTGTGAGAAAGTTCCGCACCGTGGTATTAGAAACTTGCTTTTCCCGAGACCGATTGACTTTAGGGCGTGTCTATCACACCCCTCTACATTCCGTCACACCCTTGCTCACCCGTCGCAGCTAGATAGCAACTCCACCTCAGACATGAGGTTTAAAGTCGTGTGTCGACACCGTGTTGATGCTGTTGCTAGAAGGTCCGGTGTGCTGGCTGTCAGACGATCAATGAAAACGGCAAGACAGTGTGCGGAGTTTGTCCCCGCACGCAGCTAACGAATAGTGTGACATTGCTTTGTGGGTATTTGAGGGAGGGGAGGAGCAATTGCAAGTGTCATCTTGGAGAGATTTGCGGGGAATCCTTTGTGTTATTGCCAAATGAGCGCTGGAAATATTTTGATCAATACCATTATAACTGGGAACGTACTCACCATTACTGCTATACGGATCAGACACATGCTACGCAGTAATGACAGTACTTGTGATGATCAGGGATGTTCATGATGAAACAAAATACACACACCAACGTTAACATATTGCGAAAACGTAGCTAGGAAAGTTTTGGAAACTTGTTCCTCAATCCTAAATAAAAATTAAAAACAAAAAAAACAAAAGCAAAACAAAACAAAAAAAACCCCAACGAATCAGCAATCTAAAAGCCATATTTAGTAATATATGGAAACTCATCAATGCTCGGAAACACTCGTTACTGTCGACGTCAAAGTCATAGACATGAAGCAACATTTTCCTCATATACAACCCGGAACAGAAATATCTGTGCAAGATAAGTTAGCATCAACTAACTTAAAACGTGTAAGTTAACTGAATATACATCTAAATATAAGGGATAGAGCACTGTAAATATATAAACCTCCCCCCCCCCCCAACACATACACACACAAAAACCATACCCAAACAAACAAAAAACAACATCCAGATAATAAGTCGCGATATTCCGATGAAACAGGTATGACAATAGTGTTCATAACTCACCGAATAAACCACGTAAGGATAGTACATCAAAACGTTAAAAAATACACCACAAAACATTTTTTAAAATGGCAAAATTAAAAACATATATTATATATGATTTGATCATAATTAAATGGAATTAGCCATAATCAACAGGTGTTGATTTCACGAGGAAGCCTGAGGACAGGCAACTGATGAAGACAGTTATGAAAGTTGGCTGTAATGGATTTCAGTTAGTGTGTGAGTCTATTTTTTACGTCACCGTCAGCAATATTCCAGCTATGTGGCGGTGGTTCGTGAAAAGTCGAGTGTGGACCAGAACATCCACTGATCAGCAGTATAAACTTCAGTCTACACAAAAGGGATACGATGACATGAGTTAACCAAGTCAGCGAGCCTGACCACCCGATCCCGTTAGTCGCCTCTTTCAGCAGCATAGGTTAGTAAAGACCAATCCAAACTCGGATCTTAACGGGTTTGCATCCGGTAGAAGTGCAATTTTAGTGAAGGAAGGGCTAGTTGAGGTGTGGTATGATCATAGCATAGAACATCGACGAGCATCATTTCAATAAAAGACGCTCCACGTGAAATACATCCATTTGCATAGCCACCCAAAAGAATCTGAAAACCGTGAAAATCTGCATAAAATTGTTATGCGAGTGAAACTGAATGGAACAGGAAATTGATAACGACCACATTTAAACACTTTCCTTAAGCCGAGAAGAAAACTGCGTGCGTGGCAACATATAATCTAATTTTGCCTGGTCGTGCCCCAAGGTCATTGAATCAACCCTACATACATGGTTGTAGCACTAAAGACTGTCGTGGAGTGATGACGAGGTTGTGGGATGTTCTGGTAATGTATCTAAGTGCAAGGCCTTACACCTTTTACTCTTAACACGAACTACCCTCACACATCCACTACGTCTAATCAACATTCATCGATTCAATATACCACTCTGTCTTAGATCACTGTTAGGGGGAACAGTGTATATTTATTTACTTAAAATTGAAGACAAACCCGGCGTCATATCCACTAAACCTCCTACGTGTTTGCATTCAGTGGTTATTGAACTTCTTTGTCAGTATCTCAGACAATTGCAACTGGGAATCGTGTTCTATATGTTACTTAGTAGCCTGCTCGGTCACAAATGCGAATGGCCGTCGGGTTTAATAATTGCATTGACAAGAATATTCATAAATCAAATGTCTGTTATCAGTTTGAAAGAGTAATGGCTTTTTTCTCCGAACGTCACGAAATAATAGTTTTAAAAAGTCAAACTCTTGAATTTAAAACTTCCCAATTCGTCATGCCAATAGTCAATATAATATTGTAAGAAACCTTTCTCTTAGCGCCTTCATCCCTCTTTCCAGATTCCGGTTCAACGGAGTGAAAGAACAGGGGGATATTATTCCATATGGAATACTTACAGTTACCTCCCCTGCTTCACTCGCCCATTACCACAGAAGTGTTTTTATGTAGAATCAAAGTTACGAAAATTCTAACACTAGCGACGACAGACATGACAAATAAGTTCGAACATGTTCATGATACAATTAGGCAATATGGTATTTCTTTTTAATTTCTGCTTATTGTTGTTCCGTCACTCCGTTCGATCCGAAGCTGGCAGGGGTAATGGAGGCGAACAACGATCTGAATACTACGCATGGAGCTTAAAATCTTGAATAAAACATATTTCACGCGAGTAATTGTTCAACATGGGGTTGGAAATGTGAGAGCACAAACCAGTGAAGAAATGAGTATATAATTTTGTTGGTGGCGGCATTTCATTTTGACATGAAAAATATTTTTCGAACCGAAGCGAGAGAAGTACGTTGCCAACCTTTGCTTGCTTCGCTCGCATGTAAGGAGACTGGTCATTTTCTCTATGCTGCGCATCTCATTTGCGCTACAGTTTGCCTGTGCTCAGTTGTAACTGTAACCTTCCCCTAGAATCAGATCGAGAAAACCAATCGTCAGTGTTATTTTACCACAACGCATTCCGTTGCGCAGCGGCAGTGGTGCCGTGTGCAGCAACGGGGAGTTGTCTTGGGTGATGTGACGAATCTCGTTTCCCTCCCTACGGAGACTGGAGGACACGTGTGTATTGTTGACAGAATGAGCGTTATACCGGAATCGGTCCGATGCATAAGAAAAATCGGTGTAGGAAGAGTCGTTTCGCGTGCATCATCTCTTATGGACGTAGAATGGATCTCGTTCATATCAAGGGACTGACATTCCACATGGTGTAATCGTGAAGAGCACGAACCACGTCAGTGCGCGTCTACAATCTCGCCCAGTGATTAAACCGGTTTCTATTCAACATGTGGGAACAATATATGAAACCCATCTCTGGTGTCCTCCATTCCCACTACTCCACCCACACTCAACCCCACCCCAAAATAACGTTGTCCCCTTGCGGGGAAGGTCACCGGAACTCGACTGAATAGGGAATTGTGGGATCAGATGGTCAGACATCACACAGGTCCATCGGATCTGCAATTACCACGCCAAGCTCTTCACAAATGATACATTTACATCCCATAAGGTGACATCTACGGGTATCTTGTCTATATCACAGTGGGCAGAATGTAGTGAGCATCAGCTGAATGACACCAAACACACATACGTGCTATTGAAGGAATAAAACATGAACCAGTGATGGTGATATCATATGTAATTTGCTTGAAAATGTATGGGTCGTTGCAGTTTTGAGTTGTAGACTGAAGTAAATAGTTTATACAAACATAACCGGATTTGCAAGGTGAAGTACACATGAAGAGAGTAAAAATGGATTTATATTAACCTGTGCTTGTCGTATGAGGCGACTAACGGGGTCGGATGGTCAGACTTGCTGACCAGGTTGACATCGATGATCATGCTGTTGATCCCTTTGTTGTCTGGTCCAGATTCGATTATTTACAGACGGCCGCCATATAGCCGGAATATTGCTGAGTACTGCATATAACCAAAAAACCACTCGGAGACTTACTTATTCACTGCAACGTGAAGGGATTTGGTTAGCAGATGAAATATGAGTATTCAAGAAGATTGTCCCGATTGTCAACGAGGTGCTTCTAGCAGGTTCGAAACCCAGTTGCTGATTCGCCGACGTTACTTGGCATCTGGTGAAAACACGGGCTAATTGGAATGGCGCTAGCGTCCAGAGAAATCATGACTAGACGGAGTTCGGCACTACGTTTTACGACTTGAGATGTGTCTATAAAAGCTCCACAAACGCTGTTCATTAATCAACACAGAGTATTTCTCACGTGTCGCCTTTAAGGCCCTGTAACAGTCATGAACACACACACGCACATGCAGTCTTGTTTTTCGGTTTGAAAATCATTACATTCAGGAGCCTGCAGCTAACAAGCCACAAATTAAACTGTTTGAGAGGCATTCTAGAAGTTGCTGGGATAAAGATGACAAGAATTTTTATGGATGATCAACTTCTTTATTGCAGGGTAGCGACGTTTCGGTATAGATTCTTATACCGTTTTCAGGCTTGAAAACGGTATAAGAATCTATACCGAAACGTCGCTACCCTGCAATAAAGAAGTTGATCATCCATAAAAATTCTTGTCATCTTTAAGCCACAAATTGTTCCGCACAATGAACTATAACACCTTAGGCATCTTAATCACGATCAACAGTGCTCTATATACAGACATACCGGACTTAAATATTTCCTTATGTGTTGCCATTGTACGTACGGTTACAAGTTAACCATCGTTATCCCCTCTAATGATGATTTATATGTCAGATGATATATATGTGTTAAGGATTTACGTGACAAATTCATTCAATACAGACAGAAGACATCAGTATTTACCAGATTTATACATGATACAAAATAACATTGTCAGTTAAAGGACGCCCGCTTGTTAAATGTGTTCAAGTTGTTCTATATATTCCTGATACACTGTATTTGTTTGCCGAATATTATCTTGACTTTGCATGCGTTTGTGATCGAAGCCTCATTTTTTACGAAATGACTATGTGGTATTGATCGGACAATGAAATCTGCGTTTAGATAATAGAGAGTCACTTTCTCGCTTTGATTTATAAGACAGTATATACTAAACAGCAAAAGAAACAAAATTCTAGATTTGTTTTTGTCACGTTTTTCAAGAGAGGGCATAAACATGAACGCTTTCATTTCTTCCAAACGTACGTTTCTTTGGCTGTTCAGTATATTTCGGCTGTCACTGGACATGTTGAGTGATGCTCGTGACAAGGCCGAGTAAATGATACATGAACGTTTATACCAAGTACCCTTGTAGGAAGATAGCAGGTCTTTCCCCAAATCAATACACACAAAAATAAACACCCACTTGCCAAACTGTATATCCCCTTCAGAATGAACCGAAAATGCCCGAAAGATATTCGTATCCCCATCAATACATACAAGAACTTCAAAACCCAAACAAAAACAAACAGAGAAATGCAAAGAGAGAGTCAACATCACTGAAAAACCGACAAGAAAATTGTTTTCAGCAAGAGAAGAGCAAGACTGGCTTGAAAGTCGACTCCAATAGGTGGGAGACTGTATCACACTAGCCTGGTATCGGTGTCGTGACAATTAGGGAAGGTCTGCCATTCAGGTGTCAATTGTATTGATTACAGGTGGAGAGTGGCTCACGAGACGCTCCTAATTATCAAACAATCGATTTTAATACAGAAGGGTCTGCCTGCAACATCAACTGCACAACAACAGTCTCCAGTTCATGTCATAATCAGGAAGTGGATGTGCTGAAGTGTATCAGTCATAGTGCGTTTTTGAGCACGTGCATCTTCTTCAGTCAGTAACCAAGCGCTTGCACTTTAAGTAAGACCCCATGCACATCATTTATAAGATTGCAAGTGGGTGTCAGACAATGCCTCGGTTGTACGTTTTAAGTGATATTTGCATGTATCAGACTGAGCTAAAATGTGTCCATATCGGTTTAGGTGTGTGTACACGCAAATCGTGGGTAAATGTGTCATTTTCACACCTGCATCGTTTAACCTATATAATGTAGTTGTTATGATGTTCACATGCATGCACGAAGTGTGTATATGCACATGAGAAACATAAAGTGGCTTCCCATGCATGACATCAGTACGACCATCAGCTGAAGCGAGTCTCCATGCTCAAATTGAATTGTAGCTGAACTAATTACCATGTTGTATAGTCTTCGCAAAACCAAGAAACGTGACATGCTGTATTGGAGTCTACTTACTGCATGCATATAACTGATTCAAACATGACATCATTGCTAAATTACGGTACAATTGTCATTTTACAAATTGCCAAAACATGATTATCCAGAAGGTGTTTGGTTAACACTATTAACACTTCCAGTATTGTTGTATTACTTTGCGATGGTCTGTCTGGACACGCTGAAGTGCCTTGCTGCGATGTCCGTCCTTGTAAACGGCTAATGGCCTTGTGTCGTTTAGCTTCGGTCAGTCTTTTCATTATTATTTATCAAGTATGCGCGACATTCTGACTGACATGTATAGGCTTAAACGGTTCTCTTCACTTGTGATTGACGAACCCAGCACTATAGTACATATGGATTATGTGTTCAAGTAGTGCTGGAATGTCTAGTCAAAACGTATAAAGTTTGTTTGTAGGATATAGTCGCACGGTGGCACTACATGAAAAAGTTTGTAATACCCCATGACATCACTTGTTTGTGTGATCCATTCATACACTTTCACGATCACTGGAATCTGTTTTGGTAGATACTCGAGTGAGTGAGTGAGTGAGTGAGTGAGTGAGTGAGTTTAGGTTGAAGCCGCTTTTAGGAATGTTCCAGCAATGCCATGGGCTTCACATAATGTATCCATGTGGGAAATCGAACAGGTGTCTTCGGTGTGACGAGATGATGCTTTATCATATAGGCTACCCCACCGCTCACAATTCGAGACAGATTCTCTGGCATTTAAATGTAGTGTGTTCCTATATATTGCGTGTTCATGGACATTCATTGGATGAAGTGTGTTTTCCTGCAGGTCGTCAAATAAAAATTGAAATGTTTTGTCATCAATAACATAAATTATTCAGGAGGTAATTCGGGTAAAGATCCGTTTTAGAATTGATCTTCTATACCGTATGTTTGTCGCAAGAGGCCACAAACGCGAGCGTAAGGTCAGTTTCGCAGATATGACTGACAAATTAAATAATCGCTCTTGCTGTTGATCACTGGATTGTCTGGTCCACACTCGATTTCTTACAGACCGTTGCTATACAGATGGATTAGCGCTGGCTGAGCCATTAAGCATCAAATCAGTCAACATACCACACGTGCACCAGTAAATGACGATACTGCTGTTAGTACGCGCAAATGGCCATTTTCCCATGATGTCAGTGTCACATTTCATGTTAAGCTCATCTGTTTCGTGACGACCTTAAATGAATTCTGCACGTTGTTAACAGCCGGTGAAGATAGATCTGGTGATAGTTCTGGAAGAGCCGGTTCTTCTTGTCAAGAGTTACAAGAGGGTAAGAAGACCACATCATCACTTTGTCAAAATAGGAAACTATTTTACACTTTCGGTGAATGTAATTAACAGAAACATACTCCATCTCATGCAAATCTAAAAGGATATGACTCAAATATCTAAAATGCAGGAAAGATGCACTACCGCAGATGTTATAACACTCGGTTACCGCATCCCCTTCTTCACTTGTGAGAAACACTGCTGTCGATCCCCTTCGCCCCACGCAAATTCGAAGCTTGCGACACAGGCGGGCTTTTAGCAGAGCTGCATGATTAGATCTTTCAAAATTCTAAATGGGTTTCCTTGATGTTAAAAGCAAAGTTTGTTTGATGAATTATTAATATGTCTGGAATGTTTGTGTCTAAGGTCTTGATCCCTCTCTCTCTTCTGTCATGAAATGAGACAATGGTAAGTTTAATTAAAATTGCAAATATTGAAAGGTAGAATTTCTTGCCAAACGTCACGTGGAAAATACATTTATTTCCGTTCATGATGTATAGAACTGAGACGTTATCAAATGTAATTGATACCGTATTGTGACGTTTACAGACGCCAAGGAAGAATCTTTCAAATAGATTGCAACTTCTCCGGTGTGTCGTGCAGAGAAGAGGAACTGGACAAAAATGAATATGCCATGTTTTCAAGCGGGAAAAATGTGTACTGAACAGGTAATGACTCATTTAATCCAAATCGTAGCTTTTATGAGTGTTGCTGCAACAGCTAGTCAGTTGTGAATCTGTCATATGAATTTGGCTTGTATCAGTATCAGATAACACACTCTTTCTATGGAAATTTTCTGCAAGATCCATGGAGGGATTTAGAATTCTATGTTGGCCCCGATTATGATCGTTTGACCTAGGAAAACCACAAACAACGAGCATCACTTTCATCAGTGCCACCATATTGTAATAGTACTCTTCGTGGGGGCATTTAACTCAACTCCTCTCGCACTTGGGGAGTGAGTGAGTTTAGTTTTACACAGCACTCAGCTATATTCCAGCTATATGGCGACGGTCTGTAAATAATCGAGTCTGGACCAGACAATCCAGTGATGAACAACATCAGCATCGATCTGCTCAATTGGGAACCGATGACATGTGTCAGCCAAGTCAGCGAGCCTGCCCACCCGATTCCGTTAGTCGCCTCTTACGACAAGCATAGTCACCTTTTATGGCAAGCATGGGTTGCTGAAGGCCTATTCTACCCCGGACCCTCACGGGTCGAAAAAGAGCAGTGCATTAACGATGTGCTTAAGGTTTGGACTACTAGTGGGAGAACCCACCCTGTTTTTCCTTTCTACATGGGAAACCTGCTGAACCCAACTTTAATACATTCCCACATTTGTCCATGGCAAAATGGACATGAGTAAAGGATATAGCGCACATATCAAATATGAAATAACATGAAATCTATATTTTAGCATGACAAAGTTCCAAGGGTATTTTTAGCAAGCAAGACAACCATGGCAACATTTGGAATGTCAGGATATTGTTTATTGAGTGACTATGCGATATTCTCTGGTTTTATCGAAAAACAAATGTCCCAGGAAAACATTGTTGCAATGTGAATTTTCTGGAAAAATATATAAACTCGTTGATAGTTCGAATATGGTATTGTAGACTGTTAAGCTGAAAAATAACATGAAATATCCGGTGCCTAACAATCATATGATGGGCTACAAATTCCCCTCTGTAGTTCACAATGCCATATTCATAACCCCAAACTTGCACATGTGCTATAGAATTTCTATCCACTTGACTACGTCATATGTGATATGTCGTGAAGTATTTTCCATTCCAATTAACAGTACATGTACTCATTAATCTTGTGGAAATATAATTATTTGGTGCGTGAGTGGTGCCACTGTTCTGAGATTGCCCTTTGGGACACCCAAATCATCCAACCTGCGTTTTACAAAGGTCCCCATTTGTACATGTTATTTTCATATTCAATCAAACAATGACATTCTATTTACAACCTCAGCAATTTCAGATAATTTGTATACTTTAAGACCATAAAACCATTTACAGCACTGACGCATGTTTGAAAAATTTAACCAGACTTGACATTAACAGACCGCCGTCATATAGATGGAGTATTGTTCATAGCGACGTTAAACAGCAAACAAAATGTCTGTGTTCATGGGTGTATAGTAGGAAGTCCAAGTGACGATGATACGAGCAACTGCGCACTGAATACGATGGAGTTTGGGCAGGACTGTCCATGACATACCAGTCTCCGTTGCAGTAATTCAGCTGTGACAAGACCAATAATTGTATGAGCTGCATTAGATATCAGGGATGTGAACATGCTGCTGATAGAGTCTGCAGTGAAGGAAGCATGACGTGCAGGTGTTGTTGACATGACTCGTCATGTTACCTCTGAGTTAAGATGAATTCCTACGTTCTTGAAAACTCTGGAGAATAGGATGCTTGAATGGCAACTCAGCGCTCTTCTTGATAATAGCTGATCGATTTCCCCCACTACCCCCCAAAGAAACAAAACGCCATTTTATATTTGTACAGGATCCTGAGTGAGCAGTCAGACCTTTCTGATCGAACCAACCTATATGAGGACCGTCTTGCCGCGACATGGAAAGATAAGACCTCTTTCACAGTCATTGTCAGCCATCTGACATCCACATGATACAATGGTTCCCGAATGCGGAACTTCAGATATTGACGTATGCCTGGCAGTACAGTCTGCAGGGAAACATGACAGAAGCTATATGAAAGAATGTTTTGGGAGTAAGAGTGAGGCTGGTGCTTAAATGTCTGAATGAGTAGTGTGACAGCAAATTATATACAGCAAATTATATACGAGATGCAGTGTAAAACATAGAAATATTCATTTAAAAAAAACCACAGACAACTATTAAATATGAGCGTTTTATGATTCAGACACAAAAATCCATTTAAAATAGTAAACTCGACTATGCCGATTCAAATGATGTTTCCTCTAACACCAAAGTGCTTCCGATTTCTACTTAACTAGGTGAAACCAAAAACAGCATAGCTCCAGGCAGTATGTTAGTCTGGAAATGACTATCTTTGAGCATACTGGATTCACATGTACACCAGAGTTGGCTTTGCATGCTTCACACCAAAATCATATTTCACTGGTTCACGTCTTTTTTCAGTTCCTTGCAAACGGGCTTCAACAAAGTCATAAACATCAGCGATCTTCTTTCGCCTAGCCTCTATTGTAACACTAAGCCAACTCGCGTTAATTTAGCTTAACCAGTGTAAGCCATTGCAGTTATTCCCCCACTTACCCAGTGTGTTCCTGCCTTAAATAGAGATAAAGAGTTGGCATGATGATGACACCAGAGAGGCATCAGTTAGTCGATATTGTTCACATAATGGCCTCCGTGATTGTCTGACAGAGACAGCCCAAGTAGCAGGTTAAACCACATGAGTGGAACCGGGAGAAGTGATGGACACCTACAGGGAGGTTATTATTACTGCTGGGATCAGGTTGTTTGTCTAGGCAAATAGAATCAGCTAGACCACCCATCAGAGCATATCAAGTTACAGCGTCCACGCAACGGCTCTCCAAATTGATGATGCAGAATAGTATATTATATTTGAGTCTTGGTTTGAAGAAGAGCTGTTGGAAAGCCAGTTTAGTATGATGATAGATCTTCTGAAGTTCAGATCTCGACATGGAAGATTTGACCTAGAGACAAAATGATCCGCTGACATAATCCCGTTCCATTTTCAGACACATTGGTGAAAGACATGCGACTTATTTTGTCACAGTTTCTTAGAAGCCCTTATGTTGGTGTTCAAAACGTTCGGTGCACGGCAGCCGTGACGTCACTATCCGAGGTAACATGGGTTCTGTTGGTAAATTTTACTACGCACGTATTTTATGCTCTTTTTGTATTGCCGCAGTTTCTGTAACAAACGGATCACTGTTACCCGATACATGTCGCTGAAATAACAATATTTGGATTAGTTGGATCATTTCCTGACTTGGAGACGTGGCAGGTTTTGTTAGAAGTATAATCGTCTTCAAGGTTCCCACCGCCACGCTGAAACTCGGATGCTCACTTCTGCAGCAGAGAACGGGGAAATGGTAGATGTCACATAATACTGTGTACTGAGTTGTCCATATTTCTCGAGTGATCAATGGAACAATGTTTGCCTTACCCACCATATGACACAGGCCCTGGCACCGTGGCGCAGTAACTATATATTTGCCACCAAATCAACTGTACACATAGGAAATCTATAGTAATATTTCGGAATCTTCTCCATAAACATACAGATGCAATCATCACACAGTAAGTAGTAGACTGTAAACATCTCTGCATGTGCTACATTTAGTGACATCAGTTATTTCGGCAAGGCCATGTACATTTGGATCGACTCAGTGAAGCACAAGAATGTTAAAATTTTCTTTCTGTTGAAAAGTGTGACCGTTGAAAAACGTGGACGACAAAGGAACTGCACAACATACCATGGCTAAGACTGCACAATGTCATGAGGCTATTGAGACAGGTTTTCTGAGAATGCCTCAACGTCGGATGTTTGTGCATTTCTGTTACAACGAAACTCCGTTCAAGACGGTAAAAGAATAATAATGAAGTTGCCGATAGTACTAGTGCCGTATGCTCACTCGACCAAGACAGAACGGGTGGATACAGTTGGCCCATCTCACGCATAGTTTACAGACTGCAGTGACCTTATCTCAAATGATTCCAGGGCCGCGACGTATTACCAGTCGACACATCCAGACTGAGTATCATTGGGGAAACTAAAGGTGGTGCCGAAATCACATCCGCCTTTAGTGGGGAACAGACGTAACATTTCCCTTAGTTAGACTCGTATTCTATCAGGAAGAAACTCCAAGTTAATCTAACCACGCCCTCGTTACAATTGGGAACATACGATAAAGGGAAGAACGCAGGTGTTCGCATCATTCTTTAAACAGGAGTTTTCATGTGAAGTCATCAGTACATCATACATTTTTGGGGCTTTGAACAAGGAGAGTTCAGCTCTGAACTGTAGACTTTCTCACACACGCATTAATTAATAATTTGTATTCTGTTACGCCCTTTACATGGCCATTCTGGAATTTGTCTCTGACCTTTATATCAAAGTATGTACATGTTTGACCTTCCACGAGATGGTCCGTAACTACTCTCAAAAACTAACCGGTCCTCTTCCTTCAACTTTGCCACGTTTATGATGAAGAATGTTGCATTGGTCAGGCCTAGAGGACATGTTAAAGTCATTGGACAAGAACTCGACCATTGGATTTCGTTTCAGTGTTGAGCCACTTTGCAGTAGGTTTCAGTCAAATCAATCAATGTTTTATTGCACAAAAGGCCATATGCCTTAAAGAGTTACATGTACCTGTCAGTATAGAGATATGCATGGGTTGAACAGAAATATATAATTCATTTAGCAAAACAAAGTTTGGCTTAATACATCAAGCCATGGTGTATATATAAGGCAATGTGAAATTGGGTAGTAGGATTTCTGCAAGATAAAAGCTTCTCAAAGTCATATGTGGATGTCATAAGTCATAATTAGATGTAGGTAAAATTTTAATTCTGAGTTTATCATAGACATAGGGGAAAGATACACAAACTGGTATTCGTCTTCGACTCCATTATTACATATTTTACAGCGCCTGTTTATTTGATCGATGTTGTAGTGCCTTCCTTTCTTGACCCCCAGTTCATTGAGACCTAATCAGAATCGAATGAGACAGGTTTAGATTTGAGGTTAGGGAGGTACGTCTCTGTTTCAAAGTCAGATTTAATGGTGCGATATGTGTCGTATCTTGAACTTTCCTCCAGACCTCTTTAAACATGTAGATGGCACAAGTTCGAAACATCTTGAGAAATGATTTACAAGTGCCCACTGTTTGTGAAGTCCACACACAGCCGAATCCATAAATGAATAATAAGGTTTTTTTATTGAAGAAGTCCAAGTGGTTTTGCCGATTTCTTTTAAGTGGTAAATCATGTTATACGCTTTCCTTGGTAAACGGTGACCAGGCATGTGAATGACTTTAAGCACAGGCAAATTGTGGCGCAGTTGGGGTTGCGCAACGTAGAGAATATAATATGACCAGTCTTCTTATATGCGAGCGAAGCGAGCTAAGGTTGGCAACCCACTTCCCTCGCTTCGTTTCAAAAAATATTTTTCATGTCAAAATAAAATATCGGTACCATCAAAGGTACACTCCCATTTCCTCACTAGGTTGTGCTCTCTGATTTCCAACCCCATATTTAATAATTACTCACGTGAAATATGTTTTATTCAACATTTTAAGGGCAACTCGTAGTATTTCAGACCGTTCTTCGCCTCCATGACCCTTGCCAGAGTTACCTCCCCTGCTGCATACGACAGCTACACCAAAAGTGTTTTATTGTAGAATAAATGTTACAAAAATCTACCAATAACAACGACAGTTAAGACAAATAAACTCCAATAGATTCATGATAAAATTACGCAATATGGTATTTCTATTTAATTTGTGCTTATTCTTGTTCCTTCACTCCGTTGAACCGGAAGCTGGCAGGGGTAATGGAGGCGAAGAAAGATCTGAATACCACGAGTGACGCTTAAAATGTTGAATAAAACATATTTCACGTGAGTAATTATTAAATATGGGGTTGGAAATCTGAGAGCACAACCTAGTGAGGAAATGGGAGTGTACCATTGTGTTCCCGTTATATTATGCGTTGGACGTCTGTTTCGTTGCAATGCACGTATTTTCTTCCAAAACTGTGAGGGGTTGTCAGAGAATTGAAAAGATATGTCATATTTCTGTTGGCAATCCAATCTAAAATTCCAGCATGTCGATTTGTAGTTATTTCGCAATCTACGATATTGTCTCCTATTACACTCTGTACGTTGATGTCTAAAATTGCGCAGGGCTTTCCGGACTTCTCTTTTCGCCAGTCTACACTCGCGACTCAAGCGTGGTTTGTCATTACTGACTCTATTACTGTGTTGTCCTTTCGTACAAACCGATGCATCTACCTTTATATGCACATATATTCATCTCAATGGTATTGTCTAGGCTATCCTTGTACACGTTGAATGCTTGTTTAAAGTAGGCTATATACGTGGGTTCTTTTTAGCTGTCCCAGACTATGACGTCAGAACAAGTAGCATCATCAAGTGTGACGACATCAGTGAACACTCTTGCCTCTGTTGGGAAAGTACACGTCAGTTCTAGTGAAGAGTGATCCGAGTCTGTGCGATCTCCGAGACTCAGAGAGTCAGTAAAACCAAAAACTTCAGGCGACGTTATAAAGTAGCCTACAACGCTGCAACCATTTTCTCCAACGTATGCAAATTCAACATTCATATCACCGGCCATTCTTCCGGTGAGTATGAACAGCTTGTACACATAACAAAGTTGCAGAAGAATATTCCCAAATCTGTTGACAACCCGATCTTGTGGTGACCTATTTTTTTATGCACATTATCTGTGTCTAGGAAATCCGTGTATCATCCGGGTTCTCGTTCGCTGGGTTATTTCTGTATCCTGTCCTGGCGTTCAAATCACCACAAAGAATTACTTTACTGCGGCTAATACTGTTGAAATTATCACACATGAATTGCTCCAAAACATTAACATGACACTTAGATGTGGACCTTGCATTGTAATGCGATGAGCCAGTAGGAGACACGTGTGTACACATCAGCATAATATCATCATCTCTTTGATGCATGTACAGTTATCTATGTCAGTTTGAATCCTCTTACACTAGTTAGCTATTCCCCACCGAACACAGAATTAATGGCAATAGGTTAGATCATCCAAGTAAAAGGGCTGGGCATAAGTCCTGCATAATAAAATTCAAGCAACACTCTTGAAGTATTCGCTGACATACCATTTTGAGTTGATCAGCGATTCCGGATGCAAAGGTTGGATGCTTGGATGGGCACCAAGCTCGTCACGACACATCATGCATCCAGTCACTGTTGTCAGGTGAAACCTTGACTCATTGGTAAAAGATTAACCTCCAGTCCTGGAAGGTACCTGTTGTTTTGTTTATGCGGATGGTCAGGATCCGTTAGTTCGATGACGTGGCATCAAAACTGGACGTATATAGAGTCATCGTGGTCGGAGGCTAAGATCTTGTAACAATGCTGATTCTGCATTGATCCTTCACACTCCCTGCAATAATCAGACATAAGGCTGGGATGGTGCGGGCTGTAATATGGCGAAACCAATTTCGAAGGTGAACAAGAGGGACATATTATCTGGCGAGTTGACGCTACTCGTGTCTAGGGCGTGGTCGGCCCCAAGTTTTGCTTGTCTGGGGTAACAGTAGGGGGTGGTGGGTTCGCTCGTTATACCAAAGACCGGCGTTCGATTCCCCATATAGGTAAAATGTGTGATGCCCATTTCTTGTGTCCGTCGTGATGTTGCTGGAATATTGCCAAAAGTGGTGTAAAATTAACTCACCCGTTCAGAGTTACTACACAAGGGTACTTTAGACTCAAACATGACAATGTTAGGTGCAATACCAGTTATGAGAGCATTCCAAGTGTCAGATACCCGCACATGTTCATATATTGAAAGTCATTAAAACGTAACTGGTATTTGTTATCCTGGTACTTACAAAACTTGTACTGAAGACATTTTATCTGCGATATCCCCGACATCCTTGCCCATTTCGATGTGAGTCCCAGAGCATTCCACTTTTATAATTGTCGATGCTTAAAACTGAACCTTTGACATTTCTCGTAAATACAACCACATTCATGAAACACGTGGTGCACGTGCAACACCTGCACCCGGGCCCTATAAAAGCACAAGGAATTGTGAAACTGAATCACGTTGAGAAAATGTCACGCTTTACACAAGATGAAAATAATCAGGTTCTCGCTACCGTTAGCGGCGTTTCGTCAGATGGGATGATTGTCAGGCACAGTAATATGCATCCATACACCGTTGGTCACCTCAGAAAAGGTTTAGGGGCCACCGGAAGTGATGCATTTGTCCGCGACCTGCTGCACTACCTTTGACGACAGCTCGACATGACCACAATATCCGAGTCTCACTCTTGCGAAATCGGTTCAGTTGCTGATACTGTAAAGAGGAGAACTGGGACAAGGTGCCGTCATGTCTGCGCCCAAAGGGTGCGAAGACGCCTTAACGTAGGTTTAACATATCCTTTGCAGATGGACGTCAACAGAAGACTTCCGCCAAACTGTGGGGTGGTGCCATGACCAAAGACAAGCGCTGAAGTGACACCGGCCCTTCAGCATCACTGGCAGACCATTCCACGTCTGTTTCTGAGAAATCTGTGTCTTCCAATGCCCTCGGAGATTGTCTTGCAGTGCACTGTAAGATATTGACTGACCCCTCCTTTGTTTGATGTCGTTGTTGCGTCACTGACTTTGTTGTTGATGGGACATTTTTCCATTAATCATTTTCCAGATGTTTAATTAAAACATATCTGCCAGCTACATCTAACTGTGTTGACATTTGTGTGAGTAAAGAAAGTATGAATGTCAAATTGCGTTTTTAATGGCTTTCAGCATATTTCCACGCACGTAATGACCGGTATACACTGAAAGGTCAGTGTCTTCATTGGTAGTGACCCCAAAGTCTTTACACGTAGCACCAAAAAGTCTACCCATTTTGCTATCACTCGGGAGTCTGAAGAACACACGGCATTCATTCTTATCCGATAAGTTATGGTGCACACGGGCCTTTCTAGCAAAAAATCGTTATACAAGCCATCTTGTACGATGCAATGGTCATTAACGTTTTCGGCAAGAGAACAATTCGAATACCCACATCAAACACATCCTTTATTATTGTGTATGACTTTGCGTTGATTTCACCAAGAACAACTGTATGGCTAGGTTAACACTGAAAATATAAGGAAAAGAGCATAGAACATTTGAAATATCATCCGGAGAATCATCGCAGTAGAACTATGGCGTCAAGAGACGATTGTACGCTCTAGCACCTGATTCCCCGACGTTACATGAACGTATAACGTATCGGATGTCTGTATCACAGAGCTGTCTTCTCGAGACCATGGTGTCATTAAACCAGAATAAAGTACGAAATGAAAAGGTTGTAAAAGTTCACTGTTTTATCGCTATCCGTTAATTGCATCAAAACGCGACACTATATCAGACCAAACACCCACTATACTCTGACAATTATCATTGATGAGTTAAATTAGGGTAAATACTCAAATTAATTACCAAATCAGCTATACAATAGTAAGGAAAAGAGAGTAGCTGAGTCCACGTTTTGACATTTCCGTCAAGCTATTAACAAGATTCATAGACAGCCAATTAAGTGACCAGTTACCACCTGAGACTTAATTAACTGACCACAATGTCGGGTAGGTTAAATGGGCGACAAGACACGGAGAGCTGTACCTAATATAAACCCTTTAGCGGAAAAGACATATACAACAGGCAAAAGAATCAGTTATTGTGACTTGTCAAAACAATTTCAATCTTCCCGACAAAACATGTTTAGAGGCATTGATTGTTAAGAAAACACTTGATCAAAAAGTAACTTGATTCCAAATTTTAAATGAATCCGTGAAATAAACTAGACATTAAAACCCAATTCACACTAGAGCACGATAGTACTACAATAGCATCACGAATTGTGGTGAAATTGTCTTTAGACTGTTCCAGTGTTCTCAAACAACATGATTCCTGTACAAATAGTGAATGAAGAGTGCACAATCCTTGTACGAAGTGAACAAAACATGAACACGATCAGAACAGAAACAATGCGAACATGACACGGTGCTATCACGATATTATCACGATAAATGTACGATTTGTGCACGATTTTACACAAAACTGTGACTAATCAGAACTTTTCCCTCCAAAGCGACCCTTTTCACGTTCCCGCTATGGGTACATAATGCAATGGAAATGAGGGAAAAGGGAATCTCTACACCAGGTGTCCAAGATGACAACTAAGAGAAGAAGATCGGAGCTGGAGCTGGAACTAGTTTAAGTGGATTTGGAGTTGATGGAGGTGAATGAGAAGGTGAGGGGGGGTGGGGGGTGGGGGGTAGGATGTTAGAGGAAGGAACGAAGGAGAGGAGTAAGGGCAGTATTGACACGAGAATGGTTGCTACAGAGACCTCTATATGGGCAGCGGCAGTACGAGATCCTGCTAGCAGAACTGAACTAAGAAGACCGGGTGAGCTATATTAGAGCCTCCTTAGGGTTGACAACGTCCTCTTCTAAGACCTTATCACTCGAATCGGCCCTAACATAAAAAAAGAAAGATACTCCTTTCAGAAAAGCTCTGGACACTGGCTTTAAGATTGCTGTTACTGTTCTACCTTGAAACAGAGAACAGCTACTTGGACCCGCAATACGCCTCCGCAACTCTCTTGTCCTGTGATCTATGAGCAGTTAGAGATGTACGTTCCTGTAACACTGTAACACACAAAATCTCGGACCCGGCAAAATCCCCACTTCATATTTTCGTTGTCGAAAAACACCCTCACTCAAGTGTAATAGAGTACTTCTCCTAAGTCATCATATCGTATTGATATATTGTCCTTGTGTTTAGACTATGAGAGTGCCAAAGTGTGAATGGTGGATGTGTGACTTGAGGTGTTCAGTACATGTATTCATTGTTTTCGTGTATGAGAAGCGTTCCTCGACAAACTGAACTGAACTTTATTTCAACTGGTGTGTTGGCGGCAGAGCTAGGCTAATCCCTTCCGGCCGTTGGAAGCGTGTCCAAGTGGCTGTCTCCAAAAGCAGTTGACGAATTAAATGTTACACGAAGCGAAGCCACACCTAGACAGCATGGGAGTAAGCGAATAGATCTGAGAGGAAATTGTACCATACATGAATCGACTGGGCTGCCCGGAACACAGGAAGGGGAAACACTACAAGAATTTATCCATAAAGATTAGAAGGTTCTGAAGCTCCACGAAATGTACCAATAATGCCATGCGGTGCGTTGAGCGGAAGCACTTCCGGTGGTAGTCAGTGATCTCCCCGGGGCTAACTAAGGAATGAAAACAACATCGGGGGTCGGGAAATCACAGAGATCTGATCTACAGTGTGAATGATAGGCTGCGTAACGATCAGGACGTACACTGGGACTCGTCAACGCAATGTAACGACATTGTGAGAGACGAATCTTGTATCAAGATTAGTAGATAATTCAAGACAGCACCACAGTCGTTTGGTTATGTGACTGCATGTATTGCCAAGTACGCCTTTCAGTGTGCAGGATTACTGGCAGCTTAAACTGAAAGTCCTTGCAATCACAAAAGGACAATGAAATCAGATGATATAATCAGAAATCAGAGCGATGCTGGTTGCTCTTGGTTAGACGAAGTTTCGTGTTTTTAAGATATTTCTGTATCATTTTCGAGTTCTGTATAAAGTGTAACGGTATCATGCGTTACGATGTGTATCATGTGTGGGACCCTGTATCAAGTGGCACGATGTGTATCATGTTTGAGGCCATGTATCATGTGAAACGTTCTGTATTATGTGTGACGTCCTGTAATTTTGTATTACGATCTACGATCTGTCTCTAGTGTGACGTTCTCTATTATGTGTGACGTTCTCTGTATTATGTGCCACGTTCTGTATTTTGTGTTTCGATTTTTTTGTATCATGTGTTACTATCTGTATCAAGTGGCACGATCTGTACGTGTCACGTTCTATCATGTGTTACTATCTGTATCAAGTGGCACGATCTGTACGTGTCACGTTCTATCATGTGTTACTATCTGTATCAAGTGGCACGATCTGTACGTGTCACGTTCTATCATGTGTTACTATCTGTATCAAGTGGCACGATCTGTACGTGTCACGTTCTATCATGTGTTACTATCTGTATCAAGTGGCACGATCTGTACGTGTCACGTTCTATCATGTGTTACTATCTGTATCAAGTGGCACGATCTGTACGTGTCACGTTCTATCATGTGTTACGATTTGTAAGCTTATTATCAGTATTGTTAGGATGCATAAAATATTACGTGATACAATTTTAATAAATAATCTCTACATGTTTCAGTCGGGTTAGAAATAGGCTAATTCCATTCTAAAGCAACAATTTTACTGCAAACATGACTTTCGTTGTCTCCAGGAAACATTGTGAAAAGACAGCTTCCTGGCTTCTGGGTTACATGAAATAAGTGTTGGTTTTCAAGCAGTCAAATATCAGGACCAAGGGTTATGTAATTACCTCAAGGTCGTTTCACTACGATGACGCCTTCTAACGTGTGGTTGCCGAGCATGAGGCCGTTAGCGCTTGTGCATGGCGTTCTGCTATGACATTGTCGTTCTCGATACCAAGATATTTCCTCGACCTCGGCCTCGTTCTGTCATCTAAGACAAGTATTCATAATAATTGTTTCTATTTGGATACGTTAACTGGCCAAAAGTCTTCAAGGGAGCACTTGATATCGAAAGGGTATTGTCGCTCTGATAACTTTCAAATAGTGACCGATTGCCGACATTACAAATATCCACCGCGTGTTAAAAACAATCCGTTAATCGTAATATACCCTCTTCTACGATGATCACTGAGTCGTCTGAATAGTATCACAGTAATGCAAAACAATACTAACGAAGAAACCCTTGAACCTCATCTCTTGTAACTAAATAAACCTAATATCTAAAACTAAACGAATGTTTCGTTTGTGTCAATATATTAAACGCAGATTACGACTTGGTTCGGGGGATTGTTGTGGTTGGTTTGTGAATGACTGAATTAATAAAAAGTTGTTCTGTCGCAACTCTTTCAACCAATCTAATTACGTAATCGATTACTGATTCAGTCACATTGCCGGGAAGTGAAACTGTTCAATTATCATATACTTTGTCTGTTTACAATCAGGTAATTGTCATGGTGCTATTGTAGAACTTGTCCTTCCACATGAAGGGGGCACCATGAAATGAAAGAACTACCGTTCACAATGGCTTTATTGGTTAATAAAATAGGCGTCTGTACAATGAAGTCACTACATTCACTACTAACGGGAACACCACCGCCTTAAGCACCATCGCCTTAAACACCATCGTTGATGACTTCTCACTGATTAACGAAGGAACGTGGCATAATTACAGCGCCACAACTACAAGGGTCGGACAAAAAGTAGTCGGTCTCAACTAGAAATTGATACACATGCATGTTTTTGTGTTATATTTTATACATGTTATCTGGCAACCTCAAGCAAATTGGTTTTGCTATGTTCCAGCATCACGGACCCGTGAAGATCTTGGTTAGGATTGATCTTCAATAACCAATGCTTGTCGTAAATGGCGACTAACGAAATCGGGTGGTCAGGCTCCCTGAGTAGGTTGACACATGTCATCGTATTCCAATAGCGCAGATCGATGTTCATGTTGTTGACCACTGGATTGTCTGGTCCACGCGATTATTTACAAACCGCCATATGTGGATGGAATATTGATGAGTCCGTGGCAAAACTAAACTTACTCATCCACGTCAGCCTCGCGATTCTCATTTTATGTGACATTTTATCTTGGTACTGACAAATGACACAATATGTGCAATAAATGCATCACAAACTTAAGGAATCAAAATATGCAAGAAACATTTTGTGAGTCTGAGATAAGAAGAAGTCCACTTAAACTGTATTAAAAGACAATTTGAAACTACAGTCACTGGTTAAAGTGACTTCCCCTTTCGTGTTTTCTGATAGAGCTGGCACCCGTGGCAAGCCACCTCCTCGTGGTGGGTGCTGGATAACGCTAAGAGCTTGCCAACCCCCGTGTGGACCCGGGTCAATTTGGTCCATAGCATCCCATTGCTGGTCGCAAGGAGCGATCGAATTGGGCAACCTGTTTGCCGTGGGTTGCGTCCCGTGTCGGTGGAGGACGGTAGGCTGGTGGTTGAGGACACTGGTTCCAGGAATAGCGTTCCTTTGTCCAACACACCACTTCGCCCCTTACTTCACCTAGACGGGTGGTAGAATGGGCCCGATTCTACCAATCGGCTGGTCATGCCAAGCCCTGTGGTATTACTTGTATCTGTACAATTTATCTTATGAATTATATTTTGACTTAGGTCTTGGCTCGTTCTTTTGGTTGTACAATGTCATTCAATTTTGAAATATGTCTTCTTTCATTTGCCTAGAGTCTTGTGCCCAGAAGGCGATGGCTCATGGGCCAATCTGGTAGACTGATTACTTGTTTAATCCTTCTGCTGGAGTATATCACCTCAGTATCCTTGGTGCTGCAAGTCGGAGACCCACTTGTATATAGCATCGTCTTTATGATACTCCGTGGTGGGTGGGGAGCTGAGGTGATGAATTTTTACAACTTCAACATGGCTCTTGAAACCCCCTTGAAAAAGAAGCGTCAACTTGATAATGATCATGATGACAATGATGGTTGTCAAACTCCTAAACAAATTGAGTACTGGCCGAGATTTCTTGTCATAGAATCTCCGGACAAACAACCTATAAAGTTAAATCCATTTGCGATTTCAAAAGCTGTATGTGGTATAGCAGGAGATGTAAAGAACATCAGGCGTATGAGATCTTGATCACTTTTAGTTGAATGTGCTAAGCGACAGCAAGCTACCAACTTACTCTCTCTTGAAACATTGGCGGGACTCCCTGTTTCAGTGTCAGTTCACAGGTCACTTAATTCAAGCAAAGGCATTGTAAAGGACCGAGATCACCTCCTAGATGACATGTCTGAGCTTGATATTGTTTGTGAATTAAAGGATCAAGGCGTGACAAATGTGAAACGCTTTACTCGGCGTAAAAACTCGGAAGTAATTCCAACCAATACTTACTTGTTTTCTTTCGTGTCTCCGTCTCCACCAAGAAGTATCAAAGCAGGATATTGCAGCCTTGCAGTTGAGCAATATATCCCCAACCCACTGAGGTGTTTTAAATGCCAAAAGTTTGGTCATGGGGTAAATTCATGCAAAAATGTTATTACTTGTGCTCACTGTGCAGAGATAACACATGTTACAGAAGATTGCGACAGCAACATTAAGAAATGCGTTAACTGTTCTGGTCAACATTCATCTTCATCTAAAGATTGTCCTATATGGAAAAAGAGAGATGCAGATTAGTAAAATCAAAGTTGCTCAGAACATTAGTTATAATGAGGCTAGGAAACTCGTACCATCCAGTGATCCAAATGGTTCATATGCTTCTGTAACTAGAAAAGTAGCTGCAGTAACATTTTCAATTGGCTGTCAAACAGATCTGACATGGACACATTCTATCAATCCCGAGCCCACCTGCACGTCAGAGTCCAGTACACAAACGCCTGTTGAGCCTTCTTCAGCTAAACAAGTTCCTGTTAAATTATCAGCTGTTACTGTAACTTCAGTTCAGCCGACAGGAGCACAGAATGATTCAGCCAGTTCACAGTCTAGGAAGGGGAAAAATTCGTTATCTAGATATAAAACTGACTCTTCTCGTAACAACGAAACGGTTAGAGTATCAAAAGGTTCTGATGATCCCATCAAACTTTATAATAAGTTTGGATCACTTGAAGTAATGGATGTCTCAGAGAGCATCCCTCAGAGAACAACAAGTTTATCGCCGAAACGTAATGGGCGAACAAGATCTCCTGTTAACCCGCCCAAGAGATGAATACTTCTCTACCTTTGATTCAGTGGAATTGCAGAGGATTGAAGAATAACTTAAATGAAATCCAGTTACTCATACAAGATCTTAAACCGTCAGCATTATGTCTTCAAGAGACATATCTTAAAAATACAGATAACTTTAATCTGAGACAGTACAGTGATTATCACTCTTTTTCTCCTGCAGGAGATAAAGCTACTGGAGGCACTTCTATTTTGGTTCATCAGAGCGTCATCCATAGCCCTGTCGCTCTGAATACACATTTACAAACTGTTGCTGTTCGTCTTACTCTGCACATGGCACTGACATTGTGCAGCTTGTATATACCTCCCTCTTCAAATATTCAACATTCAGATCTTCAAAATTTATATGATCAGCTTCCGAAACCATGTCTTATCATGGGCGATCTTAACGGGCACAACCCACTTTGGGGTAGTGTCACCACAAATACTAAAGGTAAAATCCTTGAGGAATTCATTTCCGATAATAATTTATGCCTTTTCAATGACGATTCAGCTACTTACCTACATCCAGCTACGGGAACGTATTCTTCCCTGGATATATCATTTGCCGACTCAAATTTATGTAATGAATTCGAATGGGAGGTGCATGATGACCTATGTGGGAGTGATCACTTCCCAACTATTCTTAAAGGCATTATCCCTGGGGATGATCCACCCTTATCCAGACGGAACTTCAAGAAGGCTGACTGGTCCTTATATGAAACACTTTGTATTGATCATTTAAAACCTGCTGTTTTTGTAAACAGCGAAGATCCTATACAGCTGTTTTCAGATATAATCAATAACATTGCTGACCAAACTATCCCCAAGTCCTCTGCAATTCCACATATTCGCAAACCATGGTTTACTAATGACTGTAAACAGGCCAGAAAGAGTAGGAGGAAAGCGGAAAAGTATTTTCGCCGCCACCCTACTGTACATAATTTAGATAGAGTAAAAATTGTAAATGCCAAGGCTCGACGCACTTTTAAACAGAGTAAGCGTCTGTCTTGGAGGAACTATGTTTCCAAAATTAATTCCCGTACACCTATGTATAAGGTGTGGAATATGATACAAAGAATTAAGGGCAAAGGTTCCAGATCTACTGTTCATCATCTGAAGGATGGTGACCGGTTATTAACTGATAAATCTGATATTGCCAACAAGCTTGGTGAAACTCTCGCCACACATTCTTCTTCGTCCAATTACGTACCTGAATTTCAACACTACCAGAAACAGCAGGAGAAGAAGAGAATAAATTTTACTTCAGACAATGGCGAAGACTATAATGAATTATTTTCATTACATGAGCTACACACTGCCCTTGAGCAAGCTCATGATACAGCGTCAGGAGCTGATGGGATTCACTATCAGCTCCTGAAACATTTGCCCAAATCATGTTTGGAAACAATGCTAAATATTTTTGATTCAATATGGACTTCGGGAAATTTCCCGTCTTCTTGGCGTAATGCTATTGTAGTTCCTATTCCAAAGCCTGGCCGGGATCATACTGATCCGTCGAATTACAGACCAATTTCTTTAACGAGTTGTGTCTGTAAAACCATGGAGCGTATGGTAAACAATCGATTAACATGGTTTCTTGAAACTAACAACCTTATCACAAATATTCAGTGTGGTTTCAGGAAGAATCGTAGTACCATTGATCATTTGGTACGTTTAGAATCCTTTGTAAAAAATGCATTTATCAATAAGCAACATGCTGTATCGATCTTTTTTGATCTCGAGAAAGCATACGATACCACTTGGAAGCATGGCATTTTAAAGGATTTACATGGTTTCGGTTTAAGGGGTCGTTTACCTCTTTTTATATCACAGTTTTTACAAGGCAGGCAATTTCAAGTCCGGGTAGGTTCTACCCTGTCTGATCATTACAATCAGGATCAGGGTGTTCCGCAAGGCAGCATTTTGTCTGTGACCTTATTTAGTATCAAGATCAACAGTTTATCCAAGGTTTTAAACGATTCAATAGATGGATCACTTTTCGTGGATGATTTTAATATTTCCTGTCGCGGTAAGAATATGCATACTATTGAACGGCAAATGCAATTATGTTTAAACAAAATAAATAAATGGTGTCTTGAGAATGGTTTTAAATTTTCTAAGACAAAAACTAATTGTATCCATTTCTGCCGTAAGTATAAACCACATAAGGACCCAGAATTATTCTTAAATGGCACTCCTATCAAAGTGGTTAAGGAGGCCAAGTTCTTAGGTTTGATTTTCGACTCTCATTTAACTTTTCTTCCGCATATCAAATCCTTGAAAACAAAATGCCTGAAGGCACTTGATCTATTGAAAGTTGTGTCAAACTCAAAATGGGGAGGGGATCAAGCTACTCTCCTGCACCTATACCATTCACTTGTCCGTTCGAAGCTTGATTATGGCTCCATCATTTATGGTGGAGCCTGTAACAGCAATCTAAAACTCCTTGATTCTATCCACCACCAAGGTCTGAGACTTTGTCTTGGATCGTTCCGAACTTCTCCTATTGACAGTCTCTATGTCGAAGCCGACGAACCATCTCTTACACAGCGCCGTATCAAATTAGCTTTACAATATATTACAAAACTATACTCTAACGAATCCAACCCTGCTTTTAACTGCGTTTTCGATCCTCTTTATGACCATTTATACAACAAAAAGCCTTCTCTTGTTCCGCCTCTTGGGCACAGAATTAAACCATTCATTTCTGCTGCCGGCATTGAGCTGAAAAGTATAGCGCCTTCTCGTCTTCTTTCTTCTCCTCCTTGGCAATTAGTGAGGCCACAGGTTGACCTCACATTAACAAAGTTAAAAAAATCAGACACAAACGAATTACAATATAAACAAGAGTTTATGCAATTAAAAAATAATTATAGTACATACAAATCCTTATTTACAGATGGGTCCAAGGATGGTGGCACAGTTGCTTGTGCCACTGTCATTGGATCCAGAACAATATCTTCTCGATTACCTGATAACAGCTCCATTTTCACTGCAGAAGCAAACGCAATATTAACGGCTCTTCAATATATTCAAAGACATCCTAATCATGTACAGTATATAATTTTTTCTGACTCTCTTTCTTGCCTTCAGGCTATTAAAAATTTGTCTTGTAAACATCCACTTTTAATTGACATAATTGAATTGTATAATGATCTTGCAACTGGCCAGTGCGACATCGTCTTTTGTTGGTTACCCAGCCATGTAGGTATTTCTGGGAATGCAATGGCCGATCTTGCTGCTAAGGCTGCACTCAACAAATCTGTGACACCACTTCTTATTCCATACAGTGACTATAAAGCTAGCATTAGAACGTACATTCTTGATCTGATGCAAAAGAAGTGGGACACCCAAGTGGGAATAAATAAATTACATGCCATAAAACCTTATATTGGTTACACTCACTTGGGTTGTCAGTCCAGATTTGAAGAGGTCATTATGCGACGATGTCGCATTGGCCATACGCGTTACACCCACAGTTATTTACTGAAAGGCGATGATCCTCCGTTTTGCATCCCTTGTGATGAGAGAACCACGGTCAAGCATATCCTGCTTGATTGTGTTGAATTCTCCATCATAAGGGATAACTATTTCAATGTCAAAACAATGAAGGATCTTTTTAGCACAGTTAGTACTCATTTAATTCTTGGATTTTTAAAAGAAATTGATTTTCTTATTGAATTGTAATTGATATGTTCAGTAGATAGTTGTATTTTAATGATTGGTAGTTTAAATTAGTAACTTAGATTGTTAGTGGCTGTACCCTCAAAGGGGGTTGAAGTATTGTAAAATTATTGTCCTCCTGAGAGGGTACGTAAGTCCAATACACTCATAGTCAATTTAAATCTACTACAAGTTTTTAATCGTAGAATATTTGTTGTTTTAAGTAATGGCTAAATTTCAGGATTATCGCCAATAGCTGAGGGGATGGTGTAAATCCAGCTAGGGTTCATGCAGGTAGCAGAAGTAATGTAAGTCCCCATGGACCTTAGTATGGTGATCTGCCTTCAGTTGTTGGCGATCTATAGCCCCGGTTTTATGTTGTATTGTCTTCTTTAATTCCAATGTTTTATCTTTCAATGCTAGTTTTATGTTCTGTGATACTCTAGTGTTTTTACTGTCCTTCGCTGACAGGTTTTACTTTTTCTCTTTTTTCATCCTAACATTACTATAACTTATATTGTTCTCGTCACGATATGGCTGCAATATTGCCGATGTGACGTTAAATGTTAACTCACTCACTCACTCACTCTGATAGAGCTTGTTTTACAGCTACTATCCACCCGTCTTTCAGTTGACGTAATCATATGGACCTTACTGTTTCACTGATTTATACATGATGCCAAGGGTTCAAACTAAATAATGAATGGTCGCACAATTGTCAGCTGTCATTGTATTGTAAACAGGGCAAGCTTGAATATCTAGACATAATGTTTTAGAAAGACTTAAATGGGGGTGTCCTTATAAACACGTCTAAATATAAATCGACCAATCTAAGTCTTTGACTGATTATGACGAAAAGTCATCCAATACTACACTGAATATAGTTTATGTGGTATTATCTAAGAGCACACCATTATCCAAGAGGTATCAAATGACAGGTCGTTTTTCATTTTCTAAGTTTAGACATGTTATACCCGAAAGTCTTGTGATGACTAATATCTCCTTAACCACAATACATATGTGAACATTTTGATATGACTTCACTAATGGTTTCAGCAGAGTAACATAGAATCTTTTCAAACACTGGACAACCAGAATATACTTTAGTTAGGCCAACTACTTTTTTGACCGGCTCTCGTATTGTGAGCTAAAGATAAAGACACAAATCCAATGTGATGTCAGTTCATGCATTCGTTTTCTTGTTTAGCATCACGGTCTGCGATATTCCCGCTGTATTGTCTGTAAATAATCGAGTGTGGATCAGACAATTCTGTGACCAAGACAGTATGAACCTATCCATGCATGTGGGATACAATGACAAATGTCAACAGGTCACCGAATCTAACAACCCGTTTCCATTGGTTGACTACTTACAATCACTGGATGCTGAAGACAAATTCTAATCCCGATGTTCACAGGTTTATACCTTTGCAAAGTAAGTTAACATTACACATGGTGACTAAATTAGATTAAACAGAAGACAAATGTGGTGTTCAAACCACAATCAGCGAATTATCCTACATCCAAGGTACACGACTCTAGCTCTTGGCAGATTAAGTGGTTAGTCGAGTCAATGTCCTCATGGCGCCCATAGTGTTAATAAAGGAGTGTTGCGTGCAGTGGTTGGAATGATAAACCATTGTAGGGCTGAAGGTTATTACTTGATCAACCATCACACGTCTTTCATATTTAGAGACCTTTATCATTTTCAAATTAAGAAGAGAAGACAACGACAAATCATAAACATTGTCTGTTTTTTCATCTGCTAAATATTTAACCAAGACAGATATGTTGTGCCTTTGATGTTCAGTAGATTTGATGGCCCCTTTCACGGGCAATATTGACTTCGTGGACACTTCCGGAGACGTTTGCATGTTAAAACATACATCAACACTAGACCACAAAGTCGGGGAAAATACAGGATCAAAGCTCGTCTTGTATATCAACATCACCACAAATCCGTGTGTGAATGAAGACACGTTTGCTTGTACAGAACAAAGACACTGTCGACAGTAAATTCAGGCAGTTTGATCGCCAAGTCTCGACGAACCGCGTGCACGCTGTCCATATCAACTGTGAATGAGGCCTATCCTGTAGCCCAGATTCTTCGTTTCTTGGACGATATAATGCCACAGATTTGTCTTCATACAGAATCATTAATGGTTTGTGATTACAACACATGGTGATCCTCGTGGTTTCAGAGAACTCACTAACATAGAAGGTGTACATAACATGTTTCTTGAGTAGCTCTCAAATTCACGGACAAGTATTCCATTATATATATGTTGTACGGTGAGACTAGTAGAATCCCTGCTAGCGTCGTGCAACAGCTGATGGCATTGTGGAAAAAACTGCAGCCTGCTATGCCTCTTTATATACTTTACCAATATGGACTGTGTAACATCTGTTATATTTGAGATTACATAGTGTAATCAATATAGACTGTAATGAGTACTCTCCCTTGCAAATGTCTGTTACACGAATCCTCATGTTCTATTACTGTCAGAAGTTATCTAAAGATTTATTCAATGTCAACGTCGATAACCCGAACTTTGTATTGACTACATTGGTGAGTGAGTTTAGTTATATGCCGCATTCGGAAATAGTCCAGCTATATGGTGGCGGTTTCTAAATAATTGAGTCCAGTCCAGTGATGCACAGGATGGACATCTTTGTACGCAGTTTGGATACGATGACTGTGTCAATCAAGTCAGAGGACCTGACCACCCGATCCCTTTAGTCGCCTCCTACGACAAGCATGAAGTTACTGAAGATTAGTAGTGGTATCGAATGTATTTATATCGCTGATCAGCAATATGATTTTGCAATTTGGGGGCTGTAAAGACAAATCCCTTGCTTTGAATCAAGTGAATATCATTGATATTACCCCTCCCCATAATCATTAGTCAGTATATCAATGATAATCAATCTCTAAATGTGTTCTGTCAAGAATTTGACGATGTCATTACATGTGTACTTCTCTACACAGCTGAACCTTTAACTAGTCACCGGGAATACAAGCAGTGGAATCAGACAAACTGCACTCAGAGCGCTGGGCTTCTTTCCACAAAGCAATCGCACGCTGTGACTATCGTATATCCTATACTTTAACATAGACTTGCGGCCGTCCTGGCGCTAAGATCGTCTCCTATACTTTAACATAGACTTACGGCCGTCCTAGCGCTAAGATCGTCTCCTATACTTTAACATAGACTTGCGGCCGTCCTAGCGTTAAGATAGTCTCCTATACTTTAACATAGACTTGCGGCCGTCCTAGCGCTAAGATAGTCTCCTATACTTTAACATAGACTTGCGGCCGTCCTAGCGCTAAGATAGTCTCCTATACTTTAACATAGACTTGTGGCCGTCCTAACTTTAAGATAGTCTCCTATACTTTAACATAGACTTGCGGCCGTCCTGGCGCTAAGATCGTCTCCTATACTTTAACATAGACTTGCGGCCGTCCTGGCGCTAAGATCGTCTCCTATACTTTAACATAGACTTGCGGCCGTCCTAGCGCTAAGATAGTCTCCTATACTTTAACATAGACTTGCGGCCGTCCTAGCGCTAAGATAGTCTCCTATACTTTAACATAGACTTGTGGCCGTCCTAACTTTAAGATAGTCTCCTATACTTTAACATAGACTTGCGGCCGTCCTAGCGCTAAGATAGTCTCCTATACTTTAACATAGAATTGCGGCCGTCCTACCGCTAAGATAGTCTCCTATACTTTAACATAGACTTGCGGCCGTCCTAGCGTTAAGATAGTCTCCTATACTTTAACATAGACTTGCGGCCGTCCTAGCGCTAAGATAGTCTCCTATACTTTAACATAGACTTGTGGCCGTCCTAACTTTAAGATAGTCTCCTATACTTTAACATAGACTTGTGGCCGTCCTAACTTTAAGATAGTCTCCTATACTTTAACATAGACTTGCGGCCGTCCTAGCGCTAAGATAGTCTCCTATACTTTAACATAGACTTGTGGCCGTCCTAACTTTAAGATAGTCTCCTATACTTTAACATAGACTTGCGGCCGTCCTGGCGCTAAGATCGTCTCCTATACTTTAACATAGACTTGCGGCCGTCCTGGCGCTAAGATCGTCTCCTATACTTTAACATAGACTTGCGGCCGTCCTAGCGCTAAGATAGTCTCCTATACTTTAACATAGACTTGCGGCCGTCCTAGCGCTAAGATAGTCTCCTATACTTTAACATAGACTTGTGGCCGTCCTAACTTTAAGATAGTCTCCTATACTTTAACATAGACTTGCGGCCGTCCTAGCGCTAAGATAGTCTCCTATACTTTAACATAGAATTGCGGCCGTCCTAGCGCTAAGATAGTCTCCTATACTTTAACATAGACTTGCGGCCGTCCTAGCGTTAAGATAGTCTCCTATACTTTAACATAGACTTGCGGCCGTCCTAGCGCTAAGATAGTCTCCTATACTTTAACATAGAATTGCGGCCGTCCTGGCGCTAAGATAGTCTCCTATACTTTAACATAGACTTGCGGCCGTCCTGGCGCTAAGATCGTCTCCTATACTTTAACATAGACTTGCGGCCGTCCTAGCGCTAAGATAGTCTCCTATACTTTAACATAGACTTGCGGCCGTCCTAGCGCTAAGATAGTCTCCTATACTTTAACATAGACTTGTGGCCGTCCTAACTTTAAGATAGTCTCCTATACTTTAACATAGACTTGCGGCCGTCCTAGCGCTAAGATAGTCTCCTATACTTTAACATAGAATTGCGGCCGTCCTACCGCTAAGATAGTCTCCTATACTTTAACATAGACTTGCGGCCGTCCTAGCGTTAAGATAGTCTCCTATACTTTAACATAGACTTGCGGCCGTCCTAGCGCTAAGATAGTCTCCTATACTTTAACATAGACTTGTGGCCGTCCTAACTTTAAGATAGTCTCCTATACTTTAACATAGACTTGTGGCCGTCCTAACTTTAAGATAGTCTCCTATACTTTAACATAGACTTGCGGCCGTCCTAGCGCTAAGATAGTCTCCTATACTTTAACATAGACTTGTGGCCGTCCTAACTTTAAGATAGTCTCCTATACTTTAACATAGACTTGCGGCCGTCCTGGCGCTAAGATCGTCTCCTATACTTTAACATAGACTTGCGGCCGTCCTGGCGCTAAGATCGTCTCCTATACTTTAACATAGACTTGCGGCCGTCCTAGCGCTAAGATAGTCTCCTATACTTTAACATAGACTTGCGGCCGTCCTAGCGCTAAGATAGTCTCCTATACTTTAACATAGACTTGTGGCCGTCCTAACTTTAAGATAGTCTCCTATACTTTAACATAGACTTGCGGCCGTCCTAGCGCTAAGATAGTCTCCTATACTTTAACATAGAATTGCGGCCGTCCTACCGCTAAGATAGTCTCCTATACTTTAACATAGACTTGCGGCCGTCCTAGCGTTAAGATAGTCTCCTATACTTTAACATAGACTTGCGGCCGTCCTAGCGCTAAGATAGTCTCCTATACTTTAACATAGACTTGTGGCCGTCCTAACTTTAAGATAGTCTCCTATACTTTAACATAGACTTGTGGCCGTCCTAACTTTAAGATAGTCTCCTATACTTTAACATAGACTTGCGGCCGTCCTAACTTTAAGATAGTCTCCTATACTTTAACATAGACTTGCGGCCGTCCTAGCGCTAAGATAGTCTCCTATACTTTAACATAGACTTGCGGCCGTCCTAGCGCTAAGATAGTCTCCTATACTTTAACATAGACTTGCGGCCGTCCTAGCGCTAAGATCGTCTCCTACATTGGAACATAGATATAAGACCGTCCTAGCGCTAAGATCGTCTCCTATATTGGAACATAGACATAAGGCCGTCCTAGCGCTAAGATCGTCTCCTATATTGGAACACAGACATAAGGCCGTCCTAGCGCTGAGATCGTTCCCTATATTGGAACATAGACTTAAGGCTGTCCTAGCGCTAAGATCGTCCCCTATATTGGAACATAGACATAAGGCCGTCCTAGCGCTAAGATCGTTCCCTATATTGGAACATAGACATAAGGCCGTCCTAGCGCTAAGATCGTTCCCTATATTGGAACATAGACTTAAGACCGTCCTAGCGCTAAGATCGTTCCCTATATTGGAACATAGACATAAGGCCGTCCTAGCGCTAAGATCGTTCCCTATATTGGAACATAGACTTAAGACCGTCCTAGCGCTAAGATCGTCCCCTATATTGGAACATAGACATAAGGCCGTCCTAGCGCTAAGATCGTCCCCTATATTGGAACATAGACATAAGGCCGTCCTAGCGCTAAGATCGTTCCCTATATTGGAACATAGACTTAAGACCGTCCTAGCGCTAAGATCGTCCCCTATATTGGAACATAGACATAAGGCCGTCCTAGCGCTAAGATCGTTCCCTATATTGGAACATAGACTTAAGGCCGTCCTAGCGCTAAGATCTTCCCCTATATTGGAACATAGACACAGGGCCGTCCTAGCGCTAAGATAGAGCCTTACTGGAACATAGACTTAAGGCTGTCCTAGCGCTAAGATCGTCTCCTACATTGGAACATAGATATAAGACCGTCCTAGCGCTAAGATCGTCTCCTATATTGGAACATAGACATAAGGCCGTCCTAGCGCTAAGATCGTTCCCTATATTGGAACATAGACATAAGGCCGTCCTAGCGCTGAGATCGTTCCCTATATTGGAACATAGACTTAAGGCTGTCCTAGCGCTAAGATCGTCCCCTATATTGGAACATAGACATAAGGCCGTCCTAGCGCTAAGATCGTTCCCTATATTGGAACATAGACATAAGGCCGTCCTAGCGCTGAGATCGTTCCCTATATTGGAACATAGACATAAGGCCGTCCTAGCGCTAAGATCGTCTCCTATATTGGAACACAGACATAAGGCCGTCCTAGCGCTGAGATCGTTCCCTATATTGGAACATAGACTTAAGGCTGTCCTAGCGCTAAGATCGTCCCCTATATTGGAACATAGACATAAGGCCGTCCTAGCGCTATGATTGTTCCCTATATTGGAACATAGACATAAGGCCGTCCTAGCGCTAAGATCGTCCCCTATATTGGAACATAGACTTAAGGCTGTCCTAGCGCTAAGATCGTCCCCTATATTGGAACATAGACATAAGGCCGTCCTAGCGCTATGATTGTTCCCTATATTGGAACATAGACTTAAGACCGTCCTAGCGCTAAGATCGTCCCCTATATTGGAACATAGACATAAGGCCGTCCTAGCGCTAAGATCGTTCCCTATATTGGAACATAGACATAAGGCCGTCCTAGCGCTAAGATCGTTCCCTATATTGGAACATAGACTTAAGACCGTCCTAGCGCTAAGATCGTCCCCTATATTGGAACATAGACATAAGGCCGTCCTAGCGCTAAGATCGTCCCCTATATTGGAACATAGACATAAGGCCGTCCTAGCGCTAAGATCGTTCCCTATATTGGAACATAGACTTAAGACCGTCCTAGCGCTAAGATCGTCCCCTATATTGGAACATAGACATAAGGCCGTCCTAGCGCTAAGATCGTTCCCTATATTGGAACATAGACTTAAGGCCGTCCTAGCGCTAAGATCTTCCCCTATATTGGAACATAGACACAGGGCCGTCCTAGCGCTAAGATAGAGCCTTACTGGAACATAGACTTAAGGCTGTCCTAGCGCTAAGATCGTCTCCTACATTGGAACATAGATATAAGACCGTCCTAGCGCTAAGATCGTCTCCTATATTGGAACATAGACATAAGGCCGTCCTAGCGCTAAGATCGTTCCCTATATTGGAACATAGACATAAGGCCGTCCTAGCGCTGAGATCGTTCCCTATATTGGAACATAGACTTAAGGCTGTCCTAGCGCTTAGATCGTCCCCTATATTGGAACATAGACTTAAGACCGTCCTAGCGCTAAGATCGTCCCCTATATTGGAACATAGACATAAGGCCGTCCTAGCGCTAAGATTGTTCCCTATATTGGAACATAGACATAAGGTCGTCCTAGCGCTGAGATCGTCCCCTATATTGGAACATAGACATAAGGCCGTCCTAGCGCTAAGATCGTCCTCTATATTGGAACATAGACATAAGGCCGTCCGAGCGCTAAGATCGTTTTTCGAACAGAACCCTGCACAATAAAGCAGCCTGTTTACTACCCAAGTGGCCCGAAATGGTACATCGATACCATGGTCGTGAAGTCCGGAAATAATTGCCACATTTGGTTTTCTTTGTGTGCACGATGCCGTTTTATTTGGTTACATAGTCTTAAACATGCCCGATGGGTGATTTTGCTGGTTTGTTGTTGAAACGATTTATTCACCACCGACGTAATAAGAACAGTAGGATATAACTACTCTGTTATTGTTACAACTAATGATTTTTGGGGGTTTTTTTTCGTTTTGGTTTTTTGTCTTTTTATTTTTGATAAAGTGTGAAACTAACATACAACAAGGAATTATGAAAAGTAACGACTGTATTCTGAAATTAACTAAAATTAACGTTAAAAACCAATACAGATCACCACAATTTAACCATAATGGAAATATAAAGCAGAGTGGGCGTACAAATACAATGACAGGACAATATAGAAGCAGATGCAGTCGTTACAAGCATGGATGTGAGTGTTAATATTATTCACCAACCAGCTAATTATCTTCAACTAGTGATCTTCAAACCAAAACTTGAGGTGGGAATGATGGATGAAAAGGGATCTTCATACAACACCTGATCTCCGTGTAATGTGATTTGTAACATGATCACTTTGATATTCTAGATCATTTATTATGTAAATAGTTGACACATGTCTCGGATTTGGATTGGTCATTGAACTTCAGGTAAACAACAGCCTTTCTTAGATGACTGGCCAATGTCCAGTTATGTCATTTGTGAGTGGGTTTAGTTCTACGCCGCACCGCAATATTGCGGCTGTATGGAGGCGGTATGTAATAATCAAGTTAGTGATCAACAGCATGAGCATCGATTTCGGGAATCAATGACAGGTGTCAACCAAGTCAGCCAGCATGACCACCCGATTCCGTTAGAGGACGCAAGCATTGGTTACTGAAGACAAATTTTAATCCGTATCTTCACGGGGGCGGCGTCGGTAACCATGAAAACAGAGAGCAGTAACGCTTGAAACTGCTTCAGTTTTCACAACATTTCCACCGCGTCCGTGGTGTAGTGGTTAGAAGGTCCGCCCCGAGAGGGTAAAGGTCATGAGTTCTATCCCCCGCAGTTTCATACCAAAAGACGAGAAATACACTTTTTCGTCCATGCTTGGCGCTCGGCATTAATGACTGGTCGTCGTGGTGTGTACTGTGTCTGAGTGGGGTATTCATGCTTAACTGTGGCATGGTATCTCATTGAGCTAGAACAATAAAACAGCTTAAGTCTGGGCTACTACAAGCAGCCACACATACCCACTCATACAGGTCGTCATATAAGACAATGCCAGATCCGTCAATGTAATTCATAACGAAATGTCCAAAGACTTGGTTCATCCCATTCAGCTCTTTAGCAGTTCAGAGCAATGTTCGTTGAGAGATATCGGTGTATGCTGACAGCGACGTACGACGATGTCGTTTGCCTGTGTCGTCTGCACAACGACGTCTTGCAATAATCCCACAGTCCGTCAGTGATGGAATAACACGTTGACATCGGATATGTAGTTTTCATCTGCTTAGCCAAGCATGCCCAAGTGAGAGGAACCTTGATCATGGTTTCTTCACACAGTCGTTCTGATGAAAATGTCTTTTGTATCACTTGTCGTCCATGTCATCAACGTTAATTGTCTGTCGATAGTGTGACTGTTAACTGTTGATTGCTGACTGCGATCCCGCCTTATTCCTGATGTCTCAGCATATGAACCAATACTTAATACTAACGAAGGGAATCATATTCACGCATAAAGGAAATTAAATAGCGGCCAACAAACCTGTTGCTGATAATTTTGTATCATAGTCAACTTCATACAGCTTTACTCTAGATGACACGCCCGACAACCCTTGTCGGACTAAAAGAGTTGTGTCCAAATGTCGCTGTTTTTTAACGTGTACAGAAAGTTAATACATTCGTTCCATACGTCGTCTTTGTTACTGGAATTTGGGCATGTTGTTGTTTGACAGAAGAAGAATTCTAATGATCCATGACGTAGTGATACCAGCCTCGAACACGGACAATTTACCTTTATGTTTCAAAACTGTTATTACAATCCGATTATGTGTCTCAAATGGGCTTCACTCTCATTAAAATATTTGTTGCAGAAAAAATGACTCGTGAAATGTGATTCAAGCGTTCCTAGTTTAAATGGATGAAGAAAAATATTTGTTTTGTTAAAGAAAAAGATAGAGAATGTTCTTTGGTCAGACATCCACAAACTGCCATCTTCGACCTTCAGGATCTCCTCAGACGGCTGGAGTCCCATGACAATATTAACATGAGCCAACTCGACCATAACTTCGTGCTTCAAGAACACGGAAGCAACATGTAGATACTGCTTTCTGAAAATCATTGGCAGGTAAATGAAGTCACAGCCTTGACGAAATACGTACGTATAGTTTTCTGAGTTTCTTTCAAATGTCTGTAAGTAAGAACGAAAAATGTCGTCTGTAATACCGGAAACGGTCATGTTATTGATTTCATCGAATGTTTCTAAGATGGCAGATTTGCCGTATTCATAGCTCCACCATACCCACTCCGGTTCAATCTCGTCATGCGACAAGTTCAGCTTGTCCATTCCCTTATGAAGCCATATGACATTCCGTGGAAGATCAACAACATTCCATGGGTTCAGTAATGTATCATCACCAATCTGTATGTATCCATTCACATCTAAATTGAGTTGCATCGTCAGCATTAAACATTCATAATAGAAATACCATCCCTTGCTGTAAGCCTCAATAAACGTAAGATGAAGGACATCTGGTACCCGACTCACGTGATATGTAAATGAACCAATCTCAGGACCACAGTATACAATATGTTTGAAATAACCTCTATACATTGATTCAAGAAGAGGTATATTTGTGTAAAAATCCGCCTCGTTGAAAGCTATAATAAGACATATGTCTGTGATTATCGGATCTGCATTTGTAAGAACAACATCGGGGCACTGTTCAGAAAACGATTGGTGTCCTGGTCTTGGCCCAGGGTGTGTTTCCTGTGTCAGAATGGACACTGTGTTAATCCTGTCTACTGGCAGGTTCCTGGTAGGCTCAATGTATCCAACACTCTGCAAGTCATTCAGCCATGCATATACAAGTTTCATATCAGACACGGTCCACAACGTGCCCTGTATCAGTGTTCTGGCAATGTCTCTCACACAGCCGAAGAAAGATATTGTATTATGGCATTTCCACTTCAATAGCGTATCTCGTAAATGCCTTAGATCTTCCGACGAATAATTTCGTGCCTTCCTGTTTTCTTCGTGTTTCCATGGGACTTCTGTGAACAATACATCTGTGTAGTCTCTCGGAATATTTTCTGCGCCCGTAATTTCAGATAAAAGTCTTTGTATTAATACCTTGCCCAAGGCACCATATAGATTGTGGAAAAGTAGTCCCCAGAACATCGTGTATTTGAAGGAAGCAACAGACGAGTAGAGCAAGGTGAACACAGGAGTCTGCCTGCCACCGGTGTCAAGGGAGGATGTCGTTGCGTACACATCGTCATCTCGGACACAAGAGTTCGGGCACAGTAGAGTGTACTTGTAGTACAAGGACCATGGAACGAGGTCTGATCGTCCTTTGGTCCAAGCCTGCTTCATCTCGCTTGTAATTTGTCTATCGAGGAACATCTCCATGACCGTGTAAGTGTTTTGTGTGGTCAGAGTGCGGAGCTGGTTGTGTTCCTTCTGATTGTAGATGTACTTTGTATATATAACATTTGCTCCTTTAGATATTGCATAAAGATAGCCAGTTAGTCTCTTTGAATAGGTGCTGGGTGGTAGGTGACTCGCTATCGCGTAAGTTAATCTGTCTTGATTCGTTACGTCAAGGTAAATGCATCGCGGTGCTCTGAAACCATAATATGTACAGTTAGATTCGCAGACTGGAGGAATTCTAAACGATTTATGTCTCTCAGTCAATATTTCAGCCACATTTTGGCAGTGGACACCGAGGAGCTGGTAACACATAAAGTACGCATGCAGAACATGAACTGGACCTTTACCTGGGTGTGACACGAGGACGTTTGACCAGTCTTTCACAGCAACAATAATACCTTGTTTTCAAACTTTGTGCATGCACTACGGAGAGACAACGCCTCGTCTTCTATAAAGACGTACCTGATATTCATACATTGGAGTAAAGACATGCTTTAAAACATGAGGTTTGGGTGGGAAATAACACACGAGAGCGGGGGAAAACAACACAAATGCTCAAATCCTACAGGCTGTCTCCGACACAAAGCGACACAAAGAAGAGTTTTACATGGAGTATACACCTACAACAAGCAAGAGTTAAACTATTCTTGCTCAAAGGAAATATTGGACTCAAATCTATCACAGCTTCTTTTGGCTCAGAGGTTTTCTTTACAACATGTATGACTGGTTAGATCAAATGTGTCATATATGTTTGAGATGAGGATCCCTGAACTGAAATCAACAGCGTCAGCAAGATCCAGATAAACAAAACGATGCTTTATGTTCCTCAATATGTTTGAAACTAACAGACTGGAAATGAAGTGTAGGTTACTGGTCTTGAAGTGGCGTAAGTGTGTGTGCCTTGAAGAGAGTTCATGTATGTCACGACCTGTCAGTGAAATATAGGAGATAAATGGCACTTCTAAAATCCAACACGGGACAACCTATGCGCTTGTAGCTCTGAAATCAAGATGTATTGAGAAGTCGTCCAAAAGCATCTCTCTCTGATGCTAACGATGGGGTCACATTGTGGTGTGTAGGAAGGGGCCACTGTGTAGTGTGTAGGAAGGGTCACATTGTGGTGTGTAGGCAGGGGTCATATTATGTTGGGAAGGAGGGGTCACATTGTGGTAAACAGGAAGGGTCACATTGTGGTGGGATGGAAAGGGTCACTTTGTAGTGGGTAGGCAGGGGTGACATTGTAGTGAGTACAAAGTTTCTACACCGTTGACGGTACGACGGGGTTACATCGTTATCGGTACAAATGGGTCACACAGTCACGGGCACGAAGGGGCAAAAGGGGTCACATCGTACTTTGACTTTCACTCACCGACACCAAGGTATTTCTCCGGAAAGGTCCCCACTGCCGACAAAGACGATGTTTACACCATGTTGTGTCAATGGCCTGCTTGTGTTTCCTGCACGACCTACCAATACCAACCAGGTATTGGCGAGGTTCCTGTGGAGAGGCGTGGCAACATAGGACTAGACATTCAAACTAAACAAAAAATGAACATGAAAGCATGGTATCTCCAGGACTCGTCAAACATTCCTTTTAAAGAGGAAATAAATAGAATAATTCAGTACTTGAAAATTGTGTGGGGAAACGTTATAAGCCAGATAAAATGCTAGAGGGGTTTGGCTGAAAATGTTGTCAGCCTGGACTGTTTATTTCCTTTTTAACTCGCTTTCGAGTTTACACCTTTCAACCAAAACGTATTTGTCCTAACCACAGAGGTGCTGTATATCAACACATTATATCCTGTAAGAACATATAATGGCATTGTCCCTGTGTGGAAGGGATTATATGATAAATGAGTACGGTTATGATAGTAAAGAGTAATGGATCATGCTTGTCAAATCAGGATCAAACCATCGACCAGTAGATCTTAGCATGTCTAAGGCACTCAGTGAACATCCACATGACCGCTAGAGCCTCCTTGTCATTTAAACCTTTCATAGTGAATATAGTGGGTGTGTAAGATGTTACATATATGTATATGTTACAATATTATTATCACGTCGAGGGGGGAAATAGGCGCCAAGCACCTTCCGTATTGTAGGAAATCGAACACGGATGTTCTAACCACTAGGCTACCCGATCGCCAAAGTGAATACAAAAGATGAATACCAGAGCTTTCAACATATGAGAGAGTCAGTGATAAAGGTCAAAATGACACGAGAAAGATAACTTCGTGATATGTGACTTTGATACCTTTCAAACAGTTGGTCCCAGCCATTATCAGTGATGTCACTTCGCTTTGAGGTGTTCGTTAGATAGTGCAGGACAGCTGTGGACACAACGCTCACAAGTGTCAACGCTAGGAAACGTCGCCTCACCGGGTCTGAAATTCACAGAGAGGGAGTATATGAAAAATATGTCCGTTGTCAGACAGGACAATCGTATAATATATTTTAGGGCACTGACCGTTACACAGGAGGCGTGAAGATGTCCAGAGGCGTGAATATTGCATAACGGGCATAACGTTCAACGTTGCAAGTCATTATGCAGAGTTCGTACTGCAGATTATTTCCATGTCTTTAAGTGGACGAAATTTTACGGCCGATATCGGCGACAACCTTGCCATATCACACATCGAGGCACAAACAGGTTAAACCTAAAATAGTCTGGACTCGACTCCTGTCGTTAAAGGCGGCGAGGATGTAGCTGCAAGGAAGTCTGTTGATGGGATTTCATTATAACACAAAGGAAGAAACTGGACAGCGCTGGTTGAAAGGCTCAGCTAATGTGGCCGTGCATTTACTTACTCGACATGTTGATGAATATCCGTGAGAGCAAAGCACGTGTTATCTTGCATGTCAAGACCCAGAGATAAGTAATACAAAAGACTACACAGTACACAGTTCAGATCGCATTGACATACTGTGCGTTGTGGTGTTGTCATTAGTGCAGTACTGGCAGAGCCAGGTGTATTTATAAGTGCAGCGTTGGCAGAGCCAGGTGTATTAATCAGTGCAGGGTCGGCAGAGGCAGATATCTTAATCAGTGCAGCGTTGGCAGAGCCAGGTGTATTAATCAGTGCGGCGTTGGCAGGACCAGGTGTAATAATCAGTGCAGCGTTTGCAGAGCCAGGTATTGTAATCAGTGCAGTACTGGCAGAGCCAGGTGTATTAATCAGTGCAGTGTTGTTGGTACTAAATGTTGTAATCAGTGAGCCACTGGTAGATGCAGGTGTTGTCATCAGTGCAGTATTGGTAGAATCAGGTGATGTTATCATTGTGGTATTGGTAGAGCCGGGTGTTGTAATCAGTGCGGGGTTGGCAGAGCCAGATGTCGTAATCAGTACAGCACTGATTGAACCAGGTGTTGTAATCAGTGCAGCTTTAGTAGAGCCAGGTGTAATAATCAGTGCAGTATTGGTAGAACCAGAAGTTGTAATCGGCCTAGCATAGATGGGATGAGGGCATAAAATAAAGCAAAACGTTGTTGGGATCATATAATCGGTGTAGCATTCTTGGGGTTGGGTCATATAATCGGTATTGCATTATTGGGATCAGGTCACATAATCGGTGTAGCATTCTTGGGGTTTGGTCATATAATCGGTGTAGCATTGTTGGGATCAGGTCATATAATCGGTGCAGCATTGTTGGGATCGGGTCATATAAACGGTGTAACATTGTTAGGATCAGGGCCCTTATTCTCGAAGCGTTCGTAGCCCTAAGAATTCTTAAACTTTGACCGTAGGCAATGTGTAAAGAATGGGTTTCAGAAGTCCGTAGCGCTACGAACGTTTCGAGAATAGCTAGCCTGGTCACATGATCGGCGTAGCATTGTTAGGATCAGTTCATGTGATCGGTATAGCATAAACTTCTGAAGTGGCATTTTAGAAGTTGGTATGATGAGGATGAGGACTTGTATGGATATCCAACTTCTTTCTTGCAATATATGCGACGTTTCGATGTAGATTCTAACACCGTTATCAAGCATCGCACTTAGTCTCCATTACAGAATCTGTGTACCCGTCACTTTTTTATTCCGTTTACAAGCTAATAAGCGGTTAGTTCTACCGTAGACTCTACACAGAAGTATATTCATGTCGATGGGAGGCACCGAGAGAACCTGTTTTGTCTTGCACTTGCCGCAAAATAAACGTGATTACACTCGACACTTAATTTTGTCCCAGACAGTCGGATTCAGACTGACCTTTACATCAGAAAGTCAAGTGGGGGTTGAATATTATCCAACAACTTGAAACAACAGTTATTTTTGTAGAACCGTACAAGAAACTCCTTTTTAAAATCTCTCTTGCGGTAAAGGAAGCCATGGTTTTTTTTCTGTTGTCAACTAACCTAAAACCGTAGTTATATGTACTATAAATATCTGCCATCATGTTTTCACTAACCAGATTCCTCAACGAGGAATTATTATGTAAAAAAAATCAATTCTTTTCTTATGTCATCATCGGGTTTCCTTCGCCCGGACGCTTGCTTATTAATTATAGTGGATGCATTAAAGGCCAAATATAATGAAACTATGAGGCTGATACAGCGACGAAACCTAAGCAGAGAGTCTCTGTCGCCTACAGATGGAACAAATGCGTCGTCGTGTCCGTCCATTTCTCGTACTCGGTTTACCTCAAACGCCATCATTTCACCTGACAAATATTTCGTATAATATTTTGATACTCAGCTGGCCATCGTAAATTTTGGAAATGTATGGATATATGTTAGACAGGCATGCTTCATATCCGAACAGATATACTTGTGATATAGAAATGTAATGTCAAGTAGTGGGATATGGATTGCTTGTATTCTTAAACTTCTGAATTGATTTTGATATATATTCAGCTATTTATATACATTCATCTTACTCACTTTGGTCAGGTAATCTTTTCTTGAAGTTCGCTGGTTGTTCTCCACATGTCTATTCATACATCCGCTTTAGTTTGCAAAACCGTATTTCTAAATGTTACTTATCAAGGAATAGTAATTCTGGATATACAATTCAAGATTGCTGATACATGTATTTATACCAAGATTTGAAAATTGAACTGCTTGAGGAAATTGTTCTTTGAAACTGAAAGTCACTTGCGGTGGCTTAAAACTCAAACAGCTCGTTAACCACACACTCACGTGAATGACAAATTACCTAACACAACATTAGCACATACTCACTCATTGTGGAAACTGGTTATATCGTTATTGCCTCATAACAAGAGTTGGCTAGACTAATCGATCCCGTTTCTGTATATGTGGTTAGAACCTGCACAGCGAATTTATTGGCACAGTTTGACATATTTCGAATACGCTTTCGATTGAATATGTGAAGATATCTGGTCGAAGGTTTAATTGTCCAGAACAAAAGATATATATTCAGGCTACGGAATCGTACAATTTGGGATCATGTAATTGGTAATAAGACCCACGGGAAACTCACGGAGACGCATTGGCTATCACACTGAGACAAGGGTTCTATGTGTCCAGCTCGCGGAAAACTGCTACTAACATAGAGCTAGGGTTAGTGTCCGTTATTAAGTCCCCTCGTATTGCAGCAAGTACAATGATTAACCCCAGCAACTGTCAATAAAAGAGGTACATGTTCCTTGACGTAGAATAAACAAATTGGACATCAACCCTTAATTAAAGATAACTAATTGTCTTATCTTCTTTCTGCCGTGAGCTTTATTATCAAGAATGGATCTAATCTGACGGAAGCGTTGTGCGGGGGCATAAACTCAAGTATTATAAGGTTGATTATTCGGGATCAGTCACCAATATCCGAACGTCATTTACTCGGTTAGTGTCTATTATATTGGACCCAATCCCGATATGATAAGATTCTGACTGTATAAAATGTCAGTTGTATTTTGTCATTTGTAATCACAAAGCCTTCTAATTAATATTACCCATCACGTTGACCGTAGCTCAAACAACGCGTCAGATCTGATTACATAGATGAGGAAATCATCTTCTTATGCTCCGTATACAATCGCTGGTCCTACAACTGTCGTATTCAAGCAAAAGATCTCGTAACATTGTACCCATACAGTCGGGTAATTAAAGTCACCCAACACGGTAACATTGTACTCATACAACCGGGTAATTAAAGTCACCCAACACGGTAACATTGTACCCATACAGCCAGGTAATTAAAGTCACCCAACACGGTAACATTGTACCCATACAGCCAGGTAATTAAAGTCACCCAACACGGTAACATTGTACCCATACAGCCAGGTAATTAAAGTCACCCAACACGGTAACATTGTACCCATACAGCCAGGTAATTAAAGTCACCCAACACGGTAACATTGTACCCATACAGCCAGGTAATTAAAGTCACCCAACACGGTAACATTGTACCCATACAGCCAGGTAATTAAAGTCACCCAACACGGTAGCAATTTGCTTATATAATGTGTCCAGGTGAGGGAGTACTTCCTCCATCCTCCATTTAAAAAAACAAACAAAAAAAACCCAAAAAAAACCCAAACAAACAAACAAACAAAAAAAAAAAAAAAAAAGAAAAAAAACCCCAAAAAAACACAAACAACTATTTACACTCGAGTTAATGCTTGATTTATAAAGCAAAATCACAACAAAATCACAATGCTTGATTAAACTTTAAGGTAATTATATATAACTTTTAAGCATAACTCTGGTAGATAGTTCCATTTTTCATCCCCAAGTGCTGCCATACTCAAGCCCTTGCTCTAGTATCTGGCACCCCAATAAATTGTTCGTTCTTGGGGTCACCATTTTACAACATTTCTATGTCTTTTACATTCGTAACAACTCGTCTCTTTCCGTGACCTACAAAAAGACTCGTACCCCTTATTGCCAAGAATTGTGGCAAACCAATCAAATCGCGAGTAGTGAAACGCATTTCAAACCATGAAAATGGCGTGACCGTTGAACTGTGAAACTTCGCTAAACTATACCAGGCACAATTTAAACATAAACTTTGAACTTAAGGATGAACAACTTTCAAAACTAAAACATATACATGTATGCAAAAGTAATGGCCCGATTGTTTTGTCCACGGGATGTTGGACATTCTTAGAGCCCTGTTTGGAAATTCAGAGTTATCTTTCCTTGATAATAATACTAGACAATTTTTATCTCCATGCCCGTTTGCGCTTAGACAGGACCCTGTCGTAAACATGGTCACGAGATGGGTACGAGATGCCATCCGACCTGCCGGAATGACACTAGTAGTTACGAATGTTGTCAATTGGTGTTGAGATTTCCGGGTGTTAAGAAATTTTCTGAATGTCAAAATACCGGTTTTCGATCAGCACAATAGTGTCGTTTTCATACCTGAACCTGTAAATACCAGTGAATGGGTAATGTTGCGAAACGTTATTCTTCAAGATTGCAGAGAACCTACAAACATAAGATTCTTGATCAAAACAAACAAGTAAAACATTTTACGACATCTGTCATTCTCGGCCAACATTACCACGACTAGAAACACATATTTGTTCGTTTGGGTGTTGCTGGAGATGTTGCATCATGGGTTTTGTGTGTGTGGAGATCAAACATGGTCATTGACGTGGCGAACCAATACTATTAAGGTTTGTCTATCCGACCTTGGTTTGATTAACAATAGATCTAGAGTCTCTGTTGTCAATGTGCCATACAGTCTTTAAATGGAAGTAAAAACTGGCCTCAACTACACAACACTACTAAACACTGATTGTATAGAGACAAGCCTCTGATCGCTAGGTTCGAAGCAACCGAATCAGAGTTATAGTGGATACACTAAGTTTCTTCACACTTTTATATTCTTCCAAATCAGACACCTCATATTTACTTCAAATGTGAAAAATGACCGAGAATAAGAAAGGCATATAATCATCAGACGCAGACTAGTTTATTGTCCTGGAGCTGTGCAGGTAACACGCCGATTTGCAAACAATACGACGTAAAGGTGCAAACAACTGTCCGAGATTGACTTGTTTCGTGTGTTTCCTGGCTCTGTTAGGAAAACAGTTGACTGCCCTTTCTTTGCACCATTAAAATTCGTAAATCTCGTTCCAGAGCGGTAAAAGTAGAGCTTAAACCTCGCCTGGAATATTTTGCGATAGAAATAAGACAATAAAGAACGGAATAATTTATATTTCTCAAACATTTCTGTCTACACCATTTGGAAAGCTAAGCTTTCCCGGAAAGGTTCTCGGCCAGTTCAGCTATCGCAAAACCTAAATCAAAGTAGAAAAATCTGAAACAACTTCAATCTTTGATTAACCATTAACATTAAATGAAGCCGATTTCTTTTTTAATCTTTGCATGTATTTTCTTTGCCTTACGATGTCTATCTGGTACATTAATCGCTTTTGAAGATGTTCAACACCAAATATCAAGACATACGCAAATGTGAAGTTCAATTTGTAAGTGGTATCTGAGTTTTGCAGATCAAATCAATCAAACACCGCTATGACGAACTTTGATGTTTAGAGGTCCTGACGAAAACAGCTTTGTCCTCATGCATTTCTTCTGAAGTTATCATTGTATCGAGCCTATCTTCCTATATTTCGACAGCTCCAAGACATTGTTTTTTTTATATAAAATGCCAACGCCAGTATATAGTGTGAATTATCTGCTGATACAGATGCTATCGGGGTTAACGACGAAACAGTGAAAGAAATGATATGAATAGATTACTTAAAACAGCGATGCCTGCAGATGCTTGCGAAAACGGAAGACATGTCCTGTTCTGCCGGTAGCAACTGTCACTCACACACTCTGCAATAAAAAGTAAGTGACTGTCCGGTTTTGTACGTCGCACAGCAATACGTCGGCCGTGCTATCATGGCCTGCAAACAACCACGTGTCTAAGCATTCAAGTGTCGCGATAGCGCATTTACTGATTTTAATGAAACCAAAAACGATATGTTGTCTTTGAATTACGTCTCATTCATAGAAATGCAGAGATTCTGGAATGTGTTCATTTGGCAACACGGTAGGGGGCAAGTTTAATGTCTCGGCACTAACATTTCTTTTGTAGTTGACTCAGCGCAATTGGTAGATGCTACATGAGGTTGCGCTGTAACTCGGGGACTTCAGTCAACCTGCAGAAACATCGACCCAGTTAGAATAGATACAACGTGGACACATAAGAAAATGTAATTAAACAGATTCTATTGGACGAAGAAGTATATTGCGTACACTATGTTCCTGTATGCCACAGCATATACAGATGCGTGTATGTTTTAACCGATCATCACTTTCCTCTTATGAACAGTGGATCTCCATTTAAACGCCTCGGTACCCGGATCACTACACTGATATCAATATAGTTGTGGAATGGACACTACATGAAGGAGTTGATGGTTTTGTAGCTTTGATTGTAAGAAGTAGCATAGATAACCTTCCTAAAATGGCATAGCCGTAACCCATAGTAGAATGATTTAGAAAGTACGTAACTTAACACGCATGCTTATACGTATACGCATGGCTCTGGGGTGGCACAGCTGATCCGTCCTGCAGAAGAAGCGTCTCAACCCAGGTCTACACAACTTGATGTCAATAGAAATGTCCAGTGATATTTGGGTCCGACAGAGCTGTCGATTCAAACCTGTTATAGTACTGTCGTATGCATCATGTTATCCTATCCCAGATAGGTTCAATAGCCATACATTACAGCAATCGTTAATGAAAGCGACAAATCCCTTTCCAGTTCCACTGGTAATCTCTGCAACACTTCGATGAGGACATTCTGATTTCATGTTTTCACTTGGTAACAATATTTTCTCGGTAGCCTAGCCTTTCAAATTATCATAATAAGATGTGTCCTTCCTTCGGGTGTGCTGAAATACCAATGATAATGTTTCCTCCCAAACCATCTCCTACATGCATGTATGGGCTGCAGCAGCAACAGCTTGGATTCATGTGTGAACAGCATGGTGTCCCAGTCTGGTTAACAGATGCTGTCTACACAACGGAAGTTTGCTTCCTAAAACCGTTGTGCTAAACCGGTGGATCAGCCACAAACTGGTCTCACCTCAGAAATTTACTCCTTTTCCAGAAGGCAGTTTGGTATCCTTCTTGTCACTGCACCGCCTGTTGTCTTGTTGACGAGACGTCAGACATGGAGGACCACTCCGTAAATGTCACGTGTGTTCCCTGCTGTAGATAACGTCTTTGTCAAAAGGTAATGTGTTTCTGTAAACATTAGAATTTCTTACAACCTCGCTATTGCACTATCGCAGTCTGTAGAACACCAAAAAAACGCAATGGCAATGATTTCCAGCAAGTCGTGTCATATTATCAGCGATATTTACGACCACGCTGTCATTTCATCCTATCTGGTAAATAAGGCACAATTATCTCAATTGCACCAGAGTCAAATCTAACATATGCCAATATATGCCCACCCTCTAAAACTTGTTCTAGATGTTTTAGTCCAAAGCAGTTACGGATTGCTCATATAGTCATACTTCACAAAAAAGAAAACCGTTCACTTTAAAGAAGCAATTAGATATATCGATCAGTTTCAGATTTGTGTATCAACTGTCATTAACTGATAAACCGTACCCCATGTAATTTACGTAGATAATTGGATGTCTTTTCAAGGACAATCTTAAATGATGAAACATCACGATGTGATTTGCTTTTATGATATACTGAAATCTGTTGAGAAGCTCAGAACCCAACCAAACATACGTGCTCGAGTCCGTCATTACGTGACACTAACATGGCAATATTATGAGCGTTTGCGTGCTGTAGGCACACATTATGTCGGGTCTCCTTTCACCGTTTACTGTTGCATGTCATGTTTGTTGTTCATCAGTCCACAGTTCATCTGGAGGAGTTGATTAGTTGAATTTTACAAACTAGATAAATCCAGGTTGAATAAAAGGTTGGGCGGGTTGACGGTTCACCTGTCGCAGTGCACTTGCTTTTGTCACAATATAGCTGAAATATTGCCCACGTACTTGTACTATTTTCCTCATTCACTCCTGCTATAATGTATGAACCTGGCCCAACGTTTTATGATACACTGCAACCTGCTAGTGACACCAAATCGTTACCAAAGTGCACTTGTCGTTCTATTCGCATCATGACGTGGCAGTATTATGAACGCTCCTATGGTGTGAGGACACATTGCCATGTCTCCGTAGCCCTTGTTACTGTCTCATGCTAGTTTTCACGTCCAGTGCCCATGTGCCCACTGTTCAACTGTACCGAATGTGAAGATTAGTTGTCCAGACACGGGATTAATCAACCACACGAATTCAGGTTGGATGAAACGTAGACAGTACACCTGTTGTTCTTGTCACAACAGATAGGAAATATCACCAACGTGGGTGTCAACTTGTACCCACTCACCCACGTAATCATGAATGCAAACAGCCAAATCACAACAACCCCCCTCCTCCCACCCCACTCAACCCCTTCACGCCAAAGAATATGTAGTAAATACAATAAATTCCGATTTATTCTTATTTCCTGAAAATGCGACTGCTTTGCATAGTTATCACAGGTGTCAAACAGAACCAGCAAAAAGTCGAAAATCAAAACCCTCAGCTGTAACAATTTACTGTTTTTCTCGTGGAACACTACTTTTACACACCCGAATAGACACGAAGACCTTCCTGCTTGTTGCTTTAGGCAGGCTGTACTTGTCCCTGAATACTACACTGACGCGCTATCCTAGTGAAAAACATTGTGACTGTTAAAAAGACGGACTTCCTCTCACCACGTAGTTTTCTAGAAATGCATACACGAATCAATAACTGTTCCTTCCTGTTCATAGTGAACTTTTCTAATTCACTGCAGTGTACATTTCACATTAAAGAGCACATTACATACTGCACGATCTTTACGTTCAAGGTAGAACAACATGTTCAGATCACATGAAGTTTATTCAAATCAAAACACCATGATAATTTATCTTTAAACCAGACGAAAACGCTAAGTCGATTGTGCGATTCAGTATTCTCTGTAACTCTGTTTGTGAATCTCTTTACATTAGCTGACACTCAGCAGAAATACACACCGAGGCACCTGCAATGCCTGATGTGTGCTACATAGTGGCCGTAAAACAATATTATCATCAACATACCAGGGATGAAGTCATGCTTCTTAACCAGATTACCTCGTTTTCGTTGTAAACAACAATTAGACGAACATGAAGGACAGCACATTTGATGCCCAAGAACGATGCCTACGTATTGAAGAGTCATCCCTCGGGCTGCGTATGACGTAGATGGCTGCAGTATTTCACATACTGTTTTCACAGCGAATTTCATTTGTTTACATTTTTACCAACTGACTTAACTTGGAAGATCTAAAAAGTCTATGGCCATCAATTTTTTCAGTATTACTTCCATTGATTCAGAAATGAAGCTTACAATTTTGTGGCGTTAAAGCTCGCATATCACAAAGAACTGATTTTTGGTTCAACGTAATTGATTATTTTCAGTGAAGAAGATGAACAGTCTGTAGCCATGCTGTTTCTATCTTGTCATCAGAGTGTCCCTAACCTTTTTTCCTGTTGACAAGCCATTAGCCGTTAGTTCAACGTTTATTACTGCAAACGTGGTAGTGGAAACTTCATGTGTTGTCATGTCCCAAAACCCAGTATAAAACGTACAGAATTTGAGTTTGAACATATTTCAAATTGACGGTAAGAGGCAAATAAAACTTCTTCGGAATTCGCGTCCGAAAGCTGTTTAACTGACACAACATTTTAGTCATTTGCACCATCTGTAATCCAAAATGACAAATACACGTTCAAACCAGGTTTAGTCTCTATCTGCACAATCACACAATTTACTATTTTCTAGCATTGTATTAATTTAACAAACGTATTTACAATGTAGATTCTGAAATAAAAGAGTGACAAACTCCCTTCCTCGTCTAAAGTTTATATATATATTGATCGATGACGTACAGACACTCCCGCTTGTGTAATAAGATCTGACACATTATAAAAGTCAGCCTGAAATGTTAATTAGGGAGCTTTATGGGTACATGTGTTATGCTTGAATACGTGATGGCAGTGTAGAAGAAACTGTTGTTTACTGAGTATAGGCAGTTCACTTTCCTATCTGTGTAATCAGATCTGACACATTGTATGAGCTACGTTCAACGTGATGGTGATATTATTTAGAGGACTATGTGATTACACATAACAATATATGAATGACATTTTATGCAGACAGAATCTTACCATGATGGATCTGGTTCCACTATAACAGTCACTAACCGAGGAAATGACGTTCAGGAACTGATGACTGAACCCGAATAATTAACTTGATAGTATTCTGTTTATGCCCTCGCAACACTTCCGTCAGATTAGATCCATTCGTGGTAATAAAGATCACGGAGGAAAGAAGGAAAAAACTATCAGTATTCTTTAATTAAAGGTTGGTATCCACCTTGTTTTACGACAAGGACCGTGTACCTCTTTTATTGACAGTTGCCTGGTTGATCATGGTACTTGTTCGATTACAGCCATATCTCTTACGCCATCTTGATATTCCCTTGAGCGGCATGTCAGTGCAGATTCTTACACCATTGTCAAGCTTAAAGCAATAAACAAGAAGTTGTGATCCATAAAGGCGTCCTTAACCAACTTATTGAGGGACGATCAAACAGTTGCTCTCTCTCTCTCTCTCTCTCTCTGTGTGTGTGTGTGTGTGTGTGTGTGTGTGTAGGGGGAGGGGGTGTTATGAGGGTGTGACTTCGTGGTATGTGTGGTATGTGTGTGCTACGTTGTGGATTAAAGATTGTTGTCCACGTTGCAGTGTAGATTCTTACTAGTGAGTGAGTTACTCTACTCTAGATCTGATGAGTCAGTGATAACCAGATCAGTGAGTCAGTGAGTGGGTGAAGCGAGTGAACTGAGTGAGTGTGACAGAGTAAGTGTGAGAGAGTGAGAGAGTGTGAGAGAGTGTGAGAGAATGTGAGTGAGGGTGAGAGTGTGAAAGCGTGAGTGAGTGTGAGTGTGAGAGAGCGTGAGTGAGAGTGAGAGAGCGTGAGAGAGTGTGAGAGAGTGTGAGTGAGTGTGAGAGAATGTGAGTGAGTGTGAGAGAGCGTGAGAGAATGTGAGAGAGTGTGAGGGTTTAAACAATTTGCCTATGACACTCAACATTTCTTACGGTCAATTTCCTTAAACAGTTCTACTTTCAACATCTAATTATAAAACCACATATCACGTTCAATGATTTTGCACATCAAAACTTGCTACATCCCGATAAATATACTTCATAATACATTGTGTAACACCTTTTACATCATCGTATACTGCCATGCCTTTCATGCATTGATGTACTTGTATAAATACCTTGAAATCATTGTGTCACTGGATTCGGGGTTTTGAAAAAAAAGAGTCATGGTGACTCACAGTATTTATATTGGGAAGTCATTTTTCATATTTTGGGGTTATTTCAGGTTTAGTATAATAGTTATTTTTTGTTGTTGTTGTTGTTTAAAAAAAAGCAAGAGTTGTGAAAAGACTTTGTTGTTTTGTGCTGCATTGCCATTTAAATGTGACCGGTAGTTTAATAGTATGTTGTCATATTGTATTGTCATAACAAAATCCATCATACTGAACAAATAGCCATGCTTGTATTTTATTCACTGTAGCATACAGTTATTAACATGAATATCTAAAGTAATGAAGACCTCACCAAATCTATCATTGCTGGCGTGACAAATCGATCTTATTGAAATGAATTCTGAGGGTCACTCATAAAACGTGCGTGAAATTTGACTCGTATGACTTCGAGAGTATTTTACGTTTTCAGTCGTTGCGTCGAATACGCCGAAATCACGCGTGATGTTATGTGTATATGTGTGTGTCATCAATATGTGTACTATACAATATAGGACACACTCCATGTCTCACTATATGAGACATTAAGTTCCCACTCAAATATGAACAATGGAATAACTGTTCTGACAGAAACGGGACGCATGTACATATGTGTACATTTCCGTGATTGCCATTGACCAGTTGAGTAACAATCAAAATCTTAAAAACGTTTGTTTGGATGAAATAATGACATTCTCTTTGAGGTCATGTTGAAGAACATGATCTCCTAGGTTGCGACACAGACTCATAGCAAGAGGTTTCATCGCGAATGAGACTAGCAGTTTCATAAAATTTGGCCTTTAATACTTTCACAATGTTTAATAGCATTTGGGTGAAAGGAAAACTATGTTTACATGAGAATAGCAAGGAAGCATGGTTGGAAAAACTACAACACCTTTGTAGGATCAAGATGAAAACACCATGATGATGATGATGATGATGATGTTTTGATGATGATGATGATGATGATGATGATGATGATGATGTTTTTGATGATGATGATGATGATGATGATGATGATGTTTTTGATGATGATGATGATGATGATGATGATGATGATGATGATGTTTTTGATGATGATGATGATGATGATGATGATGATGATGATGTTTTTGATGATGATGATGATGATGATGATGATGATGATGATGATGATGATGATGATGTTTTTGATGATGATGATGATGATGATGATGATGATGATGATGATGATGATGATGATGTTTTTGATGATGATGATGATGATGATGATGATGATGATGATGATGATGATTTTGATGATGATGATGATGATGATGATGTTTTTGATGATGATGATGATGATGATGATGATGATGATGATGATGATGATGATGATGATGATGATGATGTTTTTGATGATGATGATGATGATGATGATGATGATGATGATGATGATGTTTTTGATGATGATGATGATGATGTTTTTGATGATGTTTTTGATGATGATGATGATGATGATGATGATGATGTTTTTGATGATGATGATGATGATGATGATGATGATGTTTTTGATGATGATGATGATGATGATGATGATGATGATGATGATGATGATGATGATGATGATGATGATGATGATGTTTTTGATGATGATGATGATTTGTAAGAAATTGTAAGCAAATAAAATCTGCCGTAAATTTAATGGGAAAACAGTATGTGAAATGCTGAAACCATCTATAGCACATTTAGATTAGGAAATGTAGGCAATACGTAGGTATCTCCATTTATGTTGCCCTTCTTGCTGGTCTGTATGTTTATACACATGGAGCGGCTTTACAGTGAAGGCGAGGTTATCTGGCTAGAAACTATAACCTCAGCTTCAGGTATATCGATTACGTGATGCTAGTTAATTCCACCGTGCAAGAAAAAGTCCCATGCTGTTTTTTCCTACCTGATGCAAACACGTGGAATCACACAGACGGCACCATCCGTTTGTAATGTATACAAGTAAAAAGAATTTACAGTGTTCTGACGTTGCTCAATGCTGAAACAGTCACACTGTGACAACACAAATTTAGGTTACACAATACCAGATATGTTCCCATTGACATCCATAGTAACCTTATATTTGTAAAACATATGTTTGAATGTTTTTTTAATCGTCCAGGCTATTAACAGCCATTCCATATATTCACGGGTACGGTCGGGCCTTTAAACTACAATAGGCAGAATTTCTGGGCAACTTGTTCGGCTAACAAATTGAAGCTAAACACATCAACCCCAGTTTCGCTCCGAGTGTCATTTACTTGAAAATATCTCTGCACTCGTATCTCGTGGTGATAAAATAACGGCACTAAGTACTTGGGCAGTGGTCAGTTTTAATCACTGGCTGGTTGTGCCTATAAAGCATAAACATCTTAGACTAGTTCATCCAATCACAGCTGTCGCATGTCTCTGTCAGTTGTTTACAAAGGAACTCTCTCAGGGAGCATGTGATCTAATTCAGTGTAGTGGAACCTTTAGCATCCGGTACTGGCAATAATAATACATGTACTTAAGACTCTTCTCGGCGGATTAATGACCATCGGCGTTGAATTATTATCATTAAAGGTGGAAGTAACCCGGGTAATGCTGAATATGGTTACCCCTTTGAAAGTAAACATTTTGCAGAATGTAATATGTTTTTTAATGTGCAATTTTACACTGAATCCTCTGGCATGTGTTAAAACAGTTCACTGTGAACAGGAAGGAACAGAATCATTGATTTGTATGCATTTATAGAGATTGAAACCGTGGTGTGAGGAAGTCCATCTTTTTAGCATGGCCAGAAGTTTTTCCAGCACGGTAGAGCGTCACTGTGGCATTCAAGGACAAGTACAGCCGACCTAAAGCAATACGGTTTTCAGGAAGGCCTTTTTTGTCTATTCGGGCATTGTATAAAAGTAGTGTTCCACGGGAGAACCAGTGAAAACAACAATATGGAAACAGTTCAGGGTGTTTACGCTGGATGTTTTCCTTGTTTCATTTGAGATCTGTGATAATTGTGCATTGTGGCTGCACTTGGTGGAAATAAAAATGCATTAATTAGATTTAACATTTTTTTTCTGGTAACGGTTTACCTTGTTTTAATTCCACAGAACCTGACCTGTAACACGTAGTAACGGTTTATATTGTTTTACCACAACAGAACCTGACCTGTAACATGTGGTATCGGTGTACCTTGTTTTACCACCACAGAACCTGATCTGTAACACGTGGTAACAGTTGACATTGCTTTACCCCCACAGAACCTGACCTGTGACACGTGATAACGGTTTACATTGTTTTACCACCACAGAACCGGATCTGTAACACGTGGTGACGGTTGACATTGTTTTACCACAACAGAACCTGACCTGTAACATGTGGTAATGGTTTACCTTGTTTCACCACCACAGAATCTGATCTGTAACACGTGGCAACGGGTTACATTGTTTTACCCCCACAGAACCTGACCTGTGACACGTGGTAACTGTTTACATTGTTTTACCACCACAGAACCGGATCTGTAACACGTGGTGACGGTTGATATTGTTTTACCCCCACAGAACCTGACCTGTAACGTGTTGTAACGGTTTACATTGTTTTACCTCACAGAACCTGACCTGTAACATGTAACGGTTGACATTGTTTTACCCCCACAGAACCTGACCTGTAACATGTGGTAACGGTTTACCTGACCGGTAATACGTGGTAACAGTTTACTTTGTTTTACGCCCATAGAACCTGACCTGTAACCTGTTACCCGAAAACCGTCTCACAGTTTTCACGAGAAACACCAAACTCAAAAATGGGGTCGGTTTCGCTACATTTTGACATCAGTGAATGATATGATTACACGGTGCCATTTAGAAAGTTGTCAAATGCAACATGTCATATTTGGGATTTCACTTTCTCAGTAAAGTACAAATTCTAGTACTTTTTTTGGTTGAGTCCTATCCGGGATTCGAACCCGCACCCTCAGAGTCAGGCCTAAAAAAGTACTAGAATTTGTACTTTACTGAGAAAGTGAAATCCCAAATACGACTTATGTAGCAGTGAATGAGAAAAACATTACAATCCCGTGGGCAGTATATTAATGCAAATATATAGTGAGAACAACAATTACGATGCCAACAGATGCAGTGCGTAAAACTATAACGAAAATAATATTATGATGCTTAATCATTTACGTTTCCCCTTGAAAAGGCGCGACATAGTGTACGTCAGGTACATCGGTTTTATCACTCAATAGGCAAGACTGTGACGTCGATCGTGAGAACTAACGGGTTCTTTAACGTGAATTTACTTACATCGAAGCTCTTCATTCAGTGTTATGCAACGAATTAAACACTTAGTTTATTAGCGAGGTAAAATAAATTAGTCATATAATCCATTTCTTATGTGTTTTGTAAGCCAAAGTAAAAACAATGTAAGAAAAAACAACAGGAACTGGAATCCGATTATGCTCTTACTGCATGATAGCTACTATAGACATATATAATAATGTGTTCTGGATTTGTATCATGTGATAGGTTATGTTTCCATCGATTCACAGCAAGGTCTGCTCAAACGAAGGGAGAAGACACAAGGTATTCTTCAAGGAAGAAAATACACGGTAGACCTTCGTCAGATGTTATTCATTTTCAAAAGTGAATGATGCACCAGGTAGATGTCGTGACACAACTTTTGATATGTCAAAAACACATACGGTTTGAGTTCAGATTGGTTTTTGCTTTTCACGTTCTAAATAAAAGTCAGTCAAAGTCGATACGATTGAGGTTGTTTGGGGATACTTCTACACATATGTAAATTACTTCAGAGACGTATAATTCTGTGAATTAAGAAACCATTAACAGTGTTTACAAATAAGGTATTAACATATTGCTGCTTGCTGTATAGCATGAATCCTTTTGTTAGAATATTCAAAGCACGTGAAACGGCGAGGAATGCACGTGACATGTTATACCAACAACATTGTTGAAATAAATTATTTATTGACAGCATGTCACACTCTCCTTTCAAACTGGATTGAACTGTCAGTGCCATAATTTATCACGGTTTATCATAAATTGTCACAAACTATGTCGTGGCAATTGTTTGTCTTGAGAAATGTTGGAATGTCCCTCAGACAAATTGGATATCAAGTTGAGAGCAATCCTTCTATTATTTCAAGACTCTTTAACAAGAGGTCATTTGTTTAAACCGAAAGAAAATGCACAAGAAATGTGCATGAAAAGAAATCTTTTAAACCATAGTTTCGCAAACTTAACACTTTGCAAGAACAACCAACGAAATTCCACAAGGCAGGATGATCCGATCTGAATGATTCAGATGAATGTATATAAATAACCGATGATTTCCCAAACTGAAAACATGGGTTTAATAATACAGTGTATATATAGACCTGATTTACATACTATACTACATATAGTACCAAGAGTTCCTATGACCAATTGAGTTAATAGCAAAGTCTAAAATGTATTTGTCGGGTGAAATGATGACATGATTCACTGGGTTGCACAGAGGCTTTTTGCAAATGGTTTCGTGGCCGTTTGAGACTACTGGTTTCAGTAGACTATGACTAAGGAAAACTCTGTTTACATGCGATAAGAAAGTAAATATTTGTTTTTAAATAAGAAATCTACTTTGAAGGATACCGTTAAAGGAAACATGATGACAGATATTTATGGTTCATAATCATCTTTTCTATGATTCTGCCAAAATAGCAGATGGTTCCAGTTGTTCCGGTTTCTTGGATTAGATTCACTTACCTGTCTGAAAACGGAATAAACTAGTTAGGGATACTCAAGAACGATAAAGGATAAAATATGGCGACAGTATCAAGTTAAGCTTCTTTATTGACCATATTTACTTACTTTTAATCAAGACATTGTCTCAGTTTTCCATACATACGTGCATTAGTTTAAGTAAGACTGATGGCTTCATTTCTGAATCAACAGGGTTGTTGAAAAACATATTAACAATAGATGATGTTGCATCGAGACAATTTTTCAGAAGATGTAAGCAAGTGAACTATTTTGTAAATCCACTGCGACGCATGCTGATTCCTGTTCCTGTGCTGCGAGCCCTGTCCATTGGTGTACTGTGCATATGGATTTACGGAGGTCAAAATTTGTAAAAAAATGTGCTTATACGAAATCTGTTTTGAAAAGAATATAGGAAGCAATCAATGTAGTATTTGGAAAATATAAATACCTCGAATCAGAGTTCTAACATACGAAGTATAGTGTAACTTCTGCTTCAGGTATATTAATGATCTGATACTATTTACCTCGGGGCTTTCTGTCTGATGCAAAAATAGATAGTCAAGCGACATTCAGATATGCGCATAACAGTAAGAGTAAAAGGAAACTATCCTTAAGGCACTGTGACAAGAACCTTCAACTTCCCGATGGCCAACGGTCTCTTTATGTCAAGCTGTATCTCATCAACTACACACTTTGGTGTCTGAGTGTCACAACATTTGAGGTTTAATGAGAGAAGCTATGACAGGATTTCTCACAGTTTCACAGAACTAGGACTTGTTTGATCTCAGGTACAATATTCAGTGCCTCTTGTTTGATCTCAGGTACATTAGTCAGTGCCTCTTGGAAAACGTCTTATATCATATGGTAATGATGTCAAGGACATTTACAAATTTTGAACAGAAGTAACCAAACTCATGATCGATCTAAGACTTGGATCATATCATCCTGTTGATTTTTTTCAGGTGACCCGTTGACGTGTCTTTGCGTGTACTAATGATTGGTGCTACCGACAGAGCAGGATACCATCACCTTTTTAAGCGCTACTAGTATGATAGTAAGTCATACATGACAGACACGTGAAGCGACAGGTATGACAAGGAGTCAAAGCAGCTTTATTGAAAATAATATTTTCCGGACTTGTGAAACTATTTGAATACCTATTAACAGTATGTGGGATATTTTGGGGGAGATTCTGCACTGATCTGGCATGCGACACAACCCTTTCAACAGAACTCGCTGCGTCTGTATCATGAGTTTAAACCACATGAATCTTACCAGCTCATTGAAGACTTTAGACTTATGAACTGACAATGATTTTGTTTAAGACACTAGCATGTTATACTGAAAGCGCTTTCTGTACTGATAATGTACGTGTTTACAAGCGTTGTATCATGACGTCACTCGATGTTTACAGAACTGAGTATTACCAAATAGCCTGGCCCTAATAATATATGTACCTAACAATACATGTGTTGCGGATATTCGCAATGTGATTTAATGTTAATATATCTTTTGGACACAAGTATTTTAACGTTTTCAGACACGTCGGATATATCTGGAGTAAGTAAGGAAAGTCATTTATTCATTAGTTGAGACATTCATTCATTCGTTCATCCATTCATTCATCTGCTGGTGCTAACAAATTGTTGCAGAAAGAAAACAACAACAATAGCACACTGTACATCATCCATAATGTATTAACACATAGAAAACCGAGTGAAAGGTATACCAACTCAACATTCAACAACAACAACAACTAATACCAGTCTACAGAAGAAAATAATTTATAATAATATTTCCTTGTCGGGGTTCTGAGTATGCTATTCATGAAAGGGATGATACGTGCTGAGTTAAAAGACTGAAATTATATACACATGACAGCTATTACCATAAACGTTTCTAACTGTGATTAATATACATTTCCGCGATTAAACAGATCAGCAGTATACGTTAAGAAACAATATTCTAGAGGCAATAATTGGGTGTGACTAGTAGCCACAACTGCCCGTAGCTTGTGTAGACACTGTGGGTGTAATTACAAAACCCAAGACGTACGCAGCCTCCTGCATGCCAACGGTCTGTATTTTGAGTATTGCTTCCGGAAACCCAAAGCTGCCACCCAAGCAATGGCCGTAAGGAGGACGATGGTCAAATGAGATTCATCCATTAAGAACTACCGGAACTGCAAACATAACGAACAGGACTGTAATTTGTCCTTGAACGAACTCAAACGACTACAGGATATCCAGCTACAACGTACAGCTCACAGATACGACTTATGATAATCTGGCTTGATGTTGCTTTGACACGTTTGGCCAACCAAGAAACAACAGCAGTAAATCTAGGAGACCACTTGATTTTAACTTTCCAAAATTGAGAAATTGAGTATTCAGTATATGGACCACAGTGTTTTAAATTTCAGGAACCACCAACAGTTTTGTTTTACTGTATATCAATACGTCTAAGTTGTTTAAGTACAGGAACATGAGGCAGAAATGGGTAGTTGTTCCCACTGCGTCCGATATGTAGGCATCCTCATATCCTCATCCACGCTGAGTCAAGTATAAAGAATATATGCATGTAATTTTCAATATGAAACACAAGAAATACAAACAGGGTCAGAAGACATTTCGTTGGCTACCAAAGTTGAAGACATTTTTAATTTTTCGAAAGGTAAAAGGCTGACAAGGACGGATCACGCTGGTGTTGACCGGAAATTTGCGGGTCTGGTCGAGGGGTGGCGACTCCTGGACGATCGCTCCGAGGAAGGTCATCTATGGTCGTTGTGGTGTTGCATCGAGCCTGGAGACGGTAAAGTAAGGTCATGTTTAAGGTCATGTAAAGTAATGACATGCAACATATTGGACAGGCACTCCAGCTTCCAATTTCCGAAAGCAAGGTTCCTTTCTGTTTGAGTTAAAAGTACCGTTGTTGAACAAGAAGTGCAGTCTTACACCCACCATTCGTGCATGTTCAATTTCCCGAGAAGTATGTACATGAAACCCGCATGTACATTGGTATGGTGCGTTTTGGTGGCTCGGATCTTCTCAGATCCAGGGTAGAGCGGTGTTGCAGGGTGCCCTTAGGCTACACTTTATGAAAAAATGTAATGGTAGGTGCAACACGGGCCCTCGTGCCCTTACGAGGGTTAGATTGAGTGAGTGAGTTTGGTTTTACCCCGCCTTCAGCTATATTCCAGTAATATCACGGCGGGGAGCACCAATAAAGGGCTTGACACGTTGTACTCATAAAGGGAATCGGTGTGACGCGAACGCTTTAACCACGATGCTAACCCACCGCCACTGGAGGACTAGAGACTAAAACAAGAAAAAACTGTCCAGGGACACGGATGCCCCCGCTGCTGTAGGAAGCGTTCCCTACGCTGAATGTGATATGGTGATTAATTTCTGCTAAATATATATCATGGTTAATTACAAAATAAGTATATCCAAAGGGTCGAATGTAAATACTTATTTGTAAATGTACGTTCATGACGGTTCATGGTACAATAGTAAATAAACCAATATCACTAGGGGGGCAAGTGAAAGCAATAGATTGCTGCAAAAGTTATGTAAGTTCAAACGGCATTAAAATTGGGGGGAAAATTAAAATACAAAATCAGAATAGAGGTGCACACGTTTAGAGTCCCCATAAAGCACATGTGTAATCTAAATGAATTTCATACAGTAGTTTTTGAGAAGTGGCTAACGTACACCCCACCCGCACCCGCACCCCAACCCTGCTGGAACGAACAGCCTGAAACATCTGTAACAGTGACAAAATTAAGAAATTACATAAAATAGATATGAAATGCATACCTTTAGAGTCCCTACGAAAGACACGTAGAAGTTCACTCCATTCAGAATTAACATACCATACCATGATAAGTTATCGCATCAGCCGTCTCATCAAGACAACAACTGGAATAGACGTCACCTTCCGTAGCGACACCAACCTGAAAACGCTACTATCAGCTAATGGACGCGGGCCAGCAACACCTAAATGCAACAAATCAGCAGGATGCATCTACTAGATCCAATGCAGTTGTAAAGAGACATGTATTGGTGAAACTGGTCGACCCCTGGCTGTCAGGTTAAAAGAACACAAAACATCAGTTCAAAATTTGAATCAGAAGTCTGCTGTATGAGAACGCATCATGCACAACCCCAATCACAAGATTGTTTGGGGCAACACCAAGACATTAGTTAGGAACGCCAATGACTTAAAAAAACGGAAGCTCCTAGAAGCCATTGCAATCAAGCGGAACAAGCCTTCAATCAAGAGAGACGGAGGTGTTTACTTACCCAATGCATGGAACCACCTTATCCTCAGTGACTAATCTTTATCCAAACATCTTTACCTGTAACTCGTTAACCTAATCAACACAAGCCTGCACATCAATCAATCGAAGCCTATACATCAATTAATAGAAAGCTGTATATCTTGTTACCCATTGTTATCGACCTACTGTTATGTGTATATATACTACATCCCTTTAGTTTCACCATCACTTCACTTGAAGAAGAGACTAGGAACTGTCTCGAAACGTTGTGACCTTGTATAGTAAAGAAGTTGAACCATAAAGCATTTCTAGTTTCACTCCATTCTGTTGTGGAATTTTTGTGGGAAAATTATTATACAAAAATGTACAGATTCTAGTAACTGCGCGAATGGGCTGCATTTGTTTACATTTGAGATGCAATTCCTTCAAGTTTGCTGTAATTCCTAATTCCTTCAGTTACTTACGGGGGGCTGACTTGGATCTCCTCTGAACACAAGGGCGATCACATTTTCATGTAACCTGCAAGTAACTGTTAAAAGGATAAGGCGAAACATGTATTTATTTGATTAATCCCGCAGTACTAGCCGACATGTAATTAGGATCAGATGACCGTGGTTGTTTGCACATAATATAATTTTGTGTGCAGGGTAAGTAGAGTAGTCTGGTGGTAAATGTGTTAGCTCGTCACTCAGAGGGCCACAGCTAAACTCCACACTAGGACAATACATTGAGTTACTTTCTGCTATATCCAGCCAAGGTTGTGGTGGCCATGACACATTATGGAACCACTCTTGTAGTATTTATATCCGATGTGAATATCAGACACCTAATCGCTGGCACACAAAATGAACTCCCGGTAGCTGAGAAAAGTCGTCTTAACGCTAAGGCAGTCGTAGGTTAATGTTGAGGCATGGCACTTTCCACTACCTTAAAGCTAAGACAGCTTCAAAAATCTAGACCCTGGCGGTTACGTGCCTGACTCTGCGGTTATGGGTTCGAATCCCGGATGGGACTCGCTGGATATAACAGCAAAAGCAAGACATAGCAAAGTTTTAAGATATTAATTGCTTTTCTTTTCTTTTCTTAAGATTGTTAAGTTCAGTACGTCATTACAGGAGAGACTGATGCTATGTACAAAGTGTGTAAGTTTGAGACGTCCCCGCCAGTGTAATAAGATTTGACAGACTTCAGTTCTAACTTCAGACGTGATGGATAATATTAATTAGGAACTTGCACAGTGTTTGAACTTCAATATGTTCAATACGGTGGTTCGGAGAGCCTGTTGCATATTGATGGTAAGAATTAAGCTGCCCTTCTCACTCAAGAGATCTGGCTCGTTGTATAAGATAAGGTCAAATGTGATGGACAATATTAATTAGAAAGCTTTGTGATTACAAATTGCAGAAGACTGCTGATATTCTATCCGGGGAGAACATTATCTCAAGGAATTACATTTGTAGGTTCCACAACATCAAAGTAAATTACATTTCTTGTACTGATGATTGATCCTTAGTAATTCAATGTTTATACAATATGTTAACCAGTGATACATAAAATGCGTGTGTGTGTGTGTGTGTGTGTGTGAGAGAGAGAGAGAGAGAGAGAGGGAGGAGAAAGGGGAGGAGGGAGGGGAGAGAGATTTTGTAAAATTGACTGTTGATGCGCTTATTGCCTTATAGTTTCTTTGCATCTACTGGTGGTGCTGCTTTGCTTATGTCTAAACGCTTCTAGTGCTATTGTCAAGAGGTACAAAGTGACTGTGACCTCTTCGTTGGTGTTGAGATTCACGTTCCTGGATGCAAGGCTTTGTGCCATGTATACCTTCCGGTTGTGACTAGACCTAATCCGTTGTTCTTTACTTGCCTTGGCATTTTCCATATAAATTATATGCTGCCTACTTGGTGAAGTAATTGTCATGGGGGATCTAAACACAAAGGTAAAACGTGCTTATCACAGATTCACAGAAGATATCTGATCAAGGAGAATGAACGGGAGAATTCAAAGGTCAGGCCTTACTTCAGTGAACACTATGGATCTCTGTTCAGGTCCAGTTTGGACCTTCTGCTCTTATCACCACGACCACGAACTATAATATCTTGTTGCCTGAGATGCGCGCATGCGTGCGTTGTGAGTGACCTCGGTAATATGGTACATGGCAGAGTACCAACTTTGTGGGTGCCGCCAGAAACAGTCGTGTTGAATTGCACACAATGAATTACATGAGCGACAAATGGTTTTAGGAAATGGTTTGTTGATACCGATGTGATTAGTGTGTATACATATTCTTCACGGCAAAACCAATACAATGACCATGGTGACCATGTTCTCTCCCGGCACCAAATACCAAATATAACTTTGCCGGTTAACGTCCAGGTTAGGGTTGGTCTGTAGCAACTCATGATTGCATAATACGATACTGAAGGGAACTGGTTTTCAGGGTCGCTATTTTGGCTGCTGAAAGCCCTTGTATCCCAATTCCTTAGACCGATGCTCGTGATATCAGTCACCGGACTGTTAGGCTTGTGATGTTTTCAGGCTACTTTTAATGGATAGTGGTACTAATCATCCTTGGGGCGCACAACAATGATAATCTGTGAACATTGTAAGCACAATTAAAATACTACTTTTATCACATGACCAAAAAAGAGTTATGACTTTTTAGTTTCGCCACATCTTTTCTGGTTCCCTTTTTTGAATTCCTAAGACGACTATTGAGGGGCCTCACAAAGTTTTCTAGCATGTATCTCTTTAAATTACTGATGCGAATTTCAATTCGGTGCTCGTAGATTAAGGAATGCCAGCTTCGAAATACGCCTGTCTGACAATTTATTCTCAGTTCACCACCGTGGTGGGGACTTTTCCAAGTCTCCAACACCTGGTTGTTTGCCTTTATGCGTGGCCATTTCTTGAAAAGGAATGCACGGAGTTTCCTCAAACTCGACACTCGACCATTTCATTGAAAGACACTTAAGCCATACTCTAAGTGGCAATTTCAAGAATCGCAGAGGGACTGGTACCTGTGTGGGCGGTGGGGTAGCAGAGTGGTTAAAGTGTTCGCTCGTCACGCCGAAGGCCCGGGTTCGAATCCCCACATGTGAACAATGTGTGAAGCCCATTTCTGGTGTACCCTGTATTCATTGTTGGAATATTGCTAAAAGCATGTAAAACTTAAGTCACTCACTCATACAACTGCCCCTTAGGACCATGAAGGTTGTTTGGTCAAAAGTGGGTACCTAACCCTGGTCCTGAAGGGGTGGTTATCGGAAACGGGTCCCAAGGTCAAAGAATAAAGTTAGGGTCAAACTGCCCCCAACCTACCACACATCTGACTGATAATATCGAATAGATACGCGTGATTTTGCAATGAACCACAGTGTACAGCCTGGACAATTAGTGTCGTATAAGCTGTGGCCGCTAAACAGCATTGTTGCTAAAGGAAGCATTGTTGCAGTGTTTGGGACCCCATCTTGTTCCTAGCTATAATAAATAATAACTATAGACTGCAACATTGTCTACTGTAGATTTGTGAGTTTAACAACTTCCGGGTGCCACCTTGTAGGCAGGCTCCAATTAACGCTATGCTGCTTTGGACATCAATTTCTGGCTTACTGAATAAAGCGACCTTTCAGTGCAGATTCTCTATCATCTCGCCATTTCCTAGAGTTCCGATCGAACAATTAGGGAACTCATTATTCTAACGTGAATAGTGTAGATTCTAGGGATAACATATATTACATGTGTGTTTCCTTATTTCTTATAAAATTTACTATCAAAAACAACCGTTGAAAAAGTTTTTGTTTCAACAGGTCTCGGTGGGTATACAGTTAAAATACACTGACCAAACATCCATACTGAAAACAACAACCGCAACAGTAGAGTCACCTGTAACAGTAGAGTCACCTGTAACAGTAGCGTCACATGTAACAGTAGCGTCACCTGTAACAGTGGAGTCACCTGTAACGGTAGAGTCACCTGTAACAGTAGCGTCACATGTAACAGTAGAGTCACATGTAACAGTAGAGTCACCTGTAACGGTAGCGTCACATGTAACAGTAGCGTCACCTGTAACGGTAGCGTCACATGTAACAGTAGAGTCACCTGTAACGGTAGCGTCACATGTAACAGTAGCGTCACCTGTAACAGTAGCGTCACATGTAACAGTAGCGTCACATGTAACAGTAGAGTCACATGTAACAGTAGAGTCACCTGCAACGGTAGCGTCACATGTAACAGTAGAGTCACCTGTAACAGTAGCGTCACACGTAACAGTAGCGTCACATGTAACAGTAGCGTCACATGTAACAGTAGAGTCACCTGTAACAGTAGCGTCACATGTAACAGTAGCGTCACATGTAACAGTAGCGTCACATGTAACAGTAGAGTCACCTGTAACGGTAGCGTCACATGTAACAGTAGAGTCACATGCAACAGTGGAGTCACCTGTAACGGTAGCGTCACATGTAACAGTAGCGTCACATGTAACAGTAGCGTCACATGAAACAGTAGCGTCACATGTAACAGTAGCGTCACATGTAACAGTAGAGTCACCTGTAACGGTAGCGTCACATGTAACAGTAGCGTCACATGTAACAGTAACGTCACATGTAACAGTAGCGTCACACGTAACAGTAGAGTCACATGTAACAGTAGCGTCACATGGAACAGTAGCGGCACCTGTAACAGTGGAGTCACCTGTAACGGTAGAGTCACCTGTAACAGTAGCGTCACATGGAACAGTAGAGTCACATGTAACAGTAGAGTCACCTGTAACGGTAGCGTCACATGTAACAGTAGCGTCACCTGTAACAGTGGAGTCACCTGTAACAGTAGAGTCACATGTAACAGTAGCGTCACCTGTAACAGTAGAGTCACCTGTAACGGTAGCGTCACATGTAACAGTAGCGTCACCTGTAACAGTAGCGTCACATGTAACAGTAGCGTCACATGTAACAGTAGAGTCACATGTAACAGTAGAGTCACCTGTAACGGTAGCGTCACATGTAACAGTAGAGTCACCTGTAACAGTAGCGTCACACGTAACAGTAGCGTCACATGTAACAGTAGCGTCACATGTAACAGTAGCGTCACCTGTAACAGTAGCGTCACATGTAACAGTAGCGTCACATGTAACAGTAGAGTCACCTGTAACGGTAGCGTCACATGTAACAGTAGAGTCACATGTAACAGTGGAGTCACCTGTAACGGTAGCGTCACATGTAACAGTAGCGTCACATGTAGCAGTAGAGTCACCTGTAACGGTAGCGTCACATGTAACAGTAGAGTCACCTGTAACAGTAGCGTCACACGTAACAGTAGCGTCACATGTAACAGTAGAGTCACATGTAACAGTAGAGTCACCTGTAACAGTAGCGTCACATGTAACAGTAGCGTCACATGTAACAGTAGCGTCACATGTAACAGTAGAGTCACCTGTAACGGTAGCGTCACATGTAACAGTAGAGTCACATGTAACAGTGGAGTCACCTGTAACGGTAGCGTCACATGTAACAGTAGCGTCACATGTAACAGTAGAGTCACCTGTAACGGTAGCGTCACATGTAACAGTAGCGTCACATGTAACAGTAGAGTCACCTGTAACGGTAGCGTCACATGGAACAGTAGCGTCACATGTAACAGTAACGTCACATGTAACAGTAGCGTCACACGTAACAGTAGAGTCACCTGTAACAGTAGCGTCACATGGAACAGTAGCGGCACCTGTAACAGTGGAGTCACCTGTAACGGTAGAGTCACATGTAACAGTAGCGTCACATGTAACAGTAGAGTCACATGTAACAGTAGAGTCACCTGTAACGGTAGCGTCACATGTATCAGTAGCGTCACCTGTAACAGTGGAGTCACCTGTAACAGTAGAGTCACATGTAACAGTAGCGTCACCTGTAACAGTAGAGTCACATGTAACAGTAGCGTCACATGTAACAGTAGCGTCACCTGTAACAGTGGAGTCACCTGTAACGGTAGAGTCACCTGTAACAGTAGCGTCACATGTAACAGTAGAGTCACATGTAACAGTAGAGTCACATATAACAGTAGAGTCACCTGTAACGGTAGCGTCACATGTAACAGTAGAGTCACCTGTAACAGTAGCGTCACCTGTAACAGTAGCGTCACACGTAACAGTAGCGTCACATGTAACAGTAGAGTCACCTGTAACAGTAGCGTCACATGTAACAGTAGCGTCACCTGTAACAGTGGAGTCACCTGTAACGGTAGAGTCACATGTAACAGTAGACTCACCTGTAACAGTAGCGTCACATGTAACAGTAGCGTCACCTGTAACAGTGGAGTCACCTGTAACGGTAGAGTCACATGTAACAGTAGAGTCACCTGTAACAGTAGAGTCACCTGTAACAGTAGAGTCACATGTAACAGTAGAGTCACCTGTAACAGTAGAGTCAATTGTAACAGTAGTACGAGGTTATAACTGAGATATGCCATGTATCGAAATAGATAGAATAGTCACCCAAGACAAGGCAGATATGACGTTTCTGCGCATGGTTTGCGATTTCACTTCTGAAACTTCGATGCAAAACCAGCGTTACAGACTCGCCTTGTAGGAGGATATTGAGTATATGACAGGGTATTCCTGACATTCGTAATATTCATTGACTGGGATTAACTTAGTAACGCCAGACTTGCCTGTCACCTGTCCCTATTTAATTCCACATGCGAAGTGTGCATTGGACGTTGTAACCCAATACTAGCCCTTAAACCAAACTGGGACTGCTACGTAGTTTGGATGAGTGACTTCACGTGTTCTTAGCGTAATGATATACAGGAAACAACGAAAGGGGATTCGAACTCCGGTCTTCGGCGTGAGGGACGAGCGCATTAACTACTACACTGCCCATTTGACCCGTTCAGAACATTAGTAATTGACTGCACAAATGCTGCCTGGACAATAAGGTTGTTTGTGCTGTGGAATATCAACTATTGTATCTTGTTTCAACACACTGCCTTAGATTACATTCATCTCTCAGTTGTCTCCTTGACTGGAGGTCAATCTGAATCCGTCCGAGACTCAATGACTGTGTAATTTGTGACAAGTGCAAGACAAAACAACACCTACTGCGGCCATCTAACGGTATGATAAACACCGTTTTGAAGAGGCTGTGGCAGAACTAACAGCTTATTAGCCCGAGTGTGAGGGATCCGCAAAGGATGTAATAGTACAGGCATGGCGACAGTGTCAAGTCATTGTTCTCCGCTGTAAATAATTTGGACAAAGACATTCACATATAAATCTCTTTCATTATATACAGACATAGCGTCCAACACAAATGTGTCGTAATCAGCCCTGTAAGTATGCCTGCCTATTTTCGAGGAACATGAAACAGGTGAGACTTTGAAGCACAGGTATCAAATAATCTGGGATCGAAACCGAGCAAAGCGGGTCCGGATACGCGTGGCAGAGAGTAAATTGCCCACCTGATACTTAGATAAATGAAGAACGCCCCACCTCAAATTAACGATGACAAGGATTTTAAAATTTGGCAAATGCTAGAAACTAATGATTTATGTCACAAAGGCATGGCTGTGATAGCTGAATCTGGCCATGCACGTCAGTCACCAGGACTGCAGGACGTGGAAGGTCGAGATTGTTGAATCTATAAACGTACGTACGTTACAAAGACTGCAGTGTGGCCGTGATTGCTGAATCTATAAATCTACGTATGTTACAAAGACTGCAGTATGGCCGTGATTGCTGAATCTATAAATCTACGTATGTTACAAAGACCGCAGTGTGGCCATGATTGCTGAATCTATAAATCTACGTATGTTACAAAGACTGCAGGATGTGGAAGGTCGAGATTGTTGAATCTATAAATCTATGTATGTTACAAAGATTGCAGTGTGGCCGTGATTGCTGAATCTATAAATCTACGTATGTTACAAAGACTGCAGTGTGGCCGTGATTGCTGAATCTATAAATCTAGGTATGTTACAAAAACTGCAGTATGGCCGTGATTGCTGAATCTATAAATCTACGCATGTTACAAAGACTGCAGTATGGCCATGATTGCTGAATCTATAAATCTACGTATGTTACAAAGACTGCAGTATGGCCGTGATTGCTGAATCTATAAATCTACGTATGTTACATAGACTGCAGGATGTGTAAGGTCGAGATTGTTGAATCTATAAATCTACGTATGTTACAAAGACTGCAGTGTGGCCGTGATTGCTGAATCTATAAATCTACGTATGTTACAAAGACCGCAGTGTGGCCATGATTGCTGAATCTATAAATCTACGTATGTTACAAAGACTGCAGGATGTGGAAGGTCGAGATTGTTGAATCTATAAATCTACGTATGTTACAAAGATTGCAGTGTGGCCGTGATTGCTGAATCTATAAATCTACGTATGTTACAAAGACTGCAGTGTGGCCGTGATTGCTGAATCTATAAATCTACGTATGTTACAAAGACTGCAGTATGGCCGTGATTGCTGAATCTATAAATCTACGCATGTTACAAAGACTGCAGTATGGCCATGATTGCTGAATCTATAAATCTACGTATGTTACAAAGACTGCAGTATGGCCGTGATTGCTGAATCTATAAATCTACGTATGTTACAAAGACTGCAGTATGGCCATGATTGCTGAATCTATAAATCTACGTATGTTACAAAGACTGCAGTATGGCCGTGATTGCTGAATCTATAAATCTACGTATGTTACAAAGACTGCAGGATGTGGAAGGTCGAGATTGTTGAATCTATAAATCTACGTATGTTACAAAGACTGCAGTGTGGCCGTGATTGCTGAATCTATAAATCTACGTATGTTACAAAGACTGCAGTGTGGCCGTGATTGCTGAATCTATAAATCTACGTATGTTACAAAGACTGCAGGATGTGGAAGGTCGAGATTGTTGAATCTATAAATCTACGTATGTTACAAAGACTGCAGTATGGCCGTGATTGCTGAATCTATAAATCTATGTATGTTACAAAGACTGCAGTGTGGCCGTGATTGCTGAATCTATAAATCTACGTATGTTACAAAGACTGCAGGATGTGGAAGGTCGAGATTGTTGAATCTATAAATCTACGTATGTTACAAAGACTGCAGTATGGCCGTGATTGCTGAATCTATAAATCTACGTATGTTACAAAGACTGCAGTGTGACCGTGATTGCTGAATCTATAAATCTACGTATGTTACAAAGACTGCAGTGTGGCCGTGATTGCTGAATCTATAAATCTATGTATGTTACAAAGACTGCAGTGTGACCGTGATTGCTGAATCTATAAATCTACGTATGTTACAAAGACTGCAGTGTGGCCGTGATTGCTGAATCTATAAATCTACGTATGTTACAAAGACTGCAGTGTGACCGTGATTGCTGAATCTATAAATCTACGTATGTTACAAAGACTGCAGTGTGGCCGTGATTGCTGAATCTATAAATCTACGTATGTTACAAAGACTGCAGGATGTGGAAGGTCGAGATTGTTGAATCTATAAATCTACGTATGTTACAAAGACTGCAGTATGGCCGTGATTGCTGAATCTATAAATCTACGTATGTTACAAAGACTGCAGGATGTGGAAGGTCGAGATTGTTGAATCTATAAATCTACGTATGTTACAAAGACTGCAGTGTGGCCGTGATTGCTGAATCTATAAATCTACGTATGTTACAAAGACTGCAGTGTGGCCGTGATTGCTGAATCTATAAATCTACGTATGTTACAAAGACTGCAGTATGGCCATGATTGCTGAATCTATAAATCTACGTATGTTACAAAGACTGCAGTATGGCCGTGATTGCTGAATCTATAAATCTACGTATGTTACAAAGACTGCAGGATGTGGAAGGTCGAGATTGTTGAATCTATAAATCTACGTATGTTACAAAGACTGCAGTGTGGCCGTGATTGCTGAATCTATAAATCTACGTATGTTACAAAGACTGCAGTGTGGCCGTGATTGCTGAATCTATAAATCTACGTATGTTACAAAGACTGCAGGATGTGGAAGGTCGAGATTGTTGAATCTATAAATCTACGTATGTTACAAAGACTGCAGTATGGCCGTGATTGCTGAATCTATAAATCTATGTATGTTACAAAGACTGCAGTGTGGCCGTGATTGCTGAATCTATAAATCTACGTATGTTACAAAGACTGCAGGATGTGGAAGGTCGAGATTGTTGAATCTATAAATCTACGTATGTTACATAGACTGCAGGATGTGGAAGGTCGAGATTGTTGAATCTATAAATCTACGTATGTTACAAAGACTGCAGTGTGGCCGTGATTGCTGAATCTATAAATCTACGTATGTTACAAAGACTGCAGTGTGGCCGTGATTGCTGAATCTATAAATCTACGTATGTTACAAAGACCGCAGTGTGGCCGTGATTGCTGAATCTATAAATCTACGTATGTTACAAAGACTGCAGGATGTGGAAGGTCGAGATTGTTGAATCTATAAATCTACGTATGTTACAAAGATTGCAGTGTGGCCGTGATTGCTGAATCTATAAATCTACGTATGTTACAAAGACTGCAGTGTGGCCGTGATTGCTGAATCTATAAATCTACGTATGTTACAAAGACTGCAGTATGGCCGTGATTGCTGAATCTATAAATCTACGCATGTTACAAAGACTGCAGTATGGCCATGATTGCTGAATCTATAAATCTACGTATGTTACAAAGACTGCAGTATGGCCGTGATTGCTGAATCTATAAATCTACGTATGTTACAAAGACTGCAGTATGGCCATGATTGCTGAATCTACAAATCTACGTATGTTACAAAGACTGCAGTATGGCCGTGATTGCTGAATCTATAAATCTACGTATGTTACAAAGACTGCAGGATGTGGAAGGTCGAGATTGTTGAATCTATAAATCTACGTATGTTACAAAGACTGCAGTGTGACCGTGATTGCTGAATCTATAAATCTACGTATGTTACAAAGACTGCAGTGTGGCCGTGATTGCTGAATCTATAAATCTACGTATGTTACAAAGACTGCAGTGTGACCGTGATTGCTGAATCTATAAATCTACGTATGTTACAAAGACTGCAGTGTGGCCGTGATTGCTGAATCTATAAATCTACGTATGTTACAAAGACTGCAGGATGTGGAAGGTCGAGATTGTTGAATCTATAAATCTACGTATGTTACAAAGACTGCAGTGTGACCGTGATTGCTGAATCTATAAATCTATGTATGTTACAAAGACTGCAGTGTGGCCGTGATTGCTGAATCTATAAATCTACGTATGTTACAAAGACTGCAGGATGTGGAAGGTCGAGATTGTTGAATCTATAAATCTACGTATGTTACAAAGACTGCAGTATGGCCGTGATTGCTGAATCTATAAATCTACGTATGTTACAAAGACTGCAGTGTGACCGTGATTGCTGAATCTATAAATCTACGTATGTTACAAAGACTGCAGTGTGGCCGTGATTGCTGAATCTATAAATCTATGTATGTTACAAAGACTGCAGTGTGACCGTGATTGCTGAATCTATAAATCTACGTATGTTACAAAGACTGCAGTGTGGCCGTGATTGCTGAATCTAAAAAATCTACGTATGTTACAAAGACTGCAGTGTGGCCGTGATTGCTGAATCTATAAATCTACGTATGTTACAAAGACTGCAGGATGTGGAAGGTCGAGATTGTTGAATCTATAAATCTACGTATGTTACAAAGACTGCAGTGTGACCGTGATTGCTGAATCTATAAATCTACGTATGTTACAAAGACTGCAGTGTGGCCGTGATTGCTGAATCTATAAATCTACGTATGTTACAAAGACTGCAGTGTGACCGTGATTGCTGAATCTATAAATCTACGTATGTTACAAAGACTGCAGTGTGGCCGTGATTGCTGAATCTATAAATCTACGTATGTTACAAAGACTGCAGGATGTGGAAGGTCGAGATTGTTGAATCTATAAATCTACGTATGTTACAAAGACTGCAGTGTGACCGTGATTGCTGAATCTATAAATCTATGTATGTTACAAAGACTGCAGTGTGGCCGTGATTGCTGAATCTATAAATCTACGTATGTTACAAAGACTGCAGGATGTGGAAGGTCGAGATTGTTGAATCTATAAATCTACGTATGTTACAAAGACTGCAGTATGGCCGTGATTGCTGAATCTATAAATCTACGTATGTTACAAAGACTGCAGTGTGACCGTGATTGCTGAATCTATAAATCTACGTATGTTACAAAGACTGCAGTGTGGCCGTGATTGCTGAATCTATAAATCTATGTATGTTACAAAGACTGCAGTGTGACCGTGATTGCTGAATCTATAAATCTACGTATGTTACAAAGACTGCAGTGTGGCCGTGATTGCTGAATCTAAAAAATCTACGTATGTTACAAAGACTGCAGTGTGGCCGTGATTGCTGAATCTATAAATCTACGTATGTTACAAAGACTGCAGGATGTGGAAGGTCGAGATTGTTGAATCTATAAATCTACGTATGTTACAAAGACTGCAGTGTGGCCGTGATTGCTGAATCTATAAATCTACGTATGTTACAAAGACTGCAGTGTGGCCGTGATTGCTGAATCTATAAATCTACGTATGTTACAAAGACCGCAGTGTGGCCGTGATTGCTGAATCTATAAATCTACGTATGTTACAAAGACTGCAGGATGTGGAAGGTCGAGATTGTTGAATCTATAAATCTACGTATGTTACAAAGACTGCAGTATGGCCGTGATTGCTGAATCTATAAATCTACGTATGTTACAAAGACTGCAGGATGTGGAAGGTCGAGATTGTTGAATCTATAAATCTACGTATGTTACAAAGACTGCAGTGTGGCCGTGATTGCTGAATCTATAAATCTACGTATGTTACAAAGACTGCAGTGTGGCCGTGATTGCTGAATCTATAAATCTACGTATGTTACAAAGACTGCAGGATGTGGAAGGTCGAGATTGTTGAATCTATAAATCTACGTATGTTACAAAGACTGCAGTATGGCCGTGATTGCTGAATCTATAAATCTATGTATGTTACAAAGACTGCAGTGTGGCCGTGATTGCTGAATCTATAAATCTACGTATGTTACAAAGACTGCAGGATGTGGAAGGTCGAGATTGTTGAATCTATAAATCTACGTATGTTACATAGACTGCAGGATGTGGAAGGTCGAGATTGTTGAATCTATAAATCTACGTATGTTACAAAGACTGCAGTGTGGCCGTGATTGCTGAATCTATAAATCTACGTATGTTACAAAGACTGCAGTGTGGCCGTGATTGCTGAATCTATAAATCTACGTATGTTACAAAGACCGCAGTGTGGCCGTGATTGCTGAATCTATAAATCTACGTATGTTACAAAGACTGCAGGATGTGGAAGGTCGAGATTGTTGAATCTATAAATCTACGTATGTTACAAAGATTGCAGTGTGGCCGTGATTGCTGAATCTATAAATCTACGTATGTTACAAAGACTGCAGTGTGGCCGTGATTGCTGAATCTATAAATCTACGTATGTTACAAAGACTGCAGTATGGCCGTGATTGCTGAATCTATAAATCTACGCATGTTACAAAGACTGCAGTATGGCCATGATTGCTGAATCTATAAATCTACGTATGTTACAAAGACTGCAGTATGGCCGTGATTGCTGAATCTATAAATCTACGTATGTTACAAAGACTGCAGTATGGCCATGATTGCTGAATCTACAAATCTACGTATGTTACAAAGACTGCAGTATGGCCGTGATTGCTGAATCTATAAATCTACGTATGTTACAAAGACTGCAGGATGTGGAAGGTCGAGATTGTTGAATCTATAAATCTACGTATGTTACAAAGACTGCAGTGTGACCGTGATTGCTGAATCTATAAATCTACGTATGTTACAAAGACTGCAGTGTGGCCGTGATTGCTGAATCTATAAATCTACGTATGTTACAAAGACTGCAGTGTGACCGTGATTGCTGAATCTATAAATCTACGTATGTTACAAAGACTGCAGTGTGGCCGTGATTGCTGAATCTATAAATCTACGTATGTTACAAAGACTGCAGGATGTGGAAGGTCGAGATTGTTGAATCTATAAATCTACGTATGTTACAAAGACTGCAGTGTGACCGTGATTGCTGAATCTATAAATCTATGTATGTTACAAAGACTGCAGTGTGGCCGTGATTGCTGAATCTATAAATCTACGTATGTTACAAAGACTGCAGGATGTGGAAGGTCGAGATTGTTGAATCTATAAATCTACGTATGTTACAAAGACTGCAGTATGGCCGTGATTGCTGAATCTATAAATCTACGTATGTTACAAAGACTGCAGTGTGACCGTGATTGCTGAATCTATAAATCTACGTATGTTACAAAGACTGCAGTGTGGCCGTGATTGCTGAATCTATAAATCTATGTATGTTACAAAGACTGCAGTGTGACCGTGATTGCTGAATCTATAAATCTACGTATGTTACAAAGACTGCAGTGTGGCCGTGATTGCTGAATCTAAAAAATCTACGTATGTTACAAAGACTGCAGTGTGGCCGTGATTGCTGAATCTATAAATCTACGTATGTTACAAAGACTGCAGGATGTGGAAGGTCGAGATTGTTGAATCTATAAATCTACGTATGTTACAAAGACTGCAGTGTGGCCGTGATTGCTGAATCTATAAATCTACGTATGTTACAAAGACTGCAGTGTGGCCGTGATTGCTGAATCTATAAATCTACGTATGTTACAAAGACCGCAGTGTGGCCGTGATTGCTGAATCTATAAATCTACGTATGTTACAAAGACTGCAGGATGTGGAAGGTCGAGATTGTTGAATCTATAAATCTACGTATGTTACAAAGATTGCAGTGTGGCCGTGATTGCTGAATCTATAAATCTACGTATGTTACAAAGACTGCAGTGTGGCCGTGATTGCTGAATCTATAAATCTACGTATGTTACAAAGACTGCAGTATGGCCGTGATTGCTGAATCTATAAATCTACGCATGTTACAAAGACTGCAGTATGGCCATGATTGCTGAATCTATAAATCTACGTATGTTACAAAGACTGCAGTATGGCCGTGATTGCTGAATCTATAAATCTACGTATGTTACAAAGACTGCAGTATGGCCATGATTGCTGAATCTACAAATCTACGTATGTTACAAAGACTGCAGTATGGCCGTGATTGCTGAATCTATAAATCTACGTATGTTACAAAGACTGCAGGATGTGGAAGGTCGAGATTGTTGAATCTATAAATCTACGTATGTTACAAAGACTGCAGTGTGACCGTGATTGCTGAATCTATAAATCTACGTATGTTACAAAGACTGCAGTGTGGCCGTGATTGCTGAATCTATAAATCTACGTATGTTACAAAGACTGCAGTGTGACCGTGATTGCTGAATCTATAAATCTACGTATGTTACAAAGACTGCAGTGTGGCCGTGATTGCTGAATCTATAAATCTACGTATGTTACAAAGACTGCAGGATGTGGAAGGTCGAGATTGTTGAATCTATAAATCTACGTATGTTACAAAGACTGCAGTATGGCCGTGATTGCTGAATCTATAAATCTATGTATGTTACAAAGACTGCAGTGTGGCCGTGATTGCTGAATCTATAAATCTACGTATGTTACAAAGACTGCAGGATGTGGAAGGTCGAGATTGTTGAATCTATAAATCTACGTATGTTACAAAGACTGCAGTATGGCCGTGATTGCTGAATCTATAAATCTACGTATGTTACAAAGACTGCAGTGTGACCGTGATTGCTGAATCTATAAATCTACGTATGTTACAAAGACTGCAGTGTGGCCGTGATTGCTGAATCTATAAATCTATGTATGTTACAAAGACTGCAGTGTGACCGTGATTGCTGAATCTATAAATCTACGTATGTTACAAAGACTGCAGTGTGGCCGTGATTGCTGAATCTATAAATCTACGTATGTTACAAAGACTGCAGGATGTGGAAGGTCGAGATTGTTGAATCTATAAATCTACGTATGTTACAAAGACTGCAGTATGGCCGTGATTGCTGAATCTATAAATCTACGTATGTTACAAAGACTGCAGTGTGACCGTGATTGCTGAATCTATAAATCTACGTATGTTACAAAGACTGCAGTGTGGCCGTGATTGCTGAATCTATAAATCTATGTATGTTACAAAGACTGCAGTGTGACCGTGATTGCTGAATCTATAAATCTACGTATGTTACAAAGACTGCAGTGTGGCCGTGATTGCTGAATCTAAAAAATCTACGTATGTTACAAAGACTGCAGTGTGGCCGTGATTGCTGAATCTATAAATCTACGTATGTTACAAAGACTGCAGGATGTGGAAGGTCGAGATTGTTGAATCTATAAATCTACGTATGTTACAAAGACTGCAGTGTGGCCGTGATTGCTGAATCTATAAATCTACGTATGTTACAAAGACTGCAGGATGTGGAAGGTCGAGATTGTTGAATCTATAAATCTACGTATGTTACAAAGATTGCAGTGTGGCCGTGATTGCTGAATCTATAAATCTACGTATGTTACAAAGACTGCAGTGTGGCCGTGATTGCTGAATCTATAAATCTACGTATGTTACAAAGACTGCAGGATGTGGAAGGTCGAGATTGTTGAATCTATAAATCTACGTATGTTACAAAGACTGCAGTATGGCCGTGATTGCTGAATCTATAAATCTACGTATGTTACAAAGACTGCAGGATGTGGAAGGTCGAGATTGTTGAATCTATAAATCTACGTATGTTACAAAGACTGCAGTGTGGCCGTGATTGCTGAATCTATAAATCTACGTATGTTACAAAGACTGCAGTGTGGCCGTGATTGCTGAATCTATAAATCTACGTATGTTACAAAGACTGCAGTATGGCCATGATTGCTGAATCTATAAATCTACGTATGTTACAAAGACTGCAGTATGGCCGTGATTGCTGAATCTATAAATCTACGTATGTTACAAAGACTGCAGGATGTGGAAGGTCGAGATTGTTGAATCTATAAATCTACGTATGTTACAAAGACTGCAGTGTGGCCGTGATTGCTGAATCTATAAATCTACGTATGTTACAAAGACTGCAGTGTGGCCGTGATTGCTGAATCTATAAATCTACGTATGTTACAAAGACTGCAGGATGTGGAAGGTCGAGATTGTTGAATCTATAAATCTACGTATGTTACAAAGACTGCAGTATGGCCGTGATTGCTGAATCTATAAATCTATGTATGTTACAAAGACTGCAGTGTGGCCGTGATTGCTGAATCTATAAATCTACGTATGTTACAAAGACTGCAGGATGTGGAAGGTCGAGATTGTTGAATCTATAAATCTACGTATGTTACAAAGACTGCAGTATGGCCGTGATTGCTGAATCTATAAATCTACGTATGTTACAAAGACTGCAGTGTGACCGTGATTGCTGAATCTATAAATCTACGTATGTTACAAAGACTGCAGTGTGGCCGTGATTGCTGAATCTATAAATCTATGTATGTTACAAAGACTGCAGTGTGACCGTGATTGCTGAATCTATAAATCTACGTATGTCACAAAGACTGCAGTGTGGCCGTGATTGCTGAATCTATAAATCTACGTATGTTACAAAGACTGCAGTGTGACCGTGATTGCTGAATCTATAAATCTACGTATGTTACAAAGACTGCAGTGTGGCCGTGATTGCTGAATCTATAAATCTACGTATGTTACAAAGACTGCAGGATGTGGAAGGTCGAGATTGTTGAATCTATAAATCTACGTATGTTACAAAGACTGCAGTATGGCCGTGATTGCTGAATCTATAAATCTATGTATGTTACAAAGACTGCAGTGTGGCCGTGATTGCTGAACCTACAAATCTACGTATGTTGAAAAAAGACTGCAGTGTGGCCGTGATTGCTGAATCTATAAACGTACGTATGTTACAAAGACTGCAGTGTGGCCGTGGTTGCTGAATCTGAAAAAGTGCGTACATTACAAAGACAGCAGTATGCGGGTAGGAGTGACTGCTGAATGTAGTGATGTAAGTATGTCGCAAAGACAGCAGTATGTATGTGATTACTGAATCTTGTGTCACAAAGACTGCAGTATGTGATTACTGGATCTTGTGATGTACGAGGGGATGTCAATAAGTTTTGAGACTTGAGCATTTTTCATACCCAGGTTTCACAGCTTATGGTACGACATTGAACCTGGGGGTGTAACTGATGTGATATATACGTTTTGGTATACTTCTCTCAGCAGTTATTGAACAGCTCATAGTGACAGAAAGAGACCCCCCTCACGGCAGTGAAAATGAATAAAATTGAGTATAGAGCAGTAATTAAGTTTTTAGTTCTTGAAGGAAACTCGGCGAAGAACACTGAAGAAAGGCTTTCAGCAGTTTATGGGAAGTCTTCCCCTTCATCTGCTACCATCAAACGATGGGTCAGTGAATTTAAGCATGGTAGAGACAGTCTTGAAGATGACCCCTGTCCAGGTCGCCAAACAACAAGCACTAGTCAGGAAAGCATTGACTTGTGGTGGAAAATCGTCGAATCACACTCCACGAGTTAGAGATGACCACAGGCATTTCACACGTATCCATTGAGACAATTCTTCATGAACATCCCGTCATGTCTAAGGTGTGCGCAAGATGGGTGCCAAGAATGCTTACAGATGAAATGAAGCAAACAAGGGTCACCATAAGCAACTCAATGCTAACCAGATACAACAAGATTCCAGAAGCTTTTCACTTTAATCTAGTAACCTGTGATGAAACCTGGATCCACCACTATGATCCTGAGAGCAAACAAGAATCCAAGGAATGGAAACATGCCACTTCTCCCAGGACCAAAAAGTTCAAAGCCTCCAGATCAGTGCAGAAGGCAATGGCGACAGTCGTCTGGGATAGCAAAGGCGTCATCCACATAGATTACTTACCAAAAGGAAGAACAAGGAGTGGGGAACATTACGTTAACTTGTTGAGGCAAGTGTGACAGTCAATCTTAAACATCAAGACAATGCTCCAGTACACACCTCTCGCGTTGCAGCCGCTGCTGTCCAGGAATGCGGGTACGAAATCTTGCCGCATCCCCCCTACTCTCCAGACCTGGCACCAAGTGATTACCATCTGTTCCCAAATCTCAAAAACACTTGCGTGGTCGTAGATTTCAGGATGATATTGAGCTTATTGCTGCTACCGAGGCTTGGTTTGAGGACCAAAATGGCGCCTTCTACAGAGAGAGCATCAGCGACTGGCAGAAAAGATGGGACAAGTGTCTTGACTCACAAAGGGACTATGTTGAAAAATAAATGTGGTTCATACCAATATTTTGTGTTTTTCTATGCAAGGCTAAAAACTTATTGACATCCCCTCGTAAGTGTGCCACAAAGACTGCAGTATGTGATTACTGGGGGATGGGGGGAGGGAGTCATTATTGAATCTAGTGATGTACGTATGTAACAGAGACTGCTGTGAGTGGCAGTGATTACTGAATCTAGTGATGTACGTACTTCACAAAGACTGCCGTATGGGGGTGGCAATGAACACAAGTTGTGCCAAGTGATGAAAAGGATACAACCGTTCATTCAATGGTGAAGTCATAAATGGACTCTCAGAACACTATCAACAGAACCATGTCCTTGAGGATAAACCGTACGACGTTACCAGTTCTGTGTTCCTGAATTGCAGTTCTACACATTGCAGTTCTATATATAGAAAGATTGGTCAGAATAGTCAACCAAGATTAAGTGACGACAATACCCTGCTTAGTCTTAGCTAAAGGTTAGATTACTATTGCCGATCACTGCCACTGTATTATGTCGCCTCTTCATATTATTCTGCCATGGTGGTAACATTCTCCTGATTGGTATTAAATTTGTGAACTTCGAATACAGTCGGAAGTTCCATAGCATTTCTTTGTTGCTTGGTGGTTTTACGGTTAACTTTCACATTTTAACACCTCGCCATGACATTGCTGGAATATTGCTAAAAGCGGCGTAACACTCACTCACATAAATATGAATGAACGCGCGGCACTAGTCACTGCTTCGCTGTTACCTTCATTTAATCCTTTCATCAAGGTTCGGCGCTCATAATGTACGTGTCTGTGTTTGTTGCATCTGCAACCTTCATCAGTCATCCAGAACGGACAATTCATTGTTGATATATATGTGTATAAACGCGTGTTCATGCATAATCCACAGATTGTAAATAATGAGGAAATGTTGTCTGATAAAATAAAAAGATGACGAAGGAGCACGTATACTTGTTGGCGTACACTCTGAAACGTCCTGTTTTCATAACTTAAAGTTCACATCTATAAATCTTGCTTTTCTTATGCATTCCACTTCTAAAGGCCCTTCAAAGATTTAGAGGGATTGGGTAGATGCCACTAGAAGGTTTTTGTCCGGAGACATCAGTGGGGAGCTAGTGTTCAGAAGGAGGACGGTCGGTGGAAGTGTTTACTATCAGTATGTCCTTTAAGAATTCTCCGAATTATTCTCCTAGAGACTAATCAACTCTTTTGATTGAATCACTTTCTAAATATCACTTAAATCACCACTAAAATAGTGTCATGTCCTGATAACTGGGAGCACCAATTTAAAGATTTTGCCATCTCATTCATCCTCATGAAAAAATTCAGATCCTCTGTCCAACAGATTTCATATATTTTAGTAGTGATTCATTCAGTATTTTATTTTGGCTGATGTGTACTTACATTTTGAGCTGTGGTGGACACACAGTTAATATCAGGTAGCTAAAGAAACCCTTAAATACTGTGGTCAAATTTGTGCAATTCGAAGTCCACTTCTTTTCTCTACTGTGTTCAATGATAGAAAGGTGGAGGTTAAAGGAGATATTTCCAATCTCTTGTGTCCAGGAGTTCATTTTGTCAGCCCACTGCCAACTTATGTCCTAAATTAATTTCTCTGGCAGTTGGTGGTGGTTGTAAAGTCAAGAACTACCTTTCACATGAAAGACCTAATGAACCTAATCAGTAATCACAGTGACATTTTAGTAGAAAAGCAATCGTTCCTTCTCAGGATCAGTGCAAATAGATCAGTCTGAGTAATGTTATGGTTGACCCTATAACCTGGTGCTAACTCATGGTTGTGTAGACTATTGGTGCATCTAAGTCAGGATCACTATCGTTCTGTGGGAGCAATGGCCATGTTCCAACCTGGACAACTGGCAGTGTGGGTAGAGAACCTGAGTAAGTGAGTGAGTGGGTGGGAGGGGGTGTGAGTTTGTGAAAACGTGAGTTGTTGAGTGAGTGGGTGGGTGGGTGGGTAAGTGAGTTGGTGAGTGAGTGAGGTGTTGAGTGAGTGACTGAATTCTTTAGTTTGATTTCTACAGTAATGAAAAGAACACATAACAAGGACAGAAACAAAGACAACACCATGATATTGTCAACAAATATGTTTACACATAAAAATACTTGTACAATATTTACAGAAGGCCTGCTTACATGAACATGTATACCAACTTAGCCTGAAATATAGTTTTATGTAATATGACTGTCACAAAGGCGTCCATGTCATTGCGAGGATTAAAGATTTTTTTTTTTAAATGTGAAAATTTTGAGATGATCCCCTGACTTTAAACACATCACAGTATATCTCAAAATTTTCAATTTAAAGAATTTAGCACCTGTGGACTGTCATACATATTTTGAGAAGCTCCATACAAAAAATACCTCTAATACATCACATGCAAAACATTCACATCTTGTTGATTAACTCCACATTCCACACACTCTTATCTTCTGGCTATCCCTGCAACACAATTCCCAGTTTACAACTGGCTATCCCTGTAACACAATCCCACCTTATAAAGGCCTATCTATGTAACACAATCCCACCTTATAAAGGCCTATCTATGTAACACAATCCCACCATATAAAGGGCTATCCATGTAACACAATTCTCACCTTATAAAGGGCTATTCCTGTAACACAAAAGGCCTAACCTTTGTTGGGGGAACTTGCACACCAAGTATGGTGTTTTGAGTAATTCAAGTCATTAGTTTGAGAGTTTCTGTAAAAACGTGACTATGAGGAAGGGTTCCTTCTTTAGCAGGACAGATGTAGCTACCTGATCTAACACTCTGCCCCATGGGAGCAAACAGTTTACAGTTTGGAAATATGCCAAGAATATTCTTGTTTGTAGTTGTTTTCAGTACAAGTGAACTAATAATGACTTGATCATGTGACTTTCCATATAAGGATCTATTATGGCAGCTGCAGAGGGTGTTGGAGGTAAAGAAGACCTTACATACAGCAACTTCTAACAATTTCAGAGGAATGAAAGGAAGAATTTACTGCATCAAGTCAGTGGTAATTTCTCCAAATTGTTAAATTGGTGTCAGTTGGAACCTAACAGCTGCATGCTTCTGTACTACTCCGGTCCAGTCAATACCAATCTTGAGCATCCTTACTGAAAACATGAGGGCATGTGTGTGTTCTTAAAGTGTTCTAATCTTCCTAAAAAGATATAAAGTGGCACACATATAATTATCTTGATGAATTGAAAATATTAAAACGCAAGGAATCCTGAATGTAAATATGACAAATGTGGACACAGGGTACATGTCTCCACAAACCTGTCTATCTCATGTTTAGACATAGAGGTCTCGAATATGTCTCCACACAACTGCCAAGTAGCTGTCTTCACACACCTGTCTGTAACATGTCTTTACATAGCTGTCTGAAACATGTCTTCATACAACTGTCTGCAACATGTCTTTACATAGCTGTCTGAAACATGTCATCTCACACCTGTCTGCAACATGTCTTTACAGACCGGTCTGAAACATGTCTTTACATAGCTGTCTGAAACATGTCTTTACATAGCTGTCTATAACATGTCTTCACATACCTGTCTGTAATTTGTCTTCACACACCTGTCTGTAACATGTCTTTACATAGCTGTCTGAAACATGTCTTCACACACCTGTCTGCAACATGTCTTTACAGACCGGTCTGAAACATGTCTTTACATAGCTGTCTGAAACATGTCTTTACATAGCTGTCTATAACATGTCTTCACATACCTGTCTGTAATTTGTCTTCACACACCTGTCTGTAACATGTCTTTACATAGCTGTCTGAAACATGTCTTCACACACCTGTCTGCAACATGTCTTTACATAGCTGTCTGAAACATGTCTTTACATAGCTGTCTGAAACATGTCTTTACATAGCTGTCTATAACATGTCTTCACATACCTGTCTGTAATTTGTCTTCACACACCTGTCTGTAACATGTCTTTACATAGCTGTCTGAAACATGTCTTCACACACCTGTCTGTAACATGTCTTTACATAGCTGTTTGAAACATGTCTTCACACAACTATCTGCAACATGTCTTTACATAGCTGTCTGTAACATGTCTTCACACACCTGTCTGTAACTTGTCTTCACACAACTGTCTGTAACATGTCTTTACATAGATGTCTGAAACATGTCTTTACATAGCTGTCTGAAACATGTCTTCACACCTGTCTGTAACTTGTCTTCACACCTGTCTGTAACATGTCTTTACATAGATGTCTGAGACATGTCTTCACACAACTGTCTGTGACATGTCTTTGCATAGCTGTCTGAAACATGTCTTCACCCAACTGTCTGTAACTTGTCTTCACACCTGTCTGTAACATGTCTTCACAAAGATGTCTATAATACAGCTCCACACAACTGTCCATACACAGCTGTCTGTTGCACAACTTCCCACACCTGTCTGCATCATGTCTTCACAAATCTGTCCCTAAAATGGGTAGGGAAGGTCATCCTCATCACTATCTTCTTCATCACTCTCTCCGCCATTTTGGTAATTGATAATTATTCCGGGATGTACGATATTGTTAACACCATTACCAACCACACTTGTCTGAGGCTTGTGGTTTGGGTCTCCAAGCAGCTCAGCAAACCTGTGAAGATTTTCACTCAGAATCTGCGGCCCATACACACCACCTTTGCGGTTATCTGCCTCACCCTAAATATCACACAAATAGAGTCAGATGTATAGGCCTGTACATAATGGAAAGAAACGAATCAATCATTCAACAGTTGTCCCTAAAAGCAGTGGAACATCCCCTGGAGTACAAGAGCAAATTATCTTTTATCAAATCTGTACTGGTAGAGAATGGGAGCATTTACCTCTGTTTAGTTTTTCATCAGGAACTTACATACCTCAGGTTGAATGATAAGCATGTGAATCATACCAAATGCATCTTGTAGGTGGTACAAGGGGCACTAAATGAAATGTACATATTGTACAATACCTCAGACAGTACGAGCATGAATCCTGAAAATGGTACTCAATAGAAGGCAAGAATATGGACTAATCTGTAGTACTAGTACACTGAAGCTATATCTGGAGCATCAATGTACAATATGTGTGAACTCTGGATGGTATAAAAAACACCCTCTTGACACGACCAAGAACTAATCTACATGACAGTACAGTAACGAGTGGGGGGTTGGGGGTTGTATAAACAGTAATCTACATGACAGTACAGTACGTGGGGTGTATAAGGAGTAATCTACATGACACTACAGTATGGGGGTGTATAAGGAGTAATCTACATGACAGTACAGTACGGGGGGTGTATAAGGAGTAATCTACAGGACAGAACAGTACGGGGGGTGTATAAGGAGTAATCTACAGGACAGTACAGCACGTGGGGTGTATAAGGAGTAATCTACATAACACTACAGTATGGGGGTGTATAAGGAGTAATCTACAGGACAGTACAGTACGTGGGGTGTATAAGGAGTAATCTACATGACACTACAGTATGGGGGTGTACAAGGAGTAATCTACATGACACTACAGTATGGGGGTGTATAAGGAGTAATCTACATGACAGTACAGTACGGGGGGTGTATAAGGAGTAATCCACATAGACAGTACAGAACGGGGGGTGTATAAGGAGTAATCTACAGGACAGTACAGTATGGGGGGTGTATAAGGAGTAAGAAACATGGACAGTACAGTATGGGGGGTGTATAAGGAGTAATCCACATGGACAGTACAGTACGGGGGGCGTATAAGGAGTAATCTACAGGACAGCACAGTACGGGGGGTGTATAAGGAGTAATCCACATGGACAGTACAGTACGGGGGGTGTATAAGGAGTAATCTACATGACAGTACAGAACGGGGGGTGTATAAGGAGTAATCCACATGGACAGTACAGTACGGGGGGTGTATAAGGAGTAATCTACATGACACTACAGTATGGGGGTGTATAAGGAGTAATCCACATGGACAGTACAGTACGGGGGGTGTATAAGGAGTAATCTACAGGATAGTACAGAACGGGGGGTGTATAAGGAGTAATCTACATGACAGTACAGTACGGGGGGTGTATAAGGAGTAATCTACAGGACAGTAAAGTACGGGGGGTGTATAAGGAGTAATCCACATGGACAGTACAGTACTGGGGGTGTATAAGGAGTAATCTACATGACAGTACAGTACGGGGGGTGTATAAGGAGTAATCCACATGGACAGTACAGTATGGGGGTGTATAAGGAGTAATCTACATGACACTACAGTATGGGGGTGTATAAGGAGTAATCTACATGACAGTACAGTACGGGGGGTGTATAAGGAGTAATCCACATGGACAGTACAGTACGGGGGGTGTATAAGGAGTAATCCACATGGACAGTACAGTACGGGGGGTGTATAAGGAGTAATCTACAGGACAGCACATTACGGGGGGTGTATAAGGAGTAATCCACATGGACAGTACAGTACGGGGGGTGTATAAGGAGTAATCTACATGACAGTACAGTACGGGGGGTGTATAAGGAGTAATCTACATGACAGTACAGTACGGGGGGTGTATAAGGAGTAATCTACAGGATAGTACAGAACGGGGGGTGTATAAGGAGTAATCTACAGGACAGTACAGAACGGGGGGTGTATAAGGAGTAATCTACATGACAGTACAGTACGGGGGGTGTATAAGGAGTAATCTACAAGACAGTAAAGTACGGGGGGTGTATAAGGAGTAATCCACATGGACAGTACAGTACAGGGGGTGTATAAGGAGTAATCTACATGACAGTACAGTACGGGGGGTGTATAAGGAGTAATCCACATGGACAGTACAGTATGGGGGTGTATAAGGAGTAATCTACATGACACTACAGTATGGGGGTGTATAAGGAGTAATCTACATGACAGTACAGTACGGGGGGTGTATAAGGAGTAATCCACATGGACAGTACAGTACGGGGGGTGTATAAGGAGTAATCCACATGGACAGTACAGTACGGGGGGTGTATAAGGAGTAATCTACAGGACAGCACACTACGGGGGGTGTATAAGGAGTAATCCACATGGACAGTACAGTACGGGGGGTGTATAAGGAGAAATCTACATGTCAGTACAGTACGGGGGGGTGTATAAGGAGTAATCCACATGGACAGTACAGCACGGGGGGTGTATAAGGAGTAATCTACATGACACTACAGTATGGGGGTGTATAAGGAGTAATCCACATGGACAGTACAGTACGGGGGGTGTATAAGGAGTAATCTACAGGACAGTACAGTACGGGGGGGTGTATAAAGAGTAATCTACATGACAGTACAGTACGGGGGGTCTATAAGGAGTAATCTACAGGACAGTAAAGTACGGGGGGTGTATAAGGAGTAATCCACATGGACAGTACAGTACAGGGGGTGTATAAGGAGTAATCCACATGGACAGTACAGTACGGGGGGTGTATAAGGAGTAATCTACATGACAGCACAGCACGGGGGGTGTATAAGGAGTAATCCACATGGACAGTACAGTACGGGGGGTGTATAAGGAGTAATCTACATGGACAGTAGAGTACGGGGGTGTAAAAGGAGTAATCCACATGGACAGTACAGTACGGGGGGTGTATAAGGAGCAATCTACATGGACAGTAAAGTACAGGGGGTGTATAAGGAGTAATCCACATGGACAGTACAGTACGGGGGTGTATAAGGAGTAATCTACATGGACAGTACAGTACGGGGGGTGTATAAGGACTAATCTACATGACAGTACAGTACGGGGGGTGTATAAGGAGTAATCAACAGGACAGTACAGTATGGGGGGTGTATAAGGAGTAATCCACATGGACAGTACAGTACGGGGGTGTATAAGGAGTAATCCACATGGACAGTACAGTACGGGGGGTGTATAAGGAGTAATCTACATGACACTACAGTATGGGGGTGTATAAGGAGTAATCTATATGACACTACAGTATGGGGGTGTATAAGGAGTAATCCACATGGACAGTACAGTACGGGGGGTGTATAAGGAGTAATCTACAGGACAGTACAGTACGGGGGGTGTATAAGGAGTAATCTACAGGACAGTAAAGTACGGGGGGTGTATAAGGAGTAATCCACATGGACAGTACAGTGAAGGGGGTGTATAAGGAGTAATCCACATGGACAGTACAGTACAGGGGGTGTATAAAGAGTAATCTACATGACAGTACAGTACGGGGGGTGTATAAGGAGTAATCCACATGGACAGTACAGTACGGGGGGTGTATAAGGAGTAATCTACATGGACAGTACAGTACGGGGGGTGTATAAGAAGTAATCTACAGAACAGTACAGTACGGGGGGTGTATAAGGAGTAATCTACAGGACAGTACAGTACGGGGGGTGTATAAGGAGTAATCAACAGGACAGTACAGTATGGGGGGTGTATAAGGAGTAATCTACATGACGCTACAGTATGGGGGTGTATAAGGAGTAATCTACATGGACAGTAGAGTACGGGGGTGTAAAAGGAGTAATCCACATGGACAGTACAGTACGGGGGGTGTATAAGGAGCAATCTACATGGACAGTACAGTACGGGGGGTGTATAAGGAGTAATCTACAGAACAGTACAGTACGGGGGGTGTATAAGGAGTAATCTACAGGACAGTACAGTACGGGGGGTGTATAAGGAGTAATCAACAGGACAGTACAGTATGGGGGGTGTATAAGGAGTAATCTACATGGACAGTACAGTACGGGGGTGTATAAGGAGTAATCCACATGGACAGTACAGTACGGGGGGTGTATAAGGAGTAATCCACATGACACTACAGTATGGGGGTGTATAAGGAGTAATCCACATGGACAGTACAGTACGGGGGGTGTATAAGGAGTAATCTACAGGACAGTACAGTACGGGGGGTGTATAAGGAGTAATCTACAGGACAGTACAGTACGGGGGGTGTATAAGGAGTAATCTACATGACACTACAGTATGGGGGTGTATAAGGAGTAATCCACATGGACAGTACAGTACGGGGGGTGTATAAGGAGTAATCTACAGAACAGTACAGTACGGGGGGTGTATAAGGAGTAATCTACAGGACAGTAAAGTACGGGGGGTGTATAAGGAGTAATCCACATGGACAGTACAGTACGGGGGGTGTATAAGGAGCAATCAACATGGACAGTACAGTACGGGGGTGTATAAGGAGCAATCCACATGGACAGTACAGTATGGGGGGTGTATAAGGAGTAATCCACATGGACAGTACAGTACGGGGGGTGTATAAGGAGTAATCCACATGAACAGTACAGTACGGGGGGTGTATAAGGAGTAATCTACATGACACTACAGTATGGGGGTGTACAAGGAGTAATCCACATGGACAGTACAGTACGGGGGGTGTACAAGGATTAATCTACAGAACAGTACAGTACGGGGGGTGTATAAGGAGTAATCTACAGGACAGTAAAGTACGGGGGGTGTATAAGGAGTAATCCACATGGACAGTACAGTACAGGGGGTGTATAAGCAGTAATCCACATGGACAGTACAGTACGGGTGGTGTATAAGGAGAAATCTACATGACACTACAGTATGGGGGTGTATAAGGAGTAATCCACATGGACAGTACAGTACGGGGGGTGTATAAGGAGTAATCTACAGGACAGTACAGTACAGGGGGTGCATAAGGAGTAATCTACAGGACAGTAAAGTACGGGGGGTGTATAAGGAGTAATCCACATGGACAGTACAGTAGAGGGGGTGTATAAGGAGTAATCCACATGGACAGTACAGTACAGGGGGTGTATAAGGAGTAATCTACATGACAGTACAGTACGGGGGGTGTATAAGGAGTAATCCACATGGACAGTACAGTACGGGGGGTGTATAAGGAGTAATCTACATGGACAGTAGAGTACGGGGGTGTATAAGGAGTAATCCACATGGACAGTACAGTACGGGGGGTGTATAAAGAGCAATCAACATGGACAGTACAGTACGGGGGGTGTATAAGGAGTAATCCACATGGACAGTACAGTACGGGGGGTGTAAAAGGAGCAATCAACATGGACAGTACAGTACGGGGGGTGTATAAGGAGTAATCCACATGGACAGTACAGTACGGGGGGTGTATAAGGAGTAATCTACAGGACAGTACAGTACGGGGGGTGTATAAGGAGTAATCCACATGGACAGTACAGTACGGGGGGTGTATAAGGAGTAATCTACATGACACTACAGTATGGGGGTGTATAAGGAGTAATCCACATGGACAGTACAGTACGGGGGATGTATAAGGAGTAATCTACAGAACAGTACAGTACGGGGGGTGTATAAGGAGTAATCTACAGGACAGTACAGTACGGGGGGTGTATAAGGAGTAAACTACAGGACAGTAAAGTACGGGGGGTGTATAAGGAGTAATCCACATGGACAGTACAGTACAGGGGGTGTATAAGTAGTAATCCACATGGACAGTACAGTACGGGGGGTGTATAAGGAGAAATCTATATGACACTACAGTATGGGGGTGTATAAGGAGTAATCCACATGGACAGTACAGTACGGGGGGTGTATAAGGAGTAATCTACAGGACAGTACAGTACGGGGGGTGTATAAGGAGTAATCTACAGGACAGTAAAGTACGGGGGGTGTATAAGGAGTAATCCACATGGACAGTACAGTGAAGGGGGTGTATAAGGAGTAATCCACATGGACAGTACAGTACAGGGGGTGTATAAAGAGTAATCTACATGACAGTACAGTACGGGGGGTGTATAAGGAGTAATCCACATGGACAGTACAGTACGGGGGGTGTATAAGGAGTAATCTACATGGACAGTAGAGTACGGGGGTGTAAAAGGAGTAATCCACATGGACAGTACAGTACGGGGGGTGTATAAGGAGCAATCAACATGGACAGTACAGTACGGGGGGTGTATAAGGAGTAATCCACATGGACAGTACAGTATGGGGGTGTATAAGGAGTAATCTACATGGACAGTACAGTACAGGGGGTGTTAAAGGACTAATCTACATGAGAGTACAGTACGGGGGGTGTATAAGGAGTAATCCACATGGACAGTACAGTACGGGGGGTGTAAAAGGAGTAATGCACATGGACAGTACAGTACGGGGGGTGTATAAGGAGCAATCTACATGGACAGTACAGTACGGGGGGTGTATAAGGAGTAATCCACATGGACATTACAGTACGGGGGTGTAAATGGAGCAATCTACATGGACAGTACAGTACGGGGGGTGTATAAAGAGTAATCTACATGACAGTAGAGTACAGGGGGTGTACAAGGAGTAATCTACAGGACAGTACAGAATGGGGTGTGTATAAGGCGTAGTCCACATGGACAGAAGAGTACGGGGGGTGTATAAGGAGTAATCCACATGGACAGTACAGTACGGGGGGTGTATAAGGAGTAATCCACATGGACAGTACAGTACGGGGGGTGTATAAGGAGTAATCTACAGGACAGCACAGTACGGGGGGTGTATAAGGAGTAATCCACATGGACAGTACAGTACGGGGGGTGTATAAGGAGAAATCTACATGTCAGGACAGTACGGGGGGTGTATAAGGAGTAATCCACATGGACAGTACAGTACGGGGGGTGTATAAGGAGTAATCTACATGACACTACAGTATGGGGGTGTATAAGGAGTAATGCACATGGACAGTACAGCACGGGGAGTGTAAAAGAGTAATCCACATGGACAGTACAGTATGGGGGGTGTATAAGGAGCAGTCTACATGGACAGTACAGTACGGGGGGTGTATAAGGAGTAATCTACATGGACAGTACAGTACGGGGGTGTAAAAGGAGTAATCCACATGGACAGTACAGTACGGGGGGTGTATAAGGAGAAATCTACATGTCAGTACAGTACGGGGGGGTGTATAAGGAGTAATCCACATGGACAGTACAGCACGGGGGGTGTATAAGGAGTAATCTACATGACACTACAGTATGGGGGTGTATAAGGAGTAATCCACATGGACAGTACAGTACGGGGGGTGTATAAGGAGTAATCTACAGGACAGTACAGTACGGGGGGGTGTATAAAGAGTAATCTACATGACAGTACAGTACGGGGGGTCTATAAGGAGTAATCTACAGGACAGTAAAGTACGGGGGGTGTATAAGGAGTAATCCACATGGACAGTACAGTACAGGGGGTGTATAAGGAGTAATCCACATGGACAGTACAGTACGGGGGGTGTATAAGGAGTAATCTACATGACAGCACAGCACGGGGGGTGTATAAGGAGTAATCCACATGGACAGTACAGTACGGGGGGTGTATAAGGAGTAATCTACATGGACAGTAGAGTACGGGGGTGTAAAAGGAGTAATCCACATGGACAGTACAGTACGGGGGGTGTATAAGGAGCAATCTACATGGACAGTAAAGTACAGGGGGTGTATAAGGAGTAATCCACATGGACAGTACAGTACGGGGGTGTATAAGGAGTAATCTACATGGACAGTACAGTACGGGGGGTGTATAAGGACTAATCTACATGACAGTACAGTACGGGGGGTGTATAAGGAGTAATCAATAGGACAGTACAGTATGGGGGGTGTATAAGGAGTAATCCACATGGACAGTACAGTACGGGGGTGTATAAGGAGTAATCCACATGGACAGTACAGTACGGGGGGTGTATAAGGAGTAATCTACATGACGCTACAGTATGGGGGTGTATAAGGAGTAATCTACATGGACAGTAGAGTACGGGGGTGTAAAAGGAGTAATCCACATGGACAGTACAGTACGGGGGGTGTATAAGGAGCAATCTACATGGACAGTACAGTACGGGGGGTGTATAAGGAGTAATCTACAGAACAGTACAGTACGGGGGGTGTATAAGGAGTAATCTACATGGACAGTACAGTACGGGGGGTGTATAAGGAGTAATCAACAGGACAGTACAGTATGGGGGGTGTATAAGGAGTAATCTACATGGACAGTACAGTACGGGGGTGTATAAGGAGTAATCCACATGGACAGTACAGTACGGGGGGTGTATAAGGAGTAATCCACATGACACTACAGTATGGGGGTGTATAAGGAGTAATCCACATGGACAGTACAGTACGGGGGGTGTATAAGGAGTAATCTACAGGACAGTACAGTACGGGGGGTGTATAAGGAGTAATCTACAGGACAGTACAGTACGGGGGGTGTATAAGGAGTAATCTACATGACACTACAGTATGGGGGTGTATAAGGAGTAATCCACATGGACAGTACAGTACGGGGGGTGTATAAGGAGTAATCTACAGAACAGTACAGTACGGGGGGTGTATAAGGAGTAATCTACAGGACAGTAAAGTACGGGGGGTGTATAAGGAGTAATCCACATGGACAGTACAGTACGGGGGGTGTATAAGGAGCAATCAACATGGACAGTACAGTACGGGGGTGTATAAGGAGCAATCCACATGGACAGTACAGTATGGGGGGTGTATAAGGAGTAATCCACATGGACAGTACAGTACGGGGGGTGTATAAGGAGTAATCCACATGAACAGTACAGTACGGGGGGTGTATAAGGAGTAATCTACATGACACTACAGTATGGGGGTGTACAAGGAGTAATCCACATGGACAGTACAGTACGGGGGGTGTACAAGGATTAATCTACAGAACAGTACAGTACGGGGGGTGTATAAGGAGTAATCTACAGGACAGTAAAGTACGGGGGGTGTATAAGGAGTAATCCACATGGACAGTACAGTACAGGGGGTGTATAAGCAGTAATCCACATGGACAGTACAGTACGGGTGGTGTATAAGGAGAAATGTACATGACACTACAGTATGGGGGTGTATAAGGAGTAATCCACATGGACAGTACAGTACGGGGGGTGTATAAGGAGTAATCCACATGGACAGTACAGTACGGGGGGTGTATAAGGAGTAATCCACATGGACAGTACAGTACAGGGGGTGTATAAGGAGTAATCTACATGACAGTACAGTACGGGGGGTGTATAAGGAGTAATCCACATGGACAGTACAGTACGGGGGGTGTATAAGGAGTAATCTACATGGACAGTAGAGTACGGGGGTGTATAAGGAGTAATCCACATGGACAGTACAGTACGGGGGGTGTAAAAGGAGCAATCAACATGGACAGTACAGTACGGGGGGTGTATAAGGAGTAATCCACATGGACAGTACAGTACGGGGGGTGTATAAGGAGTAATCTACAGGACAGTACAGTACGGGGGGTGTATAAGGAGTAATCCACATGGACAGTACAGTACGGGGGGTGTATAAGGAGTAATCTACATGACACTACAGTATGGGGGTGTATAAGGAGTAATCCACATGGACAGTACAGTACGGGGGATGTATAAGGAGTAATCTACAGAACAGTACAGTACGGGGGGTGTATAAGGAGTAATCTACAGGACAGTACAGTACGGGGGGTGTATAAGGAGTAAACTACAGGACAGTAAAGTACGGGGGGTGTATAAGGAGTAATCCACATGGACAGTACAGTACAGGGGGTGTATAAGTAGTAATCCACATGGACAGTACAGTACGGGGGGTGTATAAGGAGAAATCTATATGACACTACAGTATGGGGGTGTATAAGGAGTAATCCACATGGACAGTACAGTACGGGGGGTGTATAAGGAGTAATCTACAGGACAGTACAGTACGGGGGGTGTATAAGGAGTAATCTACAGGACAGTAAAGTACGGGGGGTGTATAAGGAGTAATCCACATGGACAGTACAGTGAAGGGGGTGTATAAGGAGTAATCCACATGGACAGTACAGTACGGGGGGTGTATAAAGAGTAATCTACATGACAGTACAGTACGGGGGGTGTATAAGGAGTAATCCACATGGACAGTACAGTACGGGGGGTGTATAAGGAGTAATCTACATGGACAGTAGAGTACGGGGGTGTAAAAGGAGTAATCCACATGGACAGTACAGTACGGGGGGTGTATAAGGAGCAATCAACATGGACAGTACAGTACGGGGGGTGTAAAAGGAGTAATCCACATGGACAGTACAGTATGGGGGTGTATAAGGAGTAATCTACATGGACAGTACAGTACAGGGGGTGTTAAAGGACTAATCTACATGAGAGTACAGTACGGGGGGTGTATAAGGAGTAATCCACATGGACAGTACAGTACGGGGGGTGTAAAAGGAGTAATGCACATGGACAGTACAGTACGGGGGGTGTATAAGGAGCAATCTACATGGACAGTACAGTACGGGGGGTGTATAAGGAGTAATCCACATGGACATTACAGTACGGGGGTGTAAATGGAGCAATCTACATGGACAGTACAGTACGGGGGGTGTATAAAGAGTAATCTACATGACAGTAGAGTACAGGGGGTGTACAAGGAGTAATCTACAGGACAGTACAGAATGGGGTGTGTATAAGGCGTAGTCCACATGGACAGAAGAGTACGGGGGGTGTATAAGGAGTAATCCACATGGACAGTACAGTACGGGGGGTGTATAAGGAGTAATCCACATGGACAGTACAGTACGGGGGGTGTATAAGGAGTAATCTACAGGACAGCACAGTACGGGGGGTGTATAAGGAGTAATCCACATGGACAGTACAGTACGGGGGGTGTATAAGGAGAAATCTACATGTCAGGACAGTACGGGGGGTGTATAAGGAGTAATCCACATGGACAGTACAGTACGGGGGGTGTATAAGGAGTAATCTACATGACACTACAGTATGGGGGTGTATAAGGAGTAATGCACATGGACAGTACAGCACGGGGAGTGTAAAAGAGTAATCCACATGGACAGTACAGTATGGGGGGTGTATAAGGAGCAGTCTACATGGACAGTACAGTACGGGGGGTGTATAAGGAGTAATCCACATGGACAGTACAGTACGGGGGTGTATAAGGAGTAATCTACATGGACAGTACAGTACGAGGGGTGTATAAGGACTAATCTACATGACAGTACAGTACGGGGGGTCTATAAGGAGTAATCAACAGGACAGTACAGTATGGGGGGTGTATAAGGAGTAATCCACATGGACAGTACAGTACGGGGGTGTATAAGGAGTAATCCACATGGACAGTACAGTACGGGGGGTGTATAAGGAGTAATCTACATGACACTACAGTATGGGGGTGTATAAGGAGTAATCCACATGGACAGTACAGTACGGGGGGCTGTATAAGGAGTAATCTACAGGACAGTACAGTACGGGGGGTGTGCAAGGAGTAATCTACAGTACAGTAAAGTACGGGGGGTGTATAAGGAGTAATCCACATGGACAGTACAGTACAGGGGGTGTATAAGGAGTAATCCACATGGACAGTACAGTACGGGGGATGTATAAGTAGAAATCTACATGACACTACAGTTTGGGGGTGTATAAGGAGTAATCCACATGGACAGTACAGTACGGGGGTGTATAAGGAGTAATCTACAGGACAGTACACTAAGGGGGGTATATAAGGAGTAATCTACAGGACAGTAAAGTACGGGGGTTGTATAAGGAGTAATCCACATGGACAGTACAGTACAGGGGGTGTATAAGGAGTAATCCACATGGACAGTACAGTACGGGGGGTGTATAAGGAGTAATCTACATGACAGTACAGTACGGGGGGTGTATAAGGAGTAATCCACATGGACAATACAGTACGGGGGGTATAAGGAGTAATCTACATGGACAGTAGATTACGGGGGTGTAAAAGGAGTGTTCCACATGGACAGTACAGTACGGGGGGTGTATAAGGAGCAATCAACATGGACAGTACAGTACGGGGGGTGTATAAGGTGTAATCAACAGGACAGTACAGTATGGGGGGTGTATAAGGAGTAGTCCACATGGACAGTACAGTACGGGGGGTGTATAAGGAGTAATCCACATGGACAGTACAGTACGGGGGGTGTATAAGGAGTAATCTACATGGACAGTACAGTACGGGGGGTGTATAAGGAGTAATCCACATGGACAGTACAGTACGGGGGTGTAAATGGAGTAATCTACATGGACAGTACAGTACGGGGGGTGTATAAAGAGTAATCTACATGACAGTACAGAATGGGGGGTGTATAAGGCGTAGTCCACATGCACAGTAGAGTACGGGGGGTGTATAAGGAGTAATCCACATGGACAGTACAGTACGGGGGGTGTATAAGGAGCAATCTACATGACAGTACAGTACGGGGGGTGTATAAGGAGTAATCCACATGGACAGTACAGTACGGGGGGTGTATAAGGAGTAATCCACATGGACAGTACAGTACGGGGGGTGTATAAGGAGTAATCCACATGGACAGTACAGTATGGGGGGTGTATAAGGAGTAGTGAGTGAGTGAGTGAGTTTAGTTTTACGCCGCACTCAGCAATATTCCAGCTATATGGCGGCGGTCTGTAAATAATCGAGTCTGGACCAGACAATCCAGTGATCAACAACATGAGCATCGATCTGCGCAATTGGGAAGCGATGACACGCGTCAACCAAGTCAGCGAGCGTGACCACCCGATCCCGTCAGTCGCCTCTTACGACAAGCTGAGTCGCCTTTTATGGCAAGCATGGGTTGCTGAAGGCCTATTCTACCCCGGGACCTTCACGGGTCATATAAGGAGTAATCCACATGGACAGTACAGTACGGGGGTGTATAAGGAGTAATCCACATGGACAGTACAGTACGGGGGGTGTATAAGGAGTAATCTACAGGACAGTACAGTACGGGGGGTGTATAAGGAGTAATCCACATGAACAGTACAGTACAGGGGGTGTATAAGGAGTAATCTACATGACACTACAGTATAGGGGTGTATAAGGAGTAATCCACATGGACAGTACAGTACGGGGGGTGTATAAGGAGTAATCTACAGAACAGTACAGTACGGGGGATGTATAAGGAGTAATCTACAGGACAGTAAAGTACGGGGGGTGTATAAGGAGTAATCCACATGGACAGTACAGTACAGGGGGTGTATAAGCAGTAATCCACATGGACAGTACAGTACGGGGGGTGTATAAGGAGAAATCTACATGACACTACAGTATGGGGGTGTACAAGGAGTAATCCACATGGACAGTACAGTACGGGGGGTGTATAAGGAGTAATCTACAGGACAGTACAGTACAGGGGGTGTATAAGGAGTAATCTACAGGACAGTAAAGTACGGGGGGTGTATAAGGAGTAATCCACATGGACAGTACAGTACAGGGGGTGTATAAGGAGTAATCCACATGGACAGTACAGTACAGGGGGTGTGTAAGGAGTAATCTACATGACAGTACAGTACGGGGGGTGTATAAGGAGTAATCCACATGGACAGTACAGTACGGGGGGTGTATAAGGAGTAATCTACATGGACAGTAGAGTACGGGGGTGTAAAAGGAGTAATCCACATGGACAGTACAGTACGGGGGGTGTATAAGGAGCAATCAACATGGACAGTAAAGTACGGGGGGTGTATAAGGAGTAATCCACATGGACAGTACAGTACGGGGGTGTATAAGGAGCAATCAACATGGACAGTACAGTACGGGGGGTGTATAAGGAGTAATCCACATGGACAGTACAGTACGGGGGGTGTATAAGGAGTAATCTACATGACACTACAGTATGGGGGTGTATAAGGAGTAATCCACATGGACAGTACAGTACGGGGGGTGTATAAGGAGTAATCTACAGGACAGTACAGTACGGGGTGTGTATAAGGAGTAATCTACATGACAGTACAGTACGGGGGGTCTATAAGGAGCAATCCACAGGACAGTAAAGTACGGGGGGTGTATAAGGAGTAATCCAAATGGACAGTACAGTACGGGGGGTGTATAAGGAGTAATCTACATGACAGTACAGCACGGGGAGTGTAAAAGAGTAATCCACATGGACAGTACAGTATGGGGGGTGTATAAGGAGCAGTCTACATGGACAGTACAGTACGGGGGGTGTATAAGGAGTAATCCACATGGACAGTACAGTACGGGGGTGTATAAGGAGTAATCTACATGGACAGTACAGTACGAGGGGTGTATAAGGACTAATCTACATGACAGTACAGTACGGGGGGTGTATAAGGAGTAATCCACATGGACAGTACAGTACGGGGGGTGTATAAGGAGTAATCCACATGGACAGTACAGTACGGGGGGTGTATAAGGAGTAATCCACATGGACAGTACAGTACGGGGGGTGTATAAGGAGTAATCTACAGGACAGTACAGTACGGGGGGTGTATAAGGAGTAATCCACATGGACAGTACAGTACGGGGGGTGTATAAGGAGTAATCGACATGACAGTACAGTACGGGGGGTGTATAAGGAGTAATCCACATGGACAGTACAGTACGGGGGGTGTACAAGGAGTAATCTAGAGGATAGTGCATTACGGGGGGTGTATAAGGAGTAATCTACATGAAACTACAGTTTGGGGGAGTATAAGGAGCAATCTACATGACAGTACAGTACGGGGGTGTATAAGGAGTAATCCACATGGACAGTACAGTACGGGGGGTGTATAAGGAGTAATCCACATGGACAGTACAGTACGGGGGGTGTATAAGGAGTAATCCACATGGACAGTACAGTACGGGGGGTGTATAAGGAGTAATCTACATGGACAGTACAGTACGGGGGGTGTATAAGGAGTAATCCACATGGACAGTACAGTACGGGGGTGTAAATGGAGTAATCTACATGGACAGTACAGTACGGGGGGTGTATAAAGAGTAATCTACATGACAGTACAGAATGGGGGGTGTATAAGGCGTAGTCCACATGCACAGTAGAGTACGGGGGGTGTATAAGGAGTAATCCACATGGACAGTACAGTACGGGGGGTGTATAAGGAGCAATCTACATGACAGTACAGTACGGGGGGTGTATAAGGAGTAATCCACATGGACAGTACAGTACGGGGGGTGTATAAGGAGTAATCCACATGGACAGTACAGTACGGGGGGTGTATAAGGAGTAATCCACATGGACAGTACAGTATGGGGGGTGTATAAGGAGTAGTGAGTGAGTGAGTGAGTTTAGTTTTACGCCGCACTCAGCAATATTCCAGCTATATGGCGGCGGTCTGTAAATAATCGAGTCTGGACCAGACAATCCAGTGATCAACAACATGAGCATCGATCTGCGCAATTGGGAAGCGATGACACGCGTCAACCAAGTCAGCGAGCGTGACCACCCGATCCCGTCAGTCGCCTCTTACGACAAGCTGAGTCGCCTTTTATGGCAAGCATGGGTTGCTGAAGGCCTATTCTACCCCGGGACCTTCACGGGTCATATAAGGAGTAATCCACATGGACAGTACAGTACGGGGGGTGTATAAGGAGTAATCCACATGGACAGTACAGTACGGGGGGTGTATAAGGAGTAATCTACAGGACAGTACAGTACGGGGGGTGTATAAGGAGTAATCCACATGAACAGTACAGTACAGGGGGTGTATAAGGAGTAATCTACATGACACTACAGTATAGGGGTGTATAAGGAGTAATCCACATGGACAGTACAGTACGGGGGGTGTATAAGGAGTAATCTACAGAACAGTACAGTACGGGGGATGTATAAGGAGTAATCTACAGGACAGTAAAGTACGGGGGGTGTATAAGGAGTAATCCACATGGACAGTACAGTACAGGGGGTGTATAAGCAGTAATCCACATGGACAGTACAGTACGGGGGGTGTATAAGGAGAAATCTACATGACACTACAGTATGGGGGTGTACAAGGAGTAATCCACATGGACAGTACAGTACGGGGGGTGTATAAGGAGTAATCTACAGGACAGTACAGTACAGGGGGTGTATAAGGAGTAATCTACAGGACAGTAAAGTACGGGGGGTGTATAAGGAGTAATCCACATGGACAGTACAGTACAGGGGGTGTATAAGGAGTAATCCACATGGACAGTACAGTACAGGGGGTGTGTAAGGAGTAATCTACATGACAGTACAGTACGGGGGGTGTATAAGGAGTAATCCACATGGACAGTACAGTACGGGGGGTGTACAAGGAGTAATCTACATGGACAGTAGAGTACGGGGGTGTAAAAGGAGTAATCCACATGGACAGTACAGTACGGGGGGTGTATAAGGAGCAATCAACATGGACAGTAAAGTACGGGGGGTGTATAAGGAGTAATCCACATGGACAGTACAGAACGGGGGGTGTATAAGGAGCAATCAACATGGACAGTACAGTACGGGGGGTGTATAAGGAGTAATCCACATGGACAGTACAGTACGGGGGGTGTATAAGGAGTAATCTACATGACACTACAGTATGGGGGTGTATAAGGAGTAATCCACATGGACAGTACAGTACGGGGGGTGTATAAGGAGTAATCTACAGGACAGTACAGTACGGGGTGTGTATAAGGAGTAATCTACATGACAGTACAGTACGGGGGGTCTATAAGGAGCAATCCACAGGACAGTAAAGTACGGGGGGTGTATAAGGAGTAATCCAAATGGACAGTACAGTACGGGGGGTGTATAAGGAGTAATCTACATGACAGTACAGCACGGGGAGTGTAAAAGAGTAATCCACATGGACAGTACAGTATGGGGGGTGTATAAGGAGCAGTCTACATGGACAGTACAGTACGGGGGGTGTATAAGGAGTAATCCACATGGACAGTACAGTACGGGGGTGTATAAGGAGTAATCTACATGGACAGTACAGTACGAGGGGTGTATAAGGACTAATCTACATGACAGTACAGTACGGGGGGTGTATAAGGAGTAATCCACATGGACAGTACAGTACGGGGGGTGTATAAGGAGTAATCCACATGGACAGTACAGTACGGGGGGTGTATAAGGAGTAATCCACATGGACAGTACAGTACGGGGGGTGTATAAGGAGTAATCTACAGGACAGTACAGTACGGGGGGTGTATAAGGAGTAATCCACATGGACAGTACAGTACGGGGGGTGTATAAGGAGTAATCGACATGACAGTACAGTACGGGGGGTGTATAAGGAGTAATCCACATGGACAGTACAGTACGGGGGGTGTACAAGGAGTAATCTAGAGGATAGTGCATTACGGGGGGTGTATAAGGAGTAATCTACATGAAACTACAGTTTGGGGGAGTATAAGGAGCAATCTACATGACAGTACAGTACGGGGGTGTATAAGGAGTAATCTACATGGACAGTACAGTACGGGGGGTGTATAAGGAGTAATCCACATGGACAGTACAGTACGGGGGGTGTATAAGGAGTAATCCACATGGACAGTACAGTACGGGGGGTGTATAAGGAGTAATCCACATGGACAGTACAGTATGGGGGTGTATAAGGAGTAATCTACATGGACAGTACAGTACGGGGGGTGTATAAGGACTAATCTACATGACAGTACAGTACGGGGGGTGTATAAGGAGTAATCTACAGGATAGTACAGAACGGGGGGTGTATAAGGAGTAATCTACATGACAGTACAGTACGGGGGGTGTATAAGGAGTAATCTACAGGACAGTAAAGTACGGGGGGTGTATAAGGAGTAATCCACATGGACAGTACAGTACTGGGGGTGTATAAGGAGTAATCTACATGACAGTACAGTACAGGGGGTGTATAAGGAGTAATCTACATGACAGTACAGTACGGGGGGTGTATAAGGAGTAATCTACAGGATAGTACAGAACGGGGGGTGTATAAGGAGTAATCTACAGGATAGTACAGAACGGGGGGTGTATAAGGAGTAATCTACATGACAGTACAGTACGGGGGGTGTATAAGGAGCAATCTACAGGACAGTAAAGTACGGGGGGTGTATAAGGAGAAATCCACATGGACAGTACAGTACAGGGGGTGTATAAGGAGTAATCCACATGGACAGTACAGTACGGGGGGTGTATAAGGAGTAATCTACATGACACTACAGTATGGGGGTGTACAAGGAGTAATCTACATGGACAGTAGAGTACGGGGGTGTAAAAGGAGTAATCTACATGACAGTACAGTACGGGGGGTGTATAAGGAGTAATCTAATGGACAGTACAGTACGGGGGGTGTATAAGGAGTAATCCACATGGACAGTACAGTACGGGGGGGTGTATAAGGAGTAATCTACAGGACAGTACAGTACGGGGGGTGTATAAGGAGTAATCTACAGGACACAACAGTATGGGGGTGTATAAGGAGTAATCTACATGACAGTACAGTACGGGGGGTGTATAAGGAGTAATCCACATGGACAGTACAGTACGGGGGGTGTATAAGGAGTAATCTACATGATACTACAGTATGGGGGTGTATAAGGAGTAATCCACATGGACAGTACAGTACGGGGGGTGTATAAGGAGTAATCTACAGGATAGTACAGAACGGGGGGTGTATAAGGAGTAATCTACATGACAGTACAGTACGGGGGGTGTATAAGGAGTAATCTACAGGACAGTAAAGTACGGGGGGTGTATAAGGAGTAATCCACATGGACAGTACAGTACTGGGGGTGTATAAGGAGTAATCTACATGACAGTACAGTACGGGGGGTGTATAAGGAGTAATCTACATGACAGTACAGTACGGGGGGTGTATAAGGAGTAATCTACAGGATAGTACAGAACGGGGGGTGTATAAGGAGTAATCTACAGGATAGTACAGAACGGGGGGTGTATAAGGAGTAATCTACATGACAGTACAGTACGGGGGGTGTATAAGGAGTAATCTACAGGACAGTAAAGTACGGGGGGTGTATAAGAAGTAATCCACATGGACAGTACAGTACAGGTGGTGTATAAGGAGTAATCCACATGGACAGTACAGTACAGGGGGTGTATAAGGAGTAATCTACATGACAGTACAGTACGGGGGGTGTATAAGGAGTAATCTACATGGACAGTAGAGTACGGGGGTGTAAAAGGAGTAATCCACATGGAGAGTACAGTACGGGGGGTGTATAAGGAGCAATCCACATGGACAGTACAGTACGGGGGGTGTATAAGGAGCAATCAACATGGACAGTACAGTACGGGGGGTGTATAAGGAGTAATCCACATGGACAGTACAGTATGGGGGTGTATAAGGAGTAATCTACATGGACAGTACAGTACGGGGGGTGTATAAGGACTAATCTACATGACAGTACAGTACGGGGGGTGTATAAGGAGTAATCTACAGGATAGTACAGAACGGGGGGTGTATAAGGAGTAATCTACATGACAGTACAGTACGGGGGGTGTATAAGGAGTAATCTACAGGACAGTAAAGTACGGGGGGTGTATAAGGAGTAATCCACATGGACAGTACAGTACTGGGGGTGTATAAGGAGTAATCTACATGACAGTACAGTACAGGGGGTGTATAAGGAGTAATCTACATGACAGTACAGTACGGGGGGTGTATAAGGAGTAATCTACAGGATAGTACAGAACGGGGGGTGTATAAGGAGTAATCTACAGGATAGTACAGAACGGGGGGTGTATAAGGAGTAATCTACATGACAGTACAGTACGGGGGGTGTATAAGGAGCAATCTACAGGACAGTAAAGTACGGGGGGTGTATAAGGAGAAATCCACATGGACAGTACAGTACAGGGGGTGTATAAGGAGTAATCTACATGACAGTACAGTACGGGGGGTGTATAAGGAGTAATCCACATGGACAGTACAGTACGGGGGGTGTATAAGGAGTAATCTACATGACACTACAGTATGGGGGTGTACAAGGAGTAATCTACATGGACAGTAGAGTACGGGGGTGTAAAAGGAGTAATCCACATGGACAGTACAGTACGGGGGGTGTATAAGGAGCAATCTACATGGACAGTAAAGTACGGGGGGTGTATAAGGAGAAATCCACATGGACAGTACAGTACGGGGGTGTATAAGGAGTAATCTACATGGACAGTACAGTACGGGGGGTGTATAAGGACTAATCTACATGACAGTACAGTACGGGGGGTGTATAAGGAGTAATCAACAGGACAGTACAGTATGGGGGGTGTATAAGGAGTAATCCACATGGACAGTACAGTACGGGGGTGTATAAGGAGTAATCCACATGGACAGTACAGTACGGGGGGTGTATAAGGAGTAATCTACATGACACTACAGTATGGGGGTGTACAAGGAGTAATCTACATGGACAGAAGAGTACGGGGGTGTAAAAGGAGTAATCCACATGGACAGTAAAGTACGGGGGGTGTATAAGGAGCAATCTACATGGACAGTACAGTACGGGGGGTGTATAAGGAGTAATCTACAGAACAGTACAGTACGGGGGGTGTATAAGGAGTAATCTACAGGACAGTAAAGTACGGGGGGTGTATAAGGAGTAATCCACATGGACAGTACAGTACAGGGGGTGTATAAGCAGTAATCCACATGGACAGTACAGTACGGGGGGTGTATAAGGAGGAATCTACATGACACTACAGTATGGGGGTGTATAAGGAGTAATCCACATGGACAGTACAGTACGGGGGGTGTATAAGGAGCAATCTACAGGACAGTACAGTACGGGGGGTGTATAAGGAGTAATCTACAGGACAGTAAAGTACGGGGGGTGTATAGAAGTAATCCACATGGACAGTACAGTACAGGTGGTGTATAAGGAGTAATCCACATGGACAGTACAGTACAGGGGGTGTATAAGGAGTAATCTACATGACAGTACAGTACGGGGGGTGTATAAGGAGTAATCTACATGGACAGTAGAGTACGGGGGTGTAAAAGGAGTAATCCACATGGAGAGTACAGTACTGGGGGTGTATAAGGAGCAATCCACATGGACAGTACAGTACGGGGGGTGTATAAGGAGCAATCAACATGGACAGTACAGTACGGGGGGTGTATAAGGAGTAATCCACATGGACAGTACAGTATGGGGGTGTATAAGGAGTAATCTACATGGACAGTACAGTACGGGGGGTGTATAAGGACTAATCTACATGACAGTACAGTACGGGGGGTGTATAAGGAGTAATCAACAGGACAGTACAGTATGGGGGGTGTATAAGGAGTAATCCACATGGACAGTACAGTACGGGGGTGTATAAGGAGTAATCCACATGGACAGTACAGTATGGGGGTGTATAAGGAGTAATCTACATGGACAGTACAGTACGGGGGGTGTATAAGGACTAATCTACATGACAGTACAGTACGGGGGGTGTATAAGGAGTAATCTACAGGATAGTACAGAACGGGGGGTGTATAAGGAGTAATCTACATGACAGTACAGTACGGGGGGTGTATAAGGAGTAATCTACAGGACAGTAAAGTACGGGGGGTGTATAAGGAGTAATCCACATGGACAGTACAGTACTGGGGGTGTATAAGGAGTAATCTACCTGACAGTACAGTACGGGGGGTGTATAAGGAGTAATCTACAGGACAGTACAGTACGGGGGGTGTATAAGGAGTAATCTACAGGATAGTACAGAACGGGGGGTGTATAAGGAGTAATCTACAGGATGGTACAGAACGGGGGGTGTATAAGGAGTAATCTACATGACAGTACAGTACGGGGGGTGTATAAGGAGTAATCTACAGGACAGTAAAGTACGGGGGGTGTATAAGGAGAAATCCACATGGACAGTACAGTACAGGGGGTGTATAAGGAGTAATCTACATGACAGTACAGTACGGGGGGTGTATAAGGAGTAATCCACATGGACAGTACAGTACGGGGGGTGTATAAGGAGTAATCTACATGACACTACAGTATGGGGGTGTATAAGGAGTAATCTACATGGACAGTAGAGTACGGGGGTGTAAAAGGAGTAATCCACATGGACAGTACAGTACGGGGGGTGTATAAGGAGCAATCTACATGGACAGTAAAGTACGGGGGGTGTATAAGGAGAAATCCACATGGACAGTACAGTACGGGGGTGTATAAGGAGTAATCTACATGGACAGTACAGTACGGGGGGTGTATAAGGACTAATCTACATGACAGTACAGTACGGGGGGTGTATGAGGAGTAATCAACAGGACAGTACAGTATGGGGGGTGTATAAGGAGTAATCCACATGGACAGTACAGTACGGGGGTGTATAAGGAGTAATCCACATGGACAGTACAGTACGGGGGGTGTATAAGGAGTAATCTACATGACACTACAGTATGGGGGTGTACAAGGAGTAATCTACATGGACAGAAGAGTACGGGGGTGTAAAAGGAGTAATCCACATGGACAGTAAAGTACGGGGGGTGTATAAGGAGCAATCTACATGGACAGTACAGTACGGGGGGTGTATAAGGAGTAATCTACAGAACAGTACAGTACGGGGGGTGTATAAGGAGTAATCTACAGGACAGTAAAGTACGGGGGGTGTATAAGGAGTAATCCACATGGACAGTACAGTACAGGGGGTGTATAAGCAGTAATCCACATGGACAGTACAGTACGGGGGGTGTATAAGGAGAAATCTACATGACACTACAGTATGGGGGTGTATAAGGAGTAATCCACATGGACAGTACAGTACGGGGGGTGTATAAGGAGTAATCTACAGGACAGTACAGTACGGGGGGTGAATAAGGAGTAATCTACAGGACAGTAAAGTACGGGGGGTGTATAAGAAGTAATCCACATGGACAGTACAGTACAGGTGGTGTATAAGGAGTAATCCACATGGACAGTACAGTACAGGGGGTGTATAAGGAGTAATCTACATGACAGTACAGTACGGGGGGTGTATAAGGAGTAATCTACATGGACAGTAGAGTACGGGGGTGTAAAAGGAGTAATCCACATGGAGAGTACAGTACGGGGGGTGTATAAGGAGCAATCCACATGGACAGTACAGTACGGGGGGTGTATAAGGAGCAATCAACATGGACAGTACAGTACGGGGGGTGTATAAGGAGTAATCCACATGGACAGTACAGTATGGGGGTGTATAAGGAGTAATCTACATGGACAGTACAGTACGGGGGGTGTATAAGGACTAATCTACATGACAGTACAGTACGGGGGGTGTATAAGGAGTAATCTACATGACACTACAGTATGGGGGTGTATAAGGAGTAATCCACATGGACAGTACAGTACGGGGGGTGTAAAAGGAGTAATCCACATGGACAGTACAGTACGGGGGGTGTATAAGGAGTAATCGACATGACAGTACAGTACGGGGGGTGTATAAGGAGTAATCCACATGGACAGTACAGTACGGGGGGTGTATAAGGAGTAATCTACAGGACAGTACAGTACAGGGGGTGTATAAGGAGTAATCTACATGACACTACAGTATGGGGGAGTATAAGGAGTAATCTACATGACAGTACAGTACGGGGGTGTATAAGGAGTAATCCACATGGACAGTACAGTACGGGGGGTGTATAAGGAGTAATCCACATGGACAGTACAGTACGGGGGGTGTATAAGGAGTAATCCACATGGACAGTACAGTACGGGGGGTGTATAAGGAGTAATCCACATGGACAGTATAGTGCGGGGGGTGTATAAGGAGTAATCTACATGACAGTACAGTACGGGGGGTGTATAAGGAGTAATCTACATGACAGTACAGTACGGGGGGTGTATAAGGAGTAATCTACAGGACAGTACAGTACGGGGGGTGTATAAGGAGTAATCCACATGGACAGTACAGTACGGGGGGGTGTATAAGGAGTAATCTACAGGACAGTACAGTATGGGGGGTGTATAAGGAGTAATCTACAGGACACTACAGTATGGGGGTGTATAAGGAGTAATCTACAGGACAGTACAGTACGGGGGGTGTATAAGGAGTAATCCACATGGACAGTACAGTACGTGGGGTGTATAAGGAGTAATCTACATGATACTACAGTATGGGGGTGTATAAGGAGTAATCTACAGGACAGAACAGTACGGGGGGTGTATAAGGAGTAATCCACATGGACAGTACAGTACGGGGGGTGTATAAGGAGTAATTTACAGGACAGTACAGTACGGGGGGTGTATAAGGAATAATCTACATGACACTACAGTATGGGGGTGTATAAGGAGTAATCTAGAGGACAGTACAGTACGGGGGGTGTATAAGGAGTAATCCACATGGACAGTAGAGTACGGAGGGTGTATAAGGAGTAATCTACATGGCAGTACAGTACGGGGGGTGTATAAGGAGTAATGTACATGATAGTACAGTATGGGGGGTGTATAAGGAGTAATCTACATGACAGTACAGTATGGGGGGTGTATAAGGAGTAATCTACATGACAGTACAGTACGGAGGGTGTATAAGGAGTAATCTACAGGACAGTATGTGAGAAATACGGGGTTTTATCAGACCCTCGTAAGGTCCTTACTCGGGACTGATAAAACCCTGTATTTCCCACGACACGATGTGATAACTTATAATCTACATGACAATACAGTACGGTGTGTATACATAAGGACTAATCTACACAACCAGTACAATATATTGTTTAAATGGACTAATCTACATGACGGTCCAGTACGAGGTGTAAAAGGACTAACGTACATAATAAATGAGAATCCACAACATCAGAAGAAACCACAATAGTATCAGTGGTGGAAGGAGATTCAACTTACCACAGTTATGTCTTGGCGTCTGAGTGTCAGAGCCTGTGGTTTGAACACTGCATCAGTCTCGCAACACTTGAAAGAAACTCCGATGTTCTGTAGGTGATCGCTGCTCACTGGGTATTCAAACTTTTCCTGTTGATGTGAGAGAAACACTGGGTTATGTAATACAGGTTGCGTAATACATCCATACAAGTCTATAAGTAATAGGCCTAAAATATATGACAAATGTCTTATAATGTCTACTTGGTTCAAAGTTCATCAATATTTGTTGATATGACACATCAGGCCAGGCAAATTCACTAATGGTATCTTTGACTTGTTTTATACTGCCTATTTTGGCTGATTACTTATACCACTGAAAACTGAAAATTTGTTAATCCATAGACATTGGTCAAGATCAGCTGAAATCTACCAATATTCTCATCCTCTAGCCAAATGTGGGCAGGTTAGAACAATGTGCTCTGTAACTAACCGAGTAAAGGGAAACAAACATTAAAATTAACCAAGTTGTTTGTAGCAGGGCACCTCACATCTGTTGTTTTGAGTCTATGTCCACAGGGCCATGACCAATAAGTCAACAAAGGGGGATTAAGGTACAGTCTCTAGCAAAGAAGCTCTGCAGTCTTTGTTATGCGACCTCTGTATCAGGCAATGCTAGAATGCTATCGTGAATGGTAACTGGCTGCGCAGTATTTTTTGCAATATTCACAGTATGTGATAATATTATGTCTAGACTTAACTCTGACTTTGGAACCGTTCGACACTAAATTCTGACCACTATTAGTATTAGTGTATCAAAAGTTGACCATTTGTGATTCAGATGACTTTTTTATGTCGCAACAATAAGATGTGGTTAAATCTCATCAGTTTATTTGTTTTTTGTTTAAAATTAATAATTACATGAATACAATTTATTTACTGAACTGATTTTCCCAACTGGCCTTAGTTCTCTTCTACTGATAGTGAGAAGTGTTCACAGTGACAATAATTAGAACAAACCAGTCCCATCTACAGCAGAGTGACCTGGTAATCCCTTATCCAAATACTCAGATGTGAGGAAAATGAGGTTCAACTAAAAAGACGTTGAATGGGACTAACAACAATCATAACCAAAACAGAAGAATCAACAGCAGCAACCCTGGGAGCAGCACCTTGGTGTGAATATACTAATGAGTCTATTTCATCAAATAACTGCAAACATGTTAGGTGTGAACTGTAGGTATATAGTCCTAGTACTCCCACTATACAGCAACCCTGGGAGCAGCACCTTGGTGTGAATATACTAATGAGTCTATTTCATCAAATAACTGCAAACATGTTAGGTGTGAACTGTAGGTATATAGTCCTAGTACTCCCACTATACAGCAACCCTGGGAGCAGCACCTTGGTGTGAATATACTAATGAGTCTATTTCATCAAATAACTGCAAACATGTTAGGTGTGAACTGTAGGTATATAGTCCTAGTACTCCCACTATACAGCAACCCTGGGAGCAGCACCTTGGTGTGAATATACTAATGAGTCTATTTCATCAAATAACTGCAAACATGTTAGGTGTGAACTGTAGGTATATAGTCCTAGTACTCCCACTATACAGCAACCCTGGGAGCAGCACCTTGGTGTGAATATACTAATGAGTCTATTTCATCAAATAACTGCAAACATGTTAGGTGTGAACTGTAGGTATATAGTCCTAGTACTCCCACTATACAGCAACCCTGGGAGCAGCACCTTGGTGTGAATATACTAATGAGTCTATTTCATCAAATAACTGCAAACATGTTAGGTGTGAACTGTAGGTATATAGTCCTAGTACTCCCACTATACAGCAACCCTGGGAGCAGCACCTTGGTGTGAATATACTAATGAGTCTATTTCATCAAATAACTGCAAACATGTTAGGTGTGAACTGTAGGTATATAGTCCTAGTACTCCCACTATACAGCAACCCTGGGAGCAGCACCTTGGTGTGAATATACTAATGAGTCTATTTCATCAAATAACTGCAAACATGTTAGGTGTGAACTGTAGGTATATAGTCCTAGTACTCCCACTATACAGCAACCCTGGGAGCAGCACCTTGGTGTGAATATACTAATGAGTCTATTTCATCAAATAACTGCAAACATGTTAGGTGTGAACTGTAGGTATATAGTCCTAGTACTCCCACTATACAGCAACCCTGGGAGCAGCACCTTGGTGTGAATATACTAATGAGTCTATTTCATCAAATAACTGCAAACATGTTAGGTGTGAACTGTAGGTATATAGTCCTAGTACTCCCACTATACAGCAACCCTGGGAGCAGCACCTTGGTGTGAATATACTAATGAGTCTATTTCATCAAATAACTGCAAACATGTTAGGTGTGAACTGTAGGTATATAGTCCTAGTACTCCCACTATACAGCAACCCTGGGAGCAGCACCTTGGTGTGAATATACTAATGAGTCTATTTCATCAAATAACTGCAAACATGTTAGGTGTGAACTGTAGGTATATAGTCCTAGTACTCCTACTATACAGCAACCCTGGGAGCAGCACCTTGGTGTGAATATACTAATGAGTCTATTTCATCAAATAACTGCAAACATGTTAGGTGTGAACTGTAGGTATATAGTCCTAGTACTCCTACTATACAGCAACCCTGGGAGCAGCACCTTGGTGTGAATATACTAATGAGTCTATTTCATCAAATAACTGCAAACATGTTAGGTGTGAACTGTAGGTATATAGTCCTAGTACTCCTACTATACAGCAACCCCTCATATACATTCACAATAATGCTCATATAAACAATCACCGACGTAATGTCAATGCCAAACACTAAAATGCATCACCAATATACCTTCACAATGTGGACAGAAATTCTACTTGTATAATGTACAGCTGAAAGTGAGTGAGTGAGTGAGCTCCAGCAACCCTGGAGAAGATGTAAATGAAATAACCAGGGAAGTCAATAGGTCAGAACTCAACCTTGTGCCCAGGGCCTGTGGTGGCATTGTAACCATACCCCATTATTCTGGAGGACTTTCACCAGCATTGGGGACATCACAAGTGCATTCTTGGCACGGGTGACAGCCACATAAAGCAGATTGGCTTCATCTGCAGGTATACATGCTGGGTTCCCTGTCAAAAAGATAACATGGTGTAATCAGGAAACAGCTGGATAACAGACACTGGATTATGTACCTGCCTTAACTTACCTCAACAGCTGTCTGCAAACAACTAAAAACTGACGACAAAAAGTTACCATAATTTGATGACCATAATGCGCTTCATTTATATCAATATAATAATATATACTAGATTTCTTAAGTCAGTTGACAGAAATAATGAAGCATCACAGGACAAGGATGAGAAGAATGTTAAAGGATCTCCAAATAGCTAGAGGTCATTATGACCTGCAAAGGTGGGCATCCAGAATGATCTGCATATTATCGACCAGTAGAACCTCTATGTGATCAACCAGTATGAACTGCATGTGATCAATCAGTATGATCTGCATGTGACCAACCAGTAGGATCTGCATGTGACCAATCAGCCAGTATGACCTGCATGTGACCAACCAGTATGATCTGAATGTAATCAAACAGTAGGATCTGCATGTGATCAACCGGTTTAACCTACATATGTTCAACCAGTATGATCTACATGTGATCAACCAGTATGACCTCCATGTGATCAACCAGTATGACCTTCATGTGATCAATCAGTATGGTGTGCTTGAGTGAGTCTAGTTTTACACTGCAATCAGCGATATTCCAGCTATATGGCAGTGGTAGGTCCCATACTTGTGTCTGGACCAGATAATCCACTGAGCAACAGCATGAGCACAGATCTGCACAACTGGGAACCAATGATGAGTCATTCAAGTCAGTGAGTCTGACCACCCGATCCCATTACTCACCTCTTACGACAAGTATAGCCGCCTTTTATGGCAAGCATGGGTTGCTGAAGGCCTTTTCTACCTTGGATCTTCATGGGTCTCAATCAGTATGATCTGCATGGGATCAACCAGTATGACCTGCATGGGATCAACCAGTATGACCTGCATGGGATCAACCAATGGCATCTAAATGTGACCAACCAGTAGGATATGCATGTGATCAACCAGAATGGTCTGCATGTGATCAAACAGTAAGATGTACATGTGATCAAACAATGTGATCTGCATGTGATCAAACAGTAGGATGTATATGTGACCAATCAGTGTGATCTGAATATGATCGACCACTATGACCTGTCTGACCAACCAATATAAACCCAAGTGTGCTTCTCACTATATATTCATCTCTTGTATTCCCAGAATAACCGCATTTGAGGTTTTTGTTTTGTAAGTAAAACATCTTTCCAGGTTTTACTTTTCTTTAGTAAGACCTCTTCCCAGGTTATCTTTTCCTAACTCTAAATGAACATGAACATTCAAATGATAGATGAGCATTTGAAATCAACTGAAAAATATCGTTCGAAATTACGTTCAAAGTGCAAATGTTTTTCCAAGCCAGATTGGAACAGCAACTCTCAGATTTGTAGGCAGACGTTCTACCACACGGACACCAGGCTTACCATGGAAACATGGTTGAATTATCTATTTATATTTACTGTAATTAAATAGATTTTACATACTTTCAGTTATTGTTATGTAGCCTCATTAAATGATCATCTACATTGTAATTATCCATCACTGACAGTATATATGTTAGAGTAACACTTCTCGTGGCTTTTGGTAGACAATGTAAAACCATCAGGGTCAGGAAATTCCTTGAGGGTCCGCTCCTCTGGATTTCCATCTGCCCTCCGGTTTTACATTGTCTACCAAAACCTCAGAAGTGTGTTTTCTCCTATATGTATAATCTGAACAAGATCCAGAGAGATGTTAGCTATATTTAGAAGGTCCTCCGCTTGAGGATAGATAAAAGGGACTCACTGAGACTTCGGAGGTCCATGCGTGCACCTTGACTTGAGGCAGTGATAAAGTCATCTGTCACCTGGACAGTTGAGAATTCCAGTCCCTTAGCCTTGTGTGCAGTACTGAAGATGATATCTGGAAACATGATATGTTTTAAAATGGAAAGAGTCAACAAATTTCAATGTGAACACTGTCATTCACCTCACAGATTATATTGAACTGTTCCAATACTTAAATGCTTAATTTAACACCATGCTCTTACTGCCATTTCAATTTATTTCAAAAATTAACACAGAAAAAAGATCAGAAGTATAACCTCTAAAAGCAGTACACAAAATACAAAGTTGCATGGCAACCAAGTTAATGAGAGTATGCTGTATGTTTCCTAAGACAGCAAACATTACTTTGTCAGCATGATATAATCAAAACATAGCACATAAATAATGATGATCTCACTGCTGATGGTGCAGCAGTGACTCTGTGTTTGATGTACCTGCTTGTCTGAGGTCGCTGACACACTTGGCTGAAATCTTACTGAGACACATGGGGATGTTGTGGTGAAATGTCCTCACTATACGGATCTTCCCCATCAGCTCCACGTCAGAAACTTTTGTGGCATATTTCTCTAGCTCTGCTAAGCCAGGAAACTTGCTAATAAACACATTCTGTATTGTTCGATTTTCTGTAAAAAAAACAACAAATTAGGACCATTGACTCAACATGCAAAAATGCAACTTTCTCAAATAAGGAGACTTTCTTTGAATCTGTTTAATGTCCCAGTGATATTGTCACATAAACAAGTGCTGAATTTGTTGAATTCGGATTGGTCAAAAGCCAAAGTACACAAAACTATGTAGGTGTCTGTCACATGACACTCTACACAAGTTGTACAAATGACCCTGAGCTTTGAAGAAACTTGGCTGCCAAAAAGCTGATTGTTTTGAAATTCTGGAGTTGTAGCGCACACCAATGCGTATAAACTGAGCAATGAAATTGTTGCCATAATGTATTATTTGTTTGTGCCAACAGAAACATTAAAAAGATAAACTGTTTCTGTATTCCACCTGTTGGTTCAGAGTTGCCTCCCTCTATGAATGTTAAGAACCATGGCAAAATGTATTGTGCCTCATTCTGCCAAAAAGACTGAATATTGTTTTTTAAAGGTAAAATAAAGGTAATAAATTTGTCCAACTAATAATGTCTTCATCATCCTCTGTATCTTAAAGTTCCAACTTGTGAAGATCCAGGGTAGAATAGGTCTTCAGCAACTCGCCACAAAAAAGTGACTATGCTTGTTGCAAGAGGAGACTAATGGGATCTGATGGTCATGAACGCTGACTTGGCTGACAAATGTTATTGGTTCCCTATTGTGGAGATTGATGCCACTTGCTGTTGATCAGTGGATTCTGTGGTCCAGACTCAATTATTTACAGACTGCCGCCATATAGCTAAACTTTTTCATAGTGCTAAAATATTCCCTCTCAAAATATCTCCTCTTGATATTTATTACCACTTTCTGGACCAATCATTTGACCACTGAACAGGGGACATGTTATCGCAGACAGAACATGTGTTACATCTGACCACTTTCTAAATGGCATTGTGTATTCATAGCTTACAGCCCTTGACGCTGTGCCAATTTACCAGTTGTCTGATTTCCACTCTTGTGGAAGGCACAGAGGCTGAATGGGTCAGACTGCAGACATCTGACCACTTTCGAAATGGCATAGTGTTTTCACAATCAATCGTCAGGATAAGGAAAGCAGAAAATGGGTAAGGGATAACTTGTCACCACAGTTTCCATGTACCTAAAATACCATTTGCATACAAAAGATCTTGGAGGGCTTTCTTCTGAATGTCTCTGAGATTTTCACGTTCACTTTCTATCAAATTGCACAATATCATGTGTGATCAGTTTTCAGATTGCAAAACCACATGAATAGATCAAGGGTTTAGTTTAGGTTTATCCACATGCAAGCTCTAGAGATATAATGGATGTCTCCTTTTCTACAAAAACAAGCCTCAGCAGAAAGTAAACACTTATAATAATAAACAATAACATTCATAATGTGCTACATCCTTTTCACAGTTATATTCTGATGGTGCTACACTATCATCATGATCAGAGTAGACAGAGAATTATATTCTCAGCAGTGTGTCACCAACAGTAATATGTCCTGGTGAAATCAGACAGAAATCAACTCTATTTGATCTCTGCTGGGTGGCAGGTGCTGGGCTAGAGGGTACAAATGTTAATACTTTTGGTGTTGTTTCTCTATGCGCAATGGACCTCCATTTATTATTATAATTATTGTACTATATTTGTATAGCACCGATACCCAGCTCAGTTGTTCAAAAGCACTTTGTTTTTCCCATACATCACTGGATGGGAATCTCAAACAGCACACAGTATTATCAATCTCAACTCCGTGGGAATCATACAACTCCTTAAGTCTTGCACATGCTTCAGACCAAGCATCACTTTTCTGCGATAACGTAATACATCGACCACATAAACTCTGAAAACACTATGTTTTGAAGCAATTCTTTCCACTACAAAATATCGTACTCCTTAAGGATTATTTTCCATTTTTTATGTCAATTTTTTTTCAAGTGCTCAGAATGTTAAAGAAATATAGATGCACACCAGCAGCATGAAGCTGCAACTGAAGTGAAAACATCTTCACCAGGGCTCTGGAAATGTTGTGTTTAGGCAGCAGTAAGCATTAACTGACAAGTGAAGTGAACTTGTGTAATTACAGCGAGAATGTCTTTCTGGAAGGAAACCACAGAATCGAGTTGGTTGGCCTATTCTGTTGATTTTGTAAAAGCTGCACAATGGCTGGTTGATCTAGTGCCTATTTCAATAGCATGAATGTTTCATAATCTGTTTTTGTCTAGTTTAGGGGACTACCTTTCTTCCTGTCTTCTGGTGACAACATCAACACGTAGATATCCATGATCATTGGGAACCCGAAGTTGTCAGTGCCCTGAAGAACATAAAGCTGACATTACTTGAGTCGAAGACAGAACAATTACCACTCATTGAGCTTGATCAGATGGGTTATTTGGCCGAATATGCCAAGCAGAGCCAAGAGTAATGTTGGCACTTTAGAGAAGATTAGTCTGGATCCAATCATGATTTTAGTAATCAGTAGTCAATGATAACAGCCGTATCATGCTCACCAGAAGGCACTGATGACCAAGCATCATCATTATCACCATCATTGTTGGAGCTGATGGTAGAACAAGAAGATACCATGACATCCCAGAGATCAATATTCAACCACAACTGTCAGTTAAATTCCCAAATTGCACTGGCCTTCATCTTCCCTTCATGTAATATAGTTCTCACTAACATATTGGTAGAGAACTGTACCTCATATTAAATATTTGTGATTAAAGAAAGGTAACTTATCGCTCATATGTAGACCATTGCTTAGAAATCAGTGCCAAGATTTCAAATACCAATTTACAACAACTTTAGAAAAAGCCTCAAATAAATCCTTGAAGAAATACATCACCATCACTGCATGTTGTCTGTGACATGCTATAATAATTTATCAAAAGGTGGATAATGTAATTTTCTGAATAAAATTGATATTTAATACTTATCCTGACTCATGCTAATTGCTTATCTCCTCTTCCCTGGCAAAGGTAGTCGAACACCTGAGATCCCTTCAAGTTCCCTTCTAAAAAGAAGCGGACGTAAAATACACTCACCCATGTGTAGCCTCCTATCGCCTGCAAATATAGGAATTCAGCATGCCTGTGCTGGCCGGCTGGGAGGGCTTTTGTCATGAGTCAGGATAAGTATAAAATATCAATTTTATTCAGAAAATTAAATATATTTCCTTATCCTGACTCATGCTTATTGCTTACAGAATCCGACGGAAACAGCGGTGGGTCAGGCCACGCTGGATTCTGCTGGCTGTGAAATTACGTTCAATACTTTTTCCCTCCAAAACGGTAACATGTAATGGCAATAATATGGTCTTGCTCTTCTAATATTCACAGTAGATCCCGGGGGATCACATCCAGTTGAACTTATCTTCAGCGGAAAGTTTTGCTGACTAGAATGTGTGACATCGAAAGTAACTAGCATCCTGCTAGTTTCTGATGCAACTAATTGTCGAGATATTGTAATCAAGATTAGCTGCGACCCTTCTTCATGTCCAAGTATCTTCCTTACAAGTACAGGGTCCTAATCACTCATGCTAGTCTGTTTAAGATGTGTGCATGGACTTTCCACCATTATACTCTGCAGAGTGTCTGGCTTCCACAAGTCATGGGATAAAACAGGTGAGCAAACTCAGCACCTTCGTAGAACAGTTAGTTGCTGAGCAACGACAAGAGGCCTAAAGTGATGAATGCCAGAGATGTCCTCCGTGGCTATGTCTCGTAGGTAGTGGTTGGCAAACACCATGTTTGACTTCCAATTCCAAAAGCAGCCCTCCATTATAGTTGACAGTGAGCAATTCCCATGTAGTGGTAGTTTAGAGGCCAAGGCTCTGACTTCATGTGGGTTGGAGGCTCGCAGAGGATTAAAGATAGTGCCGGTATTTGGAATTGTCTTTCCGGCTGACCTGACAGTTGATTTCTCGCAAGAAAATCCCATTGCAGAACCAGATGAGCTGTCTGATGATGAGTTGCATCAAACTCATGCAGTTGAAGTCTAGAGCATGAAGTTCTGACATTCGTGCAGCTGTAGCCAAGGCAAGTAAAAACAGTGTCTTCTGAGCTAGCAGTTCAAATGAGGTCCGATCAAGCGGCTCGTACTTGTGAGATGTTGGAGTACGATGTTTAGATCCCACGCTGGAGCTCTAAATCTACGTTGTTGATCTTCCACTTTGAAGGAGCATAACAAGGCAAGTAGCTCGGGTACTTTAGTCAGCTTCGTCCCCATTTCCATGGTGATGACTGAGCTGAGAGCTGCCAAGTATGTAGATAATGTACAGCCTATCAGACCTCTGGAATATCATAGGTGACCTAGATATTCTGCTATCTGCGGACATGTTGTCTTCATCGCTGTGAAGCCTTTCTTCTTGGTGTATGTCTCAAACCGCTTCCACTTGTCATCATAAAGGGTGCCAGTGAATTTCCGTAAGGCTATGGTAACTGCTTTCGCTGCGTTCGTTGAGTATCCTCTGTATTTTAAACAGATTTTTTATACGTTCCACACGTTAAGTAAGCCAGTAAGGCGTGACCAAAGTCAGTTGTAGCCACCTGGTCTGTTTTATTCTTTCGATGTCTTTTGGTAGCAGCGCTGGAGTTTGAAAACACGAATGTGTGGTGATCTGAATGTCTGGCTGATTAGTTGAAACGCCTCTCGATGCAGGATCCACTCTGTTGGTGAAGGACAAAGAGGACGAGATAAGGCGTCTGCCATGATGTTGCAGACTCTTGGTATGAGACATGCTTTTATTTGGAGAATCAGATTGTCGACCATGTTGAAGAGATGAAACGTCAGGTGTAGTAGAGATGGCAATCTTCCTTCTTTCAGATTCCTGCGCTGTTCAAATGGGCACCTCATTCTTTGAGAGATGTGTCTACAAAGAGATGGTTGTTGAATGCCGACTGTAACTTAGATGTTTCTGCAGAGCGGGTATAATCTCAGATGTCCAGCATCGTAAACCGGTCAAGACTTGAAACCGTGACTCAGGAATCGCTGTCATAGACGTAGCTGTAGGCGTCTTTGTCTGGTCATGTACTGAGCTGACGTGAGCAGACCGAGTAGACATTGTCACTGTCATAGTGTTAACGGAGAGAGAAGAAGTTTCTGACGTTGGTTTGACCTTTGACCCACTGAAACTCTGGGATAGCGATATATTTCAACGTACAAGATGAATCCAATCCCAAGGAATTCAGATTCACAAGTCATCCGAGCTGAGTTAGTAGCCTGATAGTGAAGACTGAGTTGACTTCTCTCACGATGAGCTTGTATGCCGTGAAGATATGTCATTCTTCGTCTTCAGATCCTCAACCCTGCTCATTAGGAGCGAGTTGACAAGCGGAAGAAGTCTATTTATAGATGGTTGCCTGTCCAATCATTCATTGCTGCAGATCTCCTGATAGGCAACGCTGGATCTGCTGTTAGAAGACCTCTATGCCGTCTGGAGAATTAAATGACGCTGTAGACTGCTAATCTAGTGTGTAATTGACATCTTTCCATTGTTGCAAGTCTGAAAGCTTCAAGGAAACAACTTCCAGACACTGGGACAATAACATCACATTCTGTGCAGGGTGTTGTCTCTCGGGGACCAATCAGATTGAAGACATGACGTCAGCAGCAGGGCATTGTCTCTCGGGGACCAATCAGATTGAAGACGTGATGTCACCAGGAGGGTGTTGTTTCTCTGGGACCAATCAGGTTGTAGACATCACTGGTGTTGCAGTCAACTGATCATCGTGACATCTTGTTCAAACAGTGATACCCTTTCTAGCACTCAGGCTTGTCCGTAACCATGCTGTTTGGCGATGAGTGTCTAGATGAGTAAAGCACGTGAAGAAACTTCCACCACTTGAAACTGATGTAGACAGGCTCTCTTCAAGGTAGATGTGTCAGAATTCTTTCCCCTAAAATAATACCATCATCTCTTATGATCGAAGGTGTAGTTTGCAGTTGTATCTTGTAGTGGTCTCGAAGAATCTTCATCATGTATTCGTCGTTGAGAATGGGAATGGCTGAAGGTAGAAGACTTCAGTTGTTCAGACCCTAATCTTCAATGTTTGACCTCCTCTCTCTGCACTCTCTGGACTGGGAAGAGTGACGAAGAACTTCTGCGCTGACAAGTAAACCCGCGAGTACACACATGCGAGTGGGAATCCTCACTGGTGCGAGTGCACTCAAGCAAGCGTGACTCCTCACTACTGTGAATGCACTCACTCGACCTAGGTGGATGTCTCTGTCCAGACTGGATCTGGGGAGACTGATGAAGATCCTCTTCATTGACAAGTAGACCTGTGAGTGCACTCACCCATGTGGGTGCACTCACTCAAAGTAAGTGGATGATAAGGACTGAGCATGTGCGTGCATACGCCTCCTTTTCATCCTCTAGAGAGAGTGCAGATCTAATTGAGTGCTCAGTCGTTGTTGAAGATTGTAGTCTTTGTTGTTCTTCAACATGACCTCCAAGCTCATGTAGGTGTCTGTGTCAAATGGCTGCGTTGAGTGCAGTCACGGTTGACTCGTAGAGATGTCTGTTGTGATGACCAAGGCTGATTGCTGACTATGTCTACGTTGTCTGACGATCCTGATGGGGGCCGATCTAGGAGCAACTGTCTACGCAGTTGAAGCATGTAGATATGATCTAGGCTTCTTAGGCTCCGACGGCCCCGTTCCCAATGAAGTACTCTTCTGGGGACACGCCTGACTCGTAACTGGAATGAAACTCAGCAGTAAATCAAAAACGGTTACCGAAGCTAAATCATCCGATTAGACATGACTAATGAAAGTCGACGTTGCCTGTCCCCCGCATGCCTGTGAAAAGAACGAATTTATACAATAACTTCTGAAACAGATACATTTCTGCAAAATTCACAGCAAATAGTGGAAGAACATAAGGGCTTACATGCCGGCGAAACTAAAAGTGTGTCAACCGCTGACAGGCGTAATTTACACTGTGAACATGATTTCCTTCAACCGAGACTAAGTCTTGGTTGATGAAATACGTGCTATATCAACACACAATAATCGCGAATAAACAAAATGTGATATATATACATAACCAAATACCGCATATGACATAAATATAGTTAAAGGACCGAAATACTTGAAAAACTTATCGCCGTGGTGGAGACTCCAGGTAACTCCCGCCGCCCTCATCGGGTGATAAGGAGAGAGTGACAAGCATGGCTGGTCCCATGACCTTGGCGCGGGAAAAGAGAGGCTACACATGGGTGAGTGTATTTTACGTCAGCTTCTGTTTAGAAGGGAACTTCAAGGGATTTCAGGTGTTCCACTACCTTCGCCAGGGAAGAGGAGATAAACGATTAGCATGAGTTAGGATAAGGTAAAATTTGACATATCCTAAATGAGAGTGGGATGTAAATCTGTACCAGAAATCTGCTCACCCCGACAAATGCCACCTTGTACTGATTTTGTGAGTAGCAGCACTTGGTTACAGCTTCACTGAATACGGTGAAGTTGAGTCGGGAGATGATCGCTATCTGTCCCACCTTCTCCCCATGGATGTGACCTTTGAAACAAGATTAGTTTACCTTGGTTACAGCTGTCTCTAAATTGGCATGGTTGGGTAAAATATACTACAATAATAATGCATATTCTTGGAATATTCTCGAGTCCTGAAAGGATGTACACTGGCAAAAACAGTACAGGAATTAGAGCATTCAATCTATCATATAAGTAGCCCGCCAGCTCTTAACTTTGAAATGCATGTGATAGAGGCCAAGCCGCTCATACATATGTACCATGGAAGTCAGATATCCACTTAGAACTAACTGCCCTTGGAACCCATTGCAATCTTCAGTCTGACTGTAACTATTACATTGAAACATTCTGTAATGTATCCTGTTATAGCTTACTGATACTTTCTGTATGTAATAACTGAAAGGTTGTCTTTCATTTCGGTCTTGTGATGAACTTGTGACAATGTACAGCATAAATGTACCTGGCTTGCCGTGGCCCACAATGGTCTTCTGTCTCACACCCTTGAACACCTCCAGACAGCTAGCAGCAACCTGGGCTATCTCAGGACCAAATCTGAAAGACTAAAAACCGTAATTCACTTAGTGCACTAAACATTAGTTTAAAAAGGTGGAATGTGTCTGATGCTGTTATTAGCAGATTTACCTGAGGAAGGTGGAATGTGTGTGATGCAGCTATCAGCTAATTTACCTGAGTAACGTGGAATGTGTGTGATGCAGTTATCAGCTGATTTAAATGGGTAAGGTGGAATGTGTGTGATGCAGTTATCAGCTGATTTACCTGAGCAAGGTGGAATGTGTGTGATGCACCTGTCAGCTGATTTACTGGAATAAGGTGGAATGTGTGTGATGCAGTTATCAGCTGATTTACCTGAGCATGGTGGAATGTGTGTGATGCAGTTATCAGCTGACTTACCTGAGGAAGGTGGAATGTGTGTGATGCAGCTATCAGCTGATTTACCGGAATAAGCTGGAATGTGTGTGATAACAGTTATCAGCTGATTTACCGGAATAAGCTGGAATGTGTGTGATAACAGTTATCAGCTGATTTACCGGAATAAGCTGGAATGTGTGTGATGCAGCTATCAGCTGATTTACCGGAATAAGCTGGAATGTGTGTGATAACAGATATCAGATGATTTACCTGGGTAAGGTAGAATGTGTGTGATGCAGTGATCTGTTGCATAGCATTGACTGCCCCACGGAAGGAGTATATTTGTTGATGCGGGTCTCCCACCAGAATCTTTGCCTGGTCTTGATTCATCATGATACTAATAACAGCTGTAATCATGACAAAGAGGAGAAATACATTATTCAAATCTAAACATTACATTGATAACACTGAAAAACATTCTACACAAGGGTTTCAGTTACTGTGTCTCTCAAAAAATTACATCTAAATAAGTCAATTAATCTTAAGGCAACTGTATTTCTGTTATGACATCCAAACATAAATAACTGTTGATAACAAAACTGTCAGGGAAAATGTTAAACCTGGTGTCAAATCCTGAGCCTCGTCAATGAGGATCATGTCATACTCAGGGAGTTTGGGTCGATACAGCTGATACAACTTGAGATATCCGTCATGTGTCATCCCCACCCGAGTGTTGTCAAAGTCCTTCATTCTCTTCCACAGATACTCAGCATCTTCCACATATCTCTGTAAACATCAACACTTTCATGATAAACCATGACAGACCATCTCCCACATACCTCTGTAAACATCACAACTTTCATGATAAACCACTACAGACCATCTCCCACATACCTCTGTAAACATCACCACTTTCATAAAAAAACAGGACAGACCATCCTCCATAAATGTCTGATAAATATTCACCATATCCAAGATGACATCTCCAGCTTGGCTCGAAAATTTGCTGCTCGCGGTTTGCTGTCTCCTCATTTTCACAGTAGCCAATCAGCTAAGCCACCAAAACAACCAAGCTTGCCAGTGTCAACAAAGATTGCAGTCGCAGCTGCAAAAGGTTGTTTGTATCCTCAAAACAGTTTCGGCACATAAGTGTTTTCAGGCTGCATGCGACACGGAGATTACATCCTCTACAAACTCGTGTTTGATGGTGTAAACCTACATGTGCTATTTGTCATCATTCTCTTCGTGGTCAGTTAATAAATTCATAACAGGCATAATTAGTGCTAACACTACTCAGGTTACTCAACAAAGGTTCCCATTTGGCATTTCTCCTGTCTGGAGTAAATACTCAACATTATAAATTAAGGTCTGTAGTAGAAAATGTATTGTATGTTATGTAATATGTGCATGCAAGTGACGCAAGAGGGTTTATCAGCTGAGTTACAAAAACAAACATTGATCAAAGGATTAACCGATAACACACTGATTGATTAATTACTTTTATCTTCTACAGCTGATTTGTCAAAAGGCAGTGTTTATGTGTGTAGATTTACGAATCTATACTGACTACACCTTGTCGTAAAGTGCCTATGAAAAAACAACATCTTCCCTTGAAAGAATTAACCACCACTGTGTTAATTGATTGATGGCTCATTATTGGTTAACTAAATTACTTAGAATGGCAGACATCGTACAATTAGTTGCCAGGTGTGCTATCTTGAGTGACCAATGAGAGGTTTATCAGGTTTTCACCAGTGTGAAGGACGTGAAACGATGTGTTACTTTTTTGCAAATTAGACTGTCATAAGAAACATGACACAGAGCAGGATTATTTACCAGCTTGGAATATCATTCTTTTATGTGGATATTGATGGATACATTCCTGAACAAGGTAGTAGCCTGACACTGTTGCTATAAAATTAGTCTGTTTTACAGTCATTATTTGCATTTTGTTTTAATTTATTTGTTGTAGCATTCAGCAGAATCTATATGACAGAAAACACACACTAGATCGTGTGTGTGAAATGGGATCCACACTGGCAGTCTACACAATGTTTAAATATTACAGTCATGTTTGAAATTTACTGTAAGTATAAGCAGACCATGTGTTCTCTTATTAATTTTCAAAATCAGACAAATATGACAATAAACTAATTAGGGTTATGAGACAAAATATAGAGACGTACATTGGCTTCGTTATTTTTCCATCCTAATAGTTTTTTACCATTTCTACCACTGACAGATGATTAACCTTCAAAGTGTTTCATTTGTTTTCATAATACATTTGTAATGAAGTAAAAATGACTTCACCTTAGTTGATCTGTCTATAATTAAACTATCAATTGCGCATACGGACTGCGCAGCAGAGGTCACAAACCAGTCACGAATTCTGGGATATTATCCGGGCACTCACAGGACAAAAACAATAACAAAAGTTCAAACCAGTCCACAGAAATTGCTCCGCATCAGTGCCCCTTTAAACCGTGTCAACTAGCCATGAGAATAAGCGAAGTCTGTGATACCCATGCTACTACCAAAAGTACATGCTTTTTCAAATAACACTCTGTCATCGAAGGGCAAATTGGCACGCCTCAAAAATAACTCAGTGTCATCTTGCTAATTACAGGTAGTTAATCTTCTCAAGACTTCAAAGACTGTTGTCTTCTTTCATGTTAGGAGACACAAGGCCAACTGGTATTTGTGAGTGTAAAAATACTGTCATGTGCTTAGCCATGTGGATATAAGAGACAAAAATACATATAATTTAGCGTTTTGTATGGGAAATTGACTGTCCGGTTACGGAAACCAGATTTCTGAATAAATGAGTAATTTTACAACTATGTTGGGAATAGATTTTTAGGAATTTTCATTTGAAAAGTGAGTTTTCTGGATATCTGAGATTCAGATAAACGGGGCATGACTGTACGTCTGCATCATTTGTGTTGCCAAGCTTAACTGGTTAGATAATTTAAGAAGCAAAGGTGAGTTCTCATTGGTACACACAACTTCCTAGAGTAAGACACCTGATTACATAAAACGTCAGCCGAGTGAGGCAATGAAATCATCTGGCTGAGCTTTAGATGCATCCATTGTAGAGATTCATTGAAATGTATGCCCTGGAGATATCGAGGACAGAAACAGACAGAAGTGACATATTCAAAATGAGCTACAATACACGTGAAAGAATAAGGAAACACTAAATCAAACATTAAATTGAACAATTAATCAATCAATCTAAGTACAGTGGAAGCTGTCTAATCTGGCATTCATTGGGACTGAGGAAATAGTCTGCTTTAGGCAATGTGCCAGATTGCAGAACTGGTGATAAATGTACAAGCCACCAAAGGGACTTGGATTTTATGCCAGTGTTGACAACTTGCTGGATTAGACAAATGCCAGTTTAGACAGCTTTCACTGTAATATAAACCAATATAAGGTGACATCATGTTGTGGGCATTCTGAGGTTGTCAGGTGGTTAAAGTGTTTGCTCAGCACTCAGAAGATCCAGGTTTGATTCCCGACATGGGTACAATGTGTGAAGCCCATTTCTGGTGTCCCCTGCCCTCATGTTGCTGGAATATTGCTAACAGCGGCAAAAAAAGCCGCTCACTCAGGATGCACTCCAGTACAGTTTGCTGATCTGTTGCTTGTAATGCTAACATGCTTGTAATATGGTTTCAGTCTTCTAAAAACTATAGACTTTTCTACATGTATGTAATATGCATCCCTTCTCTACCTTCATTTGCAGTACACTACTAAAAAAGAACTGACAATTCATTGCTATTACAGAAAAGGCTGGTTGTAGTTGGAGGTTGGTTAGGGGCACCTATTAGATCTGAGCTCCTAAAGAAAATAGAGAGTAGAATCTCTTGTAGAACTCAAAAGTGAGAACACTTATCCAGTGTTTAGGGTAACTATGGTACCCACATAATCTCACTCACCATCTTGGTAGCATGGTCTATAGACACTACCCCGCCACTGTCATCAGTCCTCGAGTCAGGAACATGAGCGCTGGTGATGTTGTCATTGTCAGAGCTACAGAAGTTGTTAATTGTCTCCATAACAAACTTTGCTCTAACAAACAGGTTGTCTCCCTTTCTGGAGGGAAGGATCTGGGATATGTCGTACACCTTCAGATTTCTCAGCTTCTTCCGTGCAGCATATCTGTCAATAATGCATAGAAAAAAGGTCACTCTCTTCAAAGAAGACTTTAATCAAAGAACTGTCAAACACTTCAAAGAATGACATGATAAAAGAAATGTCCCAAATTTCAAAGAATGTTTTCATACATCTCACATAATGTCCTTCTGAACTTAACAAATTATACAGAAAGTATATCAAAGAACATGACAGATTGGCTCTTTCGTTATCATCTTGTGATCTCATGTCAGCTCTGGTCTGCTGCTCATGCAATCAGAGCAGGGAAGCAGTCTCATTTGTTTATTATGTTGACAGTTACATAGACAGTTTCTTTCATACACATGCATAAAATGAGTGACTGATTGATTAATGTGATTAATTTGTCTGACTAAACATCCACTTGAAAGTTTGAGATCGATTGGATCATTGGATGAAGAGTTATTTAACCGGGTCCACATGCACTTCATGCCAAACTATAGGATTTGCATATACTGATTTAGTGACACACATTAGACTCATGGGTCAGCACTTATACTGGTTTCGTAACACACATTAGGGTCTTGGGTCAGCACTTATACTGATTTCGTAACACACATTAGGCTCTGAGGCAACACTTATACTGATTTAGTGACACACATTAGGCTCTTGGGTCAGCACTTATACTGGTTTCGTAACACACATTAGGCTCTGAGGCAACACTTATACTGATTTAGTGACACACATTAGGCTCTTGGGTCAGCACTTATACTGGTTTTGTGACACACATTAGGCTCTTGGGTCAGCACTTATACTGGTTTTGTGACACACATTAGGGTCTTGGGTCAGCACTTATACTGATTTCGTAACACACATTAGGCTCTGAGTCAACACTTATACTGATTTCGTAACACACATTAGGCTCTGAGTCAACACTTATACTGATTTCGTGACACACATTAGGTTCTGAGTCAACACTTATACTGATTTCGTGACACACATTAGGCTCTGAGTCAACACTTATACTGCTTCAAGGTCTGCACCTGCTTTAAGTTGTTTATGAGTTTATGAGTTGAAGTATGGCCACTCTCAGCTTCAACAGCAAGAGTCCTACCTGCGTCCAACAGAGGCAAAGGCCAAGGCATGACCTGTTTTACAGGTGACATTGTGAGGGAACGTCTTCTGTGCATGTTCCCGAACTGACCTGAAACATCATTACTTGGAATACATAGCCATACACAGCCATGGAATAAGGCACATAAGCAGCGTTATCAGAAAACACAGCATTCAACACATCAATATTATACACTTCAGACTTTCTTGGTGTATGCTCCTCAGGCAGAGGAATTCACTTACCATAACATCATTTTTCCAAGGAATGGCTATTACTGACAATATGTAACTTTCTGAATAAAACTGATATTTTAAACTTATCCTGACTCATGCTCATTCTGATTATCTCCACTTAAAATCCCTTGAAGTTCCCTTCTAACTGAAGTGGACGTACAATACACTCACCCATCAGGACCCCACTTCCTGCCATTGTGGTCGCATGACCAGCCATGCTTGCCACTCTCTCCGAATCTCATAAGCCCAACATGAGGATTACTGGGAATTCAGTGTGCCTGAGACAGGCAGTTGGGAGGGCTTGATGCCATGCATCATAAGTATAAAATATCAATTTTGTTCAGAAAATTACATGTTTTTCCTTATCCTGACTCATGCTTATTATGCTTACAGAATCTGACAGACCACGGTGGGTCAGGCCTCACTGGATTCTGTTGACTGCCATATATGTACTTCCAATACTTTCCCCCTTTCAGGAAATACAACGGTGATAGTTTGGTATTGTTCTTCCAGTATTCATCTGTGTGATGTTGGGGATCACATCCAGTAGAACTTATCTTCTCTTGAAGCATTGGTTGACTGGAATGTGATTATATACAGATCAGCTAGTGTCCTGCTAGTGTCTAATGTAAGAATATGTCAAGATTTCCAAACAAGGCCAGTCGTGACCCTTCTTCATGTACAAGTATCTTCATTATGAGTACAGGGTCATAATCATTCATGCTCAAGACGTGTGCATGGACTCTCAACCATCATACTCCACAGAGTGTCAAAACTCAGTGCCTTTGTGGAACTGTTGGAACTGAATGCCAGCAATGTCCCGTAAAATACTGAATTCCATTTCCAAGTCCAGAGCACGTATTTCTGACATCTGTGACACTGTAGCTAGGGCGAATGGAAATTGCGTTTTCTGTGTCAATAATTCAAGCAATGTCCAGTCCAATGGCTCGACATCACTAGTTGAGGTAATGTAGTATGACATATAAGTCCAAAGCTGGAGCCTTAAATCTGCGGTGTTGATCTGCCAGCTTGAACGAGCATAGTAAGGCAAGTAGTTCAGGTACTTCAGTCAGCTTGATCCCTGTTTTCATGGTGATCACAGAGCTGAGTGCTGCCAAATATGTCAAGAGTGTAGAACCTTTCAATCCTCTAGTATGAGTAGTCCGCTATTTGAGGATTTATGGCCATCATTGCAGCAAAGTCTTTCTTTTTGGCATATGTTTCAAATCGCATCCATTTATCATCATATAACATGTGGGTAGAGCTACGTAGAGCTAGGGTGACTGCCTTCACCACTCCAGTAGAATATCCTCAATATGTCAAGCAGGCTTTGATATGATCCATACGTGAAGTTGGAGGTGTAGGATTGCCATGTGTTGGCTTCGTATGCAGATGGCCCAGTAGGTTCTCCAACTCTGGTAGTTGCAGTGTTGGTTGTCCTAGTTCCTCGATGACTACTGGGAGACCAATCTCTCGAAGGTCAGTAATGCATGACCAAAGTCAGTTTTATCAGCATCATCTGTTTTATCTTCCCAATGACTTTCGGTAGTAATGGAAGGGGAAACACATAAGCTTTCAGTCCGTCCCACAAGATGCGGAGAGCATCTGTTGCCTATGCTAAGAGAGAGAGGTAATGGAGAGAGTAGAGTTTGTTCTATGATAGCCTGAATTTTGACCCACCGATCCTCTGGGACGATGATGTGGTAACACAGAGTGATGAATAGAATCCTGAGGAATTGAGAATCTTGGCGAGGCTCTAATTCCGATTTCAGTCGATTCACAAGCCATTTGAGTTGAGTTAGCAGCTTAACTGTAGTCTGAGTAGACTTCTCTCCTGATGGGCTTGAATGCTCTCGCTCAGGTAAAAAGCACTGCAAAGTCCCTGCCGATATGGATAGGTGAGTATTGGCTTGGTGACCCGAGTAAATAGCCATGGGGCTGACGGAAGAACCATCCATTGGTAGTGCTGACAGTTGAATAGGAGGTGCAGATATTTCCAGGAATCCAGATGTACCAGAATGTGCAGGTAGGCATCTATGAATACTGGCTAGATAATCCACTGGACGGATGACATGCCGCAGTTGTGGTGGATGGATCATTCTTAACAGTTCTGGCTACGGTAGATAATCCTTGTTGAACTCCTTCATGTTGTATGTAAGTCAAAACTTTTCTGTAGAGTTTTTCTCAGGTACCAGAAATATTGGAGAGTAGAATCCTGGTGTTAGTCAATTCAGGTGTAGTTTTTCCACTGCACCATTCTCTAGAACTCTAGAAGAGATAACATGTCACCAGCTGGTTTGTCTCATTGATCCCTGGAGTACGTGAAGAGTGTGGGTCTCTTGTGAGTGGTGGTATTGCCTGTAGTGGGATCTTGTAGTCGTGTTGTAGGATGCTCATGATGTAATCATCGATCAGATGTCCTTAATTCCTTCAGTAGCATTGTATGCGTCCACCCACATGTGAAGGTTGTATGGGAACAGACGGGGTTGGAAGGCTCCAGTCATTCCGAACCTCATCTTCAGTGATTTCCTCCTTTAGCGCTCCCGGCAGGGTGTTCTGTCCCATGAGCGCACTTGTTTCCTCCAGTTTAGCAACAAAAAGAGCCATCGTGAGCATTGTACTTCTTGTCTGTCGCTCTCTGAACCCCAGAGTACTTTGACTTGTTGAAGTAACACTGAGAAGTCTGCTTGAGGACAGTAGTCAAAGTGTCAATGGACTTTATCATCATTACTTCAATGGAGTCCTAAGTAATGGATTTGGTGACGGATGCTGACCAGGGAGCTCTATACAACGGTTTAGTAAAGCCGTCACCCAAAGATCCATCTGCCTCCTTCCGCAAAGGCGTGATCCATAATGTAAGAAAGTCTAAGAAAGGGGCTTCTTTTGGTGATGGAGATTGGCAGTGTCCATCTCCGTCCTTCCATGAGTGTCTGCATAAGTGAGACACAATGTCCATATAGCAAGTGTCATTGTGGTCCTCATGTCTGTAAGCATACCTGGAATGACAACCTTTCCGTGAGTGCTTCCACACTTTGCTACATGAGTTCGTATCCGATGAAGATGACAAACAATGATGGCGTCTCAAACAAGCGGGGTATGCAGACAGGGAATACTTGCACCTGCAACGTGATCTGTGAGAGAGTACTCAGTGAGTTGATGGAAGGAACATCATCCATACAGCAATGTGAGGATACAGCCGATGGCAATGATTTCCATGAACAGGAGATGCATATAATTGTTTTCTTCATCATCCGACGGACCTACTGCAGGCTTTGAAGGTCGTTGGCTCCCTCCCTCTGCAAGTAGTCTGCGTTCTGTTATTTATGTTTTTGACACTTAGACAGATTCTTTCATACAAATGCATAAAATCAGTGATTTACAACGTGATTAGGTTGTCTGACAAAAACATCCACTTGCAAAAATTTGAGATCGACTGGATCATTGGATAAAGAGTCATTTACACAAAAACAGGTCGACATGCATTTCATGCCAAACCATAAGTCCAAGTTGAAAAAATCATGTAAAAAAACCCAAAAGGATAATAATTAGAATCCAAAAATCAAATAAAACATATATTACATTATAGGACCGAAATTAAAACAAAACAAAAATTATCGCCGTTTTGGAACCCAACTTCCTCGTCAGACGATGACTAAGAGAGTGAAAAGCAGGGTTGGTCATGTGACCATAGTGGTGGGAAGGGGAGGCTCCCAAGAGGTGCGAGTATTGCATGTTCACTTCAATTAGAAGGGAACTTCAAGGGATTTCAATGTTCCACTATCTTCGCATACCGGGAGGAGATAAGCATAATAAGCATGAGTAGGAAAAGGAAAAATAATTATCATCACATGTTATTAAGCTGCATTAATTAATGCACATATCATAAAGGTTTTTATTTTGCTTTCGTTTTTTGTTTGGTGTTAAATGATGTACTGAGCAGTATTCTGTCTATATGTCAGTGGTCTGTAAATGGCATATCAGCAAGTCTGGACCAGACAATCCTGGGATCAACAGAATGAGCATCAATCTATGTGGCTGGGATACAATAATGTGTCAACCTGACCATCCAATCCCAAAACCTCTTGCAACATGTTTGGGTTGCTGAAGGCCAATTCTAAACTTTTCCCGCCAAAATGTTTCTACTGTTCATGGGAAGTACAACACAGATTGTTACCACTATACTTTAAGTTAAGTAAGACAGAAGCACGTGAGTCAGAATAAAGACTAATATGACAAAGTTAGTGGGTATCATTTTTAATAAAGCAGTAAATCTCGCTCTGCTGTACAGGGTGTTTGATTGAACGTATATACTGACTTGTTGTAGACAACCAGAAGGAATTTCTTGTCAGGTCTCAGCTGGGTGAATCGAACAAGAGTTGTTGTCTTGCCAGTACCTTCAATAAAAATATCTCCACAGTGAGTAAGTGATACAGTAATACGTAATGAGGGTGTATGTACAGTTGAACCCCGTTTACTCCGACCCCACATATCCAGAAACCCCACCTTCCAGACGATTTTTATGTGAAACGAAACTTACATTCATTAATTGTATTCCCTTAACCGGACCCTGACCTTCCAGACCCGAATGGCGAATTTTCAAATCTTTCCCATACTTTTCCATTGAAAAATTATCCAGTTATCCGGACGGAGAGATCTGTGCAACGTGCATGTGTATCACGTCAATACCATTTACTGCATGACTATGTGATTTCATTCTTAATCTATCGGAAGGCATTTGGTGTGAATTGATTAATTAGGCATCAAAACACAAGTGACGCATGTCACCATGGTTACTCATTAGGATTTGGCGCGTGTGAGAACATCTCATCAGTTATGAAAACATATGTTACGTTGGATTAAGGTAAACTACACTGTGATTTGTACTCTATATAACACTTATAAACCGACCCTGCCATCTGTCGTGATGCAAGTTAAAAATAGCCTCCCACATGATCTAAGTCATGTGATTCCCATCTGGAAGTTTACTTTCTGTAGATGGCATAAGTTCGACACGATGTCATATGTTTTTAGGGCATTTAAAATTAAAAAAAGAATATGCAACTGGCAAAATGGAAACTTCTTGTCATCGATTTACCTTTTTCTTCTAACTTACTTCTAAACTCCACATGCTACATGATTACGTCCGAGACAACCGGACAAATGGTAACCTGCGTTCCGCCTTCCATGAACATGTATTATCGGTGCACTTATATGTTATGATGATTCACTGATACGTACATGAAAATGTGTTTGCTTTCGCTTAATTTTCACGTTTTGCATGTTTGATCCAGACGATTTTTGAGTCAAACCAAAACGTCTGGATAAACAGGGTTCAACTGTAATTATATTTCTTAGAAGCATCCAAAGAGGTAAACAGCGAAACCTTGTTGACTCTTGGCAAGGAAACGTGTCACACATGAACTGAAGCAATTACCAGTAGAAACGTCAGTGACAAGGCAGGTCTGAAACTAGTAATGTTAGTCCATCTTAACAAAGACTGTATTGTTTTGACAAAACCAATGCTCCTTGAAGTCTGTCAGCCTTCCCATCCAAACTGTAACAGATGGACTCTTGGCTGTCTGCATAGAAGAGACAACCTAACAAACATAAAAGTCAAACATACAACCTGCAAATTGGCATTAATCATCTCCATTTGTTTACATGATGGACTGTTGACACTGTATGTATTGCTTCCCTAGGATAGATCCAGGTTTTCTGTAATGTATGAGAGCACACACCTGCAAAGGCTACAATCTTGACACAGTCGCCATTTTGAGGGGAATGCTTGACAATTCTCAGTTGTTCATGAGTCAGACGCACTTGTGTGTCCCCTCGGCTGGAAAGTTATTGTAGCGACAGTTACACCCATGCAGATACAGGTATATATTCACATGTACACAACTCAGATAACGTCACAAGAAGTAATAAATGGACTGGAGAGTCAATCCCATTTACTTAGGTGATTCAGTAAGTTTATCATGTTGATCATGTTAACATTATTGCTTACAATCTCAACCACCATCATATGTGATGTAACAATACAAAGCATCTTGTGATGATAAACCCAGATTATTTTCCCTTGTACTGGTCAATACTTACTACTGTTAGTCCGCTTTAACTAGAGGTAAACATATAAAGAATGCACACCTATACTTAACGATGGTCTGCTGACCGCTGTTGGCTGATGTCATGGACTCTTGAAGCATGCCATGGCTTGTCACTGAGGCATTCTCGTACAGATACAGGGCATAGAACACTCGATAGTGCATACTGAAAGAGAGCAAGTACCTTCACAACTAAAGAAGAAAAAAAGTCAGTGTTAATATTGGCACTAGTTTGAAAGACAATTCAGAACTATTACTAATACCATAAATTGGTTTAACATATGTTGGTAAAAAATCTTCTTATGACCCATTCCACACATCAACGTTGACTTACTCACCCACTCCACACATCACAACCAGCCTTAACTCACCAACTCCACACATCAGCCCCTTGATTAACTCACCCACTCCACACATCTCAGCCCCTGCCTTGACTGACTCAACCCACTCCACACTTCAGGATCAGCCTTAACTCACCTACTCCACACATCTGCCCCAGCCTTGACTTACTAATCCACTCCACACATCTGAACCAGCCTTGACTTACTAATCCACTCCACACATCAGCCACACCCTTGACTTACTCACCCACTCCACACATCAGAACTAGCCTTAACTCACACACTCCACACGTCAGCCCAAGCCTTGAGCCAGAAGGTATAGAGGAAGGTTGCAATACAGTATAGACACTCGAGGACCTCCATCACAACCAGCCTTAACTCACTCACTCCCCACGTTAGCCCAAGCCTTCACTGACTCACCCACTCCACACATCATCCCCTGCCTTAATTCACCCACTCCACACATCAGCCCCTGCCTTGACTGACTCACCCACTCCACACATCAGCCCCAGCCTTAACTCACCCACTCCACACATCAGGCCCAGGCTTCACTGACTCACCCATTGCACACATGAGCCCTAGCCTTAACTCACCCACTCCACACATCAGCCCCAGCCTTGAGCCAGAAGGTATAGAGGAAGGTTGCAATACAGTATAGACACTCGAGGAACTCCATCACAACCAGCCTTAACTCACTCACTCCCCACGTCAGCCCAAGCCTTCACTGACTCACCCACTCCACACATCATCCCCTGCCTTAATTCACCCACTCCACACATCAGCCCCTGACTTGACTGACTCACCCACTCCACACATCAGCCCCACCTTAACTCACCCACTCCACACATCAGAACCAGCCTTGACATACTCATCCGCTCCACACATCAGCCCCAGCCTTGACTTACTCACCCACTCCACACATCAGCCCCAGCCTTGAGCCGGAAGGTATAGAGGAAGGTTGCAATACAGTATAGACACTCGAGGACCTCCATGGACGTACACTGAGAGAGGCTGACTGTCAGTACTTCTATGATAGCCTGTATATCAGCTAGACTGTCTGAGATAACAACCAACGCAGTAACCACACACCAAGGGTTGGCTTCCTGTAACATACAGACAGACATATCACATACATGGGGCAAAAAACAGTGATAATGAAAAATGCAAGTTCTAGAAAGGCATTTCGAAGTTGGATAAACATGAATGCATAACTCATTTTCTTTTTATTCTTCATCATGTTTATTATAATGTTTTATTCTTTATCATCACTGTCCCACCTTGTGATGTATAAACATATTCTTCAACATATATTCTCTGTGCACTGACTCAACATTCATTCAAAAATTAGCTCTGAAATGTTGTGATAAACAACAAAATGAAGTTGCTATCCATGAAACGTGTCATGTATTCATCATGAACAATGCTGAATCAGGAACAGTACTGAATCATGTACAGTGTAAGTTGTTAATTGGTCATGAAGGGACTATGGGTTGAAGTTCCCCCAATGTCTGTTTATGTTCCCTGAGGCCAAAGGGTGAGTGAACAACGCATTTGTTTTATCGAACACTTCAACATTAATTTTAAAATGGTTTGAGGCATGGGTACAAAACTTTTTTTCAGCTGACGCTAGATTTTGAAGAGGACAAGAAAAATAGAGTTAGAGTTATCTCCCTTCCATTGATTTGCATTTCCAAAACGTAATTTCCACACATCATACATCATTCAATGTTATTTGAGAAAGAGAATTACTACCACAAAATACAAAATGAGTTCAGTATTCCATGCAGGGTACACAGAAATGTTACTTGCTTGTAAGAAATGGAGTACATTGAAAATAACAGGAGTGCTCCAGTTAGAAAACATCATTTGTATGTGAGGCACGACAAGGGGATAATATTGCAGGATGATATATTACACAAGAAGAAGATAGTTACCTCACGTTCCATACATTCAGGAAGTCTTTCCATGATGAGTGCAGTGGCCCAACCATATTTGGGATGTGCCTTGAGGCACTTAGTCATGTTGTTGGCTGTCACAGGCTTGAAGTCCTTCATGTGCCTGAAGAACCAGCATCACATATTTGATGAGCGTATTGAAACCAAACCTAACCTAACCTAAGACCATGGATTGAATGTACTGAGTCAAGCACCACTTACATAACACAATTTACATATGATACTGGCAATAATGCCTTTGTTTCAGCCAATCTAGTACTGTTCATAACTGTATTGTCAGTGATATTTACAGACATCATTGATTACATGCATTATTGATAGTGATGTCTCCCTAATGTTGAAGATTCTGACACACAGATATCTGGGACAGTGTCTGCAATACTTCAGTTTGCCAGTTGGCCATCAGAGCCTGCTGCTGCCTGCAGGCATTAAAATCTACGGGACCATTTAGTCAAACCAATAACAACAAACTTGACTATACTGTACACAGTTTCACACTATTTCTACAAAATCAAATAGCAAATCTAATGGCGCAGAGAGGCATTTGTATAAATTTACTAAAGACGGTTAAAGACATTCCTACGAGCAAAGCTCTTAAACACCTGAAGTGGAAAAGATGGATCATGGATCAGAAAGAAAAAGAAAACATGAGAAAGATTCCAGTTATAAATAAAGACAGATAATTTACTGAATCCCACAAGGGCCTGCACATATTTGAAACTGATTGCCTGATAGAGTAACAACCAACACTGGGCCTCCGGACAGAAACAGAACAGAGACAGAAACTTGCTTTCTTTCCTCTTCATACCATTAATTACATACAGGGAATACATGAATGAAATCCTTTAAAGACTGAAACTGAACTTTGGAATCCTCCATACTACTATAGTCTTGAATCATAAGAAATTAAGATCACAATAGCTCAGACACATCCTATCTTATCAATACCAACCGTATCAATCCTTTAAGATACATTGAAGGCAGAGACATTCCAGCATCGGCCATTATCCCTTTTATTTCAGTCAGAATATTTCCACAGCCCTTCTTCAACATGTGGTATTTCTTCTTCCATGGCACAAACTACAAGTATACATGAGTGAGTGAGTGAGCTTAGTTTTGTGCCACTTTTGGAAATATTCCAGCAATATCATGTCTCATGACATGATCATGATGATGAACGGATGCTTGAACCATTAGGCTACCCCGCCGCCTCAACAAGAATATGTGTAAGAGTTGATGAACATATTGTTTATTTAGAAATTATTCCTAATACATAACATTTACCATCCATACACACACATGTATGACAACTTCTACATATTCTATGCAAGCATATGAACATTATCGTGATGATCAGCCATAGTGATACATTTTTTTCAAATTGTCTTGATTGGTCAAGCAGGTTCAAAGTCAGACATTAAATAAAGAGGAAAGATTTAGTATGATATAGATAAAAAAAATGACAGGTTCCTCAGCCTTATATTCTAATGCATGCTATTGCTAAAGGTTTGTAAATAATACTTAGTATGTTAATCATCATGATTACGTGTTCTTACTCTGAACTACTAGCTAGGTGACCGTTACTGAATGTGATAAAGGCAGTTTCATGTGTTCCTTTGCTGCATAACATGTTCAAACATGATATTTCAGTAATATTACTAATAATTATAATCAGTAAAAATTATCTTGTTTAACTGATGAAAATGTTATAAAACACAGAAAAGATGAGACTGTTTATGAAATTGGTTGACTTTACTGATTCTAACTAACAGGTTCAATGCAAAGAATTTGAACAGGGTGCCATCGTATAAAGCAACCTTGGCATTAGGATTGCTGCAACCATCATCATACATTCTAAGATGCTTCGGTGAAAGATCAAAGGTGCCTATAATACTTTATCAGATGATAATGTGCTCCTTTTGCATTACGTCACAATGTGTTGACGTCACTGCACCATTCCAGTCTGTTGCCTCATAATCGAACTTTTTTGAACTGCGTCACAATGTAACCAACATCAAGATGGATGTCAGTTGCCATCACCTCGTACAGCCTCCCACAGTAAACTGCTTCGTTGCATCCCGTTTCTTGGTTTGCAGTTACATCACATAGCTAATGTCACTGGTGGAAACACTATGTTTGTGTTTTCTGAAGGATTAAATGTCTCATAGTTCGACTCAAAATTTTACAGAGACACTGTAATGTTTGCAATGTTTACATTCCCACAATGCAATCATGGAATGTCGTATGACTAGTCAGCTTCAGATGAATGTACTGATCTATACTTTTGTTGGTAGCAGAAATGAGACGGTCATATTGCCTTGAATGGTTTAAGAGAATCACAGATGTAATTAAAATGATCTAGAGAAGATATTTAACCCAAACATAAACTGTCACAAAACTGTTCATCACTTGTTTTTCTAGTAACGTTTGTCTTAATGTAGGGGGCTGACACGTCAAAAGAACAGCGCGTCAGTTAGCCCTGTGCGAGGATTCTTAATTTAGGTCACAGACGCTGTCGTTTGTTTTCCCCCATAGATTAATCGAAATAAGGCTTAGAAATTATTAAATACGGCATCTTAGAAAAGAAATACAGTTCGTAAGCATCCTTGTGCTTTAACTATAATAGTTCAGGGCGAAAGTGTGCTTTATTACACTATACATGGTGGCAGAGCGAACTGTATTTCTTAATTAATGACTGGTGATCATACATTAACATAATTTTCAACAGTCTCAGCAGTAAGATTGTTAGTACAACAGCACCCAGGTCTTTTTCCAACAAATTACCATGACTACCATAACTTGTTCCATGTTTATTTGTTCATTATGAAGTTGTTTCTGGAAAAATATAAAATAATATATTAATCTTATCCTAACTACTAGTACATACGACATACAGGGCAGGATTGTTTATACCAAGTAAGTGCAGCAAGGAACATCATGTTTGGTTAGCACCAAGTCACATACCTTTCTATCAGAAATAATGTCATTCCACTGTCGGCACACCCTGTTGCTGTTCAGGCACAAATCAAGAATTGGAAGTTGGCAGAATATGTGCTCTATCAAATGAATGGGCAGAAATTCAAAATAGTTAGTTATGTTTTGTAAATTTACATCTGTAAATGCTGATCCAGAACCCACTCCAAGTAGCCCATATGTTTGCTTGTATATTGTCTCTGTTGTTTGCCTACTGGCTTTGCTACTATCAGTTGAAAATGATGTGTTTAGTTTAGCATTTGTCAAACAATCTGATACTGTGGACTGAGAAGTATGAGTCGTATCCATTCTTCTTTTCTTTGGTAATGACTTTCCTGCAGCCAGAGCTTTCTGACCATCGAAAAGTTTTTTCACAAAAGCATTCTCCTGAAACTTATGTTTTGTTGAGTGTCCATGTGTGTCTGTCTGTGAGGACTGTGGACTGCAGCTGTCATCACTGATGTAAATGGCACCTGACATCTGTTTGATTGGAGAATACATCTTTGATGGGCTTCCGTAAGTTATTGGAACAAAGTCTTCATTCTCTTCCTTAATATTGTTAGACGTCTCCATGTTAATCTTTACGGGTGATGTTGAGTGAACTTTTGTCTTGGTGAAGAAACTTGAAATATTCTTCTGATTTGGTCCTGCACTGTCCTTTGCACGTTGCAATTTACTGTTTCTCCTTTTGAATATACTGTTCACCGCACCTTTTGATGACTGAAAGCCCCCAGTCTCCAACTGAGATGCTGTTAATCCAAGTAAACTAGATGCTGCTGTAAAGTTGCTGCTAGGTTGACTTGACGGGAATAAGCCTTGGTGTGTTTTCTGGATTCCTATTGCTTCATTTTTGACTGGCTGACTGGATATTAAACTGGAAGCCTTTGCAAACCCTGTCTGCTGATGGGTGGGTCCTGAAGATGATATGACAGAATTTTCCCCAGAATGTTCAAAGGTACTAGTGACAAACTGGCCTTTCTTCACCAGAGAGTTTACTGATGATTCATTAACATTTTCATTTGGAAAACTGCAACCCCCTTCTGCTACTCGTTTGACGTCATGTTTGATATGTCTTATGTCATTTGAGCGACAGACATTTCTTGATTTCTTCCTAACTCTGGGTTGTAGGCCTCGGTTTGGATCCTTACTACTTTTGGGAATTTCGAATGGTTTAGACAGGGCTTTTGACGATTGTGTAAGTGAAAGACAGTCTGCACTAGACAGGTGGATTTTTCTTTTTCGCGTACTTGCATAAGAGAGGGACCCTACTCTGGTGCTAGGAATATTTTCATCTGTCGCCAGAGCTTCAAAAGATTGATGAGATCCGGAAAGACAGTCCACTGGTTGTCTACTTTCTGTTTCATCTGGCCTTGGGCCTGCACTTTGTTCACTAAAAGTCCAGGTACTGTCCCCTGTCTCCGAGTACGTTTGCCTGAGCCTGTTTTCTTGTGCTTCGGTGTCGGTGACTGATCTTGACTCCTCAATGTTTTCGATGTTATCACCACTGGACTCATTCATACGTTTGCCCTTATTTCTTTTCCGTGCCATTTTCAGCCATCTTTCCTTAGTTGTAACTCCTACACCATCTACAAACACAAACATTCATATTACTTGTGATATTTCTACATATATCCTTAGCAAACAATTTTTAAGATAATTCATAACAACTGCAACATTTTCAAGCGTCACACTTCCTGAGAAACCCTGTCAGTGGCTTCAAAAGAGATTTTTGCATGATATATGCGATAAATAAACCAAGAGAAGATAACTCTAAACAAATGTCTCACATCTACAAAGCTGCACAAACTAACGATGAAAACTTTTTCAGGCTCCGTGATGATGCGGACACTTATTTGGCGTACAAACATGAAAAATCTGGAGATTCCGTTCTGCACATTGCTTCAAGATATGGTCACTTGAATCTGGTTCGTTTACTTCTGGAGAAAGGTGGCAACCCTGAAATTGTTAATTTGGACGGCAAAAGACCACTCCACGAAGCCGCCCAAGCTGGACAAATTGATGTTGTCAGATATTTATTAGATTATGGCGCCACTGTTGATTGTCTTAAAAGAGCTGATTGGTAAGCAGATACCTGAGTAGTGGCTCTTTTCTATCTTTTTCATGGGGCATTTTGAACGATGCCGGCTATAAATTTCACTCATCTGTGTCCTTAGTTCGTACATCAGTTCCAACATCAGATGTTCTGAAGTTGCTAATTAAATATGAGAACTGTCATATTTCCGAGAAATTTCACTGAAACGTAATGACATGTTTTATTTATGAGAAGGAAAATCCATGAAAGATTGTGTTCTAAATAAAACATCTTTTCCTGAACATTATATATATTTTGTCCAAACATATTTTTTTCCAAGTTGAAGAAGTCCATCAGGGACATATACCGATATATGGTCACTGGGTCCATTAAATGTTCATCTCTATGATCAGATATAACTATCTTTTGTGGAAATTGAAAGGTTGTGAAATAATTAGAAACAAGTCCTACTATAGTTTGATTGGCCTGTAACAAAATAGGCAGAACTGCCTATAATATCCCATTTGGCTTATTATAGTCAGATTGGTAGGTTTCCCCAACCTGTACATACAGTGTTCCACACCAGTGTATGCCTTGGCAGGAACAGGACGTTTAGCTGGCTGAACTACTGGGTCCTAGTATGAATTGTCAGGACAGAGTTACGCCTGTTTCCACCATTATACTTCATTCCTGCCAAATAATATATCACAGGAATATATACTCTTAAAAATGTAGGGGAACTTTAATTTTTTTATTAACAATTGAAAATATTTAGGAGTGAGTGAGTGAGTTTAGTTTTACGCCGCACTCAGCAATATTACAGCTATATGGCGGCGGTCTGTAAATAATCGAGTCTGGATCAGACAATCCAGTGATCAACAACATGAGCATCGATCTGCGCAATTGGGAACCGATAACATGCGTCAACCAAGTCAGCGAGCCTGACCACCCGATCCCGTTAGTCGCCTCTTACAACAAGCTGAGTCGCCTTTTATGGCAAGCATGGGTTGCTGAAGGCCTATTCTACCCCGGAACCTTGACGGGTCATTTAGGAGATTTATCGGAGTCAATCAATGTTGATATGATGATATTACATTTTTTTGACAGTGCATCACCATTTGCACTTCCATGCAAATACAGGAATGTAGTCGCTTTTGAAAGATGATTGGTGGATGGCATATAATTTACATGTACATGTATATGATTTTCATTTTAAAACAAACAACTAGAAACAAACACTAACAAATGTGTGATGCAAGGTGTGTGTCAAAATTAATATTCTAAGTGTTTTCTCAACCTTCTTGGAAAAAACGTCAAAATCAAGAAAGGGACACAATGCACGTGTATGGGGCTACTGCGTTGTGCACGTGCATATCATGTGTTGTGTTTAGGGGTGGTAATAGAGGGAAATGGTGGTGTGTTCATAAGATGTCTGTCCTTGAAACCTTTGTTAACATTTACACTTCCTAATCAAATTGAAAGTTCAGGTCCCCCTACTTTTTTTTGAAGAGTATATATTTCTCATCTCATAAGGATTAGTTTTAACAGAGCACCTTCAGAATACAGCACCACAACTTCTTGTGAGGAGGAGAACCCAACCCAACCCAATCCAAATCACCTACAATTACATAAAAGAGTATTATGACATATTTTTAAAGTTTCTGGTGCTGTAGGTCAAAATGTTTCCTCCTCGTTTTAATTGAGGGGAGATACAGGCAGAAGTCTTACCATGATCCAATACATAACTGTCCAACAGGTTGTCAAATTTTTTATTGTTAAGTGCTGGTATAACTGTGGAATCTGGTCTGAGAAGCCATGTTTACTTAAGGCTGAGTTTGAGCCGTTCATGCATTTCAGACCATATCCAGCTTAAAACATTTTCCAAAAATATCCGTTGCTCTACATGGATGAGAATTTTATGTGGATTGGATCGCACTGGGGTCATTATTGTCAGTCTTCTAAAACTGCTTCCCTCAACTGCGTCCACCTGTATTTTCACTCATACCTGTTCTCATCCTTGAATCAACCATACTCACATGCACAGATGATCCTTTAGGGTCACTTTTCAGTTATTATTCAGTCAGAAGGAGTTACAACATCTTGTTTCTATGCTGGTATGTGCATTCAGTGTAACAGATTCACCTACAATCTATACACTGTAGGGTCTCTACCCTAAAAAGACACTATATTCCATACAACTACCAACAATCATTTTAGATGGTGACATAAACATGGTAACATGACAATCTGTAGTAGGACAATCTAACATTTTTAGTATGGGCATGAGTTCAAAATTATTGGAGGGCATCTGATCTACTTGTCACTACGTGGTGATTAATGACATGACTACATCAACTTGTCGAAAACAGTAACACCGTATTTCATGACATGTATGCTCACTTCAGTCTGCATTCTTCATGTTAGTGTGTTTCTTGGACTCAGAACCTAACTGTAATATTGGTTTTTCATGCGTGCTGAAATGTATTTCTTTGCCATGGAAGGACACCAATGATGCTAGCATGCACAAAGACGAACCCTGAAGTTATCCGAGCATTGTTAGAGAAGGGAGCTGATCCTGCACTGAGGAACAAGGATGGATGGAACTGTTTTCACATTGCAGCAAGGTACCATGAGTACAGGGTTTTCAGTAACCATTTTCTGTCACCAGTACCATGATTAATTGGAATATGTGATTTCATTTGAAAATGCATAAAATCTGTACTACCATAGTTTCGACTGAAGACAAAACATGAAACATCAAATATCCTAGTTGGAACAGCCTATTGTTTAAATTGCTCTGTTGTCTTGTGAGCGTTTTCTTGTTTGTAAGTCATTTATACCCAGTGCTGAGAATGTTGTGTGTCATTAAAAGGGATTGTTTGAGATTGAATTGTGTGTCATGTGTTGTAGTCTTCAGGGAAGGGAGTGTGGAGATGGTATGTCATGTGTTGTATTCACCTGGGAAGAGAGCGTGGAGATAATGTATCATGTCTTGTATTCCTCTTGGAAAGGAGTGTGGGAGGGAAGGGAATGTGGAGATGGTATAATCTTGTGTTGTACTCTCCAGGGAAGTGAATGCGGAGATGGTATAATCTTGTGTTGTACTCTCCAGGGAAGGGAGTGTGGAGATTGTATAATCTTATGTTGTATTCTCCAGGGAAGGGAATGCGGAGATGGTATAATCTTGTGTTGTACTCTCCAGTGAAGGGAGTGTGGAGATGGTATAATCTTGTGTTGTACTCTCCAGGGAAGGGAATGTTGAGATGGTATAATCTTGTGTTGTACTCTCCAGGGAAGGCAATGTGGAGATGGTATAATCTTGTGTTGTACTCTCCAGGGAAGGGAATGTGGAGATGGTATAATCTTGTGTTGTACTCTCCAGGGAAGGGAGTGTGGACATCCTTCAACTATTGCTTGATCATGATGCTCAGCTGTGGAACACTGTGAGCAAAAACGGAAGAACGCCTCTCCACACAGCAGGTATACATACAATGCAGTGCTGATAAGTGAGATTATTATTTAAAGACTTTGACTTGTTTCACAGTGTTTCAGTCTTCCTCTGATTTCTGTGACTTTGTGGGTTCCAGCACTCAATGGCTGTACCGATGTTGTACGGTTCCTCGTTGAGTCATGTGACTACCCATGTGACATGGTTGACAGCTGTGGTACAACACCTTTGATGGATGCACTGAGAGCAGGATATGTTGACTCAGCACAAGTTCTGCTCACCTTACACAAGGTAAGGCAAAGTAAGGTTGATACAGGTCATAGAGAGTGATAATTGTTAACTAAATACCGATCGTTTATCAGTAAATATCTGAGATGTAACTTTGACCAAAACTCAAAAGAAATGTCTGAAAGAAATGGATATATTTCATATCACTGTGAGAGGCGACATATTTTTGCATAAGTATCAACAAAACTGCATCCTGAACATAATTTTGACGTAGACTGTAAATAAAATCATAACCTTGTATATTGTGTGCGAAAAGTTAACATAAACCTTTTTCTATCACAAAAAAAATGTATGATGTTACTAAAAACTCAAATTTCATATAAATAATCATACATGATGTTTTCATCAATGATATTCCAATTATCACTTATATTAGCCAGCCATACAGCTAAGTAAATCAGGTAGTGTGTTAAACTTGTGGCTGAGAGAATACAGAAATTGTGATCTGTATGTACTTTGAGAGTTGATGTTATTGTTATTGTTCAATCTGTGCAATGACATTCTTTTGTGTGTGATGGTGTTTCGGTGTATCAAGTTGTATGTGAAGCAGTTGCTTCTGCAGGCTGATGTAGAGAAAGAGGACAAGCTGGGCCGTCAACCTGTACACCTGATGTCTGAGGCAGGGCAGCTGGAGGCCCTTGACTTTCTTCTGGACACCTTCCACATGTCTGTAGACACCAGGACATCCACAACTCAGTGTACTCCCCTCCATGTGGCAGCCAAGGTGAGTTGTGATCACTTCCACCTACCATTGATACACAGACATTTTTGAAGTGGATGATTCTCGTGGATAGTTTTGCAAGGTCTATTGCTATGTTTGTGTTAGTCAACAGAGATTTTGGTTAGTGTAAGGCAAGATACATTTCTTGTGATGTAGCTCATATGATCCCATGCTATCTATATGTCCTTGTAGCTCATTCTTGTTTTCCTGGACACTACGTCCAGTGAAGATCAGTGGTAGAATAGGTCTTCAGCAACACAGGCTTGCCACATAAGGCTACTCTGCTTGTTGTAAGAGATGACCAACGGAATCTGGTGGTCAGGCTCACTGATTTGGTTGACACATGTCATCGGTTCCCAGTTGTGCAGATCGATACTCATGCTGATGATCTCTGGATTGTCTGGTCCAAACTTGATTGTTGACAGACCGCCGCCATATAGCTGGAATATTGCCAAGTGTGGCATAAAACTAAACTCACTCACTCACAACCGGGAAACTACAATGTATAACCTGGCTGATTCTGAGCCACTGGATTAGCCATCAATTATCCACTGACCAATCAAGCATGATTGTTTGATATGATACGTAGGTTGTTTCTGCCTTCTTTTGTGTTTATAATTACCTACCTGTGTCTCATCTCAAGAACTAGACGGTCTGTTGTTATGATTTACAGTGGAAGCTGTCTAATCCGGCACTCATTGGGACTGAGGAAATAATCCGTTTTAGGTAATGTGCCAGATTGCAGAGCTGATGATAAATGTACAAACCATGGAAGGTGTTGACAACTTGCTGGATTAGACAGATGTCGGTTTTGACAGCTTCCACTGTAGTTTTGATTGTAAACTATTCCTGTCCAAAACAATGTGTATGGCTTTGGTTTCTGAAAAAAATTTGTAAAACTTTGAATAAAAGTTGCCAACTTTGTCCATACCAACATTGTGCCTTAATTCCTTTGTTTGTAGGAGGGTCAGGATGCTATCATGAGATGCTTGTTGAGACGTGGTGCTAATGTCCGTCTGCTAGATACATTGCAGAGATCTGGTGAGAGACATTCTGCTTATTGCAAGATGTGTGACTTGCATTTGCACCTCTTGCTTCAATTTCTGATGTCACTGTCCCTTGGACCCCATGCTTGAATTTCTAATGTCACTGTCCCTTAGACCTCATGCTTGAATCTCTGATGTCACTTGCCCTTGGACCTCATGCTTGAATCTCTGATGTCACTGTCCCTTGGACCTCATGCTTGAATCTCTGATGTCACTGTCCCTTGGACCTCATGCTTGAATCTCTGATGTCACTGCCCCTTTGATGTCATGCTTGAATACAGGACACATAATATCATATCCTCTTAGTGATACTCCTTCAGCTTATATTAGATTCAGAGCATATATCTCAACCCTTCATGTTTGTAAGTACAGCATTAAATGCATTTACTCCTTGTCAACAGCTCTACACATTGCCAGTGGTGGGCAGCATGCAGAGTGTGTGGAGCTTCTGCTGCAACATGGCGCTGGTGACAGCCAGGACAAGCAGGGACAGACAGCCAGGCAAATGGCCAAGAAAGATGGTGTGAAACAAGTATTCAAGAAATATCTGGATCAGATCACTTGAAATATCTGCAAAATGTTTTAATATTTTGGGGTTGTTTTCACAATATTATTTACTCTGTGGGTACCAGGTCCATACACTGTGGACATTGCCAGGAATCAAAGCAGTCTTGTTACAAGTGGGCCTGTAATATTAATGGTAAGTCATGGGAGAACAGCCCTTAGCAGTTCCATGATTTTAATGATGCTGAACTGACCAGATAACAACAATCATCTTGTATCTTGTTTGGGTATATTGAAGCTAACATCTGATCTCCTGGTTGACAACAGATGTTGTGTATGATGGACTTTGCTGATGATCTGATGAACAGTCATGGTGTCATAAGCTGTGGACTGTTTATAGGTGGCTGTGATATACCTGCAGGGTTCCTCACGGTGGATTTCCATAACACTCGTTTACATGTTTGCATGATTCAGCCATGTTATTCGTTTTTGCACCTCTGGACAGATTATTCTATCATGCCACATTGACAAGGGCAGTGGGGTAGCCTGTTTGTTAAGTTGTTCACTCATCACCCTGAAGACCTGGGTTCGATTTCCCACATGGGCACAATGTGAGAAGCCCATTTCTGGTGTCCCCGAATGATTTCATTGGTTCATGATGCATTAACAAGTTTCAGTGTCATCCTTGCAGGAGGGTGACAACTGGAAAAATATTACCTGCTGCCATGGTAACCACCAAACTCTCTGCCAAGAAGCTCTATTTTTAACAATTGTATGACACCATAACAGGATGCAGTAGCTGGAGTTAAAAAATGTTCAATTAGCTGTATATTAGTTCACTATGTACATAGTTCATTTTACAGACTTAAACTGCTTTATTTGAACTATTTTATGTGTTGAATCACTTGCACACTGAAACTAAACATAACTAACTATTTTCATAGCAGTTTTAATCTTGTCAAAATATGTTTCACTGATTTTAAAAATCCAGGCGATTTCTGGCATATAATGGGTAGCGATCTTCGAAATAAAATAAATGACATTTTGTACATTTGACATGACGGTAAGATATATATGTTGAATGCGTCTTGGGAGGGCAATACGGTTTGAAGTACGCCTTTGTGTAGCAGGGTAGGAAGAGACTGTGTTACACTTGAGAGAAGCATACAACTCATTATGTCAACTGCAGGAAAGTCATAGACAGACCCAGAATGCATGTAGTAAAACCCTCTGGACTTTCCAGTGTATGCAATGAACAAAATTTGTTTATGATTACCTGTATGTTGAATCCAATAAAAAAGTGTTTAAATAATATTTCTGCAAGCATGTATACAAGGCATAGCCAGCGGTTTTCATGGAGTGCAGACTCTGTTTTCACATTTCAAAAGTAATACCATTTTGACATTAACTGAAGTGCCAGTTCAATTCTAAAGTCACATAATGTGAAAATTCAACTGTTTGCGAGGCATTCTAGAAAAAGGAAACGCCCCAATTTTACAATAAACAAGTTGATCATCCATACAGACTTGTTATTCTTGTTGTGAAAGTTCAGACTGAAACAGAAAATATTCAAAGGAGGCATTCTGAGCAAGAAGAAACAAGTACCGGTATTTCACAATTCCATGTCAAAATGTTCGATGATGTATCGCATCCGATGTCTTTTTTCTGAAATACGGAGCCTTTCGTTCACCAAAGATTACTTCTACTTCAATGACAAAACGTTGTGGAAATTGTACTTTGATGGAGGTGTTACTATATGGCCTGTCATTACATAATGTAGTCAGTGAAAACAGTAATGAAAGCATTTTCTGATGAAACAGCATAATGACCAAACGAAACGGAAAAGGCAGACATGGCAAAAGGTTCTGAATGATATTCGTGGAAATGAAAATGCACGTGCCTTTTGTGACAACCCTACCAATGAAAGCGAGTCCAAAACCGGCCTGAAATCATTTTTGTTTTGACACAGTTACCATGCCACGACTTAACAGAGATCGGAGGAACCAAGTTGTTAGACGATTGCAAGTAGTCCAGACTGCATGGAGGGTAACCAATCATTTTAATGTTCATGTTAGGATAGTCTACAGACAGCAGGAGGGGTATCAAGTCACAGACAGCACACAGACTGCTCACGCAATGTTCGACCTTCAGTGACATCACAACGTCAAGGCCCACACAATGTGCGCAATTATCTGCAGGATCTTTTCCCCAGGGTGACGAAAAAAAAACACGCAAGAAAATAGGGACTCACAACAGACACATCAGTGCTGATGTAGGGCGTCGACGTTTGCGTGGAAGAAACCTCTTCTGGCACAGACCTTATCCTGGTTCTGTCCTCACCGCTCATCACCGCCGAAAACAGACTGCAATGGGCGGCTCTGCATCGAAATTGGTGTTACCGACAATGGGGAGCTGTTTTATGGGGAACTGTTTTCCCAGTGAAAGAGACTCGTGAGCTGGTCCAAGCATCTTGGTGTGGAGTCCAATCGGCTTTGACCATTTAGGTGACACTCTGGTGTTCCAGAATCGTGGTCCAGGATGATGAATGACGCGACAACAGCTCGTTATGCTGACCGAGTCAAAAGGTTCCCAGTGCTGGCTGTACGAGACGATCTACCTTCAGTGACTTCTTGTGTGTGCTGGATTGTGTGGTCCAGACTCGGTAATATATGGTTTGCCGCCCGTTACCTGGACTACATTTGACAACACGGGGGAGTCATATAGCGTTTACTTGCCATGGTAGTACATATACAAAATATAAAGGCCAAATCTGCCATATCAGGAAACCACTATCACATCGATAAATTGTACCGAGTGAAATACTGTACACAACCTCAGATAAGATTTGATAACCATGGAACATATTTACAACTGTCAGACCAGATTCAGACGTACATCATTACTACGGCTATTGATGAACCTGAAACATTGTCTCGAAATACGTCACGCAGGCATAATACTGAGCACAGAATGCTTGTGCTGTCTATTTGACCTAAAGTTCCAATTTTCAAAAGTATGGACCTTCACAAATGTCTTTCTGACACTTTACAAACACAGTTTTATTTCTTTAAACACTGAATACCTGACCTGTATACGAGAGGTTACCAGCTAGCCATTTCCACTGTTACAACTCTTACAATCTTAATTTCGGGCCATAGAATCATTATTGCTCGATACCATGAAACACACAAGAACCCGGATGTTGTGTTTGTTTATCTGGTTTAGAATGTAGCCGCCATCTTGTGAACACTGGGTTTCGTAGCCGCTTGGTCTTGTACAAGTCATTCACAAGTCATTAGGGAGCCCCCCAGGTCGACGACAGAGGTACTGACACAATTGAAAGTAAAATGCTCCCCTAGGGCTGTTTTCATTGTAAGCAGAGACCATACAATAGATCTATTATATGGCCTCTGTTGTTAGCCTCCCACATCAGTTGTCCATGTCGTTGTCTTCTACCTCCTTCTCGATTGAGTTCTCTAGAATCCAGTCATAATACTTGGACACATGTGTATAGTAGCCATATTGGTTTTCCTGGTCGCACCCGACTCCCCATGAAACGATTCCCACCTGAATCCACCGACCGCCGTATTCCATGACATAGGGACCGCCACTGTCGCCATGACAGGCATCACCGCGCATGCGCCGAGAGTACCCAGCACAAATCATTCCAGGGGTGAAAGATGTGTTAACACTTCTGGCGCTTCTTTCACAAACGGGTCGGTTGACATATGGAATGGTAACCTCGCGTAGGAATGTTGGAGACATGCCGTATTCATACAAACTACCGCAACCTGTAATCATCCCGACTCTTCCGCCGCGAAGTAGTTCGTTCACAAGAAGTTCCCTCTCCAGACATATTGGCATTACGAGGTCACTGAACTCTACTGGCTGATCAAGCTGGAACAGCGCAACATCGTTATCAAAGTTATGTCCCTTGAACTCAGGATGAAGAATGTATTGTTTAAGGCGACGCCGTATGCCCTGTTTGCCGTCGCAGCGCACGGTGCCGACGTAAATGTCCACGTCTACTCGAGAGAATGGAGTACCGTAGGATTTCTCGAACTGTTCGACACAGTGGGCTGCGGTCAAGAACCACTGGGTGTTGATCAGTGAACCGCCACAGAATGCAGCAGTCTGAAATAACAACAGGTTGCGTTTAGATGAAATAGATGAAACAGTTCGATGATATTTGTGTGTATTAAAAATATTATTGTAACCGATTGCTCTTCAAAGAGTAGAGACAATATGATAGAATATGTCATCTCTGGAACTAGTAATTTTTAAGAAATCTGAATACTGACTGTTTAAACTAATTGAAATTTCTTCTTTGAGAGGAATTCTAAAGTTGTAAAGATGAAGAAAAACTAAATGTATTGAAAGTCAACTTTTTTGTTGCAGTGAGTATGGCGTTTCAGTGTAGGTACTAACAGTAACACCGATTACATGTTTGATATACCTATACAAAGAAACGCACCTGTTGCAAATAAAGAAGTTGACTATCCATAGTACTAGGCTTTCCTAAACTGCAATACCTTCTGCTGATTTCAGCCCATTACAAGTCGTGTAAATGTCGCTTCGCAAGAAATGTTTTTTTTTGCGTTTGCTTAGCAAACCTAAATCAGTTAGTGAGTTCCTTAAATGCTTAGAGCCAGAGTGTCAGTTTGTATCAGTACACGTCCGACATTGCCATTGATTTAATCTGGATATGGCTCCCCCGCATCGGGGTGAGTGCTATGTGATATGATTCCATGTACTGTCATATATCTACAAACACTGTTACCACTATCGGCCCCTACATGTGTGGAACCAATACTCAGTCCAGTCACAATTAACTTTCTGGGTGCCATGATATAAAGATACTCCAGATATTACAGCTACCTATTCTTTCAGTCCTTCTGAACATTTATCACATCAAGTAGATCTTCTAACCACGAATCTCGTTGGGTTAGCCACATTGAATCAACATAAAACAACTGTGGCCTCTCATATGTGTTACTAATGCCAAGCCTATATGACAGACATTGGTTGGTTAGTTTGATCGACACAATTCTCCCATTGTTTTCAGTCAGGTAATAGTTGTTACTAACAGTTCGAAAGGATTTTGTTTTAAATATTACAAGAAATTACCTAAATTTGAAACTTACCTTTATCTACCAAGATGTATCTCTTATCCCTTACTTAAATTAAGAACTACAAATCATAAACTACCAACAGAAAGAGGTCGCTGGACCAATATACCAATAGAAACAGCCATAGCCACCAATTTCATTACATGTTTCGCTGTACATCACCAAGAATTCCAGTATCCAGTCTTTCAAATTACTCTTTTTATCCAGTAAAATGAAGGAACTGAAATCCCTCGCTAAATTTATCAATATTATTATGTCACGAGTGTCATAGCCTTTCACTGTCATGTTGGTGTACCCAGTACATGTACTGCCGTCTTGCACATCATACTGTATTGTTATACCCTGTAATTCACTCTTATACCACGGTTGCTGGTCCTATGGAGAATAAATGAATCAGAATCAGGAACATGCATCTGAAAACCTATTTTTCCGGAAAGATAAATCGGTTGTGATTGTAAATGGTATGGCTTACATGTCTCTTGTCTCTGATGATGACGTGCCATGGGGATTCCCCTTCCAGGACTTCCTTACCACTGGCAATGCGGCCCGCCCGACCTACTTCCTTCACCATCTTAGGCCGCCCACACGCTGCAACACAAACATTCGAATTAGTAATCGTGGAACTTGACTGATCCTTGGTAGCCACTCTGAAGATGCTTTAGTCGCAGTGTCAGTACAGGAGGGTAAGTGAGTGAGTGAGTTTAGTTTAACGTTGCTTTTTAGCAATATGCCAGCTATATAACGGCGGGGGACATCAGAAAATAGGCTTCACACATAGTACCCATGTGGGGATTCGAACCCGGGTCTTCGACGTGATGGGCGAACGCTCTAACCGCCCCAGTACAGGAGGGAGCTCGATGGAACAGTACATATATATATACCAGACTGAAAACATTCATCTTACATCATCTTACATCAGTTTTCAACAGAATTTAGACACGTTCAAAGCAACCTTAGCATTAGGTCGAGTGTAACGCCTATCAAAGAAGTATTACAGATGCTGCTCTAAGACCGTTTTGGGTACGGAGATGGGGTGTTTATGACAACAAGCCGATTGTACGAAGCATCTTGACCGCAAGAGGCCGTGGGGTAATCTAGTGGTTGAAGCGTTCGCTCGTCTCTGCAAAGTTCGGGTTCGATTCCTCACATGGTTGTACCCACACGTGATATTGCTAGATTGTTCCTGCAAGCGGCGTAAAACCACACTCACTCACCCACTCACTACTCATACGCTTGTGGTTATAAGGAAACAACTGCTTATTGTTTCCACATGGGACGTAGGCAATGGAGTTTTGGTTTGATATCTGTAATCAAAACACTATGTTGATATCAACAAACCTTTCTTGTGGCCAATACCATCTATTGTCAAAATGGCGGATACCCTGGCGGAACAGCCGTTTGAGTCGCGTGCAGCGCACGTGTATTCGCCAGCATCCGTTTCCACAATGTGGTCGAGTACCAGGTAGTTGTTCACCAGAATCTGACAAGGAAGACGTACAGATGAGTTGGTTTGTTGGTTACCGCTTTTAGTTTAGATGAAAACACCTGGAATATGACATTCGTAAGCCTATGTATGATAAACTATAGAGTTTCGCTAGGTCATAACGTTACGAACGCTTTGCTCATCGGGACATGCAAAACCGAGGTGAGGCACTGTACCACGGGACGGACGATAACTGCGTATGTTACTTTATAAACTTGATGGGTGACTATACACGAAGATCAAGTGTTGATGGTTCGTGAGAATGTAATATCAGGTTCGTGACCTCGGAATCTGCAGATCAGTTCAACCATCCAGAAAGTGCCCCGTGTAACACTGTCGCAATCGAATCAAGTCCCCTGCTGACTTCCTTATTCTAATCATGTCCCCTGTGACACCGTCACGTTTCCATTATTCCCTATTTGACGCTGCCCCATCCCATTCATGCCCTGTTCGATTGTGACAAAGACTACCGTTCTCACCAAAACTCACCACACATGTATACATACCTTCTTCCTTCGGTCAAACTTGATGATTTCCCCATTCTTCCTCCACATGGTGTGTTCCGCATCGGGCACAAAGCATTGGAGTATAGCACTGCCACCTTCCTCAACGGTCATGTTCTGGGGCGCCTTCTCTACACCTAATAGCGACACAGATAATTATGTTCACAGATTGTGTCAAACAACATCTGCAGGCATAGCAGAACAAACCAATATCACGCACACGTGTCTTTGCTTAAAACGATAAAAAAGCAAAACAGTAGTCTGTCGTACAGACCCTGAAGTATATATATCCAAGAAAGCCCACGCAAGTCTAGAAAATGTGGCAAGTCTAGATTTCCATAGCTTCTGAAAATGATGAAAGTTTCAGGGTTCCATTTCATTATATTATTTTTTTTCGCAATGAACGTTTTTTTCAGTAAAATATGTTCATTTCAGAGACTAGCTGTTAGTCTAGCAAAACAGGTTTTCATGTGTGCGCCATCTGGTTATCCCAATCCCAACAGCTATCGTTTCTTTTCTTTCGTACGAAAGTAAAAAGATATGAAGATCGTAAATACATACTTGGTGCTGGTCGCCTATCGAATCCATAGAAGTGAATGTCAGTCCTACCTGCACATTGGCAGAATTTCTAAGCAGGGGACGCGTATTGAACGACGAAGGCACGAGTGGATGAGTGAGTGAGTTAAGTTTTACTCCGCACACAGCAATATTCCAGCTATATACCGGCGGTCTGTAAATAATCGAGTCTGGCCCAGATAATCCAGTGATCAACAGTATAACCATCAATCTGTGCAACTTGGAACCGATGACATATGTCAACCAGGTCAGCGAGTCTCACAATCCGGTCCCGCTAGTCGCCTGTTAAAACAAGCATGGGTTACTGAAGACCAATATTCTAACCTGGACCATCACGGGCTATGGAGGGATGAGGACATGCTGTGACAGCAGCTACTGAATCCTACCACTCTCACATATGAAGACACTGTAATCCAAATACCAAACATTAAAACGGTTTCTTACGCAATTTGCATGGCTCTGTAAGGGTGACCCAGGAGGACATCTCAAACAGGTTGCCACCTGACAAAGCAACACACGTGTACTTCCCGTCCTGGTCGTCACTGACTTCCGGCACGTGCAGAACACCGCCCGGATGGACTTCGATCCCCTCAGTGTGGTCGTCTTCACTGAGAATCCGGTCCCGATGCAGCCTGAGTTGGAATATGGATTCTTGTGATCAATATTCGATAAATGGAAGAAGGTTTCCGGACTGCACTTGGGTTGAGACAGAAGAAGCCACAAGATTGATAACTACCAGTGGTGAAAAACAGTACATTGACTACTACCTCAGACTGGTACAAGATATCGATCATTTCTGAAGAAAGTCATCTCATCTATCCTAGCCCTGCCACATACGACATGCAATAGAGTACTGGGCCCCTTTCCTTAAGGCGATTGTAGCCCTTAGATGATCGTGACTCCCATACTTTCGACTGCTTTAAAAACGACTTTAAAAAAACTTACGGTTGTTTTGAGGAAGGCATTTTCTTCCTTTTACTTGTCATATCTTCCTACGAACCTCTGTTCTAATACGGCCATATTTCGCGGTTCTCATAAAATCCCCTAGCGGCAAAAATGGCTTCAGATTTATCTCCCTTTTTTCAGTCCAATCAGAACACGTGCTACATCGGTCTAGATTCAACTTGACAAATGCAAGCAATGTGGAGAAACAAATATGGCGTGTCTGAGTTCTGTCTAGAAGAAACATCTGAGTATCGCGCTCGGGAATAGGTTCTAGTTTTCACGATGCATCCGGAAATTACCGAGATCTTGCGAACGATCACTTTTGAAACAAGGTAGCTGATTGCACTACTAAATCTGATTGCCTACAGTCACGAGTCTTGAACACTCGCACCATGAACTGGTCGTATTAGAACAGTCGCTACGTAGGAAGATATGACAAGTAACCTGTGTGGGAAGAGAATGTGAGGAAAAGGGCCCTGGCGCATATTTATATCCAACAGTTATGACATGTCTTGACACTGTCATGTAGAACTGACCACATAATGCCAACATTTGGCTCCTCCACAGCACACTCCATGAGAACGCTACTACCTCGCGCTATGGTGATGTTGTGAGGCACCTTCGTGAACGTCACTCTGTCCGATTCCTACAACAACACCAACAGAACATTCCACACTTACTCTGCGACATGCTCCTCCCCTCAAAACCTAGATACATCATAGCTGCACAGATCATGCGTAATAGATCTGACAGACGTGATTTTATTGTGTTAGACATGGATTCTGTAGAATTTGGCTCACGTCCCATAGTGGATGGACAACAAGCTGATACACAACACTTCAAAGACGAAGTTTTGCTTGAAGACCACAAGGACGCTGGTCGAGGGGGTTCACTTACCGCCGGACACAGGCAGCCATGGGGCAGTCTGTGTGGTCAATCGTAGTGTGACCAGGATGGATGAGAGAAAACGCAACGGTATGTTGATGTCGTTAGCGGACTGGGTTCACGTTTGGGTTTCACGAGACCGCGACGTGACAGACGTTTTTTAAAGTAACATATTCAACCTCCAGTTGGATGACTGTCATGATTATTCTCCATTGTTTTAACCATCGTTTATATTTCTAAGCAGGAAAAACGTTTGATTTGATCTCAAGAAACGTTACAAAATGTGAAATCCTGTCAAAGGTCAACTGAAGCATGGGGATCCCTACCAACATGAGCTGCGTGGTACAGAGGCTTCCGGTGTACCGCGGCAAACAGTGGCATTTTGGACCGTTGCCCTGAATGTAGCATGTGCCTCCGTTGTGACATGTGTAGTCCTCGCATGTGACGACATCTTCATACTCACATTCTTCACCCGTGATACCGCGAGGACAGTCACACCTCGAAAAACACGCATACGAGATACAAATACATAAACAGAATAGGTCAAGCTTTATTCAGTTGTCTGTTGAAGCGTGAATGAACAAGCTTTGCCTTTATCTTGCGAGTTGGTTGAGGTGCCGTGACGTGCTGGTGTTCACTATATTCCACGTTGTAGAATTATTATCACTAATGTAGTCATTGATATAAAGTTTGCGTTTGTTAAATATCAAAAACAACCTGTGTGCTTTAGATATCACAAAATCGAATATCACAGCTACCTCCATGTGTTCCCGGACCAGTCGTTAGCCTCTTCTTTAACACAGGTTCCCCCGTTATTACACTGCAGTGGACAGGGTGACTCTGCAGAAGAATACAACAAAATGCGTTATGGGCAGATTCCAGCAAAATCGGTTAATTATTTCAGGCCGAGCGTCAACAATTAAAAATGACAGCATCGTTTTAATAGCATAAAATCCCCATTTTAAGCTCTTTTCACATTCACAAGACTTCTATGCTAAACGCAGAGTCAATATCTTTGATCACCAGCAAATTCTGAGTTTACTTCTAAGCAGTACTCAGCAATATGATAGCTATATTACGACGGTCTGTAAATAATCGAGACAAACCAGACAGTCCAGTGATCAACTTGCATGAGCATCGATCTACGCTGTTGGGAACCTGACCACACGATCCCGTTTCGACAAGCACCGGTTACTGAAGATCAATTCTAACATGGATCTTCATGGGTGCCATCAAATACTGATGACACCAGGTGTCCGCAAAACTGTAAACGTATCCTGTCTCCCCGGTGGCATTGACACAGAATATTCTAACCTACCTTCAAAATATAATCATGAGTTTACATTTCGTATCTTCTCCGGAATTGTGATGCTCGAGATCTACTTCCTGTTCCTTCCCACGATACCTATTCCGTGCTGAAGCTGTTTGTATTTAACGATACATGGATCGAGAAAGTATTGTTTCATAATATATTCATATCTAATGCACCCATGTGTGGACACAGAACAAGTATATATGGATGACTACTTCTTTAATACTAGAGCAGGACTTTTCGATACAGGTTCTTGTATCGTTTTCAAGAATAACTCATACAAGAATCTGTATTGAAAGAAGTTGTCATCCATATATACTTGTTCTATCTGACTTCTAACTTTTAAACATGCCACTGAAACAAGTCATGTGTGGAGACATTGCTGTTTACCTTTCTGTAGCGGGGACACGAAGTAGCGTGCGGCGTAGCCACCGGCGTTGACGGAAGTGTCAGAGGTGAAGGTCACCGTCACTGCTGTCGTGTCGAATGTGAATACGCGCTGTTTGGCACTGTCCCCACATATCACGTGACTGATAGTATCATTCGCTTCTCCAAGTGGGGCTTGAATAAACACACACAGAGTTAATTTTGTCAGGGCTACGATGCAAATTCTCCTAACTCGGACTGAGTTCGTAAGTTATACATTTCATACATTTTGACAGTCTTCCTGTGGCGGTTCATATATTGAGTTGTCTTATCGATGAACGTATTAATGATATGCATGGAAGGTGTTCAAAGATGTCGTAAAGCCAATATCCCAAGAATTGCTAAGAATGTAGAGTAGTAGAAACCTATAAAGTTGGGCCAAAGTATAAATCTGAAACAAATCAGTAATTCGGCATATCGATGCTGATCCCTTCGATCTTGAACTCGGGCTAGCGAACTTTGTTTACTTTATTTAATGGTGGAAAAGTTTTATCTGTTCTTTGCATTTGTTTTGAGGGTTTGGGAGTGAAATATTTTTCTATCATTCAATAGGTAAATAAATACAAAGAAAGAAACAAAACAAATCAAAACTGTGAATGGTAACATGGTACAGCTAAGCATGTATAAAGAAGGCGTTAATTGGAGATGTTTGTCAGTCTACAGTATGCGCATACAGTTAAACACTTAAATCTACAAGTAACATAACTCGAAATTGAAAACTCTTAATGTGATTTTATCATTCTTATCGACCCGTTGTACTAATGACAAATTAGGACGATTTAGCTCGTGAAATATTTATCTTAATGCTGAAATATGGACAAGTCACCAATTTTCTGACCATCTAACTCCCAAAAGGATAGTCTCGCTGTCGTCATGGTATTGGTTCCCTGTGACTGTGACAATTAGAACGTTGTGTCATTGTACATATGGATCATATATCATTAGATTATGATAGCCATGGCCAGTGAAGGATCCTACCTGGTGACAAAATCACTCTGTCATATGTGCAGTTCTCACTGTCCTCCAAGTCAAACGTGACGAATTCTATAACAATGGTGCTTGGACTGGACGCCCGGATGTAGGTCACGCACTTGGTGTTGTGGGGGTAAGCATCCGGGTACCTTGGGCTGGTGAAATTACCTTCTCCGCCATTTAAAGTGTCTGTACACGGTTCCATCGCTGCAAAATTGACACAGAATGTTTCCTGGTAATAAGTGTAGGTATAGAAGTGTTTTCAAGTTTCGTTGGATCTATTTTACTCATTAACAAAACGGCTGAATCACACACTTTTTGTAGTCTTTTCTGTGACTGTCGTAGTTGTTGTTGGAGCAGTGGTTGTAGCCAGTAGTATGATGTGGTAGCTGACGTTGAAGCCACGTGTCTCTATGGCCGAGTCCGACGTAAACACGAGGTGAAGATGATGTCCAGACGAGGTCCAGTTGCCATGGGAGGTCGTGCCACACAACAAAGCCAGTCTCGCAGAGTCTGAATAATTGATATGGCGTGATGTTTACGAGTTTAACTATAACTGATCATCTAGGAGCGAGCGAGTATGTACTGTGAGCACAATGGATACCACAATGCCATTTAGAAAATGGCCTAATGCAACATATAATATATGGGATAACATTTACTCAGCAAAGTGCTGATTGTAGTGATTTTAATAGTTTTGGGGATTCCAGCGCCCTCTCTATAAGTCAGGTTCCACATATCACCAATCTCGAAATGTCGCTATGTATAACGTGAGCCTGAGGGAGTCGTGCCAATTTACACTTGTCAGAGGGGTACACAGAGTACGGGATCTAGAGTTTCCATTTTTGTTGATGTCGCCCTGGGTGAGTGGGTTAGATAGCTGCATTTATGTCCTGGTGTTTGGATCCTGACTCTAAGAGGGTGCATTTGAATCCCGGATAAGACCCCACTTAACAAAAGTACAAGAATCTGATTTTTACTGATAAAGTGTTATCCCCAAAATAACATGTTTCGCAGGAAGAACGGTTACAAAATTACAGGTTTTGTGTTTCATCACCGTTTCTTTAAACCTCGATAACATAGACAAAAGCATGCACGATCGACCACCTTGTAATAACATAAGTTCCCTAAGGAATAACGTTAAATAAAAGCCGCCATGACGTAGCTGGTATTTTCCTGATAAAATAATGCTCACACAATTCCAACAAACCTGTATTTGATCCGTCGTATATGGCAACGTTGTCAAAGTCACAGGGCGACGTCTCGACTTCAAAATACATAAGCCGAAGTTCGACAACACTGTGTGAAGGGCCCTGTTTAAACAGCATAGATACCAGCGGAATGACTATTTGATTTATATACAGTTCTCGGGTTATCGAGATATTTCAGTGATTGATTGGTTGGATATTTAATAAATTCATATCCTAGTTACTTTGCATGTTTATTCTTTAGCGTCACAGTCAGCGATATTCTACTTATATCATTGCGGTCAGAGATTCGAGTCAGGTCCAGATGAACTAGTGACTGATAAAATGAGCAACATTCAGAAACCAGTTGGATTGGTAGTTATGATAACTATTTCTGAATTCTGACAAACCTGTATAGTGTAGTGGCACAAAACTCTCGAGGGATAGGACAGTGGGTAGCCAGGGGAGGTGATGAACCCACTTTCTCCCGTCAGCGTCGTGTTGCAGTAGTCCTCAGCAACATCTACAAGATTAGCCCATATTTTTCACTTATCTCCTACACAGTGTTGTAATGTATGTTTGCATGCAGTGTTGTGTCCTTCAGGCATGGTGTTACTATATAGGTAATTTAACATGGCAATTATAGTGTTGTTGGGCTGTCTCGGGCATGGCGTTACTTCATCTGTAATATAGCATGGCCACTACAGCGGTGTTGTGTTGTCTCGGGCATGTCGTTACTTTATCTGTAATTTAACATGACAACTATAGTGGCGTTGTGCCCCTTTGGTCATGGTGTTACTTTATCTGTAATTTAACATGGTAACTACAGTGGTGTTGTGTTGTCTCGGGCATGGCGTTACTTTATCTGTAATTTAACATGACAACTATAGTGGCGTTGTGCCCCTTTGGTCATGGTGTTACTTTATCTGTAATTTAACATGGTAACTACAGTGGTGTTGTGTTGTCTCGGGCATGGCGTTACTTTATCTGTAATACAACATGACAACTATAGCGGCGTTGTGTTGTCTTGGACATGGCGTTACTCTATCTGTAATTTAACATGGCAACGATTTTGGTATTGTGTTGTTGGGCACGTATCGGTACAGTTGAGATTAATTAGATACTAGATATTTTTGTTCAGTTAACGTTCAGAATGTAGTAATTGTATTATAGTTTAGGAAAATCACCAGAAACAGTGTGTGTCTGACAGTGTAGAGTAATGTAGTGTATGCGTGACTAAGAGTGTAGGGTAATGTGTGTGTGTGTGTGTGTGTGTGTGTCTGTCTGTCTGTCTGTCAGTCTGTGTCTGTGTATGTGGTGGGGTGCGATACTCTGTAGTATAGGGTAGATATAGATATAGGGTAGAGTAGTGTTAAGGCGTCGATTGGAGTGTAGTTGAGAGTAAATCAGCGTATAATGGCGTTTATACCTGATCGGACAGGATGGAAGATGAGTCTAAAGCCAATCCCATCGCCTGCTGCGTCTGTCTGGAATCGGAGTGTTATGACGTCAGAAGAGGACACGAAGGAGATGTGTTCGTTCCCACAATACCTTGCTCGTCCATACTCTTTATCCTTTACTTCAAGGAAATCCCATCTGTTGAAATAAATAAGTTAACCTATTTGTTTGGAAAATATTTTTTCAGCCTGTTACATGTTCCTGTGAAGCAGTATTAATGTTGGAACACCCTAAATATGATGTCTCTAAAGTCAAATTGTTACCAGGGACAGTCACGTCTGTATCTCAGTGTGGAGTAAATTGGGATGTAAGTCGCCTTTAGCCATATTCCATCAATGTCACGATGGAGGAAACCAGAAATCGGCTTCACACATTGTGCGCATGTCAGAAAGCGGCCTCACAACCTCACCACCCATCTCAATATGAAAGTTAAGTGAAAAATGTACGTTCGTACGACCATTTTCCTCAAAGCATCAACATTCTAAAAATCGGAAAATAGTTATTAAAAACAAGCAAAACAAACACATCAAATGGTCTGGAAAGAGTAATTCAAAGTAAATTAGTTTCATTTTGGAGGCACGTCACCATATAGTGTGTGTATAATTGAACCAATCATATCAAAGATTTCCAATTGATTTCGTTACTACCTACAAGCACTGTGATTGGTCCTCAAGGTCAAAGTACTGTGACGTCATGTTGATACGCCACCCCGGGGCTGTTTTGACTACCCAGATGCAGTCGAGGTCCGCTGGGTAGTACTCTGGAAAGCCGGGTGACTCCACAACTTCTCTACCCACCATCACTTCACCTCCACACGCGAACACTGGGTGGTAAGATATAAAACACATGTTTTTAAGCAAGGTGCTTCATCACTTCACCCCCACGCGTGGACACTGAGCGGTGAGATATAAAACACATGTTTTTATACAAGGTGCTTCATCACTTCACCCCCAAACGTGACCACTGAGTGGTGAAATAGAAACACATGTTTTTATGCAAGATGCTTCATCACTCCATCCACACACGCGAATACTGCGTGGTGACAACACGTGCTCTAAAGCAAGATGCTTGTGAAAATTCTGTTCAGGCAGCAGGTATTTCCTCACCTAAATGATTCCGGCAATGGCTGTAGAAGGACGTCTGGTATAAGCACGATGGTTGCAAATTAAGATACATGTACAATACTATTTTGTTGCACTACATGCATTCATACATGCATTGATACCTGCATTTGTGCGTGCGCTCGCACACAAGCACGCACGAACACATAGACACACTCATCCATACATACATATACAGGTATCCATTCACAGTTGTGTGGACTGTAACACAAAGTCAAAGTACTTTGTCCAAGTTTACTGCGCGTTGCAGCCAGGTGTTTGCACATATTCATGTTGCCACCATCTGGTCAACTACGGAGTATGCACATGAAGAAATAAACACAAACTTGAATTTGTTTCTGATGAGCACACAAACAATAATATTTGTTCAAATTACTTATTATGAGTTTGTATTATCAGTGTCTCCAAATTAAAAACAAATGGAAAAAGCTGTAAGTGCTGGGTGTAAGAGGCTTCTGAGCATCAAATCAGAATACTTAGTGCTTTTATTTGTATCATAAAGCCGGTCGAGGAGACCGAGTGTGTAACTTCACACACCACTGGGACACCATTCGGCCTTAGTATCACCACAAGCTGATGTGTCCGGTCGTACATACAAGGACATCCTGAGGTACAATGTGTGTCGCACAGAAATATACATTCTACTCATACACGCTTGTCCACAACTTATGTTGGAGTGTACCAGCGTTTGTTTATCGAAAATAGAAGTATGTAACACTTCAGTTCATCACAAACATATCCTTCACACTTACTTTCACTCGTCATCCCAGACGACTCTCCAGTTTCAAACCACGCCCATGTTGAGTTGATCCACAGCGCAAGTGTAAACACTTTTAGCACTGTATGTAGAAACTGCATTTGAATATTTGAAGAATACATTGGTTTTCAAGGGAGATATTTTTCTGAGACTCTGCATCAGCCAAGGGAGAATGAGGGTCCGTCTGTCGTGGCAAACATGTACTGGCGTTTCTAAAGACATGGCTACCAGTGCTCTTTTGTTGCAAGAACCTCGTCTTCCGTCGTTCTTGGTGTGGTCACGTGTCAACACTTAACAAGCGCTACTGACACCATCAACGTCTGGAAGGTCAGCAAGGTCAAAATAAAAACTTAAAGTGTTATGAATATAGTGGTTTTGCTCCGCATAGGACCCCCTGATGGAGCCCCATGTACGTCTGCGCTGGACAAGGACTATAGTATCACTTCCGACACCGAACACCCTACTCGTGTCGTCTGCTTATCTTTCCTGCTAATGAGTCCTGTACCATGAAGCGCATGAACAATGACCTATTTAGAATAACATCGAACTACGGCAACCAGGAACGAGGTAGTGACCTTGATCTGGAGGGCACCAGGCCAGTCGCTACAGCTATATCTTATATACATCTAACTCATTTGAGGGACTTGATTAAGTTGAAAATTGTAGACTTTGACCAATCCGGTTTCCAATGCCTAGGAGAATTTAGATTTTGACATAAACAATCGGACTAAATCGTCCCTGCCCAAATGAAGTGTGGTATCATACACGATTGACCTCCTGGACCTGACAGGTCGTCTTGAGCTTGAGATGTCATGTTTCCTGAATCATTTTAAATGGCTTTCAGACTTAAAATCACCATTGCATCGTGCAGACAGATAAACAAGTACGGGCCTGTGTCCCAAGGTGAACCTCAGTTTTTGAGGGCCATCTGTTATTTATTTAGTTTTAATCCCCTTCATTCGATAACGGATTATATCCTGAAATAGGTGTCTGGGATTTAATTTGTTTTTCTGCCTAAAATGCTAACATATGAGAATTTATACCAGCATTGCCAAGGGATCACATCACTTTTATATACCATTGCCCTGTTACCAAGTGACGTCAAATGACAAAGGTACATCAGATGTGCACATTTATTCCCCAGACTAACCCAGGAAAACACTGAGGTAAATAGACAGTAAACACGGTCATATTGATGTGTTAAATTTAACACTGTGTGTGTGATGTCGCTGCTGCAGGGTTCGACGTGAGCATTTGTTACTACTAGACCAGTAAACCCGTGGGTCTTATGGTCTAATAGACCTGACCTAATGTCAACTACACCATGCTATTGGAGGAAACGAGGTTATTTTGGTCATCAACAGGGTCATAGTGCATTCTCGGAGAACAAAAGATATTACTATGTGATATTTTGTCTTGTTTTGTTCAGTGTAAGCAGTGTAGGCCTTTGGATTTTTCTGAATAGCGTATATCATTAACGTAGCTCTTACAATCATTACATGATTAAATAAGTTTAATAACAGTCACTGTAATACGTGTTGTAATAGACGACTGTGTGCAAGGTTTTTAACATACGAAAATAAACAAATACGGTGATTTGAAACAACTTTATCAAATATCTGCACGATCAGTAATGCAAGCTAGACTAGACCGAATAAACTGTTTGAGAGGCATTCTAGAAGTTGCTGAGATAAAGATGACAAGAATTTTTATGGATGATCAACTTCTTATTGCAGGGTAGCGACGTTTCGGTATAGATTCTTATACCGTTTTCAAGCGTGTGGGGAATGGCAGGGGGAGTACAATATATATACAGCAGAGATGAGCATGTGATGACAATACAACAATAACAGGATTAACAATAACTATTTGAGGTAACAATACATTAGAGAAGTGTTGAGGTAAGCTGATTAAGGACTGAAGCCAGCGGGTGAGTTGACAGAAGCCAGAGTGAGATGAGTGGATTAATTGGTGGAAGCCAGGGTGAGTTGAGTGGATAAATGGAGACTGGGGGCCAGAGTGGGTTGATTAATTAGTGTTAATGATGCAGTTGAATGCCGGAGAGACAAAGACGCCTTGATCCCTGTTGATTGTTGGGTTGTGTCTGCGGATTTGTACTGCTTCAGCAAGTTTGCGTTGTTTGAAGTCATGTTTGTTGCTAGCAAGTGTTGTGACAGTGTCCCAGTTGATGTTGTGGTCAGGAAATTTGGTGATGTGTTCCGAAATGGCTGATTTTGTGTCACCTTTGTTTGTGGAGGTTTTGTGTTCTTTGATGCGTATGTTGAGTGGTCTGGATGTTTCCCCAATGTAGTTGCTGCCGCAGCTGCAGCTGATGTTGTAGATGACGCCTTTAGGGTGTTGTTGTTGTGTACTGTGTTTCCTACCGTTGGCCTTAATGATTGTTTTGAGGGGTGTTCCTGTTGTAAAGTAGGTGTCAATGCCTGCTTGTTGCTTGAGTAGGCGACTGATGTGGTGTGATGTTTTGCCGGTGTATGGTAGTGAGATGCGTATGGGAGCGGGATCAGGCTTGGTAGTAGTGGGTTTGGGAGGTGGGTTGACAGTGGAGTTAATGACACGGTTAACAAGTTGGGGAGGGTAGTTGTTTAGTTGAGTGAAGACATGCTTGAGATGGTTTAGTTCGGGTTGAGGAGAGACAGAGGATAGGTTTAGGGCACGGCGGGTGAGGGTAGAGATGATGCCCGTTTTAGTTCGGAGTGAGTGGTTTGAGTCAAAGTGGAGGTATTGGTCAGTGTGAGTGGGTTTACGATAGACAGAGGTTTGGATGGTGTTGTCAGTAGTGCGGGTGACGAGAACGTCAAGGAAGGGGAGTTGTGAGTTGCTTTCAGTCTCAAACGTGAACTGAATGCGGGGGTGTTGCTGGTTAAGGTGCTGAAGGAGAGCGGAGGGGTCGTTAGCTTGGGGCAGAATGACAAAGGTGTCGTCAACCTTCCTGAACCAGCAGGTTGGTTTAATTAGTGAGGAACTGAGGGCTTGGTGCTCAAAGGAGGTCATGTAGATTTCAGAGACTAAACAATGTCGTTCTGACCACTATGGCTTGACCGGATCAGCTATTGACTAAACAATGTCGTTCTGACCACTATGGCTTGAATACACAATGCTATTGAGGTGAAACTTAACATAGGCTATATTTGGAATTATACTCTCTCAGTAAAGCACAGGTTCTAGCACTCTTTGGGGTGAGTCAGATCGCTAAGTTTGTGTAACGACAATTTAATTACTGCATGTCATTGTGTTACAGCTTCGTATCATCAGACATAATTTTCAATAACGAAAAGTGCTTTATGCCTTTGAAACAACTTATAATTTTCAATAACTTGACTGTCAGGTCTATACAGATAAAAAAGAATACATATCGATAGGCAGCCTTTGTAAATCCAGAATATCGTCTACAAAGGCGTTAAGCCATAACAGAAACATCATCACGCCAAAGAAAGAAGTCGTACTGACGACATGGCTAATTATTATGTTCCTACTGTCCACGATACAAACCGATACACACAGGTTTGTTCTATATACAAATGTAGTCTAGACTACCACATTATAAGCCCAATCAATGAATTTCCATTTCATGGCCGGGATCACACAAAGTATTGTATAGCTATCTCGAAGGGGAACGATAAAGGCACTCGCCCTGACATTTGTTGATCTACCGACAGATATGTGTAGATGCTGTGTGAAGTCTACGGAAGGGTTATTCCGCCGAATGAACGCGTACTGTGAAAACGGAAGTAGTAGCTGACTTGTAGCGATGACAAATGCTCTCGGCGCCTGTTTACAACGTCTAGTATTCTCTGTAAACACTCTCGTCTCTTTGTGTTTACAATATACGTGCTATTCAGTGATACATATTTCATGATCCCACACCCTTGGGTACCTAATAACCTTAACTTTAGAATGGTGGATGTTTATTATTCTGTTTGTCGTAACCTATTTCTCTGACTACTGAGACGTGTACGATGAGGCACTTCTAGAATGTTCATGTAATTTGTAATTATCAATCTGTGTGCCCCGTATTTGTTTTAACCGATGACATGAGTCAAAAACAGGGTTTGGGTGCTGCGGCACAAACATGGTACAAATAATAGGTTAACTGTATTCAAAGTGTATGGAATCCGGGTTAGAACTGTTTTTATCGTATGAGGCGACTAACGGGATCGGGTGGTCAGTCTCGCTGACTTGGTTGACACATGTCATCGGTTCTCAAATCGATGCTCATGTTGTTGATCACTGGATTGTCTGGTCCACACTCGATTATTTACAGACAGCCGCCATATAGTTGGAGTATTGCCGAGTGCGGCGTAAAACTAAACTCACTCATTCACTCACTCCATGTCCTAAACACCGAACATCTCCTATATACACTGCCCAGTTTAATCTCCCGGCAGTACAACTGTATATTGACATGATGTCTGGGTCAATGTCCGTGACTGAAAGTGTGGTGGAAGTAAATTAATCTCTCATATAGATGACACACAGTCTACAAGTGTGTTATTTTGTTGCTGCAAAATGACAGGAATATATGGACTCTGCAGTCTAAGTAAACATAGCTTCAGTACTTATCGTTACACTCAACAACTGAGACTAACAAAACCTTATGGGAGGGGCGTCAGGTAACCTTTGAGATTGACCAATCAGAACACAGCGTACCAAATCGCGAAAGTGGACATTCGCACATATCATGTGGACTTTTTATCTCGAAAAGGTTCGTTCCCGAACAATTCCGAATATTTTGACCTGAATATTTTGTAAGTCCCTCTGATCCCAAAGTAGTCACCGTTGTCTGATTGGTTAAATCTATTTAACCGTCTCGCTATTGATTGAACGGTCATAGGTCGCCCAAAGTTACCTGACGCGACCTTCAACTAAGTTTTGTTAGACCCAGTGGTGGAGTTTAACGAATAACACTGAGACTAAGTTTACTTAGACTGATGGACTCCAGCACGTGATACGCTACTGTCGTAAAGGGAAAACACATACATTTCCTCATCCCTGAATGACTGTGAAGGGCAGTCTTAGAGGTCAGCATCCAATTGAGAGAAGAATCCCATCCGGGTAACAGAATCCGGGTGTGCAGAATATTGCATGTCAACATCTTCCTTTTGTTTCTTTCGGGGCAGTAATGAAAACAAACATGTTAGTAGACTCAGTTTGTGGCGGTTTTATTTCTGTGTCAGTAGTTTAGAAAAAATCTTGTGGTGGGGACTCAACCTCAGATCTTTCCGGTGACGAGAAATCACACCACCAAACACGCAGTTTTTCCCTAGGAAAAGATACTGAATGTGCCTTCTCTGATCATCGCTCCTGAATTCTGTCGAGGAGGTTTGTCACTGTGAAACGATCCCCCGTCAAACGGATTGGTTTTGTCAATGTTGCGGAGTTCACCTGCAACGACGGCATTACAAGAGACAGTTACAAAACCACTGTGATATACATATGAACAGAACTTGTCAACTTGACACTAACAGCTTGGTATTGGTAATCACGGACGTGTTAGGACTGAATCCTTTCACACGCTTTGTAGCTCTGATGCCACTGGTTTTTTGAGCGTTGGAAGTAACATTACTCATACCAAAAGTCTATATTTAGAACTACAAGTTCAGAACATATGCATATCGTCTTCCTTTGTGTTTATCTTCCTGTTATTTCTACATCTCCAACAAAATTCGACATCCCAAATATGAACAGGTTGTATATGCTACTGGTACTGTTATGTAAAAAGGGTTATTCCTTCATTCTTTCATGGTTTTCAAAACAGCTACATATTTTAGGATAAGATCAACACATATTCCAATTTTTCTTCTTTGAGAGTAATGACCTCGGTACAGTTCACTGGTACAGTTCTTGAACACGTCTAGGATAAACATCGTACCTTGTGCAGGGGAAACTGTGAGGGGTTGCTTGTCTCTCCACCAACGAGAACATTGAAGTCTGCCTTTGTAACATGCCACGACAATGACAGCGACGACAACGACCCCAACAGCTGCAGCCAGCACACTCAGAACAACTACAGCTACACTGGTAAACAGAGAAAAAGGAACATTATTTTCTCTAACACAATTAGGTCGACTTTCTCTATCTCGACACTCCAATATTATTAGTTTAAACCTGACACGCGGCCTCTACTTCGTGTCACCTGTTCATATTTAAACCCTTACGAATATTGAACTTGTTAAGTTCACAAACAGTTTCACATTAATTCAACATTAAGTGATTTGCGTTTATTCCGACTTGCGCACTAAAATACAGACATCACACTCTAATAATGAATTAAACGCATTCGGCGATTGACGGGCACTGAACACGTTCAACAATTGGTAACACAGACAGTTGGAGTGTCCTTCTCCTCCTCCACTGTGTGTGTTTCTATGACGACACAGTCAACTGTGGGACACAGCCTCTGTGCAATTAATACAACGTAGTCAACTTGAGGGTTTCTATGACGACACAGTCAACTGGAGATCACAACCTTTGTGCTGCTGGTACAACGTAGTCAAGTTAAGAAAGCCGTCCAAGGGTTAACATGACAACACAGTCAGCTGGTCACACACACATGCATGACAGCATTACGTACCTGCTCTGTCCGTCTGTGTAGGTGCAGCATGTATTGTCACAGCAGTCGGACTCGCAGTAGACCACACTGACGCTGTCGGCGTTGTTGAAGGTGCATGGCTCACTAGCCTCTGTTGGCAGTGAGGACGCAAGACACAGTGGTCAGTAAAAAAACCCGCAACTCTGACTTTTTGTCAAGTTTTTAATTAGAAGACGAGAAATGAAATTATCTCATGCAAGTATCCTTTCATGTTTATGTATTTCATTCATCGAAAATTCCGTTTCTTGTTATGTTCAGCAAAGATAAATTACACGGTCTGGGATGATATTATGAGTTTCGCGGCTCTTCTACAGTTATTCGTTTTTATCACAGCTTGTTAACTGATATTTGTAAAGCAAAATTCAACGTATCCTGTTATGTATTGTTTAGGAATGATATTGGGTACCGACAAATACCGTAACTCAGTCTGGGCAAATCGAACCCGCCATTGTAGGTTTGTGGTGTCCCTACAGATGATATTCGAGGGAATTCTTACCCATCAAATACATCACACAACACCCATGACGAGTCACGTAATACCCTCCGACCCCGGTACTGGCTACCCTCAGCACCTACATCTACAACTAGTACATACCTACACTTGGGAGTAAAGTCCAAATGTGGGAGGTGAGTACATAAAACAGTAGCTGCAGCATCTCGAAGGTTCATGCGTATGTTTACAGATTTTCGTTTTCACATCAGGTCACAGTTATGTTCCACAGAGCAAGTCTCCATAGTAAATACCATTCGTGCTAGAACACTGATAAGTCATTGAATCTGTGGACCTGTTTACAAGCTTGCTATACCTAATCGCCTATATATAGACTTTATGTTTGTCCTGACACGGAATATATACCCAGCATGAATAGAAACAAGTTCTTCTACACGCTCTCTCAGTGCGTGATAAACTTCCAACGACAAAGACACATTTACTACCTACATAGTACATTGGAACAAATGTACAAGAGACTTGAGTTTCTCCATGAATATATTATTTATGGAACCGCATCGCAGTGTCCATCACTTTGAGATGTTGTTATAGGAATGAGTCCCACTGAGGTAATGTTGTCACATGCCACACTAATGAATTATTTTCATAATCTTTGGGTGGGGGGTGGTGGTGTCTGGATAAAACCGAAACTTCAGCAGGATGAAATCATATAAGGACGCTAAAATACTTCCACCGCTTGCTGCAGTTAAACGTATCTGTCGGATCGGTATTCCAGAATTTGGTCAATATATATCGCAACTTGTTTAACAACATCTTGTTCATCTATGTAGATTGTCACACCTGTATCAAGGTAGTCTGGACTGCGTACTTTGTGTACCCCTCTGATAAGTGTAAATTGGCGGTTTACCAGTTGTCCTACTTCCATTTTGTGGACGTCACGTTTGCTAGGCGGCTGACTTTGTGTGCTGGTGATTAGGTGCCTGACTCTGAGGGTGCGCGTTCGAATCCCGAATGGGACTCAACCAAAGGAGTACTAGAATTTGTACTTTACTAAGAAAGCGATAGCCCAGATATGACGTATGTTGCATTTGACCACTTTCTAAATGGTATTGTGTATTCAGAGTGACTGTCAGATCAAATTAAAAAACAAATAGAAACATTTTCGAACATTTTTCGTGACCTTTCACCTCATGAGGTAAACAATTGCAGACGCTTTGTTTCACTCTGTTTGAATCTTGTGGATGGTTTGGACCTAGTTATGATAACTATCCAAATTCGTAGGCAACTAACTCATGGGTTTGATACCAATGCGACTGACAGGTGGTCAACATACATCATAAATTAACATGATTGCACCGATAATTTGCATGGGGCATGATTTAGCTGAGTGGTTAAAGCGTTGGTTCGTCAAGCCGAAAACCCGGATTCGACTCCCCACCTGAGTACAGTGTGTGAAGCCCACTTCTGGTGCCCCTCTCAGTGATATTGTTGGAATATGCTGGGTTGCTAAAAGCAGCGTAAAACCATATTCACTCACTCATGATTTGCATGTGCTTATGACACAGGGGGCATCATTTAACACACAGAAAAAAAACATACTGCTAAGCTGTCACGTCATGTTGACTTCTTTATTTAAAACACAGAGAATATTAGAATAATCTATAATCAAGATTCTACTTAATAAAGGCATATTTAATTAAGAAACACAATCAGAAACAACCAGTAAATGAACATATAGAGAGGACATCACCCAAACACAACGATCTGAGAAAATTCTGAATAGTTACTTTATTAGCAACGTCGTGCTTGCCGACAAAAACACACTGGTGAGAGTTTGAATGTAGGCACAATCCACAGATTTTGCTCATAGATTTAGTTTTAAAGAATATTTACATCTTGGTGATATAACTCAACATATATACAAACCATCAGCGAAGTTGTACAACAGATTCATAACACCCTATGCGTTCTCATATACTTTCGTTTCGAGAACGTCGTAGTTTTGGTTGTCTAACTTGGTTCCATCTAGTCCTGCATAGTCATTTCCACAGACCTTGTCGGTGTCTGGCTGGGCCGAGCCGGCGTTGATGTTTGATGCAGCAGTGATGACGTTGTAATAGACATCCGTGTCCAAGCTGTCATATTTCTTCATTTCATGTTGGTCTCTCGGCTGAAGATCGGAGGCACCCTTGACCTGTTTTTCGTAGATAAACTTCTTCAACATTGGCAACCTGTGAACAATAAACTTACACGTGAGTTCTCGCAGGAACATGGTCAAGGTGCTGACATTGGGTGTCGCCATGGCCTGCACACGATTTTCTTTGTTTTCTGGTGAGTACAAAACCAAATCGCTTGTGCGGCGCTAGAACACACAATATCATCTCATTTTACCGGGTATCCATTCATTGCTGGATTGTCAGAGGCCTGCTGAAACAAAGCCAGGCGCCAGCAACCAGACGTGGCCACCACTCTACTCACCAACAGGGTTCGACGAATATGCTCAGGATCATGTGACAACTAATTCATATGTCTAAAGTAAGTACAAATCTCACCCAATATTTGGTTTACAGTCCACCGTCCCTGTCTCAGTAGACACACGTACATTGCCCCAGTTACAGCTAGTGTTACTAACACGGACATCCTAATGTTACATGACTCGCACAAGTACTCACCTCCCTTGTCTCAGTAGACACACGTACATTGCCCCAGTTGCAGCTAGTGTTACTAACACTCCGGCCACAGCACCCATGAGAGCATATATTCCCGGAGACAGCGCGTGGTCTGCCTGCGTGTCATCCTCAGGTGATTCATTCTCTGGAAAAATTATGTAACAATGTAAGATGTCACATATTGTTGATTTTGTTGTTCTTTCCTGTGTAATTTCCAGTGACCACGTCCTCCGCAATTGCTTCTACTGCAATCAGTTTAGCTTATTAACACTTCAAACTTGGAAAAGAATCAGTGCACGTGGTATTCTTCTGCTTTAGTGATATGGTATTGGCGGACCCGGGTGTTGGGGTAGAGTGCTTGTGGTTCAGAGTTGGACCGCCATTCCCGCGCCCCTCCCCTCCCTTATGAAACCACATTGTAGTTAATGTTTGGCATTGGCTGAGCCAAGGGGGGTTCAGGGGTTCTAATCCCTCCTCCTTGAGAATTCCTCGTTATACCTATGCACGGTGTGGAGGTTTACACCCCTTGGGTGCCCTAAGATCACAGGTAATAATTCGGCGTAATAATAATTTTCGCTTTGTCTGCAACGCTGATGGCCTTGACTTGTCAGACCTGCATCAATTCTGTTACCCAATTATGGCCATACAAATCAACCCCCCTCACGAACTTCCTAATCATGATGAAAATTACTTGTAGTGCAGTCTGTTCCTGTCCACCCTTCCCGACATCCACCAGGCACAAGTGGATAAGGATGGTGTGCAATGTCTTGAGGTGCAGCCTCCGACACAGCCATGGCCGTAAGTTCGGGAGTCGCACACTGAATCACACATCTTGTTAGTGAACACATATAGTGGTTGCTTTGAGCTATTGATAGGGACTGACCATACCCGCAGCTAATCGTCAGTGCAAACAAACTCTGCTACCTTACCTCACACATAAATGTTGTTTTCTAATTGGCTATACGTTGCTCTATTATGTTCAATGAACATTTTGATGTTCCCCGCTGCCAATGGCAACTAATTCGGTACTTCGTGATAGTACTTCTTCATCTCGAATATCATTGAATCATGCATGATGCACGGAAAAGGTCGATGTTTGCGGATACAATTCAATGGAAAGGAGATAACTCTGTTTTCCTTCTGTCGTCTGCAAAATCTACTGATGGCTACGAAAAGATTTGCCTCGTATTCCAATATATAGATTTTGAGAAAACGTTCCTATGTATTCCCTGTGAATATTAAGAAGGGGAATTACATCGCGGCGACTTTAGTAAGGCAATATCCGTGGACAAAAATACCAGCAAGAGGCAAGATTCGAATCGTTTGATTCACACAGGTTGGCTGAAGTGTAAGATCCGATACCCATGCTTCAAACAGTTCAAAATTGACACTGATGTATTCGGTGAGATACATACGTTGTTCACTGGCGCCGCTGGGTCCGTAGTGCATTTGAAAACTGCATCTTATTTGCAGCTAATTTTACCTTCATGGTTCCATGACAGACACGACTGCTTATCGAACTGCACGTTTACTCTAACAAGCAAACTAGAGAGTGAACGTATGAACAACCCCTTCCCCGCAAAACACCAGCCAGGTATATTTTAAGTCGGTTGACTCGAGGCTGACCCCAGGACCAGGAGGTCATTGATGATCTGGCTCCATTCACTTCCCGTATACAGACATGTGTACATTACCCTTGGAACAGTCTGGCCCAGTCCAGCCATCCTTGCAGCCACCCTGGCAAGTTCCACTCACTCGTTCACAACTTGATGAGGATGTCTTACAATGCCTGTCGCTGCAATCTCTGGCACAATTGGGTCCATACTTCCCAGATGTGCACACTGCAAAAAATACAAGGAAACGCAAAATCTCCATTTTATCAAATCCAGTTATTCCGATGTATACTCAATCATACTCACGCCAACTTGTAACAGCAAGAAACACCATTAATATGAATATACACTGAACCGCAAAAGAAACGCCACACAGATAGTGGTTTCTGAAAGTACACACTTTATTTCACTCCAGTTAACAATCCAAACGAAGGATTGAGTTTAAACATCTGATAAAACACCTGATAAAACACACTTTTGTATTTGTTTCGAAAGGTGACGTTTCGTGTGCGGGACTGTACTCAGTGAGTGACTTTATTTGTACGCCGCACTCAGCTATATGGCGGTAGTCTGTAAAGAATCGAGTGTGGACCAGACAATTCAGTGATCAACAGAATGGGTTACTGAAGACCAATTCTAGCTCGGACTTTCATCGGTAGTCAAGATATTAACATTTGTTGTCAATGAAATACTTTTTCATGCCATTTATTAACTATTTCGCCCATTTCTGGTTCTGCCAAGCACATGGCGGTCGAAGAGGTTTACATTCACTGAAGATTTTGACACGTTTGATGAGACAAGGCTATGGCTATAGCTTGTGTCGTTTGTTGATATAAAATACTGGGCAAAATAAGTTAGGGATACTTATATTTATTTATATGATTGATACTTTATCTGCAAGTCAATGAGTAAATAAATCATTGTTCATAATTCCAAAATTTACATATATCCTTAACTGTTTTTGTCCAGTATATATACTTCTTTAGGTACATAGTAGAAGTATCTGAAGGTATAGGTATCTCTGTATATATCTCATACTTGAATGATACATACGGACAACACTTACCTAAGATTTTCACTTCGGCAAAATCTAAAACGGCACCCCATTCATCGTTTCCAGTTTGAGTGTAGACCGTCAAGTAGCGCCATGTATCTGGGCAGGTCACGCCCAGTGCACTTGGGATGTCCTTACCGTCAGGACGCCCTTTGACCGCATGGCACAGCATCCCCTGTGTGGGTTCTGTTGAAGGTTCCGATCCAGTGAACAGTTCCAGCCCATTTCGTCTTGCTGTGTCTGCAGAGTTTGGGATAGTGAAAATGTCACATGGAATCAGCAGCACTTATCAAGTTATACCACGATGACAAATTGAATACTGCAAACTGAGTTCAAATCAAAGGCACACTTACAGTCTGTCCTGAAGTTAATAACAACCAATGCGGACTCTACTTGAGTCTGGAGATCCACCTGCCACCAAGCCGATGTCTCATTTAGCTGGGTGTGCATCATGGTGCCTGCCCTATATACTCCTGTAGTGTCACCATCAACACCAAGTCGTCCCGTCGAGGTTCTAATGAAGAGTGAGCTCATCTTGGTGGGTTTGTTGAGAGCCATGTTCAGCCAGAAATCTGAGGAGACAAGTCTTAGATCACTGTTTCCTCAAGAACAATCAACATACATTAATGTTGCATCATGAACAATCAACATACACCTCTTTTGTTGCATCATGAACAATCAACATGCACCACTTACATTAATGTTGCATCATGAACAATCAACATACACCTCTTACATTAATGTTGCATCATGAACAATCAACATGCACCTCTTACATTAATGTTGCATCATGAACAATCAACATGCACCTCTTACATTAATGTTGCATCAAGAACAATCAACATACACCTCTTACATTAATGTTGCATCATGAACAATCAACATGCACCTCTTACATTAATGTTGCATCATGAACAATCAACATACACCTCTTACATTAATGTTGCATCAAGAACAATCAACATACCTATGTACAGCATTAAGAACAATTAACATAAGCCTCTTTCATAACTGTTTCAAGAACAATCAACATACCATTACCTAAATACACCTCTTAAATCCCTGTTTCATCAGGAACAATCAGCATATCTAAGTACACCTAATGTTTCACTGTTTCATTAAGAACAATCTACATGTACCTCTTACATGGCCATTTCATGAAGAACTATCAATATATTTATATGCACCTGTTACACCACTGTGTCATCAAGAACAGCCTATACACATATGACACCAGTATCACAGCTGGATCATCCGTCACTGTACTGTGTCTTGTGTTACTGAGAGTACAGACAGGAGCCAGTATTGAGTTTCCTTGTGGACACCTGTCCAGTTGCCATCCAGTTTAACAGCTGTTACTGCAGGTACCATGTGTTACAGAGAGTACAGACAAGAGCCAGTATTGACTTACCTTGTGTACAGTGGTCCAGTTCCCATCTTGCTTGACATCAGTTACTGCAGATGCCATGTGTTACTGGGAGTACAGACAGGAGCTAGTATTGACTTACCTTGAGTACAGTTGTCCAGTTGCCATCCTGGTTGACATCCGTTACTGCAGGCGCCGTTTGGTGGACAGATGGAAACCCCTTTGCAATACCGGTCAGCACATCGCAGAGAACAATTCTGCCCGAACATGTCACTTGTACATTCTGAAACCAGTCCAGAAAATTGACATGCGTCACTGGGGAAAACGGATTTTGTACATATGACAAATACCTGGAGACTTGTTGTTGCCAGCTGTAAACATGGTATGATAATGTATATTATTTTGCATACAAACTAACAAGCATGTCTTTGCTCTATCACACTAATCAGAGTTATGTACATAATTACCTTGATTAAACCCTGTCAACCTGTCCTGCTGGTACTCTTGAGATTTGTCAGGTGGACCTGATCTGCTCTGTCTCAACTGTTACGAAGTGAAGCCCCGTCTAACACAAACCGAACATAATACACACCAACCAGAGTCTACTAATTCTTGGAACACAGTGAATGGGCTTATGTATTCCATATATATATAGAGAGAGATTATTACACGAGGAAGTCTGCAATAATTTCTTTATTATCCATTTTGTTCATGTACGTTTGTGCAGTAAAACACGATAAGCAAGTGTGACGGCCCTGTTCACTGACGTCAGCTTAATCGTTATATTTTTCACCACATCTGTAAATAAATGGTTGTATGTAAGCACTGGCCAGACAAAAATAGTGATTGATAACGTGAGCATCACCTCACAAAGAAAGGGTAAGGCGACTCGATCTGAACAAAGTCATCGACCCTGACCAACCAAGTCGCTAAGAAAAACCAACGTTTTCTGTACATAACGTATTTACACTGTACCTTGTAAACAGTCCTGGCCCATCCAGCCCTCCTGGCACCCCCCAGCACACTGGCCTGTGAGAGGGTGACACTGGACCGAAGACGTCACACAGTGTCGAGATTTGCACGAGTTGTTGCAGTCGATGCCATATGTTCCGTTATTGCATTCATGATCCACTGGACAAACAAACAAACAGAAACAAGCTCGGATATTATACATGGCAACAGTTCAAGTTGGGCTGAAATTGGCTAAGTGAGTCAAAAATGATGATAAAGAAAATGCTTATCTATGATAACACTTTCGCAGTAAAGTATAGATTCTTGTAAATGTTCGGGTAGAGTTCCATTTGGGAAAGGTACCGAACCCCCAGCGTACAAAGTCAGCCAACCAGCGCAGATTTCATAAAAAAAGACAACCGGTAGTGTAAATGACGTTATCTGTGTTCTCCTTGGCCATCATTCGAGGACAGCGAGGAGCGGTGGGGTAGCCTAGTGGATAAAGCGTTCGTTCGTCACGTGAAGACCCGGGTTCCATTCCCAACATGGGTATAAAGTGTGAAGTCCTTTTCTGTTCCCCTCTGTGATATTGAAGGAATATAGCTGAAAGCGTACAGTACAGTGACTCACCCACAGACAAAGTTTCAAACACGTAAAAGGGATGTACTTACATTGTGGTTGTGTGTAAGAATGCAGTACTTACGCCATACTTCAACTTCAGCGAAGTCCAAAATAGCTCCGTGAGCGTCATTGCTAGTGTTTGTGTACACCGTCAGGTAGCGCCACTTTCCTGGACATGTGGTATTCAGAACATCCGGGATGTTTGCTCCCTCGTCTCGAACTGTGTGACACAAGGATCCTTCCCAGGGAGTATATGATGGCACCGAAGCTGTGAAGACTTGTACACCATTGCGACGAAGCGTAACTGAGTAACAAGGGGAAATATTAAATGGGTGAGTGAGTGAGTTTAGTTAGTGAGTTTACGCCGCACTCAGCAATATTCCAGCTACCTGTCTGTCTGTAAATAATCGAGTCTGGACCAGACAATCTAATGATCAACGACATGAGCATCGATCTACGTAATTGGTAACCGATGACATGTGACAAATTAGTCAGCGAATCTGACCACTTAGTCGTCTCTCAGGATAAGCATGAGTTACTGAAGGTCAATGGTAACCCGTATGTTCTGGGGTAGAATTGGTAATAAATTACTTCTCTACTAGTATTTTCAGTTTGAAACGTAACTCATTATTTCTATGAAGTGGGGTAATTTATATGCACACGAGGACGGTTGTGTAGCCTAGTGGTTAAATTGTTCGCTCGTCGCGTCGAAGACCCAGGTTCAGTTCACAACATGGGTACAATATGCTGAGTCCATTTGTCTTGTACCCCGCAATGATATTAGTGGAATATTGATAAAAGCGGCATGAAACAGGTCTACTCATTCACTCCCACACTGAAGACATTTAACCATACTTACAGTCTGTTCTGAAGTAAATCACAACAAGCGGGGACTCTATCTGTGTCTGGAGATCAACCCGCCACCATGCAGAGGCTTCGTTGTTTTTTGTGTGCATCAAGGAACCTTTGCCATATACGGAGTTAGTGTTCCCATCAACTGCGTTAGTTGCTGGGGTTTCGTTGGAAAACACAGAGCTCATCGTTGCCGGTTTCTTCCACGCAATATTCACTAACAGAGCGTTTGATGAATCTCCAAAACACAAACAGATACATAAGTGTTAAATACCTATTAGAAAGGTATAGCGTCAGGTAGACAGTCACCCCGTACAGATACACTATAACAACAGATAAAATGAAACTAGTATAGATATTCAAATGATTTGCATCGTAACGTCAACCAAATAGATAGACATTTGCTTGTTGGAATACAATGACATAAGTCAACCAAGTCAGTGGCCCTGACCACCCGATCCCCTTAGTCGCCCCTTAGTACGACAAGCATGGGATGCTGGAGACCAGGTCAAACCCGGATCTTCAAACCCGAGACTTCCTCACAGAGCGGCGCTGTGCAGAATATTTATTCATTGATATTATGCGATTGAAACTTGGCAATGTGGCATAAAGCTCTTCTTATTCATGGGACTTACCTGATGTTAGATGAACAAAGACACCAACGATCAGCACAAAGTACATCTCCGTCCTCACCCTTGACTGTACAGATTAAAACAAGGATGTATAAAGAGAACAATATATTTCATATACTATTTCTTGCTACACGGTCATTACTCAACTTGAGAAACAACTGTCCTCAAACCATCTGAATGTCCATTTCATATATGTGTTCCTGAAGAATATCCATAAATTTTTACGAAATGATCAACCCGCCACATAACAACTAACACGGCAAACACACAACGGATACTGTTTGTCATCGTAATAGGAAGGAAAAACACCACACAACCCATTGATCCACAGCATTAGGAAAATGCTGACTAACAAAGGGTGTACGGACTTGATCAAATCATTAAATGTTGTTTCAAAACTGTTATCGTGTTGTTTATTTGTCAGTAGTAAATGTTTATTATGCAGGCTTAATATATCCTGGACGGTAAATAAATTTATCGTTACAGTCTGTTCGAGTTAGAAACTGTTGACTCACACGGGCTGTGGGGCAGTTGATAGACACCAAATTTTCATTGAGATTTGGGTTTAGCGTCTCTTTTTTATAAAGGGTGTAGTTCCTTAACCGTTTTGGATGGAGTCCGGAAAATGCCCAAATATACGAAAGCTGTATATGATACACATGGGTACTGCGTATATTCATGTGGCAATTTAGTACAGTGATAAAATTTGCAATTCATCTGACTCAAACGGACTGTAAATATGACGTGGAGCTTTATGACAGTATGGTCATAGCAGTTCTCTACGAATGCGAGATATTATGTTTACGTGTTCTGAAGCACACTTCATCGTTTATAAAAAGCACTCCATGATATATGAGGAATTTGGAAGACTCTGACTACGCAGTGTTATTTAGAAGGTGGTCCAATGTAACACATTCTACATTTGCGATTACACAGACTTCCACTAACTGGACTTGTGGTTCCTGTGGAAGTTGCGGTGGCTGAACGGGTTAGGCGGTTGACTCTGTGTGCTGGCATTGACTCCTGACTGTGAGGGTGTAGGCTCGAATCCCGGATGGGACTCAACCCAAAAAAGCATAAGGATATGTACCTTAATTAGTGCAATCCAAAATATATAACGCAGGTTTCTTTGTATAATGATTTTGGACCCTCCGGGCTCATAATACACAGATTTCTAGATATGCACGAGTTAAGAGCAAAGGCGAACATCACGTGCAGTACCTGTATCGTTAATTAAACAATTAATTTCGGTAGAATTTTCTTACAGCACGATAAGTTGGAAAACTGATTTTGTTGTTGGTTGTCAAGTTCGGGGCCTCCGAAATTGTATGGTATTTTAATAAGGCGAACGTTATTCTCTGGGCAATTGTGGCATGTCATCATCTTCACTACCTCCAATGAGCGATTACACGTTTGATCATTTCGAGCAGGTCAGATTATCTACCGCTAGTATCCTCCTCTGTTGCAGAATTACACATGCTCGGCAAGTTAGACTTACGCAAAGAGAACAAGAAGAACAGAGAACGGAGTAAGTGTAGTTTTACTCCACTTTCAGCTATATTCCAGCACCAGAAATGGACTCCACACCCTGGATTCTTGTGGGGATCAGCGGCGTGACCAACGAACGCTTTAAGCCCGAGGCTACCCAATCGCCCGTGTGAGTGAAATGACGAGGAGAGATGGGAAGAATCACTGGACTGCGTTACTGAAGTGTAATGGTGCTTCCTGTCTGAAGTCGCCATAGCGAGTGTGCGGATGTTGTACCGGAAAGTGTCACATTCCCATACTGGCCGTCGTCGCCATCTAAATCCTCCCTCAGAGTTAGGAGGCGGACGATTTGATGACAGCCATGAGTTCGTCGTGGCTGTGGCTGTGGCTGTTAGTCGGAGTCATCGTCGTCGTTGTGTCGGCCCTGTCGGAGGAACCTCAACACCTACGTGTCTGGCGGAAACTGCTTCATCGTCAACGTAGAGCTGTGTTTAAAACATGTATGTATCATTCTGCCATATCTAATGTAGGTTGTATTCCTACGTACACGTGTATGCAACATACGCATTCCAAGAATGTACCACAGCAAAACTGTCCATGATAATTAGCTGTCCATGGGCCTTTACACGCACCATACACTATTACATGTCTGTACCATGCACTGTTGTATGTGTGTACCATACACTGTTATATGTGTGTATCATGCATTGATATATGTGTCTACCATACACTATTATACGTGTGTACCATGTACTATTGTATATGTGTACCATACACCATTATATGCATGTACCGTACATTGTTATACGTGTGTACCATGCATTATCACATGTGTGTACCATAGACTATTACATGTGTGTAGCATACTGTGTTACATGTATGTAACATACACTGGTATATGTGTGTAGCATACGCTATTACATGTGAGTACCATACACTATTATATGCTCATAGAAAAAGTATCTGACCACATCATACTCTTCATATTATCAATATGTTACCATTGACTATAGTAGAGGCCCTTACAAGTCAAAGATGTTTATTGTATTTCAGGCCTCCGACCCATATACATTGGAGTCTCATGCTTTATACAATCACATACAGCTTGAATACACAGATGATGTTGACAGAATATCCCGCTTAGACACTGCATTGTGAATGTATTGTGATGTTTTAAGATGACAAAGTTATCATAAGTAGACAGGATTTGTCTAAATGCTACAGTCGGTGGCTTGGAAGGTAACATTCGGGAATATACTCTTTACGTAAATCTATGTAAAATGGACAGAAAAAGATAAAATGGAATTCGTTTTCAATAGATACTCTATATAAAGGCCAAATTCTTTTATATCTGTTCATGGGCACTCATCTTCCTATATTAATAATTAAGTTTGATAGTCCTAATCTAAATCGTATTAATGCAAGCTTCAGCTTTTTGGATGTTAAATGTGATAGGTACTTTTAGGGTTGGAGTAGGGTTTAAGACATTCTATAGGAATCATAGCGTGAGTTACTATCTACAACCGAATGCCAGTCTTGATTAAACACTATAAGAGCTGTTACCAAATACAATCATATTGGCAACGGACTGATTTAGCCACACACGATCATAACCATGAGAAAAAAAAGAGATTTCTGATATGAGATCCCCATGTTACCTTACCCAACTCATCCAGATAAACAAGAATGTTGTAAGCCTTCTTAGGTAGCCTATTTTCATGCATACATATAATGTTCAGACAGTATTTCATGCATCTGATGCAGGCATTGATATACAAAGGATATCTCCCACATTCGCCACATACCATATGTATTTTTTGGGATACTTTCAATACGCTGGAATCCCCATATGTCAGATCCGTAGAGTAAGATAGGCTGTATTTGTGCATCAAATAGCTTATAAAATATTTTGGGTGTCAATGCGCCAAAGTTATGCATACTTGACAACAAACTAGTAAATGATAACTTTGCCCTCAAGGCTAGTTCAGCACCCGATTTTCTTTTTCAAAATAATGGTTGTATTAAACACAAAACCAATATATGTGCACTGATTTCTTACAGTTACAAGTTGATTATCAAAATTTTTCTCTTGCCTCAACTGGATCACCTTTTATGAAAATGGCTATATGTGTCTTTTCAAGGTTCACGTAGGTTCCATTTTTTTGTGTAACGTTCTAAAATATTTAATGGCGTCTGAAGCCCAACAACTGATTCTGATAGAAGAATACCTGTTACATCATCGGCAAATAATAGTATTAAGATTTCTATTTGATTTGGAAACATTTTCCTTTTGCCATAAATTCATTGATAAAAATGGAAAGTGGATGGGGCTGAGAACACAACCTTGTCTCAGGCCGCTCGGAAAGTAAAAAAAGTCAGTTAAATCATTACTGCAGCGTACACATGCTTTCATATTACTAGTATTATACATTGCTTTCAGATCTAAGTATGTCTTCCCTTTAAGCCCAGAAAAACGTAAACAGTACCGTAGTTTTGAAAGATCAACAGAATAGAAAGCTTTGAGAATTCGATAAAGGCAACATAGAACTTCTGTTTACGGCGAGATAAGTATTTTTCTACTAGGACAAGTAGTGTAAATATGTGATCTGATGTTGAGTATTTTTTCCCAAAACCTTCTCGCGATTCAGGGATAACACCTTTCATATTTGCCCATTTTAATAGACGATTATTTAGAACAGTATTAAATATTTTGCCAAGAGTATACGTACTCATGATGGAAATACCTCTGTAATTATCAGGGTTGGTACACTCCCCCTTGCTATGTGGGATGATATAGGGATGATAACTGACATTGCCCAGCTATCTGGAAATATACCAGCCTTGAACAACTTATATTAAAGCAATTATTTAAAAAATGACATAACGGTAGATTGTGAACACTTCAACATTTCTACAAATACTTTGTCCAAACCAGCAGATTTTCCATGTTTTAGGTGCGTCAACGCTGCACAAATTTCTTGATCTGTAATGGGTGAATCTAATACAAATGCTTCTGGGTCTGAATCATTTTTAAATGTTATAACTATTGTATCCTCTTGCATGTCAGTGCTTGTGCAAAAATTATTAAAAACAGAATCATTTCTAAAAGCCCATTTAAAATGAACAAGACATGATGTTTCTGTATTGCATTGCCAGTGATTAGTCTTTTCTTGAATCTTCGTATTTGTTTCCAAAACGCTATTAGTGAGCCACTTGATTTGCAAAGTCTTTCTAAATTACGTTTACCATCATCATTGATGTGATGAAGGGAAACGTGCATGTGCATTTTATATGAGCGTTGCATAACGTATGAGTGTTGCATGTTGTATAAGTGTTGCATGTTGTATGAGTGTGGCATGTGGTATGAGTGTTGCATGTTGTATGAGTGTTGCATGTTGTATGAGTGTTGCATGTGGTATGAGTGTTGCATGTTGTATGAGTGTTGCATGTTGTATGAGTGTTGCATGTTGTATGAGTGTTGCATGTTGTATGAGTGTTGCATGTTGTATGAGTGTTGCATGTTGTACAAGTGTTGCATGTTGTATGAGTGTTGCATCTTGTACGAGTGTGGCATGTTGTATGAGTGTGGCATGTGGTATGAGTGTGGCATGTTGTATGAGTGTTCACATACTGTCCATGAAATCGAACACAACGTACGCACTCATTTGGAATCCGAAGGGAGTACGAAAACTTGTGCCAGGGTGAGAAAAATCTTGGAGATAATGGTCTTAGAGCTGGTGGCCTAACACCAGTCTGTTGCGTGAAGGTGTGGCATAGAGTAATAATTCCGTGCGCCTTCTACACGAGTGATTAAAATATGTCCCGGACAGAAACAAATAACACTGAAACTATTCAGCGCTACTTTGCATGAACTATGCCAAATTTCCATCAGAGATGTTCGACCGCTGCAACTATTGAAACTCTAGGGCTGTGGACTACTACTATCGACAATGTGAAGCTGATGTTCCTTGGGGGGTTATACCGAAGCAACCACATATATACTTTTAAATAGATATTCTAGTTTTCTGTATTTGTGTTCTCAACATATAACAACCAGTTACAAATGCGACTCTGAAACAGACAATCTTCTCAATGCAGCAAAGAAATACAAACTATGGTCTACAACTGATCACTTTATGAAATCTAAGCAGTTTCCATCCATGGAGGCATGGAACAAAACTACACAGAATCAAGACAACAGAGCATGAAACTGCTTATTGGCACACGTGCCTACAAGATCACCCTGAACGGAACAGAGTCTATAGAATCCACTGTAGACTTGTTCCACTTAGACGTATGAATATTTGCAGTCTGTACAATATCCCAAGTAGAGATATGCATTTGTAAAACTAGGAATGCTACCAATAACACCTGGACAGTGTTTAATATGTAATGCAATGTGCAATGATATAATAAAACACCAACTAATATATTGTACAGCTTTAACTCATGAAACAAGCATTCGTTATGAGCATCTCTTTGACACAGTAAGTCAGGAACAGTACATATGTATCGAAGATTGTGCAGATAACGAAGTCAAAATTGTGACATTTCTACGTGGTATAACCTCTATTCTAGAGAATATGAAGCAGGGTCCAGATTTTCGAAGCTGTCTTAGCGCTAAGATAGTCATAAGTCAATGTTGATGTAGGCACGTACGACTATCTTAGCTCTAAGATATGTGAGTGTGATTACACACATGGGATGCTAATCATATTTCACACTGAAATCGATAAGGTTCTTCACGCATGTTAAATCAATCCAATATTCCCTAAACCCTTTAGTGTCCAAAATATGTCACAATAATATTACCGTTGGAATCACAAAATAGCTGTTCGGTGATTAAAACATGCTCATCTATGAAGGTCAAATCTCAACCAATATATTTAAAGATATCATATGAAATCTTCCACAAAAGGAATACACTCATGAATACTTAGGACTCCGGGGTCAAGCACTCGTGTCGTTTGCAGTTGTTATATTTTGTAGTAACTATTTCATACATTTGGTATCAGTAAGTCACAGATGCATTGTATGCATCATACACTGTAATCTGTATGTGTTATTCACCGTACTCTGTATGTCCATACTCTGTAATCTGTATCTATAATACGCTGTAATTTGTATCATACACTGTAATCTGCACGTACCATACATTTTAATATGCATGATGACACGCTGTAATCTGTATGTATCCAACTCTGTAATCTATTTGCATAATACACTGTAATCTGTATGCCCAATACACTTCATTGTGTATGTTCCATACACTATAAGTTATGTGTGCCATGTGCTGCAATCTGTATGTCCTCTGCACTGCAATGAGTATACCCATACACTGTAATGTGTATGCCCTATGCACTGTAATCCGTATGCATCATACACTGTAATCTGTGTATCCATGCACTGTAATCTGTATGCATCATGCACTGTAATCTGTATGCTCCATTCAGTGTAATCGGTATGGCCCATATACTATAATGTGTATGCATCATGCAGCGTCAGCTGTATCTATCATACAATCAGCATGTATCATATGCTCTAATCTGTATTACATGCTTGAATCTGTAAGTCCCATACCCTGTAATCTATATGTATCATACACTGTAAGCTGTATGCATCATAAATTGAAATCTGTTTCATATACTGCAATCTATATGTTCCAAACACTTATTGTGTATGTCCCATGCACTGTAATCTGGATATCCAGTACACAGTAAGTTGTATGTCCCAAACACTGTAATCTAAATGTCCCATACGCTGTAATCTGTATGTATCATATTCTGCAATCTGTATGTCTTGTAACTATAGTCTGTATGTTCCATACACTCTATTCTGTATCATACTCTGTAAACTGTATGTCTATACACGTTTCCTGCATGTATTACATACTGTAATCGGTATGTCCATTCACTGTATTCTGTATGTCCCATATACTGTGATCTGTATGTCTAACACAGTGCAATATATGTGTCCCTTACACTGAGGTCTGTATGCCCCTTTCATTGTACTCTGTACGCCCTATACACCGTAATCTGTATGTCCCTTCTACTGTAATCTGTATGTCTCATACAGTGCCATGTGTATGTCTTATACACTTTAATTTGTATGTCCAAAACTCTGTGTTTTGCATGAACTGACATGACTAGGAACTGACAATGTGTTTTAGCCCGTGACAGACGTAAGTGCCACAGTAGGAACGACATCTCCCTGGACATATCCTCCTCCATTGTGGAGGGCTATAACCGTACTGTTGAGCAATATCACGACGACTCTGAGTGTCAGTGGCGAATCAAGGTAAAGAAACAAGAGATAATCCTCCTCGCCTCTCTTGACTTCCTGCTAGAGAACAGTCCTAACTGCAGGTAGGATGATCCTTTACAAAATAAAGCTGTCATCATTATCGCAATGTTGTCATATCTTGTATGACAAGGTCCTGGTTGTCTACAATTTAACATTCATTTTCCGGTTTATATATCTTACACTCAGATTGTAAAATCACTCATTTCTTAAAGTGAGTGAATATTTCACCACATTCCACCAGCCACTAAGTACATTTAACCGACTGTTCACTAATAACAGAGAATTACCTCGTTGCTCAAAACTGTTAACAGATTGTTAAGGTGACGTTAAATTAACAGAGTTATATTGAACAACCATTCCCTGATAGATAGGAGGCAATCCAGTTGTCAGTATATCCAGCGATACCAAAATCTGACTGGAGAAATCAGAGAAGGAGTGTTATGTGGTTCACAGTATGAAATGCTGCTGTCAAATTAAAAGGAACTAGAACACCCAGTTCGCATGGTCCACCGTTTGCTGAAGGTCGCTGACAACTCTAAACAAAACAGTTTCCATGCCGTTGCCTACACGATATGTCGACTGAAACTTACCCCCAAGATGACTGGTGTTCGTGTGGTGTGCTATGCGGCATGTAACAGATTTCTCCAACAGCTAAGATATATAGGGCAGGTTAGAAACAGGCCTGTACTTCGAGAGTTGGGTTTTGTCAACATTAGGCTTCCTTGGCAAAGGTTTCACAAATGCCTTATAAAATTGTGGATATATTCTTACTACCACGTTTTGACTGATTCTTCCTGTCACTGAAGGTAGCAAGATATCAACATGTTCCCAAAGCAGTTCGGTGGGAATGGGATCTTCCTCGCAACATGTTGGTTTAGCGCAGCCAATAGGTTTCATAACTTCTTCTTCTTCAAGTAGGCGTACCCATGGAAACCATTTGTGCTTTTTCATGATGGTCTTGCATATAAACCAACATTTTTGCTTGTTATGGCACAATCAAATGAAGACGTTTGGACTCCATGTTAAACGCTTTGTAGATAATGCCCATGCATACGCAAATGCACTGTTGACATTTTTAAGCTTTGGCCGTTCCACATAAGTATTCAAATATCATACTGTTTTTGATTTGTTTCAGTTTTGACTATGTCCAAATTTTTGACGGGGGACTTAAGCCGGAGGATTCTATTGGTAAATTTTGTGGTCGTCGTGATGTGCGCCTCATCACCCATTCAAACTTACTGTACATCAATTTTCGATCAGATGAAAGTGTAACTGCGCCCGGCTTCCGGTTTGAAATACGCAAACTTGAAAAAGGTGAGTGAATGAGTTCTGTACGTCAGCTTATTAAACCCATTCAACCGAGTATGGTACTAACAAATCAATGGTCAAAGTTTTAGTAACATACATAGATCCAAACATAGCTTCTCTAACGCTTATTGTCATATCTCGTGAAAGGAAAAGTGATCCGGCATTTCTATAAAGGTCAGTGACGTTCATGCATCGGTCACCTTTCCCGTGTATCCGACATATCACCGTCGGAAGGCACTAGGCGCAGAATCAAACCATATGATAAGAGTGAGTGAGTTTAGTTTTTTCACGGCACACAGCAATACTCCAGCTATATGACGGCCGTCTGTAATTAATCGAGTCTGGCCTAAACAGCCCAGTGACCATCAGCCTGAGCATAGATTTATACAACTGGGAACTGATGTTAACCAAGTCAGCGTGCGTGGCCACCCGTTAGTCGCCCCTTACGACAAGCATGGGTTGCTGAAGACCGATATTCAAATCCGGACCTTCACGGATCCTATATGATAAGAAAGACAGCAACCATTTTAGTATAACAGCATTTGCAAACACTTCAGGAAAACATTTGGAGTTGATTTCTGGATAATGTGACTTTTTCTTGAAACGAGATATTTTATTGTGGAAAATACGTCGATAAACTTATGCATTTCATTGTAAGGGGCAAACGCTTGAAACATTCAAACTGAGAACCAGCTGACATGTTATGATGTGAATGCAGTTTGTTTAAAACATTTATGAACTTCATCTACCGTCACGTCACATTCAGCATCTAGCACCACGTGCAACAGAACCGTGACGGAGGCACCAGGAATCATCCGCTCCGTCAACTATCCCCAGCGCTACCCCAACAACACCATTTGCTTGTATGAAATCAAAGTGAGTTGGTCACAGTTCGCCCTAAGAAATACACATGTGAAACACATTTGGTTGTTGGCTTGTTGGCGTTAAAGCCACACTATTTCAGCTATGTGGCCGCGGTCTGTAAATAATCGAGCCTGAACCAGACAATCTACTGACCAGAACATGAGCATCAATCTAAGCAATCGGGATAATCCTCCTGTCATGTATCAACCAAGTCCGCGAGCCTGACCAGCCGATCTCGTTAGTCACCTCTTGCGACAAACGTCAGTTGCTTCAGATCAATTCTAACATGATCTTCACGGGTATTTGCTTGTCAACAAGATATATTCTTGTATGAGTATTGCGCCAAGGGCTATGTCAGGCTGGGCAGTACATAGTTAATTATTTTGTCCCCGGTAATCATGACATGACGTGTCGGAAATGATTCAGTCATTGTAATTTTTTTATCTAAATATTGTTCCTTGTGTTTGGGTTAAAAGATAATGTTCTTGGCAGGCACCCCCAAACAAGAGAGTGAAGCTGGATTTTGATGACTTCAGTTTGGAGAAAGAACCCTGCGAGTTTGATTACTTAACTGTCTACGACGGTCAAAGCTCAGGTGAGACACACGCTATGTCTTGAAAGTGTGACAGAGGTTATCGTTCTGGTGAAAGAAGGATAGAGTCCTGTTGAACATGCAACATAAAGCGCAGAAGAGGTAAACAAAGGGTCACGACTAGGTGAAAACAGGAGTCGCCTACACATTTCATTGATTGTTATATGAGAAATCAAGAACGCCATAAAATAACTTATTTTCCTTAGTGCAACACAGGCATCTAACATTACATTTTCAGCATCTGAGGTGCTGGGTAGCTACTGTGGGGAACACGCACCAAGCTACATCGTCTCCTCCACCAACGTCCTGCTGCTTTACTTCCATTCTGACGACTACGTCAACGAGAGGGGTTTCAGCTTGAACTACACTTTTGTTGATGACAATGCCCAATTCAAGCCGGCTAAAAACAAGTCCGTTCCACCTTATGACGAAGGTAAGGTTTACTGCGGGCGTCTGTCAGGTCGCTGTGGAACATATTATTTGTCTGACGACGCAAGAAATAAACCAGCGCTGAATTGCAAACCCCTTGCTGCTTCCTATATATTCTCACTGGATTTGACCTCAGTGAAATATTCAAGAAGCTTCGATTTTCTATTCCAGAATTTCCTTATTGAATCAGCTGAATTGATCAATCACAGTCCTGTATGTTTATCAGAGTATGTTATGCAAAAAGACTACATTGACTGTTGATTAGAAGCGTGTCCTACGTGTTCTCTGTTTGTTTATGAAAACGAACAAGCAATCAATGGTGATGGCCATTGATTGACGTACAATTGACTGCAAACCAATTTCCCTGTTGCATACAAATTCATACAATTATAAGGGGCTTCATCTGTTCCAGACTGTTCATCTAATATAACAGAGGTGGGACACAAGTTGAGCAGTCCGGTATTCAATGAAGACTTTTATCGCCAACGGAAAAGGTGCCGGACCTCCATTCGTGCACCCGCAAATCATAGGGTCATCCTAAATATTGAGACGTTCGACCTTGAGGAAAGCTTTGACTGCATATATGATTATGTGAACATCACCTACCAAAGCCAAAAAGGTCCGATGTTGATAGGCATCGTAAATGTACATACACTGTATTAAACTAGTAAATCACCTCTAATGAGCACATCTATTGGCAAACAAGGATGAGTTGAGCACCGACATGACAACTGACCCGTATTAACATGTATGAGCGCCGCTCACTGGCGCTTGCCTTTGCCATCGGGGCCCAGGTTGTCTGTGATGAAGTGCAGTGCGATGTGTGAAACATGTGGCTGTCTCAGAAAACTCCTACGCACTGAATCAATTTCATCGGCATGTATTGCACGTGCACTAGACTACATCTACTTTAACTCTCTCCAAATTGCTCATTGCCGTGCACCAAATACATCTCGAAAACTCGTTCTCTACGTCGGTCGAACTTACCCTTGTTTGCCAGGATATGGTGCCACGTTTATTTAATAAGTTCGATCTTCAGTAACCAGTTCTTTTCGCAAGAAGGCAACTAACAGGTTCGAGTGGTCAGACTTGGTTCACATCGTTTACCAAATGGGTCGATGGTCATAGTGTTGATTGCCCCACAAACAAACATACTTAAAGAGAAGTTGTGATTAATACTGGCATATGTCGTGTGTATATGGACGTCATCATAAATAGCGCACCGCCCACTTTTTCACGAAGTTAAATAGTACCTTCAACCCCATAAAAATGGTGCTTTAAAAGCGAATTAAACTGTTTATGTGGCCTCGTGGGAGAGTTCAGTCAGAAAATTGACACGATATCAAATATGAACACCAACTGGGCACTTAATTGTAACAAAGACTAAAATCACCGTAAATTAAGGTGAAGTAAGTATAGCTGCCGGGGCCATTACTGCATACACGTAACACAGCTGGCTAACGTAGTATCGGGTGTAACCGCCTCGCGCTTGGATAACGTTTTCTACACATTTTTAAAACATTGTTTGGGCGTGTAGATAAAAGCTCATACTGGAACATAATTTCGAGAATTATTTCATCGTACAAATTTGATACTGTACATAACTTTTCACCGAACACAATCTGTCTGCTTAAAGCATCCCTAAACAGAACACGATATGGTGAAACGCGTGATTCTATATAAGTAGGTTTTCCACTGGTTCCTGTTTATACTTGAAGCCACGTTTCACCGATCAGTTCACATGGATGACAATTCTTCCTCCCTCACTCCTGCATACTGTGACAGGTGAAGAGACGACAGTACGGATGTGTGGTTACCAACGACGGAACTCCCTCTGCTTTGAGTCTGGGAACAACCACTTGATCTTAGATTTCTCCTCCGACCGGATGTACGAGAGGAGCGGGTACAGGGCCACCTACCGGTTTGTTCCAGATAACGAAACGGGTGTCAGTGAGTAGAATCTACTGATAGCGACTGGTTCATTCAAAGCAGCGCATGTATCTTGCCCCCATCGCCACAATATTGGACTGTAAGATAAACTATATCATGAGTGGTGCGGCCAAAACGTTTACGGCAATTGGCAGCATATGTTATAGATTTGTTTATGTCATGCTGTGAGCGTATGTGTGCAAGTTTGACTGGGTATGTATCTGTATGTGTCCGTGTATCTCTGTATCTGTCTCGTAAATACCCGTGTCATTCCGGCACGCCGGATGGCGTCTGGTACCCCTCTGGTGACCATCTTTACGACTGTGTCCTGTGTAAGCGCAAACCGGCTTGGAGATGAAAATAATCTAGTGCTGTTATCAAGGAAAGATAACTCTGAATATCCTACATCCCGTGGGACAACAACAGTACGATCATTCCCTTTGCACCATCAGTGTTGAAAATTGTTCATCCTTTAGCTCAAAGTTTATGTTTAAATTGCGCTTTGTATAGTTAAAGCGAGGTTTCAAAGTTCAACGGTATCGCCATTTTCCGCGTTGTACTACGCGTATTGTTTTGCAACGATTCTTGGCAATGAAGGCGTATGAGGGGGGTACGAGTCTTCTTGTAGGTCACGGAAAGAGACGAGTAGTTACGTATGGCTCTGTCTGACCTCCACCTTTTATTGTTGATACCTCAGAACATGTAAGTGAAATCAATTAGACCTAAGACAACAATGTTCCAGTCTGCAACACGCCTTCCTGTGACAGCCGCTGCAATGGCTACTGCTACAGTAAAGGCAAGGGGGACTTCCTCTGCGCATGCCCGGGAGGGAAAGTACCTGACGATTGTTCTTTAAACGTGAGTACTGACAAACTTACTCTCATCCACTCGTCCATTCTAATCGAACAAGCAGGCTTTATGTTCCAGGATGAAAGTCTTATGAAAGCATTTTAGAAACAGTTTGGGTACAGTAAGACTTTCCCATAGTGCTTGTTTACCATAACGCGGAGAAAATATCACTGTAGAGTTGTCCATTCGGACTGATCGACTACACGAGCACTGTTCTTTAGTGAAGCATGAGTCTTTTTTGTGAGTTAGTTCGATATTATGCATATTTTAGTGATATTCTAGCATTACCACAAAGCGTCAAGCTGAAATCCGTCCATATTGTACCAATTCTGCCCTTATGGGTGTCCGCGCCTGATGACGCCCATTTGTCAGAAGAGAACCAGTTGTCAAACTTTCATTTTCGTGGAATTGGTGGTGGCTGAGTGGGTTAGATCTCAGACTTTGTGTGATGACAATTCGGTATACGAGTTTGAGAGCTTTGGCTCGAATCTCAGACAATATTCAACCTAACAAATGAAACAGAAGATGTACTCGAATGTGTGATCAAAAATATAACATATACTCTACGTATGATCATATTTGAAATGATGGCATTGTGTATTCATCGTGTCAAGAATAAATGACCAGAGGTCATCATAGGTATAGGAATGTGTAATGTTAACCTTCTTCTTTAGGCAGAAGGTGAACTGATTTTCATGTAGTGTTGCTACTTGTGTTCACACAAGTTAAGTCACACAGACAGTCTTTATGTCAAGCAATCTTAATCTTAGCGCTCATATTAATTTTCACATTCCAGCAAATAAGGTTACAGACAGGGGTGTATTCACAACCGCAGGATACAAATGAGTAGCAAATGAGTCATAGTTCCGAGTTAAAACAATCAATGACAGTGTTCACATACAAATGGTTGTTTACACAGTAGGCCTTACGAAAACGGTTCACTTGAGATTGGCTAACAAAAGTCTCTGTCAAAGTGTATGGGTATTATTACAAGGTTATGGCACGTGTATTCAAAGCGAATGACACAGACATCATGGAATTTAGAAATAGTAACAATAAATAAATGATAACGAAATTTACAGCACGAGCGTACACCCGCAAAGTGTCCTATAAGAATGATCAAACCGGAGTATAATGTTTTTGAAAGACAAATCAAGTAACTTCAAGCGACATGAAGTATTCAACCCATTTGTTACACGCGGGTGGAAACTCGTCACAAGCAATAACGTTATCGTTCTTGAACTTGGGTTCTTGAAATTAAGACTTTGAATACATCTTCTTAAATGTGATAATGTCTTGGTTTGAAAAAATGCATTAATGTCAATTACTTCTGAGACTGCTTTCTTCATATTTCGTAAGAATACAGGTTTTCATTATCTTTTCTGGCTTTCCATTCCGTAAAATCTCGAGCAAGGTTTTGTTTAGGACCGTGATAAATGTTCGAGGGGGATTGGGAAAAATGGAGAAAATATGTGGTATATGTGGCACACTACAGCAACCCGCATAGGTATACCTCATACTACGTCACGGAGGCGCGCCCCTTTGATTGGTTGAAATTTCGTTAGCTTGAGAGAAGTGTGCACTGTTGTCAAAAAAGGTCGAGTTAAGGTAATTAAATGTCGAAATGAGTAGTTCTAATGACGAGGGTTTCATTTACAAAGAGGCCATTAATTGATTTATGTTTTGTACCCCCCTAGAGTATATGTGATCTTTAAGATCAACCTGTTATTCCAGTTCTTCATTGAGCCGCTCATAAGTTTAGGAATGGTAACCGAGTTCCGAAACTTTCTTTTTTCAATGTCACTGGAAGTCTACAAATGTTCATAAAAAGATTTCATCCCCATTGTTTCTAATAAGCGAGGCAATCAATCTAGTGGTGTAGTCTTGATTCTCAAGGCGATAAAAATACTTAGTAGGTTTTTCACGTTCTTCAAACAACTGGGTCTTAGTTCCAAAATCAGACTCGTTGAACTGGTCATCCTTAATAGTTTCCAATTTGAGTTTACCAGCTGACAGATTTTAAAAGCTGTTCATCAGTCTGAAAATTACTTCGTATTTCATCCTCTTTTCCTTAATACTGGTTTAAATCAGTAGACTGATTAATTCTCAGTGATGTATTAAAGTTCCAGTAGCCTTTTCCACCAGTCTTGCAGAATTAGCAAGAAAGCGTTAGTGTAAAAGCTGAATGGTCAGATTTGTATCCATGGGGAATGTCAGAGGACACAGCAAAATTTGCAATATCTCCAGAAACCAGGAAATAATCAATTCTTACTTGTCCAGGAATTCCCTTCCACCAAGAAAAAATCTTGGAACTAGATTCTAACTCTACTTCAATGTCAATATCCCGAAGACAGATTACCGAACAATTTTCTTTCCCGCCAGATGTTCACAGCTTCTTTCCGTTCAGGCTAGGCCCCTACAGTTAACAAAGGCAATTTTGATATTACTTCACATTAAAATCATGTATTTGGTACACTGTTAAATGGATTGAGATAACCTGATATTGTGGAATTTGCAATATTAGAAACAAACAAGAAAGTAAACAAATGTATAACAGCAAAAATTGCACCGGATCGGTGTACAAACCCTCTGAGGATGTATAATACTGGGCGAAAATATGACATACACAATAGACCTAGTAGGAAGATCAAACAAATGCAAGAATATGGTGTATGTGTGGTATTGAGGTGAAATACAGATCAACCTATAGTCACAATAACCCAAAAAGACTGTCACCAGAGACTGTTGATAAACAAGTGTACACAACCCAAATACAAAGCGTGACATATTCTGTCATGTGCACCTAGAAAGCTGGTACACGTCACGTACAGGAATTATTTTATCAGTGTATACGAGTTGCTATAAGAAAGCATACACGACATTGCTAGAAACTAGCACCTACGCGGTTGACCTTCATATAGGATCAACAAAAAGGCATTGAAGCCATATCGTTTAACGGGTTCAGTTACACACAAGTTTATTTGCAAAAAAACACGTAGTCAGCATATCCCGTACAAAATGAGGCGCACACAACCCAAAAACCTAAAAGGTGGGCTAACTTACGTACATTGGTAAAGAGTTTCACTGTGGCATGATTCATATTCGCTATCGAAAATGCTTATTCCAAATCGCACCTACACAACTGACCTAGTTGTACGATCGAAGCCACACAACATTACGCTTCATGCCTGGTAATGGAATGAGAGCTCGTATCATTTTCTTTTGATTGGTGTTTAACGCCACACGCAGCAATATCATTTCGGCTGCATAAACATACTAGAACAGTACTCATCGGTGGATACAGGAATTTTGAAAGGAAGGGGTTCAGGTGGTTCGAACCTCCTGAACCCAGCCTATGGATCCGCCAGTAGTACTGTACAGTATAGTGATGGTAACATCCAGGACCACCTGCTGGGATACTATGACACATCATTAACTCACCGAGCCTGACCAGACCAGCTCGGGGCGGTGGTGTACCCTTGTGGTCAAAGCATTCGATCGTCACGCCGAAGACCCGAGTTCGATTCCCCACATTGGTACAATGTGTGACGTCCATTTCTGGTGACCCGTGGTGATATTACTGGAATATTGTTTAAACGACGCCTCATTCACTCACTACCAGCAGCACCAAGCGTTGAGGGAGTGTCGTCACCTATTATTATTAATATTAACAGTGCAGAGTTACCTCCCTTGGAATGTACCTTATACAATAAACTGCCAAGAAGTGATATACCTGGAAGCGGTGTTGTAAACACCCTCTAGGACGGTGGAGTAGCCTACTGGTTAAAGCGTTCACTTGTCACGCCGAAGACCCGGGTTCGATTCCCCATATGGGTTATATGAGTGAAACCCAGCCATTCCTGGTGTCCCCGTGATATTGCTGGACCATTGCTAAAAGGGGCGTACAATCATACTTACACTCTCGATCACGTACATACTCTTCCGCTATTTCAGGTGACTTGGACGGAAACAGAGAAGAACAAGACGACGTATGAACGATCAAAGGTTTCGCTAGACTGCTCCGTGAACCACCCGTACGCCGTCACCGTGTGGTGAGTACACACGACCTGTCTGTACTACTGTCGTACTGATTATTCCTTTATCTTAAATGACATGACATGAGACGCTGGGGCAGCATCCGCTGTACAGCCTTCCTCCTCTACGACGGCTGCCTAAAAAGATCAATAACAGGAAATACCATCCATAGAAATATCTTTCAATGATTATCGTTATGAAAATAGTGTCATCGACAATATCGGAAACAAACGTTTGTGACAGAATAAACTTTTTTAGTTAGTCAATAAATACAGAAAGTTAATATATTCAAAGGCTACATCTTGATTGTGTTTAGAATTGTGTTTTGTTAGTAATCCGTGCATAAACATTTCACCACTCACGGTTTGTGACCCGCAAAGGTCCGGGGTAGAATAGGTCTTCAGCAGCCCATGCTTGCCATAAAAGGTGACTATGCTTGTCATAAGAGGCGACTAACGGGATCGGGTGGTCAGGGTGGTTGACTTGGTTGACACATGTCATCGGTTCTCAAATCGATGCTTATGCTGTTGATCACTAGATTGTCTGGTCCAGACTCGAGTAATTACAGACTGCCACCATATAGCTGGAATATTGTTGAAAGGAGCGTAAAACTAAACTCACTCACGAGTGACTTGACATTTATTCATTTATTCATTTCTTTAAGACTTTCTCCGCCCTCTGTTTATTCAGAGTCTGTAAGTCGGCATAACCATCTGGCTTGTAATATGTAAAATGAGATTTTTGCGTTGACAATGTGAAGTGTCGGTGTTTAGGGAATACTTCTTACGCAGTTGAAGATGAGAGAAGCGCAACTGATGATTTTAATAAGCAAAATGTTCCACTTTAACCGTCCCAGGGAGTTCAACGACACCCTGCTGCCTGACGATACGATGCCACATGTCAAGGTGAATGACTTCACCATTACCCTGGATGGGGTACGGCGGAATGACACTGGCAGATATACATGTACAGTACTTGCCGGGGAATGGTTCAGATCACGAACTATATGGCTTACCGTCAAACCGGGTAAGCTGTAATTACCTCTCCTGTGTGTTTCTTTTGTTTTTTGTAAAGTGATTTCTGTATTCCAAGATTTTGAAAATAATTCGATAATGGCACACAATGAAATATGCATGGGTTAGATACTTTGATATTTGTCTTGTCATTGAAAGAACTATCCACTGACTCTTTGCAATCAATCGTATATTCATTGATGGAGATTTATTTAATTTATGTTGCTACCAGTGAGTGAGGGAGTGAGTTTAGTTTTACGCCACACTCAGCAATATTCCAGCTATATGGCGGCGGTCTGTAAATAATCGAGTCTGGACTAGACAATCCAGTGATCAACAACATGAGCATCGATCTGCGCAATTGGGAACCGATGACATGTGTCAACCAAGTCAGCGAGCCTGACCACTCGATCCCGTTAGTCGCCTCTTACGACAAGCATAGTCACCTTTTATGGCAAGCATGGGTTGCTGAAGACCTATTCTACCCCGGGACCCTCACGGGTCATGTTGCTACCAAGTTAATCAAAGATCAGACAAAAATATTTTTACATGACATAGATGAATGTTTAAGTGCAGCTTTGGGCACCGTGGTTGAGTTGTTTGGATTTATGATTCATTTATTAATGCTAAAATGTTGATAATACAAATAAGTTGTGACATAAAAAGATTATAATATGCAAAACATGAGTTAAAATAGCTGTGCCCAACAACATGCTTAGTAATTTGCTTTTTTTAAATCAACTCACAAACAATTTTTGAGATTTAGGGCAAATTAGGAATTGAGGTATTGTGTCTATTTTATTTTCCAAACGGGACTGGTTGGCAAAACTAATCTGTCTAATTGTATTGTTTGGATTTTGAAGTTGTTCAGTTTCTACAAATATGGTGAGTGAGTTTAATTTCACGCCGCACTCAGCAATATTAAATATATATGGCGGCGGTCGGTAAATAATCGTGTCTGGATCGATCTACGCAAATGGGAACCGATGACATGAGCCACCCGATCCCGGTAGTCGCCAGTTACGACATGAGCCACCCGATCCCGGTAGTCGCCAGTTACGACATGAGCCACCCGACCCCGGTAGTCGCCAGTTACGACATGCATGGGTTACTGAAGACCAGTATTCTATTCGTTGTGTAACATGAAGGGTCACATATAACTGTAGGTCCCAACAAGCATAGCAGATATAGTAACAGATATGTCAGTGGGCTGTACCTGTTTGCCTGATATAGATAGGTATGTACACCTACATTCTATTTAGCCAACTATCCAAAATACAAATATGTGTACTACACTGACATAAACAGTAAAACCTGTTTCTCGGGTAAACGTTTATAGGGTTATCCACTGACATAAATTGAAAATCGCAGAAACAAAAATTAAAAAGACAACCTTTTGCCCGTTGGGGCCTTGTCTCGCGTGGAAACAGTTTTATAGAGAAATGTAGGTGTATATACTCTACCCAAGTACCTTTTATTGGTACTAGGGTAGGGTCCATACACCATATGTCTTTCTTAAAATGTTTCTAAGTGAGACACGCCCCCGTGCTTTTGCCATCAGTTGCACCACCTGATACGTTAAAGAAGTAGAGCAATGTTAGCTTTTATACCTGTCGACCAGCCCCCTTTTCCAAATACTGGATGAGACACTTTGGTTTTACGTCGAGTTTTAGCAATATTCGAGCACCTGAAATAGCTTTCACTCATTGCACCCATGGGGGGATCGAACACCTTCGGCGTGACGAGCGAACGCTGTAAATACCGCCCATCTGCTGGACAAAATAATAAGTGTTCGTTCTCCCACACAGATGACAGACAGTGTGGAGTTTCATCAAGCAAGATAATCGACCCGAATATCAACGCTGCTGGGAAGAAGGTTGCCGGGGAAAATTCAACAAATGCCCCTGATTTCATCCCTTGGCAGGTCGTCCTTTGGAATGTATCTAAGGCAAGGAATAATAGTGAACACTGAGCAATACTGGTCCATTTACGATAGTAACGTTCTAGAATTACGTCGCCTGTCACGTACACCGAGTGCTTATGACATGTTGAAAATTGTTTTGATTGCATGAGATATTCGCATACTCGATATGCTATTCACTGACTGGGAATACATAAGGCCATCGACTACAAGTGACAAAATACATTCTCACACAAACGACTCTTTAGTTAACACTAACCTCTGACATGTTCCAGGAGTCTGTCCACTGTGGGGGTGTGTTGATAACAGACCGACACGTCCTCACAGCGGCACACTGTGTGTATGGAGGATATAATCTAACGACTATCAGAGTGTCGATGGGAACGAGATCTTGTAAAGGTAAGGGAGGTGAGAGGAGAGGTATTGTTCGCTTTGTGACGCACCCAAGATTTGATAAAACGACTCTGAAGTACGACTTTGCAATTCTGGAACTGGAACGACCGGTCCAAAACCTGTCCAAGTCTATCTACCCGATTTGTCTACCTACCTCGAAAGTCTGGTCGAGCATCACAACTGGCCAAAAGGCTATTGTTTCCGGTTGTGGCAAAGATTCCCATGGCCGTCTGCCTGACTGGCTGCGCATGGCAGACATTCCTCTTGTAGCGCGACCGAAGTGTAAGGACGAGCAGAGGAAGAACAGAAGAACCTTTTCAGACGACATGTTCTGTGCAGGCTACAACAGCGACAACATCGGGGACGCATGTGAAGGGGATAGCGGCGGACCACTGGCTGTGAAAGTGGACAATCACTGGTCTCTTATTGGACTGGTGTCTTTCGGTCAAGACTGTGCCAAGAATGGCAGTTACGGTTTCTACGCCAATGTGTCTCACGCTCTACCCTGGATACAGACCTTTGCAGGTATGATTTAGTCAACCCTCGACGTCAGTGAAAATAGTGTATATGTTGCATGCTTCCAGGTTGTGGTATTCAATATTGCCATGTGGTACGAGAGGTCTCAGTTCATGCGGGATAAGTAGGTTCGGTTTTCCAACTCGCGAGCAAATGGTCTTGTTCTTTGGCTCCACTAATCATGACATATGCAATAATCTTGCAAACTCTGTATTTTCTGCCGCTAAGAAACATGATTCCTTTATCAAAGGGATATCTTGGAAATAATGTTTTAGTTACATGAACGTCCTTAATGTACGTGTATTCATATACAACGCTCATGTCACACTTGCCCTTCATCATGCTTTGTACTTGTATAATTCACCGCTGATCCCTTTCAGTGGAATAAAACAGTTATACTGTTAGGTGCCATTGATGCTGTGGGTGGAACAGTGCTCCAAGCGGCCATATGCAGCGGCCTCTAAATAAGTCTTCATAAATAAAAGGTTCCAGCTTCCGACCAGGTCACGGGTTCTAAAACAATTTTGTTTTATATAATGTTCTACATGCCTGGGTAGTGTTATGCCTTTTTGATGGAGTCAAAACTACAAACATGCCGAAAATATCCTGCCACGGCATATCACTTGCGAAAATGTGTTTCTCACACAATTATTATCACTATTCGTATTGTTACTATGGTTATCATTGTTATTTAGGATCATGTGGTAAAACCCGGTTTATCGAAGAGAACTACAGCGCTGGGAGGATTATCAACGGATACCAAGCCCTTCCAAAGCAGTTCCCATGGAGTGTAGCAGTGGTCGATAAGAATACCAACGTGTTCTGTAGTGCCACCATCATCAGTGATTCGTGGCTCTTGACAGCTCGACACTGTTTCGATCGGTAATATCTCATCCAGATGCCTACCTTTCGCCCTACATCAACACGCAGCAACGTTAAACCTTGAATTGATCTTACCCTTTAGCATTAACGTTTAAGTGGATCGACTTGGACATGTACTTTGGGACCGTAACGTGGGACACTAACGCCCATTGCGCCCTTAACCGCTATACAAGTCGCTTACCTTGGCCAGACGAATCCATATCCCAGTTGGTATAACCAGTCTCCTGCTTCTGAATTTCAAGTCGTAATTTTTAGCTTTTCTCCCAAATTCACCTCATACGAGTTAATATTCCTGGATGAAATACCGTCTAAAGCGGCCCAAAACTCACCCACTCGTTATTTTATGACCTCGTTCACACGCAACGTCACCATTTCAAATGTTGGTTAGACTTCAGTAATGTTTTGGTGACATGTGAGAGTAACTGATCTGGTGATTCGGGATAAGCATCCGGCTTAAAGGACATCGATAATAACATACTTTGATAACAATACTAAACAACTAAACGTAATCTAAAAGTTAAGTAAGTAACATACCATACTATTTTAGTTTTAACGGCACATAAATCTTTTGCCCACCTCTAATATTGCTAATATTCCCCTATTATCACTATACGAATAGTAATGTTCTATTGCTAACATAGATATTTATTGTGCTGGTTCTATACCAACAATACTACTAACTACTAATATCCTAACTCACACATTGATATCAGCAAATCGAAATTGCACATACATGTAAAAGAAATGAAACAAACAAGAGGAAACCGCCACTCCACTGTCTTCCAGATGTACAAGGGCACCGTGAAGATTGATCTGAGTTAGAATTGCTCTTCATTAACTAGTGCGTGTCGTAAGAGGCGACTAACAGAATCGGGTGGTAAGACACCGCATGGGTTCGAATCTCTGTTTGGACACTAATTTTCAAAAATAGTAAGCTAGACTTTTGCAATCGTTTAATGTTTTTAGATGTTATAATTTACAAATATGCTAAATTTGAACGGAATCGGTGAAGAAATGGATTTTTTTAGGAAATTCTACCGATACACTCATCACATAAAATAAACAAGGGGTGGCACTCGCGATCCTATCAGCCTGATCGAAAACCGCACAGCCCGACTATTTTAACGTGAGGTTCAGTCAAACCTTACGTTTTTCACCCCACAAATGTTATGACCCTTGCAATTGCACTACCCTCATTCTTTGAATAAACGTCCGGCACCGACAGTGTTCCTTCCTTTTTCCTAATTCCTGGTAGTATCAACAACCCCTCAGAGTGCAAAAGCCAAATTTAACACTACGATATTACATCTATGTCAGGAACCATTTACCACATTACCTAATTAACATAACCAAACTCATCTGAGGTCTTGACCAGCGCAATGTCTGTGACTGTTAAAGATGTTGTTTGCCATTCTTGTGATTTTGTATCTACAGCTTTAGTCGCCGACAAAAACTAGGTCTGAGCTTACAGTCTGGGAGTTTAAAGGTGAAGTCAGACGACTCCGACAAGATAGTCCGTAGCATCAAAAAAGATATACCACGTAAGTTGGGCGATGTAAAATCTTTGCTTTTGAAAAAGTAAAACAGAAAAAAAACTAGTACTATTTTTTCTTTTGGCGATGAAATATACTTTGCTTAGAGCTATACATTAAGGGTTGAAACATTCTCACCCCCTCACTATAACGAACACGTCACCATCCTTAACTGTAACGAAATTATCAGGGATTGGTTTTGGTTGGACGAACAGGTGCTACAACATCGACATTTCGTTTTGCAGTTAGTAGTGCAGATCTAACCTTGGTTAAGGTGGACCCGATACCCTTTAACGATGCTGTCCAAGCCGCGTGTTTGCCTGCTGAGGCTGATACCATTGAACAAGGGACACAGGGCGTGATATCGGGATGGGGGAGGACATCACTTGATAGTGAAGGTAAGATACTTAACTTTCTAATTACTAGTTTGTCTAAAACTTGAAAGAAGATATGGACCTTCTCGACATCTTGTTGTCCATTTCTAGACGAATCGTCGACGTCCTCGAAAACCAGTACGACCACTCTCATTTCCAACACATTCATGTGGAAGCCTCTCTTTTCATTGGACCAGTGACCAGAAGATGTAAGACTGCCCAGAACGGCGCCCCATCTCGGAAAGGGACACATGTGTCTGAACTGAGAGATATGGGTTGAAGGCCTTGACAGTGAACCCCCTCGAGAGTGCACGGCTTTGGTCCACCACTGAAGATGTGCAAAGAGCCAGTGTGGAACCTCTTTTAGAGTCTGAGTTCTTGGGAAAGAACCTGATGGGTTGGACGTATTCTTAGCAGTCCTCACCGATCCACGTATACTGTAGCTTCCATATGACCAAGTAGAGCCAGATCAAAGTTGGGACCCTCACCGCATAGAAGAATGACGCTCACACTGTTGATGCAGTCAGGGTAGTGAAACTAACACCTGCCCTATACTGAATCTTGCCCTTATAAAATGCAGGTCCTGAGACGGAACTAGGTCTAATTTATTTAGGTTCACGATCCAACCCAGTTGAAAAAGACTGCGAACCACTGACTTGGTTGTCGACGTGCTTGACGCCCATCTCAGAGCTCGAATCAACCAGTTATCCTGAAGGTGGCAAAACCGACCTTGTGACCTGGTGATTTGTGCAGGCACCATCATCAGTTTGGCAAACCACAGGCAAATTGTAGCGCAAATGGGTTGCGTAACATAGAGAAAATTACCAGTCTTCATACATGCGAGCGAAGCGAGCAAGGTTGGCAACGCACTTCCCTCGCTTCGGTTCAAAAACTATTTTTCATTCCAAAGTTAAATATCGCCACCATCAAAGGTACACTCCCATTTCCTCACTGGGGTTGTGCTCCCAGACTTCCAACCCCATAGTTAATAATTACTCACGTGAAATATGTTTTAATCAACATTTTAAGTGCAACTCTTGGTACATCAGACCCTTCTTTACCTCCATTACAACTGCCTTCTTGTTAAAGCAATCTCCCGGACGTATTGAGGAGATCACTGAATGCGGTATCACAATTTTTCTTTGTAACCAGAAAGTAAGTGGAGCAAACTTACTCGTTTTCCTATCCTACTGTTACTGATCCCTGTGATCTCGACCCGGATGAAGTCTACCTTATTAGTTGATTTTGCGCTAGAGGGTGACGAATGCCTAAGAATTGTGGAGGATCTTCCACTGTGACATGTGGTCTTCCCTGACAGTGGGCGTGTAGGACCTAGGGATTTAAAGACAGAGACTTTTGCCAAGTCTGACGAGAAGTGGGCGAGTTGGTCGTTGGCAGGGATTTCTGGGAGAAAACAGGCTGGAGAGTCTAGAGTTATCTGGAGGAGCGTCCACTCCAGTCTGCTTGGGTTTTGGCTGCAAAGATTGAGGGAGAATTTGACCATATCTCCCTCACTTTCGGGCCTTTTCCATAGTCTTTCCTTTGTTCTCAACCTGCTTTTCTTTCATGAGAAGTTCTTCTTTTGCGGGAGAGATCATAGAAGACTTCCCTGTTCCAATCCGCGACTTGGAAGAGGAGGGCACGGGAGGACTGTTGTCGGGACTAGGGGTACGTCAGAGGTTTTGTAATGTCTTGCTGTCGCCGCTGCCTCTCATACAGTCTGCTCCAAACGTGAGAACTAGGTTAAACCAAGCTCATACAGGAGGGCACGCGGGGTAACCACGCACTGGGGCAGAAAACTAGTGCAGCTCAGCAACAACCGCAGGCCCATGACAGCAACCATTAAGCCGGCAAAGATTCGCGGCTGCATATAGATATTTCTCGACCAAAGGAAATGTCACCTGTTGGAATGTTGAAGTCATACCTACTGTCAGAGACGCTTGTGGGAATCATTTTGTTAAATTCATATGTGCATATGTGTAGACATGAAATATACGGAGTCTAACATTTGTCTCCGTTATTGATTGGGTGGTTATATCAATCGAAGTGATATTTGACCAATGATAGTCACACCGTTGGGCAGTGGGGTAGCCTAGTGGTTAAATGGTTCGCTCGTTGTGTCGAAACCCCGGCTTTAGTTCCCCACATGGGTACACTATGCAAAGCCCATTTCTGGTGTCCCCCGTCGTGATGTTGCTGAAATATTGCTGAAAGCGACGTAAAACTGAACTCACGTAAAACAAAGATAGACGTAAACATGCTGCCCACGGTGTCTTTGTTACGACAATGATTTTTCATTGAACATTTCAGCTGTCACGTCCAACAACCTGTTGTACATAATGGTGTCTTCTCTCAACACCACCCACTGCCAAAATGAGTTTCGCGATGCATTTGAGGAAAGCAGTGTGTGTTTTATAGCGAAGAACACTACCTCCGAGGCAGCCAGAGGAGACAGCGGTAGTGGCCTCATCGTCAAACACAGAGGTAGCACTCCTGTAAATTACAATCTACGACTGACCGTCCTCAGTTGCACAACTGAGTGCCGCATTATATTTGCACTGTCACATATCTAAATATGTTCTGTGTTATTTATTGTTCACGTTCCTTTGGTAGGCTTGAATCTAACACTTGTGACGTTTTCTGCAGATTTGACTATGGACAGTATATGTTTGAAGAAACTAAATTTTAACAAAGCAAAACAGCTGTCACGACATCCAAGTATGTTTTAACTCTTTACGTCTGTATATATCAGGCTTAATCAAACGAGCTAAAGATAAGGATTATAGTACTAGGTGAGAATATATTGATACACCCAATGTATTAATTTAGCCATATTCATTTACACGGACACAGATTACCTTGGGCATAGAAGACAAATGAGATGAGGTGTCATCATGCGTTTACGATGAGGATGAGGAAGTCCAGAATTTACAAAACATCTTTAACACATGATCATCACCTTTAAATGCCCTTCTAAGAACTCACGTTAGGAATAACGTCGTTTTGCAACACGCTTGAGGAAGGGCTATAAGGTCGCCCTAAACATATATAATTGGCACAGCACATTTTTGCATGATACTAAGCAACTTCGGAAGCGCCACTCCAAATCTAACGTAAACGCAAGAGAATAACCAGTCTTGATTATCTGCTGAAACACTTTCCTCTGCGCACGCTAAAATACAAAACACAGAAGATACATTAGCAAATCTCGACAGAGCGTCTGATCAGTGGGAATTACCGGGAAAGATGGTAGAGCAAATCTCAACAAGCGTCTGATCAGTGGGAATTACCGGGAAAGATGGTAGAGGTAACCTCTAACCACAACAAAATCTTAGTCTTTTTAGTATTGAAAACATTTTAACCCTGCCAATAAGACATGTTCCCGAGGAAATGCTAGAGTGCCAAGTCATCGAGTGGAAACACACTATTCTGTTATTCACCTGTTTCGACAAGTATGGGTAGGTTGTCATGACTGACTCGGGCGAGTCGTAATTGACCACAGTGTGAACCTGGATAGTGAGTCAGGCTCTCTGACTTGGTTGGCACCTGTCTTGGTTTCCCAAGCGTGTAAGTCCATGCTCATTCTGGATTCTGTGTCCAGATTATTTACAGACCGCGACCACACAGCTGAGATACTGCTGACTGCGGCGTTACAACAAATGAACGAAACTACTGACGAAAATACTCTTACCTTTAAAACACAGTTACAGATTAATGTATTATTGACACGTAGCGACAGCAATACTTGATCACGCGTGTGTGGCCTTGCTGTATTGTCAAACAAATTCAGAATATGTACAACATTATGTTTGGTAGTAATCGCTAGAAGGAAGCGCGGATGAAGTGCTTTCCTCTTCAAAAGAGCTGTTGTCTACCCTAGAGTCAGTAGTATACGTCAAGGAGTTATGGTTCTTGAAGTTTTACAATGTAGCTGTGAAAACCTGTATTGTATAGACGTACTGACGAATGTACACAGCGTGTTTAATACATTTGGGACACTGAGACTTTCTTTTATAGCTTTTGTTTTTGTCGGAACTCTTGGGGTATATTGCACATATTTTTCAGATACCAACACTTTGATGGCAGTGTACAGAGGAGGATTTCCCGGTCACAAGAAACCTAGCATGTATACGAAAGTCAAACCCTTCGTTCCTTGGATCAAGGAGAAAATGGGATGGAAGTCGGTGTGAAGGATACTAATTGCGTTATACGTTTGTATATGACGATGTCCGTTGGATAAACTTCCAGCAATACTATATCGTGTATGTCAGGACAGGAATTTGGAGTACCTGTCGCTTCACAAGTTATCACCTGAATCACGGCCAATGCCACAGGCAAAGTTGAATTGGGGTCTAAATTACACCATAGTCTAGATTAAACCACAGCCTAGACAGGATCATATCTATGTTGAATCACAGTCTGTGCTGAATCATGGTCTCAACTGACTCAAGATCTAGGTTATATCATGTCTCACCGATTCAAGGGAATTACTTGAACAGTCCAGTTTCCAACCTTGACGAACTAGGCTGAAATGACTGTGGCATCTTTTGGTTGGTTTAACGAGTTCAGTCATAAATCAAGAAGCAAAATCATGGTGGATGCCTTGTAGATATTGACTGACAGCAGGATGGGCAATGTCCTGTCAACTGGGGGTCGACATCCATAATACAGTAAAAGTTTTATGAACGCTATACCAGTCTAGTTCGTAAAGACTGGAAACTAGGCTTCTGTTGGCCTGTTATCCTTCCATCCTTATATATGCATAAGTGTCTATATAGAACCACGATCTATGCTGATTCACGGTTTAAGTAGATTCGCGTTTTGTGTCGAATTATTATCCGTGCTGATACACTGTTTATGTGGAATCACGGTCTATGCAATGTATGTATTGATTCATTAGTTTCATGTTTTCACGATCATTAATTGAATTACTTTGCTGCATTACGGTGTGAAATGATTCACGACTGTGATAATTATGGCAGGTATCGATTCACGACCTATGTGTACCTTTGTTGAATGACAGGCAATGTTGAATCTGTCTCCTTGTTTAATCACTTTCGATGATATTTCTTAGACTACTTGATATTTTCATTTCCGCTGCAACGGTGCTTTGCTAGTAACCGCATGTTAAGGCTTAAAATGCTTTCATGTTAATTTCATGTATATTTGGAAATAAATACGGAATTATATCACTAAATACCATGCTTCTTACATTTTAAATCTTTAATCAGGTTAAGGAAGATGTAGAAAATCTAGCCTGTCCACAGGACTGATCGGTCATATTTTACCAGTCCTGCCAAAACAAAACCTGTCCTCAAAATATGTATACGAGGGTTGGCTGAAAAGTTCTAAGCCTCACTGTGAAAAAAAGTTACAAAGTCCACTCAGGCTGAGAACTTTTCAGCCAACCCTCGTAGATAAAACACCATTTCAAGCATTGAAACTGGCTTGTTTTATTTTAAGCTATCATTTAACGTGCACACACAGAGCTTGGACTGTAAAATCACTCCTAGTGGAATCATCTGGTTATAACTAGTCTTCAAACAAGTCATCAACATCTCCATCAAGATTTGGAATCTGAATCCTTACCAGTTGTGTCAGTAGTTTGCTAAAGCTGACCCGACATGAGTACGGACTAGATTTTTTAAGCCGTCCACAAAATTCACCCGTCTCGGACGGTGGGACAGGTTATCTTGCCTACATTGCTTTAATGTTATTGGGCTGACATCAACATTTGCTATGAATAACAGGTTGGATTAAAAGACCTTTTCGGAAGATGAACAACAGATCAACATTCGTCAGTGACTTCAGTCTCCATCCTCCAATATCATTAGCGATGTGACGGCAGTCTCATGCACAATGTCAACATCCGACACCATCATCAGCGACACGAAGACATTGTCATACACATTATGAATCACCAAGGTGGACGTATTTGCAAAAAATGCAACTGTGAAATCTCAACCATTCTTCAAACTTCAGTAAATGAGTAAAGTCTATGCTACATTTTGTAATATCACATCAGAACACGTTATATTTGGGATCACACTTTCTCAGTATAGTACAGAACCTAGTACCGTTAGGGGCATAATAGTCGCTAGCTCACGCACTCTATCCTGTTTATGAATCGAACAGGGGCAGTGGGTGTGATGGTCGAAGGTTTTAACCACGAGACTCCCTGACCGCCCTCTTTACCTTTAAACACATTGTCAGTATGATTTAATATATAGATATATATGCACAATACACATATACTAGCTTACGTCAAGCATTTGAATGACCAATAGGACCTATAAGTCATCGTGAAGTATGAAATGTACTACTCGAAAGAACTTAACACTTCATTCTGTAGTTAATCTGTCATTAACATATTGTGGTTCGCAATGTAGTATGGAGTCTTTTTCAAATAATAACATAAAATATATGATAAAAAGCAATGAATTTATTTCCCAAACAAACATACATATCTGAGATCTGTTCGGAGAGTTCCGACCCATTTCATAGAGCTAACTACTTGTTGGTAATTCGAATGACTTCTTGCAAGAGCTAAACATCATTCTTTGTACAGCTATACATAATGGCATTTCTACTGTGACTAAACAGTTACACGTTTGTGCCAATAATGGCACTACTTTGACAATGTGTGCAAATGTCTTGGCACTGTTTACGCAGAACTTTGGTCAACACTGTTTTTTAACCTTGGTCGGCAGCTTTGTAACCTCTGCATTGTATAACAAATGTCTACAGTGGTGATGTTTGTCTACAATGTCCTTAAATGGTGGGTGACCTCATCCATGACTGCCCTCACCATGGTTGTCCGAGCAAAGGGACCATGCATATGAAGCGCCCATATAATCACAATAACTACACGTCCACACAAGCCACTACAACTGCGTGAAATGACATTGTAATGTACTTTATTGGAACAAGTCGAGATATGCCACCCATTGGATGAAATCGTGAACATTAACCAACATTAAAGAGCACATAACATACATGTAAGGAAATGTCACCAGTTTTTCTTCCCTTTATGAGAAGATGTAACTACGGCATTGCCATCAGAAATCACCGCTGCGGGTGTAAGTAAATTAACCCGGTCCCTCTAAAAGCATGCCTCTAGGATCTCGGTAATGACGTACCGGTATATAAGACATCTTAATTTTGTCTTCTTAAGTAACAAGCTGTCTTAATGATGAAATCTTAAGACCACTTCATTTGTGTCATTCTATGTGTGAAAACCAAGAACCATGCCGTATGAGTGCGATGTATCAAAGAAACAGACTGTCTCAGCGAGGGCGTCTCCAGAAAGAGACCGTCTCGATATTGACGTCGCAGTATCAAGGTTATGACGTTTCAAGAAATCTGCCGTGGCAGTAGGGACGTCTCAGCGCTTGACCTATCGCATTCTATGCCAAACATGAGCAATGGAGAAATATTCACAGAGATACAAACGATATAAATAATATTTACATTGATAAGAATTTTGTCTATATTAGGACGGCATTGCTTATTTACATTATGTACATAACTGTCACAAAGAGGCAAAACATAATAAAGATATCGCTGTAACATCGCGTGATATCACTTCAACCGTTCGTGTTGATATCATTTCTACTCACGATATAACGACAACATAACAGTACGTAATATCACCAGGACTGTATGTGATATCAGTACTTGTGTACTTGCGTAATGAATCTTTAACTGAAGCCTTCATTTTTCATTCATGGCTTTTTGAGAACACGATCATTTGCCAAAAGCAAATGCGTCAGACGTTTCCAAATACTGCCGGTGCCAAGCTGTTCATGTCTTGTCGCGGCTGCTGACAGTGGCTGGTGATGCGGCATCGTCTTCCACGTGACGACGACTTCACGGTGGCGGGCAATCTGTCATGTTGGAGTTTCATCAGCGTCAGAGCCAGCAACCACAGCACTACAGGATGTACTGACTCTGGTCGTTGTAATGTTTAATGTTCTTTCTTTGCTTCGTAGTCTAACAATAAGATGGTTTGGTCCGTATCCTGGTATTTAGCTACACGTTCTGCATCCCATCTCAGGATTAAATAATACAGATGCTGGTAAAATAACTCTGACCATAAAACATGATTCCACTTTTTTAGCAGTAAATGTCCCCGAATAGTTGTCAGCGTGAAACGTAACATTTCACATGCAATACCGACTATACATGACAGTCAGTCTCCTAGCAACACCTCAAATAAATAATGTTTTGTTTCTCTGTAGTGATATGTGCAAAGACCATACCTTAAGTGATTGACTTGACTTGAGCCTCTCAGACACCCCTTCCCCGCTCCCCTTGCCACGCAACCTCCATAAACCCCGGCTGCGTGTGAATCTTAAACCACAAGACGTGCTTAAGCGTCGAACGCTACATAAACTGTCATACATTGTCAGAATATCACAATACTAAATACTGGTATTCAAGAGACTAATAATACAAGGACATTTTCAAATTTTATAATGTACATATATTTTACTACAGGAAAGAAACATATCACATAATACATATTGCGTTTGTCAACTCCAAATATTTCATATTCTTTATCAGTCTTTTATCAATTTCTTTGAATACTGTTTTCCTTAATGTTGCTTTCGATGAATCTAAATATAATATATCGTCAACTGTCACGGTCCCCCACCCCCTTGATGTGGAGAGGTGATATTCTTCAATATCATCTGCTTGTCTGACGACATTGTAATGAAACAAATGGATGATTCTCAAGTTCGCTGACGTCGGTACTGATGACACATTCGTTACCATGACAACTGACAATGCGTGCAAGGTGCGGGGTCCGTGTGAATCAAAGTAATGGTTGTCTAATGTCAGTCAAAATAATAGTCATCCTTTATCCGGCGGCACAGACACAGTGCAAACGTCATCCCCAGGACCTGCAAGATCAACCATGAGGATTGTCATGCGGAAAATGTATTTGTTTTACTACTATTACTACTACTGCTACTACCACCACCACCACCACCACCAGTACTACTACTACTACCACTGCTACTACCACCACCACCACCACCACCACCACCACCACCACTACTACTACTACTACTACCACCACCACCACCACCACTACTACTACTACTACTACTACCACCACCACCACCACCACTACTACTACTACTACCACCACTACTGCTGCTACTACTACTACTGCTGCTGCTACTACTACTACTGCTGCTGCTACTACTACTACTACCACTACTTGGTCACGTTTACAGCTCAACCTCCACACTGACTATAGCAAAAGTGCAAGACACTGACATTGCTCCCTTACCATCAACGCAGCAACACCTACGCCGACCCCACCAAGTATCCGAGCGTTACTTGCGAGGAAAGCGAAAAACTTGGTGTAGCAACCCTGAAACACAATTCGCAAAAGAATGACATCGGTCAAAATATAATGACCAACTGGGCACAAAATTCAACAGTACATGTTTTGAGTTGTCAAAGAAATGTAGTATCGTGACGTGGTCCAGTGTTGACGATGTGCAGTGGGTGGATTAACTGTTTAGGCGTCACGCTGAAGACCCGGGTTCGATGACCCACATGGGTACAGTGTATGAATGTGGGAATATTGTTGTAAAATTGCTAAAAAACGGCTGACACCAATACTAACGCATAGTCTGTCTCACAGTACCTAGACCATGTCATTTTCCGTAAAGCCTTGCCCTCCCTACAATGCTATAATGCTATAACCCAAAATGAAAATTTCCACAGGGTCGGAATCTCTCGGGTTCTTTTACAATTTAAATCGATTTATTTGTTTCAAACATACGTATTTATAGTCAGAGACTAAGCGTTGGTCTATCATACGCTTGGCGTTAACGAATTAAGTCACTATCCAGTTTCGTCTTTGTCATACCTCTGTAAACATCTGGTCGTTAAAGGTACTTTCCACCACGGGGGGACCGACCGCTGGTGACAACTTGGGGTAGTCCAGCCCTGTACATTTTGTCAGGTTCTCCGACATGTGTGTCTTGCAGCAACTGTCAGGGATGTATCGTCTGATTCCTGTGACAAACAGCAAACATGAAACAGAGAGGACAAGTCTCACGTACATCTGTCTTTCAGCAACTGACAGGGATGTATCGTCTGATTCCTGTGACAAACAGCAAACATGAAACAGAGAGGACAAGTCTCACGTACATCTGTCTTTCAGCAGCTGACAGGGATGTATCGTCTGATTCCTGTGACAAACAGCAAACATGAAACAGAGAGGACAAGTCTCACGTACATCTGTCTTTCAACAACTGACAGGGCTTTACCGTCTGATACTTGTGCCCCCTAACAAACATATAACTGAGGACATGGCCGGGGATGTATCTTCTGATACCTGTAACAGACACGCAGCGGACATACGCCATACATCTGTAGTTTCAGTTTTCCGATCAGCAATCGGAATGTGATATCTGACATAAGCAACAGACATTCACCAGAAGACAGAGACCTGTGTTCGCCTATCGGACATATGTTAACATTAGTTGTCAACGTGCACCTCCTGTCTGTAGCATTTATTTATCACATACAACGGCGAAGAAAGGAACAATTTTGACAAAATATCTACCCACTGACCGGTGTATAATCTGACCACAAGCCGCCTCTTTCCCCGCCAATGTCTCCAGTTATCAGTCCAGCTAATGCCCTCCTACACCCCACACCGTGTCTACCGATTGTATATTCCAGATGCACCCTATATCATAAGTAATACACGCGTCAGGTTGATTATTTCCCGGCGTTGCCAGGCTACCTTTCACATTTTCTCTTAACAATAATACATTTTCGGCCAAACGAGACCCTAAATTAGATCCCCAGCTCGCGCGTGCACAGCTATCTTGACCGTGTCACTCAAGGGTGAACGACAAGATATCCCACTTAGCTTCGCCCAAGGTCTGGTGTGATTTGTGGAGGAGAAACGGTAAATGTCAGGATTGATAACACAAGAAGTCGGGGACATGGCCGATAGGGAGAGGCGAATGTTCATCTGTAGTAGATATCAGCTAGAATTATTGAAACCACTGCCATTATACGGTAAACGTGCAAAACCCATTCTATGTACTTGAGTGCAAACTCCCAGGCTATGTACTTGTGCTCGAACCTGGAACAGCCGCACCCATGGCTGAAGAAAAGCTCGTTATCAGGTTATGCAGGCCAAACAAAGAGGACATGGACTGTCAGTTTCAACCTCTTCTTCAAATCCTGTTTTAGATTATGCCTGTAGATATTTACTTGAAAAACAGAGATAGGTATGGCTCATCATGTATCTAACACGGTCACGAACCACACACTTATATGCACACACACGAGATATTTCGGACCTTGTCCCATAAACACACAGGTAAGACACATTATACTGAGGACCTAGTGAGTGTCATAAACACACAGGTAAGACACATTATACTGAGGACCTAGTGAGTGTCATAAATACACAGGTAAGACACATTATACTCACGACCTATTGCGACTCATAAACACACAGGTAAGACACCTTACACTCACGACCTAGTGAGTCAGACACAGGTCAGATAGATTTAAATGATGAACTGGTCCGTGTCATATTACTCACGGCTACACTCCCATCTGTATATTTTTGCTGCCACTATGTACATATCTGACGTAGTTACCTGTCTGATTCTTGTACCAGAGCGTGTTTTCCTTGTAGTAGGCCCAGGATGTCGTTGAGTTGATGCCACCATCCACTCCACAGCAGCCGAACTGAGAGAAAATTATAAAGGTTTTACACATCAGTATTCTATTATTTACATATGCACGACCAAGCGGCTAGCTGCCCATACCTAAAGATGATTTTAATATTTACGTCCCTTTGCGGTTTCAGGATCCGCTGGAATATAGCTCTACGTGTATCACGTGTGCACATGGCAAACGTCTTTGACGTCTGTCGACATCTGTTAATATTTGTGATTTTCATACGGTTCAGTTTTCTTTTTAACCAAACTAAATCCCAATCCATTCATTTTAAAAATTTATTCACACGCTAAAAGTCTCGTAAAGACGAGTTTATGGCTGTCGTAGACTTCTCGTGTTTACCTATTTCATTCCAAACCTACAGATAAGATGAAAGTCAGAACACGTATCCACAGTGAAGTCTGCCTATATAATCTGTTCCTGGGTTACAGTGGGCCAGTCGTAGCTACTGCCAGAGAACCCGTCCTTCAGACAGTCTTATCATATCATGGAAATAATCATTCTTCTGTTCCTTGCTGAGAGGAACAATGAATGCTAATGTGAATAGAGCAGATGACTCAGCATTATTTACATACGCGCGCTGCAAGGTTTTCCAATATCATTTTATGCAAGGCCTCTTTTGTTCTAATGAACGAGATTTTCCAAGAACAAAACCCACACCTTCAAAACGCAAACAGGACTTTCTGAGATATTCATGCTGGAATCTGACTTTGAATAAACCTTTGGAATAGCTTGCTTTTGCTACCTGCATTCTATCACGTGGACTGGGATAAACGTTCTAAGGTTGGTATGGCCCGACTTGAAATATGCCAGACTGTGTCTTTAAAATCAGGTTACGTAGCAAGCATAACGTATGAACAGGATGTGTACTGTGAACTTGATAATATGGCCGTTCGATACACTGAAAATATCGATTAATCGCCGACCTCACCCTCCCACCCCAATCCTCACTTCCACTTTGCCCGAGCGCCTGTGATATTCAACAGAATGTCGAGTCAATGGGGAGTCCTTCAAAATTTGCTGTGTAATTTGGGGATAAATAGTTTTATGTGTGTTAGCGGCACTGTGCCCTAACGACGTCCCGTCCTCTCGTGTTGCCTTGACATATGAATAAATAAGTTTCAAGTACGACCGTCTTCCACATGTCCAGGCACCAGGTCTTCAAAAACTCACAATTTTTTGCATAAAATCCCATGCATTTGTAACTGGATCTTTTCCTGCCATTCCGTAACTTGAGTTCAGCGACCGATACAGCTCGTTTATCGTATGCTCACCAATCTGGAAAGAGTAATTGTACAAATAACAAAAACAATAGTTAAATGGAAATAAAACACCTAAAATGGAAAGAATTCCGTTAACTTTGATTGTTCTCCCCTTATTCCTAATAACCCATGGCTACGTAATTCTGTGTAAAACGAAGCTGGTACGGCAGAGAGACAGAACGGCCGTCTCTATGCTTCTTGATGACGATACGTCGCATGGCGGAACAGCACGTTCGTATGATGGAACGTTCCTCTCTGTGTTATAGTGGATACGCACAAATCCTGGAATGCTCTGACCAGCGGACAATAATCGGCCGTGGATGGGTCAGTTTCATTTGTTTCGTCGTGCGTTGTCGCTGTGACGCGTGGACGTCCTGTATGTGGGCCATCCACGTCTTCAGTGTTATGATGACATCTCAACAGTGCTGGAATGGTGTTTCGGTGATATTCCGGAGATATTAACTGGGTGTCCGTAGCGCGAGAGTTATTGTTCAAGCATGGCTTATGTTATGCTTGGTTGGGCCAAGACAAAGGTAATAAAGAAATGTTCATGTGTATAGTCAAGCAAAGATATAAAGATAATAATTATCAAGAGTGGTCAGCTTCTATGACTGCTTCCAATTATTTGCAGACTTAATCAACCTATAAACTTGATGTAATGCCGGAAACGTACCTACGGGTGTTACCTTCTGTTCATTTGCTGTAGAGCACTGGGGAAATTTCGAGGTGGTATTGTTGGGGCAGATATCGCATTTGCTATGTGTCAACATCGTCTCAATAAGCTAGAAATTGAATATCGTGTATGATTAGAAGGTCCACTGCATGGCGGTGTACGGAAAAATATCTACCATGTTATTGTTACGCCATACCTAATCCTCATAAGTTTAAAACTCTTTTGAATTCAAAATCTACTGATTCATTAGTTTGTTAAGCGGTGTATTCCCCAAAAGTAATGCAGTAACGTAGAGTTCATGCCCCGAACTATATGCTTTTATGAATGTCGATGTACTATTGGCCACATGGCCACATCCATCCAATAAAATCTTCTGTCTGTCTGAAAAGCACCATGTGACATTGAGACATTCGTCGTGGCATGATGTGAGATTCTTTTAGAAGAAGATCAGACCTAAAGTTTCAGTTCCCGTATCTCTTTCTGACATCCATGTACTCCACCCAGTTCATCGAGTTGCGCATGCACAAACGTCACGCGTGTAGTTCGTTACACAACGTTGCGTTTATATAAAATATTTGTGGATATCTTGATTTCCCGTGTAAAAGTCTCGTTTAGTGGCTGCAGTATTTTGAAGCTGTAATTAAACATATGACACACTTCACGGAGGGGTATAATTTCTTTTAACGTGTATTTTAGCATATCAAACGACTGGTTTAATCTAACTTGCTAAATTTGATGTTAACTACTTAGATATCACTTGCAAGGCTAGTTCACCAAGTAAAACGACAAAAAGTTATACAAGCCAGGCCTGTAGTGTCTAGTTTTGACCAACCAATATGCTATTTAATAAATACCGTTTTGGAAATATGTATCAATTCGTATCAAAGACAGTGTATTTGCTTGCTGGTGGGAAAACCAGGGCATGAATTGTTTACATAATGATGTCTTACCTGGCCTCTGTATGCATAGACGAGGACTCCGCCCACCACTAGCCCGAAGAACATAACGAGCAACAAGGCGAAGAACTGCAACAATAAACACCAGTAATTAGATAGGGTATCGTGGGGTGGGTGTACATGAACGTAACTCATGATCACCGTGGATTACTCTAGAAGTTTGTACTAGGTTATTTACACGTTTCCAAGGACATTGAGAAAGCCACATGTGTACGTAACGATATTCACACGTGTCAACTGTAAATTGAAACGTATATGCATGTCTACATAAGGTTATTTCCACGTGTCAACCAGAGGTGTATGCATGGCTACATAAGGCTACTTGCACGTGTAAGCTCGAGGTGTATGTATGTCTATTTGCAAGTGTGTAATGATTAACGTTAGGGGAGAAGACCCGGAAGTGGTCAACTGGGTTAGATAATCAGTATTACCGTAACCAGCATGCATCGGACTTCCTTGATGGCGCCGCAACATCCGAGGAATGAGAGTACTATGACCACGCCCCCAGTGACCATAAGCGCCAATGACAGTATGGAGTAGAGGTTGCTGCCCAAGATGGCCGACACCTTTGTGATCCCGGTCTGGCTAGTTCGGGTATAGATACCAAGTCCTAGCAACCCACATCCTGCGACCTGGAACAACAAACATGGAATTATCTCCCCTTTCTTCCAAACAAGCATAAATGGTGTAAAAATGAGAGAAAGTACATCGTGTATTACATTGTCAGATAATTAACATTTTTTCATTGTAAATGGAGAATCATGATTTTAAACACACTGATTGGACACAGACACATTTAACTGAGCATTATGTCATAATGACAAAAGCACATGTCCCTAAAATGCCTCGAACACGCTTCTGTTAACGTTCGGTGCGGAAATATGTACTGTCAAGAAGAGACAGATGGATGGACTTTGAAACGAAAGACATCGAACAGCTAAATAGGTCAAACCGATTCTTGACGTGTGGATCATTTTTCGGATAACATGAACATATGAGTAAAAAATTGTTGTTCCTTGAAGACCCGGGCCAGTCAGTGAGATGAGAGAATATTAAATCCAAACAAATATATCTAAAATTGTTTTTGTTCGCCAGTATCTTCTTGAGATCCACTTGAATGAGTCCATATCGCCTGTATTGTTGGAAGCCACGGGTACAAGCAGTGCCATCTACACCAGCACAATATGATCGTCGAAAATGAGGATGTTATAGACATTGATCGTGACTCGCTACGCCATACTGATGAAGGGTTCGCTTGCCCCCTGTGTCCTGAATTCAGTTAGATTAACGGTGTAGCGATCTCAGAAAAATAGCTATACATTGATCGTAACTTTGTCGATTTCCGGACCACGATAATGAAACACTTAATCGCGAGTTGAGAGCTTCGCGGACCTTCAACGGGACTTGTTATCTCGGAGATAAAGCGGGGAATTGTTTCAGATGTTAGCCTTAGAAACAGGCTCTAGACTCACTGAAGGATGAGACTTTCAAATAAAATCCGAGCTTTGATGTGACTCTTCCTTCAAGCAAAAGGATGGCACCCCATTATATTGTTTGCGTTGTAAAACATCCTGAACGAAGAGTCGGAACTCTTCATGACATCAGCATCTGTTTACAATGAAATCACTGCGCCTTTGACTTATCACTCTTAATAAGTCGAAACACGATTGGGAATGTCAAACGCTGAACTTTGAAATTTGACGGCTGTTACAAAAGAGAAACCAGAACGCCATACAGTGGGGACTGTAAAACAACAAAAGAGTAGAGGTTGTTCATGGAGCACCTGATGCCTGTATTTCCTGTTTTGAGTTGTGTATAGTGTTTGACATTTGATTTCCGTTCTTGCTAACTTCCCTGGACCCAGCGTCAACCCTCTGAAAACACATTCGTTTAGATTTTCCACAATTTCGTACCACACCAGTAAGAGCTAGCGATAAACTATAAATATTAAATGAGTTGGTTAGACTTATCTGATTACCTGTTTGGCTAAAATGGTTCTAGTCACAACAGAAACGTCGATCAGATATTAAACTGACCGACACCTAAAAAGTATGTCTCGGAACAGGATATGTTGCTGTAGAATACTTCAAAGTAAGCAAACGGGGTCTGGCGGTCTCCGTGTGGTATTTGTTTAACGCAGTGCACCAAGACAATCACACGAGGTTCCGATGTCAGTACAGCCACAGAATCACACAAATATCGATACAGCGGCCGATGGAGGATGTAACGAGAACACGTCGCCCATAACAATCATCTAATGCCCAAGTACATCCCTGGAATGACCTGATTACTGACTTTACGTTGGTGATGGAGACGTTGTCACAGACGCCGCCCTACTTTGAGAAATCAACCGTTGGAACTGACACGTTCCGGAGATAATTGGAGGTCCTGGTGTTAGTGTAGAACATAGATGATGGTTGGGTCATCAGCCGCACTCCATGTCAATAGTAATTAGTCCACTTACTCCCAAGTGGCATATCCCGTTTGGGTGAGTGACTGACGTGACACAAGCAGGGGATGACGTTAGAAAACCAAAACATCTGTAGAATCTGAATTGTTAACCTGACAACTCGATCCCGTCGACTGAAGGCCTATGCTACCCAGGACCTTCACAGGTCCCTCGACGATGGAAAAGCATTCAGATGCATCGGAACTAACTGAGTAACAGAGGTGATGAACTCTGAGATGCTAAGTTGTTCACTGTTAACGAGGGGAACCTATAGTGAAGGTGTTTATCTTACCAAACACCTAAATGTTAACGTTGAAATGTTTGAAGTACGAGTACAACACGTTTTTTTGTGGCCATCGCTAGATTTTGCAGATGAGAATAACGGATTTAGAGTTGTCTCACTTCCATAGAGTTACATTCGCAAAACATCAGTAATTTCCTTACTTCTTACGTGATTCAATGTTATTTGTGATAAAGAATTACTACCACGAAGTACTGAATGAGTTACCCCAGGGTGCAATGTTACTCGCTTGTAAGAGAGGTACATTGAAAATAATATAAGGACGCGCAGACAATCAGGAAGCGACATTTGCGCGTGTGGTAAGATAAAATTGTATGTCCACTGGCCAGTCCGACATTTACCGTCCTCCGTGACAAAAACGCATAATTATGATATGAATATAAGCGGTCAAAATCATTGGAGTTGCGATACTTTCTTTCATGTGTACAGATGAGAAAAACGACTGTGGGTGATTCGAACTGGCAGAATTGGAAGAACTGAAGAATGAACTCTGCGAATGTGTCATTTTGAGTCGCCTACCGCAGTGATATTCACAGTGAACATCATTCTGATCTTCGAGTGAAGGAATGAGTGAAGGAATGAGTGTAGGAATGAGTGTAGGAATGAGTGTGGGAATGAGTGAAGGAATGAGTGAAGGAATGAGTGTAGGAATGAGTGAAGGAATGAGTGAAGGAATGAGTGTAGGAATGAGTGTAGGAATGAGTGTAGGAATGAGTGTAGGAATGAGTGAAGGAATGAGTGTAGGAATAAGTGTAGGAATGAGTGTAGGAATAAGTGTGGGAATAAGTGTAGGAATGAGTGTAGGAATGAGTGTGGGAATGAGTGTAGGAATGAGTGAAGGAATGAGTGTAGGAATAAGTGTGGGAATGAGTGTAGGAATGAGTGTAGGAATGAGTGTGGGAATGAGTGAAGGAATTAGTGTAGGAATGAGTGAAGGAATGAGTGAAGGAATGAGTGAAGGAATGAGTGTGGGAATGAGTGTAGGAATGAGTGAAGGAATGAGTGTAGAAATGAGTGTAGGAATGAGAGAAGGAATGAGTGTAGGAATAATTGTAGGAATGAGTGAAGGAATGAGTGTAGGAATGAGTGAAGGAATGAGTGAAGGAATGAGTGTGTTGAACAGTGTTCCAGCCACGGCGTGGGTGTCAGTTTGATATATATGGAAAGCTCGGGACGTTTACGTTGGGCGTTTCGTGAACCCACACACATGCTATGGTGATGACAACATAATCGGAGAGAAAAACGGGATTCGAACTCACGACCTATGTTTCTGGCGTTTCTGCGACGATTTGGACGATTCGGCTGCCTTACAGTCAACACAACAATAAACAATATCTTACCAGGATGATGGCGTTGAACAGAAACATTGAGTACTTGAGGAAGTTACCGCATCCGTTGAGGCCCATCTTGGAAGACTGAAACAAAAAGGTATACTAACGACTGAGTAAGGTTTTACGCCTCCTTTAGCGATATTCCAGCAATATTACACCGGCTGACACCATAAATAAGCTTCCGATTTTGGGAAATCGAACCCGATGTACTTAAGACACGAAATGCTTCATCGTGTTGTCCCCACTCCGATATCCCACAAGTTTCAACAAAACGTTCTTCATCCTAAGAAAGTTTGGCAGGAAAAGTAGTTCTTATCACTAAAAAAACAAACTGGAAGTAAAATTGTCCCAAGTACATAGTTTTGAAAACAGGATACAAATAGCACACAAGGGATAATCAAGGAATATGGGCGAAAGAACAATTCAGACATTCGTTCAGGACATGAATTATTCCGCCAAATTCAAGAATAACATCAGCATACGAGATCAGCTGGCATGTTACATGATCAAAGGATCCTTCGTGTCACGTGAGAGCTGTGAAAGCGACGTGGGGAAAAATCCATGGTGACATGAAGTATGTGAATACCTCGAGTGATTTCAGGAAACTTGACAGAATAAAGAAATATACTTTTAAATTAAGATCAAATAATACTCCGTGCAAAGCGAAATCATAGAATGGCTCGTGTGTACACTTGAATACTCGCTAGACATGTGACACACTAGATATCTACTCCATGGTAAAGTAATGAAACCTAAGTGTATTGAATACCTTAAGATTGGAGAATAATACATTCTCTTTGTTATGTAACAATTCCTCAATTCCCCATGTATAGTAAGAAAATCTAAATTATTGTGTAAAACGTGAAAAATGAAAAGGGGTTGTGAAAGAATTCTAAACATAACCAAGGCGTGTCAGAGTGACATAAAAGTCGGAAAGAAGTTGAGAGTCAGTGTATTCAAGAATAGTTGAGATCCTGTAGGATGGAAACTGTAAGACTGAGGAAGGTTGTTCCACCAGGAACAAACAAAATATCTCAAAAATGGCAAAGGAAAATGTTAGTTTCAGGAATTTTCCAAAAGCAGAAATGCCCAAACATTTCTCATTGGTCTTCATTACTTCACAGCAGAGAAAATGAGATGTGATCATATAAAATCTCATTTTCAACCCTACGCTTATTCCACTATGAACAAACGATTCATTCTTAAATACCGATACCCTCTTCGTGGAATGACCTCACTTTAGCAACAATTCGGAAAATTGACAGTTTAACATGCGACGTGTTTTCTGAGACACAACTCTCATTTTTGGCAGTGACAAGTTGACCCTGTGAACTTTCGATCGCTGATTGGCTGTCAACAACTACCGCTCTTCTAGTGTGTTTATCAGAGGTCAAGACGATCTGAGAGTTGACTCAAACATGAGCAATGTTAGATGTCAATCCACAGGCAAAGAAACAAGACACGCTAGAAACATGCACCTAAAATACCGACTGAAATTGACAAAACTGTATCATAAAGACCCTATCAGGTGCAGGTCATCATCTCAGGATCAGGCAGTGGACCAGGTCCTGACTTCTCAAAGCGGTCTCGGAGCTCCAATTGTAGTGGGGATACATTAGGGAGTGAGAATTACGAAAACTGAATATTTTGCGAGTTTTATGTCTTTTGTTTGTACATTGAACGTGGTCATTTATTCTCAGGAGGGATGGTGGCTGTTTAAAGATCTGCCGTCTCAATGACAGTTTGGAACGGTAGTGACGACAACTTTAGCAGTACGACCGCTTCGAGGAGTGTGGCCCTGTGTATGACTGATTGCATGTCCATTTTGTTGTTCTTGTATAAACTGTGGCGGGATGTGGAGTAGCCTAGTGGTATCCAATGTTGTTAGGGCGGTCGCTTGTCACAGTATGTTTTAGGTGAAGCATCCTCGACGGAAAAATGCTAAAAGTCGAACTCACTCACTCTGTGAATTTGCACCGCATTTATGGCCGAATTCACATCCGACGAAAACGTCAGATTGATACATCTGATAGGTTTCAAGTCTATATATTTATGCGAGTGCTGAAATATTCGGATTTTATCACCTGTATCAATGTGTCACGTGGATTTTATATCTGAAGTCGCTTTATGCTGTATCATTCGTCCGACATCGTAACTGGAACTCCAGATCTAACGCGTGTTTCTCTAAAACGCATTCTTAAAATCTAATGCCACAATATTGGCTGGATGTTGCTACTAGCCCACTGTACTGTCTCCCTCTTAATGTGCAAGTTATCATACATACCAGATTGATGCATTCACTGTAGGTAAAATATGTGAAGCCCATGTCTGGTGTCCCCCTCTGTAATATTGCTGGGATAATGCTAAAAGCGATGTAAGACTCACTCACTCACTCACTCACTCACTCAATGTAGGTTAAATGCTGCAGGTAGAATCTACATCTAAAGTTCCCTTTCAGGGAAAGCAACACGGTGTATTCTGTTTGCTTTCAACTAGGTTAATGGACATGAAACTAGACTACTCTTGAACTGTTTGGAATGGAAGTGTCTAACTCAGCTGTTCGGGTTTTTTTTTCTTTTTAAACGAGTATTCATATTTACATAGGAAGACTCACCACATACGCGTTTAAGTATTGCTCAACTGCCAGCATGAGAACTAGTGTTGTGTATACTTAAAACTGTTTAGGAGCACCCTCAAGTTTCCTCAATACAGTGAACAGTTTCATAGACAGTTTAGTGCAGAGGAAAGGTGTTATTGCGCGTCTGAAAATATTGCCTCACCTGTTGCTGGAAGCTTCCCATTAATATAGCTCTGCGAGAAATGGGACGAGAAATTAATTATCAGAAACACGTAGAGTACGTATTGACGGGAAATTTCGTATAAGTCAAAAGTCTACTTGGCAAGGGATATTAAAAGTTAAGAAAGGTCTTTAAATGGATTAACATTCAGTTTCAGAAAAATAAAATTTGATAGCTTGACTACATTTAAATAGAACAGCAGCACTGTTTATGTGGAAACCTACATCTGTCTACAGTAGAGAATCTAAGTGCCTTCTTGTAGATGGAATTGAAGATTCATAACGAACATTTATGAAAACGTCTGAGTTATACATTCACATTCAAAACGCAACTGGATAAAGGAAAGCAGTTGAATACAAAGAACCAAGACGGAACACAATCACAACGCTATCATTTTTAAAGCATACGAGTAAGCCTTTTCAAATTCGAACTTTGATGCCAAGATGAAGTACCTTACACATACTGGTCTAGGATAACTTCGTGATACTCAGTGATGTTAATGACCATTTTGTTGTTATTGCAATAATTGAGAGAAAATCAACCCGAGTTTTTAGAAACCATTCTAAAACAGTTACGTCGGCATATCTATAAACGCATTTTTAAAATGAAATGACATCCTGCATGAGTGAGTTAACACTGTTTCAGCACCAATTAATACAGCGATAGGCAAAGGGGAATGCCATACAGGCTTCACACATTGTACACATGTGAAAACAGATCGGACCTTCCTTGTGACGAGTGAACGCGTTAACCACTTGGATATTCCACCGCCCTAATAAAGACACAAAACGTGTTGGACACTGCAAAATATCTGACTTTGCTAACATGACAGCAATGTGTTGCTGTTGAAGATGTTGGTGAACATGTGTGTGCGAATAACACGGGATGAAGTGAATGAACGTGTTTCTGTGAAAAGATCTATATACTTTTTCTGCCTCAAACGACTCGTCAAATTCAAACGACGCCTGAAACAAATATCGTTGACAGAATTAATAACAGTATGTTAATTACACATCTTGAGCATACATACCATAAATACTTAAGACAGGTATTACACCTTAGAATATAAAATGTTACGTAATTTGGAAAATGGATAGCATGTTTTCTTTCAGACCAACAATAATACGTTATCCAAGATGACAATAGGTGAATCATATGCTATTTATTCAATATTCAAAATTCAAAATTATTTCTTACATGAATACACAGTTATATGAATTTTAAACATGCGTTGTATTAAATACCACATCTTTACTGCACAACCTATAAATACTACAGTGTATTTTACGTGCTGATACAAACAAATGAAGACGAAACAAGCTTTGGATAGCGTAAAGCAGGTGCCCATCTAGAAATAGGTGAAATATGAACCGAATGTTTGTAATGCAAACAGAGTTTCCGGCAAGTACATACGAGAAATGTAAAGAAACACTGACTATATGCACACCAACGGATATCACCAGAACGACAGATACGTGTACATATGAACATTGCATGCTTTAATCAACTTAAAGTCAACAAAAATATCAGCAATAATTTCTTTCGAAATTGTGACCGATAAAAATGAGGTGTGTGAAACAGGATGGTTTGAAAGTTGTTTACTTTATGCGGGCTATACGTTCCATCACAGTCATATGGCACCTGCAACGAAAACAGTCAATATTGTATCACTAAATATGCTAAGGCGTCCACCAACAGTGGCTTGACCTGAAATGAGGCTGGTGGTTCTCTCGGCTGAAATGATGACAACTCGTGTTCATAAGAGATTCTAATGTCGTTATCAAGCAAGCTAAAATTCCCATCAAAGAAGTAATATCGTTATCAGACTGAAATCAAAAACATAACACAGAGAGGTATTGCCTCGTTTGCCCGTCTGATCATTGTAGTGGGTGAATGACTTTGGTAAATATAATATTCTTAAACCGAAATCATCTTCCGGGACTTATCACCGCACAATGCAGTTGTCCATCTCTATTCCTCTGTCAAACGCAAGGTACACTAACACCGTCATGTAGAGTTTATCAAGTACACGTTCGTCTGAGCTTGTCAAATATCTTCAATCAGGTTGCCTTGCGGCTTCAGAGGCGGGCGGCTGTAGTCGACTACAGCGGTAACAATCACGGCGTGATCAGCAGAACAAACTGGAATAAGACCGAGCACACATACGCTTCGACGTCTACATTAGACGAGGGACTGGCGTGTGACTCCAGTAATAGCAGCTTGGCTGCGTATAGTGGACAGGAAAGAAGCAGGTGCTACAACAGTTTACATAGGCCCACAGGTGCTTTATCACACCTTCACCGACACAAATCCCAGGCGAAGCAATCAGCCAAAAGCGGCTTCTATTCCTTCTGACGACTATACTGTTTTTAGGCATTGTTGAATACAGAAGATGCTTTCGTATCTCACCCATGTTCACCCTTTTATGCTGTGCCGATTGTGGCTACAAGTACAGTTCCACAGACATTGAACACATAGCATACAACACGTGGAAAGTAAAGAAACAATTCTCATAGTTGTACACACGTGGACAAAAGAAAATATAACATTAAGAAAAGCTTACAGAAGGAGCCAGATGATCACTGGAAATCTACATGGTACCTTCACTTTAAATACATTACACCATTAAATCCACTGATTCTGCCAAACATGCACTTCTGTTTATACGTTTGGTTATAGAAAAGGATATAACAGTCGCTGAGCATTCATCGGTGTTGAAAGTAGTCCATTTTACAAATTCATTTTCGTGAAAATGATGCTTGTTCGGCTATGTCTTATGTTCGTCGCATGAGCAGACATTATAGTCAACTCTTTGAAAAGAGACAAATAGGCTTAGAATTAGATTCATTTGTATAATAACATGTTCAGAGATCTATTACCTTGATATCAGCTGACGGACCTTTGGACAATAACGCTCCCGTTTACCTTGATGAATACTCTCACGTGAACAGAGGTGTTTATTTTTCTTAAAACCGGAAGTTCTTGTTGAGGTTCATTAGGAAAGGTCGGTCGACCAGAGACCAAAAGAAAAGGAAGATTTTCGTTTCATATATCGTTTCACATTTAATCGCAGTCTACGATGTCGACATGTCGCTACCCGTGTAGTCCGTGCTGTTGGCGAACATTTCCACACTAAAGTGTCACCGACATCTCGGATACTCAAACGTGGCCCTGCTTCCGAGAGCGTCATCAAAGGTCCCTATTTTAGGAAAGGTATACACACGTTTTGCACGGAGATTTACCTGGCCAAACATATTGAGAGGTTGAGACTGAAACGTTACATAGTTCAGCTGGATGAGTGGCGGGATCAATAAGCACAGTGTTTAACACCGGTGTTTCACAGCTCGGGAAACCCAACATTCAGATTGATCGGACTGAGTCTGTCTGTCTGGGACAGCATCCGGTCATTGGTGAAAAAACAGACCTTTGAACACATCAAGACTGTGCGAGTGTAACTGACAGATCTAACACAGTCTGTGTCTTCGTTGATTGGATTAAACAAAGTCGGGGAAATTGTTTAATCATTTTTTGACAGTATTGGCCACTGGTATAATCATACAAAATGCGGGTCAATGTCTACATATTCAGTACATCGTCACCGTTAGAGGAGCACGCCTTTTGTGTCAGTATTCAATAGAGTACACTGCTCTGTACTCTACTGGTGGTAGTATTCAACACAGGACAGTGCTCTGTACACTAGTGGTGGTAGTATATAGCACAAGACAATGCTCTGTAGACTAGTGGCGGCAGCATTCAACACGGGACAGTGCTCTGTAGACTAATGGTGCTAGTACTCAACACGGTACAATGCGCTTTACACTACGGGTGGCTGAATTCAACACAGAACAGTGCTCTATACACTACTGATATCACGCAAACACGCACGCACGCACGCACGCAAGCAAGCAAGCAAGCAAGCAAAAATCAAAAACAACAAAAATCAAAAAAAAAAAACGGTCGGTGTTCTATACTCTCCTGGTGGCAATACTTAAGAAAGTATGGGTAGACAGTATGCATTGTGGATGTCATTATTCAAAATAGGCCTGTACTACTTTTCAGACAAGACAATATGCATCGACTTTCCTCTTCAGCGGCCATCCAGTATCTTTGGATGGTCTGTGTATGTTAAATGTTTCAGTTTTAGAAACCATTTACCCGAACTAGAATTGCCATTCGAGGATTTCTTGCACACAAGAAATCTTGTTTTAAATGCTCATCCGCAACAAAGATTTAAAGTACCCTTTGAGGTCTGGCGCTTGTGGTACGCATTCCTTAATGCGTGGGATACTTACATTGACTTTCGCTCCCCACCTGTAACAGCGCAAACTGTGACAGTGCTACACTGGACACTGCCAGTGACATATTGGACATTGGATGATGCTATTCCACGTGGATTATTCCCTGCTACAATATAAAACACTGACCGCAGCTCGTGACTTCATTCAACATACTTACTGTGACATACTTACTGTTACTGTTTGTAACAAAAATGTTATGTGTCACCGCCTGGGACGGTACTGATCGTAGAATATAACAGTTATTTCATTCAATGTAAAACCATCACACACAATCATTGCAACACAAGCAACAAAAGCGAGATCTCAAACATCACTTTAACTTCTGCAAATTACATTGCTGATGCCCAAACGTGTTGTATCTATCAGGTTTTGTACGTTCTAAGAACCTCCACCTTTCAAGGAACGCCTTGGGCTCTGGTGGCGCCGGGTATACCAGTGTAATTTCACGTAATGAAACTGGAATATGAAGGTTTGTCCTCAACGGGGTTTTTAATGTAGTAAAGTTGATGAATCTGTTCAGATGCCGAGAGATCAGAGGCATCCCTCACGCAACTTCAAACGGTCAAAAATTGTTCACTGTTAACTGTGCACGTTTGCAAAACATATGAAGTACTGAATTTTCACATAATGTATGTTTCCTAAAGGGTATTTCTAGTCGGTGTATGGCCCGTCTAAACCATATCTAATGTTAACAGAAAAACACAACATGGCGCAGTGTCAGTCTGTACACTATTGTAAACTTTGTAAAGTTCTACCTGTACTCAGTGCCTGCATTGTAGAACATATAGTCTCTGTGAAGTGTCTGTCTGTACACAGTACCTGCAATGTAGAATATATAGCCTTTGTGAAATTTCTGTCTGTACACAGTGCCTGCATTGTAGAATATACTAGAATAGTCTTTGTGAAGTGTCTATCTGTACACAGTGCCTCCATTGTAGAACAGACAGCCTTTGTAGAGTGTCTGTCTGTATACAGTGTCTGTATTGTGGAACAGATAACCTGTGTGAAGTGTCTGTCTGTATACAGTGCCTGTATTGTGGAACAGACAGCCTTTGTGAAGTGTCTGTCTGTATACAGTGCCTGTATTGTGGGACAGATAACCTTTGTGAAGTGTCTGTCTGTATACAGTGCCTGTATTGTGGAACAGACAGACTTTGTGAGGTGTCTGTCTGTATACAGTGCCTGTATTGTGGAACATATAGCCTTTGTGAAGTGTCCCTCTGTATACAGTGCCTGTATTGTGGAACATATAGCCTTTGTGAAGTGTCTGTCTGTATACAGTGCCTGTATTGTGGAACAGACGGTCTTTGTGGAGTGTCTGTCTGTATACGGTGCCTGTATTGTGGAACATATAGCCTTTGTAAAGTGTCTGTCTGTATACGGTGCCTGTATTGTGGAACATATAGCCTTTGTGAAGTGTCTGTCTGTATACAGTGCCTGTATTGTGGAACATATAGCCTTTGTGTAGTGTCTGTCTGTATACAGTGCCTGTATTGTGGAACAGACAGCCTTTGTGAAGTGTCTGTCTGTATACAGTGCCTGTATTGTGGAACAGATAGCCTTTGTGAAGCGTCTGTCTGTATACAGTGCCTGTATTGTGGAACATATAGCCTTTGTGAAGTGTCTGTCTGTATACAGTGCCTGTATTGTGGAACAGACGGCCTTTGTGAAGTGTCTGTCTGTATACAGTGCCTGTACTGTTATACAGATAGCCTTTGTGAAGCGTCTGTCTGTATACAGTGCCTGTATTGTGGAACAGACAGCCTTTGTGAAGTGTCTGTCTGTATACAGTGCCTGTATTGTGGAACATATAGCCTTTGTGAAGTGTCTGTCTGTATACAGTGCCTGTATTGTGGAACATATAGCCTTTGTGTAGTGTCTGTCTGTATACAGTGCCTGTATTGTGGAACAGACAGCCTTTGTGAAGTGTCTGTCTGTATACAGTGCCTGTATTGTGGAACAGATAGCCTTTGTGAAGCGTCTGTCTGTATACAGTGCCTGTATTGTGGAACATATAGCCTTTGTGAAGTGTCTGTCTGTATACAGTGCCTGTATTGTGGAACAGACGGCCTTTGTGAAGTGTCTGTCTGTATACAGTGCCTGTACTGTTATACAGATAGCCTTTGTGAAGCGTCTGTCTGTATACAGTGCCTGTATTGTGGAACAGACAGCCTTTGTGAAGTGTCTGTCTGTATACAGTGCCTGTATTGTGGAACAGACAGCCTTTGTGAAGTGTCTGTCTGTATACAGTGCCTGTATTGTGGAACAGACAGCCTTTGTGAAGTGTCTGTCTGTATACAGTGCCTGTATTGTGGAACAGACAGCCTTTGTGAAGTGTCTGTCTGTATACAGTGCCTGTATTGTGGAACAGACAGCCTTTGTGAAGTGTCTGTCTGTATACAGTGCCTGTATTGTGGAACAGACAGCCTTTGTGAAGTGTCTGTCTGTATACAGTGCCTGTATTGTGGAACAGACAGCCTTTGTGAAGTGTCTGTCTGTATACAGTGCCTGTATTGTGGAACAGATAACCTGTGTGAAGTGTCTGTCTGTATACAGTGCCTGTATTGTGGAACAGACAGCCTTTGCGAAGTGTCTGTCTGTATACAGTGCCTGTATTGTGGAACAGACAGCCTTTGTGAAGTGTCTGTCTGTATACAGTGCCTGTATTGTGGAACAGACAGCCTTTGTGAAGTGTCTGTATACAGTGCCTGTATTGTGGAACAGACAGCCTTTGTGAAGTGTCTGTCTGTATACAGTGCCTGTATTGTGGAACAGACAGCCTTTGTGAAGTGTCTGTCTGTATACAGTGCCTGTATTGTGGAACAGATAGCCTTTGTGAAGTGTCTGTCTGTATACAGTGCCTGTATTGTGGAACAGATAGCCTTTGTGAAGTGTCTGTCTGTATACAGTGCCTGTATTGTGGAACAGACAGCCTTTGTGAAGTGTCTGTCTGTATACAGTGCCTGTATTGTGGAACAGACAGCCTTTGTGAAGTGTCTGTCTGTATACAGTGCCTGTATTGTGGAACAGACAGCCTTTGTGAAGTGTCTGTCTGTATACAGTGCCTGTATTGTGGAACAGATAGCCTTTGTGAAGTGTCTGTCTGTATACAGTGTCTGTATTGTGGAACAGACAGCCTTTGTGAAATGTCTGTCTGTATACAGTGCCTGTATTGTGGAACAGATAGCCTTTGTGAAGCGTCTGTCTGTATACAGTGCCTGTATTGTGGAACATATAGCCTTTGTGAAGCGTCTGTCTGTATACAGTGCCTGTATTGTGGAACATATAGCCTTTGTGAAGTGTCTGTCTGTATACAGTGCCTGTATTGTGGAACAGACAGCCTTTGTGAAGTGTCTGTCTGTATACAGTGCCTGTATTGTGGAACAGACAGCCTTTGTGAAGTGTCTGTCTGTATACAGTGCCTGTATTGTGGAACAGACGGCCTTTGTGAAGTGTCTGTCTGTATACAGTGCCTGTATTGTGGAACATATAGCCTTTGTGAAGTGTCTGTCTGTATACAGTGCCTGTATTGTGGAACAGACAGCCTTTGTGAAGTGTCTGTCTGTATACAGTGCCTGTATTGTGGAACAGACGGCCTTTGTGAAGTGTCTGTCTGTATACAGTGCCTGTATTGTGGAACAGACGGCCTTTGTGAAGTGTCTGTCTGTATACAGTGCCTGTATTGTGGAACAGACGGCCTTTGTGAAGTGTCTGTCTGTATACAGTGCCTGTATTGTGGAACAGATGGCCTTTGTGAAGCGTCTGTCTGTATACAGTGCCTGTATTGTGGAACAGACGGCCTTTGTGAAGTGTCTGTCTGTATACAGTGCCTGTATTGTGGAACAGACAGCCTTTGTGAAGTGTCTGTCTGTATACAGTGCCTGTATTGTGGAACAGACAGCCTTTGTGAAGTGTCTGTCTGTATACAGTGCCTGTATTGTGGAACAGATAGCCTTTGTGAAGTGTCTGTCTGTATACAGTGCCTGTATTGTGGAACAGACAGCCTTTGTGAAGTGTCTGTCTGTATACAGTGCCTGTATTGTGGAACAGATAGCCTTTGTGAAGTGTCTGTCTGTATACAGTGCCTGTATTGTGGAACAGATAGCCTTTGTGAAGTGTCTGTCTGTATACAGTGCCTGTATTGTGGAACAGACAGCCTTTGTGAAGCGTCTGTCTGTATACAGTGCCTGTATTGTGGAACAGACAGCCTTTGTGAAGTGTCTGTCTGTATACAGTGCCTGTATTGTGGAACAGACAGCCTTTGTGAAGTGTCTGTCTGTATACAGTGCCTGTATTGTGGAACATATAGCCTTTGTGAAGTGTCTGTCTGTATACAGTGCCTGTATTGTGGAACAGATAGCCTTTGTGAAGTGTCTGTCTGTATACAGTGCCTGTATTGTGGAACAGACAGCCTTTGTGAAGCGTCTGTCTGTATACAGTGCCTGTATTGTGGAACAGACAGCCTTTGTGAAGTGTCTGTCTGTATACAGTGCCTGTATTGTGGAACAGACAGCCTTTGTGAAGTGTCTGTCTGTATACAGTGCCTGTATTGTGGAACATATAGCCTTTGTGAAGTGTCTGTCTGTATACAGTGCCTGTATTGTTATACAGATAGCCTTTGTGAAGCGTCTGTCTGTATACAGTGCCTGTATTGTGGAACAGACAGCCTTTGTGAAGCGTCTGTCTGTATACAGTGCCTGTATTGTGGAACAGACAGCCTTTGTGAAGTGTCTGTCTGTATACAGTGCCTGTATTGTGGAACAGACAGCCTTTGTGAAGTGTCTGTCTGTATACAGTGCCTGTATTGTGGAACATATAGCCTTTGTGAAGTGTCTGTCTGTATACAGTGCCTGTATTGTGGAACAGACAGCCTTTGTGAAGTGTCTGTCTGTATACAGTGCCTGTATTGTGGAACAGACAGCCTTTGTGAAGTGTCTTGGTATACGTTGAGACATGATCATGATATATGTGCGATGTCTTAACACAATGGATTCATTGTAGGGAATGTTGTCTGTGTATGGAGGCGATCGAGGCAGAAAACATTAATAGATCAATTTCAATTGTGGACCTGGTCATAGACTGGCCTCTTTACACCATACAATCACAGGAAGAAGACATTTGAGGACACAAAACTAAATACGTCGACCTAAACGATTTAAAATAAACTAGGGGGCAGGGGGTGAGGAGCTAAAACCTTAACGTAATTAACACATAGTGCAAATGTTTGAAAACTACAGCGCAAGCATAAACATTGTGAATGTGAACCAAAGACATTTTTACCATTTGTCAATTTGGGATTATCCTATCTATTTTCGCTCATGCCATTCTTTGCGTCGACCGAGAACCGAGAGTCCTTAGTGTACACATTGATATAGCAGCCGAGGCAAATAGACATATCTGGGAGGACAAGCTCTTTCCCGAGTACATGAGGCCGGAGCTACACATGGTGCCAAAATATGATCGCGCGGAAGTCACTACACGACGGACGTCTTTCAAAGGTTGGGATGGTGTGTTCAGAATGAATAATTGAACATTACAGTTAACCTTAATAACAAACCAGCAACGGTGTGCCATTTGCTGAGTGCACAGCACAGTGCTTGCTTTACACCAGTACATAGTGCGGAGGCTGTCTGTTTCAGTTAAACAACCCCTGTTCAATATGATAAAGGTCCTCAGTACCTCACCTAGGTGTTGTCGGAATGGGTTCGTGGGTACGGTTTTGCGGGGTGTTTTAGTATTTTATATCTACTTCACGGCATGGAGCATTCGTTAGCTCACACATTGTGCATTTCATACGGATATCCGTTACATCACAACACGTCGTCCCGGTTTAAAAATATCATGTCTCCAGGTTTGGAAGCGGACCCTAAGTGCTCGTGGGATTCTCACCAAAGCGGTAAAGTGCTGAGACTGGCATCATTTCGGGTTTTCCACCCTCACCAAGCGGAGAAACATGATGGATTCAAACCCATTCTCTCATTCTTCTAAGAAGGTATTGCCATATAATGGGATAGTCACAATGGGTTTCTGGTGCCGTTCGTATATGAGAGTTTCATTATACGAAGAGAATCCTTTACGGCCTGAATCAAAACTAACGATGTCTCATATTGGCTGTCATCAGTCGCAGAATAGTGACAGATGCATGTAGAGCTTAAGCATTAATTCTCGATCCCTGCACACTATCACGTCGACCCATAGATGGCATGTCATAGTACAAGATCGTAGATGGCATGTCATAGTACAAGATCGCAGATGGCATGTCATGGTATAAGATCGTAGATGGCATGTCATAGTACAGGATCGTAGATGGCATGTCATAGTACAAGATCGTAGATGGCATGTCATAGTACAAGATCGTAGATGGCATGTCATAGTATAAGATTCGCGTACAGGGTGCCATGGCACTATCGCTTCGCGCGTTTCCTGTTTGAGAATATGATCATCAGTCACTGTGACCACCAGTCTCTCCGACGGTATTATGTAGAAAACACGTTACAATACACATATTACATGGCGATAATAGTAAAGACATTCACCACTGAATATGTAAACCCTCCAGAATAATGCAAAACGGGCACATTTATGAAAACGTTGTAGATATTTTCATAGAATGTTCAGATGTTCAAATTAATAACTTTTCTACATCAATACTTCCACAGTTTCACCGCCTACATTCGATCTAAATGGAAGTCAACAAAGGAACCACCATAAAGTTCAGTAGCTTCGATTCATGTTATTCCGCATTGCCTGAGTAAACATATTCTGTCCGCCGGTCATATTTACTCGGGGATCTGTGTCCACGACACCGGTCTTGGTCTTCGTATTGTAATGGTGACCGCAGTTGCGATGGACAACAAGGCCCTCATCATGCACGACTGGCGCCCCGAGGCCCTGCAACGTGGGGTCTACAACACGTCGCTGGTAAATACTACACAGCTTTGCTAATCACTATCGCAAACGGAAGAGTCAAATCGTGGCTGAGTGATGTACTATGTTCACGCCAACACACGCTAGGTCTAACCCACTCAACAGTACATCATAGGCGTGGAGGAATTTGTGACTTTTTATTTAGCGGAAGCACTTAAACTCTAAATAACTGATTGCAAACAGTCTGTATGTGTGCTGGTGTATCTTTTCTTGCGATGTTTTGTGTTAAGGTGAAGGGTTTCAAAAAGGAAACAGTTTGTGTAAAAAGAAACAAATACATCATGCTTTCCACCTGTGAATTGTTTTAGCAGGAACAACTGGTTTAACCGTTTCCATCGGAAACACTGCAGTACTGCTGTCTGCACCATTTCTAATTTCTTAACCTATCCATGTACATATCAAAGTGTTTCACCGTCTCTCATTTAGTTAAGTCAGCCTACGTGCGGCGGTGAGATAGCCTCGTGTTTAAAGAGTGCTGGAATAATGCTAATACAATGAAAAATGAACAAACATACTCACTGCCACCATCTTATTCAGCAAAATTTTCATAAGGGTTTCAGTCTTTCATTATCTCTCATTCAGTAAAATATTGGTATGGATTTCAGTCGGATACCATTTCTCATTGAGGAAAATATTCATTTCGTTTTCAGTCTTCCACTGTTTCTCGTTTAGTTAAGTATTCATGATGTATCAAAGTCTTCCACCATCTCTCGTACGCGATGTACGCGTACGGGTGTGAGTGTCTTTCCAGCAGATGGGTTTAATTTATTCACATATTTGCATCACGTTTTGAATATAGTCCGGCGTGGTGATGTATTTATCCTGATGTCAACTTCCATAACAGACATACAGTTGTTTATAACTGTCAATTCTCCTTGTATGGTGTTTCGTGGCTGACAAGACCTATTACTTTCACCACTCATGTCTTCAATTAAGACCATTCGAGATATTTCACAAATCTCCATGCCATCGTATGACCCATGTTTCACTGCACACACGATGCACATAATCTGTCTTTTTCAACCAACTACTTATGAATCGATAACCTACAGTTATATGTAATCTCAACTTGTATATACATTAAGGCTATAGTGTACCCTTTAGGTTTGTTAATTATATTAATGAAGCCGATTTTTCTTGAAGTTGCACCGCCTGGTTTCACGGATTTTACTGCGAAATTATGTTTCTGGCAACAATGCAAAGTAAGAGAAAATGTAATCTTATCCTTGCAGGTATAATTGCTAATCGTAACCAGTGACCTTCCTGGCTGAGGCATTTCCCCCAGAAATACAACAGACACATGTAATTATGATTCTCTGCTGAGAACACAAACCTAGGTAAAGAACCTACAGCGTTGAATAATCAGTGAGCTACCTAAAATGTATTTTGGGAGCAAGGATGCATGTAGTAATTATTTGGTGCAAATTATTGTTACGTTCTTCCTTTCCCGACAGAACTAACGAGAAGCATATGTAGCCAAATGAACACTGGCCAGCTACATCAGGCCCATCACTGAAAGGAGAAAAACGAGCGCGGTATATAGGGGTGTTTAGTTTAGTAAATTACTCACTTTATTTATTCATTGAGTATTATCAAAGTGGAGGTTCCATAAGAAAGTACATATTTACTGTATGAGCTGAATGTTTTGGGTACATTCTGAAATGAGTGCCACTATTTTTAAGGTGAAGCCGTGTAAGTCTCTCAGAACACCATTACCCCCTGAACTGAATCAACGTTAGAGCAGGGAGGCATTCAACGTCCGTCTGTAGTGGTTCAGAATCCACATATGACCCACTGAATCTCATAAGACGTTAGTTCTGCATTAGTCTGTCGGAGGCACAGCACGGGTAAACTATATTGTGAGGTAAAACTAAAATATGCTTTTACCAACACGTCATGCAAAATTATTAATTACCACAATATGAAATATAAATTTAAATGGAAGATGTTATGCAATCGGGTAAAACTACAAAGCCATCTTCCCAGTGAGTGATCAGAGCTCCATCAATAGTGCTATGCCTATTTGACTGAAGCGGACGCTGCAACTACCCCATTATTTGTGGAACATCCTGTGTAAATACACAATATTTGTAAGGCAGACCACGTTTAGCGTATTTATACGTATGATGACACTGAGTTGGTATTGTTTTAACTTTTAACAATATTCCAGCAATATCACGACGGGGGACTCCAGAAATGGGTTTCACATTGTATGTTTAGACAGCACATCGGGCACCATTTTGAATGAACACTATTTTGTAAACTTAGAGGTTCAAAATGCGATGTGATTCTGAACAAAGGCGTATGATCACACTTGCGTGTGTACACTGGTTTAAATAGCGGAATATATGCTCCAGGCTCTGTGAAGCAGAGAACAACATGCCATGAGGTTGCTTTTTCAAATTAGCCCGGCTAAATCCGCTGAACCGGTCTAGAAATGTTTTTACCGTTTCGAGTGATTCCAGATGTTCGTACTTCACTCGTGCAGCATTCAGCCGACACAAAGAGTGACATTATTTCCTAGGTGAAACTGTCACTAATTCACTAATATGGCAGGTGTGTATAACTCCCAGAAGCACAATCATATATCTGTCAATCGAAGACTCTTATATGTATAAGTGTCACTAGAGAAACAATATTTGTAACTGTTACCGGAGAAACGATAATTGTATGAATGACCAAATATGTACACTAAATTTTATTAGCTAAATCACAACGCCTCTCTTCCACCGTTAATCAGTTTCCACTGGGAAGTTCTATCCCGCACATTGTGAACCCTTGAACTCTATGCATGAATGATGTTACAGTGACCTGTAAATTCAGTCGAGATCTGAAAGCATTTGGGGAGACGTGGTACAAATCGCCGATAAACACACGTCCATTTGTGGAGAGCGAGCTCATGGAGCTGGTTTTGGGCGGAACTCCAGTGTTAATTATACTAATGTTTACATGCATCATCTTCCATTCTTAAGGCGTTCGGGATACTTCATTATCATAAAACAAAAATAGCAATTAGTCTTATTTTTGCGATCTCACTGCTGCCCCATGTGATGCAGTGATGGTGTCATGTTAAAGTCTTGCAACTAAAACTTTCGCTCGTAACGCCGAAGACCCGAGTTCGTTTGTATGCAATGCCTAAAGTACATTTTTGGTGTTCCCACAAAAACTGCTCCAATGTGGCTGAGAGTGCTGTGAAACTATAATCACTTACACACTCATCACACAAAGATGGGAGTCGAACTTGACTTTGACGATATCATGGCCACCTCACCACCACTGTAAGACATACATATATAGCAGCCTCATCTAGGCCACCTAACCACCACTGTAAGACATACATACATAGCAGCCTCATCTAGGCCACTTCACCACCACTGTAAGACATACATATATAGCAGCCTCATCTAGGCCACCTAGCCACCACTGTAAGACATACATATATAGCAGCCTCATCTAGGCCACCTCACCACCACTGTAAGACATACATACATAGCAGCCTCATCTAGGCCACTTCACCACCACTGTAAGACATACATACATAGCAGCCTCATCTAGGCCACTTCACCACCACTGTAAGACATACATATATAGCAGCCTCATCTTGGCCACCCCCACCTTAACAATGGTTGTTAACGGTACATTCCCGTTACCACCAAACACTTTTCATCACAAAACACAGATGAAGAAGAAGACTACTTGTGCGATATTGCCTTATCTTCATAAAACGAAAGTAGATATTGTCCTTACTTTTGCGATATCATGTCCGAGAACTGTCTTATTATTCCAAGCAATCATGTTGTCCTGGTGAGCGTATCCTCCAACTACACACCTACATCTTCAACTACACCTACATCAACACCTACATCACTGTCGAGGAAAACTACAGAGGAAGCTGATACAGGAACTCTATCCAGAAGTACTTGATCACCACACCAGCTGTGGCCAGGACATCCCTGTTGGGATTAAAACTCTTACAGGTCAGTAGGGATTAAAACTCAGGTCAGTAGCTGCACATCACACCTGGAAGACCTTCTGTGCCGGCCTTGTGGCAGCGAGGGGTACAATTGGTAGTTGAAAGAAAATGTCATTGAATTGCGCTTCAGTAGTTACAGATACTCGACTTTGTTGTTTCATCTCTTTGACGTTAGATGAAAGGAGCTTTTGTCACTTTATTCCAAGCTTACACATGTTTAAACACGTCATCAGAAACAGTCTACCGATAGAGTTTTAGCCCGTAATTAACATTTCAAAAAGGCCGATTTCTAAAGTGACTAAATTCTCACATAGAAGGGGAATCTGGTTGTCACAATCGGTTTGTTGAATGAGACTGTCGTTGAAAGAAGTGGAGTCTTACAATGATCCTTTTTAAACAACCGATACATTCTCCCACTTTTCTCTCTGATTAAGTAATAGCGACGTGTATCTAACAAGCAAATAGTGCCGCCTATTGAAAGACGACATTACCTGCTATATGAAGTGCTGAGTTATATACATCCTCTTGCCAGACTGTATATGCTGACATTCCTAATCATAAATACTCCCCAAGAGTGCGATATCCATTTGGTATATATAATGCTGAGGTGTTGATCTACACGAGTAGGAACTTATGTATTGTCAGTACAACTTGCTAACATTGCATGGAGCATTAAAACAGTACTTGAGTATACTTGACCTGTAAACTACTTTTTCGATAAGAGATTGAATGCAATATTTTTCCACTCTAAAGTAATGAACTACAGAGGATCTGTCATTCTACTAGAAATGGCATCTGTCGCTCACGTTCAGTCAGTTTAAACACACAGAAACAGTCCCGACTCATTCACAAAATTTAAGTCATTGAAACCTGTCACCTATAATCAGAATAATATTCGCCTTATTTACTGCACAAAATATATGAGACAATACTTTGTTTTACCAACAGGACACAGGTTAAATCACTTTAAAGAGGATTGACTCACGATTTGTCGGAGAAAACGCCTTGCAAGTACTTCCCCGCGGCGTTTCGAGTCACCTGCAGCAGTTACCTGGTCGCCGAGTGTTGAGCTGCCCGGTGACCGGGATATCGACTCACTTGTGGACCGACGGAACAACACACAACACAGGTTGCCGCACACTGATCTCACGAAAACAATAGCTGTAAATATTTGAGCTTGCAAGGGACTAGCCCAATCGAAGCAATGTCCCTTTGGTGTACAAGAAAATGATGACAAGGTATAATTCGTCTGAAATTAGGCATGCAAGGTGGCAAAAATATGGAGTCAAGCTGTATTTATAGACCGGATATGACAACGTGACTTTAAACATACATCGTTATGAAAACTACCGAGCAGCAAATTGACCCTGTTGTCTTACGTCAAGCACCTGAAGAAAGCCATTTTGTTGAGGAAAATTTGCACTGGACACGGAGACTGCAGATTGAAAATATGCAGTACTAAGCACGATATTGACATTCTGGAACTCCATATGGATTGCCTTTGAGAAATATTCATTTGTAGCTAGATATTGGTTCAGTTGTGTATGTACTTATATGGCACATGTACTTTTTGTAAGTTCATATTTTTTCAGCCTTTCAGCTTACCGCACGTGACGCCCTAGATGATACAAGTAACAGTAGGGTTAACCCGGTAGAACAGCAGTTGCTGTGGTGTAGAACAGCAACGAAACTTAAACGCGACACATGCTCCAGCACTGGATTAGCTAGTGTTAAAATACAATTTAGCATCTCACAGCCTCATTAAGGTAGTCTCTGAAACACGGACAATCTCACAAAGAATGGCTTTAGGTGACTTTCAACAGGGGCCATATAACGGTTTGCATATCGCAGTCACACGTCTGACAAGACATTTCACCTGAAATGTATATATACCTGAGTCGCCAACAGCACACGGATCACTGTATCAATATGACTTATCAGTTTCCCGATCCCTGGCTGTGTAAATATGGCCTTTCATTCGATGGTCTACAAAGTGTCGGAAGATGGCGGTTGCAGTCTAGACTAAGTACAACTGCAGCTGTGTTGACTGCAGTAACTGCAGCCGACGTAACACCACAGCAACTGCAGTCGACGTAACACCACAGCAACTGCAGCCGTCGTAACAGCACAGCAACTGCAGCCGTCGTAACAGCACAGCAACTGCAGCCGTCGTAACAGCACAGCAACTGCAACCGACGAAACACCACAGCAACTGCAGTCGACGTAATACCACAGCAACTGCAGTCGGCGTAACACCACAGCAACTGCAGTCGACGTAATACCACAGCAACTGCAACCGACGAAGCACCACAGCAACTGCAGTCGACGTAATACCACAGCAATTGCAACCGACGTAACACCACAGCAACTGCAGTCGACGTAACATCACAGCAACTGCAACCGACGTAATACCACAGCAACTGCAGTCGACGTAACACCACAGCAACTACAACCGACGTAATACCACAGCAACTGCAGTCGACGTAACACCACAGCAACTACAGTCGACGTAACACCACAGCAACTGCAGTCGACGTAATACCACAGCAACTGCAGCCGACGTAACATCACAGCAACTGTAGTTGACGTAACACCACAGAAGTAAAGCACACTCACTACAGCCGACTACATCTCAAACATAGGATGGATAGGTAGGGATTCTTTCGTTTTTGTTTCAAGGATGTGTATCCTGTAAACCTGAATGCTTGTGAAACTGAATATACCCCGTGTCACCCTAAAATCATGCAATGTATAGATTTATGTACCCTGTTTCTTCTTGGAAGACACACATTCACAATATAAGAGTGATATGAATAATTGTGTCTTTATTTGAACTGTCACAAACACAAAAGAATTTGGATTTGGATTTTTTACCATTGCTGGTGTCAAGTCCCTCTGCCTTCATTTGTGTCCATCAGTATAACTCTTAAAGGTTCAGCATGTTCACTCACAGATGACAAGGGCGTTTATATGAGATTTACTGCAGTGCGGAAACAGACGGTTAAGAACACGGTGTAGTGGTTGAGGCTTTATGCCGCTTTAAGCAATATTCCAGAATTATCATGGCGGGGGACAGCAGGAGCGGGCTTGACATATGGCACTCATGTGGGGAATCGAACCTGGCGTGACAAGCGAAAGCTTTAACCACCACTGAACCCCAACGACCAGAACACGTCGGAGAAAAGTCAGATGTATTTAAGGTATCAACCAACATTATGCATGGCTGAATCAGAGACATTCTGCATATTTCTTAAACACGAAGCCTCTTATTTACTCCTTATTGAATAATCTGCAGAAGGAGTAATAATTCACTAAGAAACTTCGTATGTAAGCAATAACAAAGTTACAGAAATGTCCCTGACTCATCATCATTACTTCTGAATGCCTTTCAAAGAAAGTTACAGAGTAGGTCTAGGTCGGCTCCCCATCCACAGGTCTAAGTCCAATGTTCCAGTCCTTTTGTTGTCAAGTATAATCCTGTTTGGAGGTAACATTTTCTTGGGAGGTAACTTTTTCGCTGTCATGTCAGTTATTTCGAAAACGACACGAAAACAATTGGAAACAGTACGATTTGGACTATAGTGTCTCAACGCCAAAACTAGGAACGGTGAACCGCGGGCAGTGAATCCATATGATTATTCGTATCCCTGCATTCATCGGTCAATCTTCGTCCACCCTGGTGCTGATGTAATACCTCCTATGTCGGTATAAAACAGCCCATTCTCCCAAACATCATCATTGAAATACCTCAATAGTATACACCAGTTATCCTGGTATAATGACTACTGGCTATATAAACTATATATGTTATGATAACCTCTGATCATATCGATCTGCAACCATGTCAATCGAGAATAACGGTGAGCTTTACATCATACTCTGTCATACAGCCCCTGAAACAAACATAGCCAAGAAATCCCCGAAAGGCTAGATTATGTGGCGAAAAAGAAGAAAGGTCTAGAGCTCCATTTCATTCTACATATCTTTATTTAATCTTGAACTGTTGTTTTCAGCAAAATATATTGATTTGAGAGATATGTTGTTAGTCTACTTGCATCAACACAGTCATCCTGACGCCCTAAACTAAGCATTCTAGTTTAAACACACGATATCACAGTTAAAGTCTTGATTATCTTTCCACTGCCTTATCAGGCCTGACCAAGTCATTATACTCTAAAACCAAGCAACAGCACATGTGATGCAGCTTCACATCTCCACAACTGCCTTAAAGACTAAGCTGTGTTCCATCACGCCAACGGTGGTTCTACTATACTCGCCAGGACAATGCAGCGCCACCGTCAGGTACTCCAGAAATGCTGTATCTGTTTTACGTTAGAACAGGTTAATATGTGGCGAAGAGTTCACAGTGTAATCCACTGCAGGGTAACCATCGGATAAAAGGTATAAAAACTGACTGAATTTCACGAATGTTCACCGTGGGCTCATCTAGATAGCTTCACACACAGGAGGACATTGCTGGGAGCCTCGGCTTGTAGGCAGTGGTATGAGACTGCGTTATTTGGTGGTCTTTGTTTGTCTTGATTGTGTGTAAACAACTCACCCTTGCACACACATCGGAAAAACACGTGATTAAGCGAAATCAGCACAGTGGTTGTATATTGATATCCACATACAGTGAGGATGTTAGAACACTGAGCAATGTGTAACATGCCGGGTCAGTGGTGCTCTGTCCTGCCATCGCATCACCGCAGTGACATCACTGCGCGTTGTCATCCGATCCGACCTATCCAGCTGTCGGATTGGCTTGCTATGCAAATGTTTCGTGCTATTGCTGATAAAGCATAAATACTTTATGACTATATGGAAAGTCTATGATGTTACTATTTCCACACATATATTTTTGGAAAAGGGGCCTTTTCAATTAGTATCCAATGTGTGTTTGTACCTTATGGTCTGATCAAGTGCAGCTGTGTAGGGCAAAAGGTGAGAACGTTAGATTTTTCATCTCATCACTTTGCAATTAATTAGCGTAATTGTTTGATCGGCATGCTAGAATTTAGTGAGTTGAAAATGAAACGGTGTAAAAATCTATATCGAAAAGTCGCTCTATGCAATAAACAAGTCTTAGACGTTATCATCCATAAAGTTTTATGTTTCACTTTTTAACAGTTCATTAGCGTGTTGCTAACGTCAGCATATATTGTCGGATAAAAAAAGAATTATCATTCCTTGTGCTTTCTATCGTATTGAGTCTGGTTCAAGTATTATTCATGCCGTGAATTCCATTCATTCATTCATTCATTCATTCCTTGCTAATTACAATCATATATCCAAACTGCTACGGCACTGTTTTCAATTTACTTTGATCCAAACTCAACACATGTTTCAAATTAAAAACATAAACTTTAGACAAACATGTGATTATTTTCTAGTAACGGTGTTTCAGGTTAGAAAACAGCCTCCATGATGACACAATAGTTTCTCCTAATCGATGTCGTACTGGAACCAAATCAACCGAAATAGCACCTAACTGTAAATGAAGAAAATGAACGACGCTACTTGAAGATAACTAGGGTTCCATTTCCGTAATGCCCATCAACTCGTCCACTGTTTACCATCAGATAACGACAGATCGAGATGCCATGTTATGTGCTGCATGCACATGGTGTTGACGTGGTCGTGATGGCGCGATGCCGAGGAAACACTTGCTGGCATTAACCTGGGCGTTATGGTAACCTAGTGGTATGCAGGTGGGGGGTGAATGAATCTCCAAGTGTTAACCTGGCGGTTTTGAAGTGGTTGGGAGGCATGACAAGGCGCTGAGTGAACACCTCATGGTGGTCAGCCAGTCGTCATGCCGTGACGCGATGAATACTTCTGGTTGTCACCTAGTCCTCATGCCGTGGCGCTAAGTGAACACTTCTTGGTGGTGATCTAGTTGTCATGACGCGGTACTGAGTTTACACCTCTGGTTGTAACCTAGTCATCATGGTAACCTAGGCGTCGTGACGTGACCTCGAAGTGAACACTTCATGATGGTAACATACCCGTGGTGACGTGGTGTTAAATGAACACCTCTTGGTGATATCCTAGTTGTCATGACGTGACGCGAAGTGAACACATCATGGTGGTAACCTAGGCGTCATGACGTGACACGACGTGTTCACCTCTGGTTGTGGCCTAGTGGTTATGACATGGTGCTGAGTGAACGTTTCGTATGGATTGAGGTTAGGCCGGAAGTCAGTGCTTGACGTTCAAGTCTGAGTTCTTGACTTGGCAGCGACAGCGCTAATGAAGTGCAACTTACTGTTGAGAATGCTTTCGCGTCATTACCTCATGCGATAATGTTTTGTAATTTAGATAAACTTTAAAGATGATCGTTTTCACGCACTCTTTTGTTCATATACACCGACGATATTCGGACAGGGTGGTCAAACACTTGCAATCAAACACTCTTATGATATACTGAGACGGTCGACAGATATGTCCAGTCAAACATTCCAACGATATTTTGATAGTGTAGACAAACGCTTGCTACCAAACACTCCGATCATACACCGAGGAGGTAGAGAAACACTTACATTCAGACGCTCCTACGATATATTGAGAAGGTAGAGAAGCACGTCATGTCAGAATCGCCTGGGATATACCTCAAGTTCACAAGCGTGTATTTTGAAAGTAAAGCGTCTAACTGAGCCATGTTGACTGAAGTATGATCATACTTTACATCCCCTGACTGTAGAAGGATCATACTTTATATCCTCTGACTGTAGAAGGATCAGACTTTATATCCCCTAATACCTCCTTCTGTTTCATGCAAGGCAAACGAGGTTCGTGTTTACAGTTGTACGTGTTTGTACGCAGCTTGTGCCGGTATTTCGTTCCAGCCAAATTGAGTTGAGTATCGCAGGTGTAATGAAAAAGACGTTGAGGTTCTGCACGGCAAATTTAAAGTTTGGATTGAAATAGCCCAGACTTTGTGACTGAGGACATGGACTGTGCTCCCTGTATCAGGACAACGTAACCCCACTCAAACAATCGATAGCATCAACATTGGCAAATATCGTCGACCTCCTTCTGTATGCTGAAACCGACCGTTCCACCTCCTCACATTTCTTTGCTTATCTGAATAATCTAGATTTGGGGGGACACTGGGGTACTACAAAACCACTTTAATCTCATAATTGGATCCATGATTTCGATTTGTCCCGAAGCAAGAAATCCACTGAAGGCAACCATACAGACGGCAAGTATCTTCTGTTTGGAGCACGCGCTGCACCCACTCACATCCCCTGTTGCACCTGTGACGGGGGAATCACCGAGAGTTAAATTCTACAGGTAAACACGCTAAGGTAAAGTCTTCTCTTTTTTCTCTTTTAGGAGGTTTAGGGGATCAGTCTTGTTTATGGCAAGGTTGGTGTATGAATATTTGCAAAATCAACAAGCGATATATTTCTTAGCACAAGAGTTAATCCATGTCGGACAGGCTAAACAGTTCATATTCGGCGTCTTCGACAACATGGCATGTTTGGAAAACATGGATCTGTGTTCGATATCCACAAGCGATGGGAATATGGTTCCAGTTTACACTCGATTGGTCAAACTACGGGATCGTTACAGTGGGTAATGCCTACATTATGAGAATGATATACACACACAAAATGAAAGGTTCTGCCAGGTACAGGGGTTTCCTTATACGATGAAGTGATGCCTGTGTGACTATATAATAATATTTAGCACTGCTATCGTGACAGCTTGAATTCACCATAAGCGGTGGAGACTGAACCGCAATGCTGGCCTTGGAAAGCGGTGCACGTCAATGCATCTCACTTCAATGCTAGGGGCGTTGAGCTTCTCGGAACAAAGTGTCAAATTTGACGACTGGAAATTATTGCCATTTCAAGCAGCCATAAAACTTGTATCGACCCAAGTCACAAAAACTGTCAGAAATGCCAAATTGAACATTTCCCTGATCCTTTTGATCTGACGTTACACCTGACAACACAAATGGCGGTTATGCAAAGAGGGGCGTTTGGCATGAGGGAAACTTGGCTTGCAACCGTCGCATTCTTCCTATTTGTGACATACATCCCTGACCGCTAGAATACCAGGATATGACAAATACATACAACTCATCCAGCTAAGGAACCATTTTGATAAAGTGAAGTTACTCTAAGGAGTGTTGGCTGAAGAATCTCCATTGGGAGGCAAATGTTTATAGTGGGGAAGTACTCCGTCTAAGTTTTTTAAAAAAATGCTACCAGTTACCGTCTACGAATCCTTGATTCAAGCATTGATACTGGAGACCTATGACAGTGCAATTCTAAGAGGAGATACGAAAAAAATAAAACAGAAAATGGTATTTGGATATCATGTCGAAGTTGTAAAATAAAATTCGGAAACAATCTAGTCGTAGGTAAGCTTGCAGGTGAGCTACAGTGCAGTGTTAGAGGTGTTGTAACGTAGTGTCAATCTCCCTGAGTAGTATTACAATACATAGTTCGTGGCCTCATAGTAACTGTTTTGTGACCTGTGAGGTGTGTGAAGAATATCATCGAATTAGACCTAGCTGCTTGCTGATGTGTGTATCTGTTAAAAATGGAGAAAAAAGGAACGGGTTTAATGATTTTGTAACTCTATAAATAGAAAGAACAAACTGCTTTCCTGAATCACAAAACATCTACGACACAGCATACTTTAAGGAACGACTTCTACAGTGTGCTATTCTTTCACGCGAATGCTGAGGTTTGAGTCGCGATCGGTCGCACTGATCAAAAGTCAAAATACACAGGGAAGAGTGGACGGACCTACTGGGCCACACCAAGCATTTCACCAAGCACTGTGACTTACGTCCCTTTGCCTTTAACTCTCCTGACCTAGCACCACTTCACTTGCATAACCGCAAATCACAGCTGCGTATTAGAGATTAAGCAACAGCGGAAAAGTCATCACCCCTCGTGCAAACAGGATGAAGCGAGGGAGAGTGAGTTTTGTTTGACGCCGCTTTTAGCAATATCCCAGCAATGTCAGGGCGGGGGCCGCCAAAAAACACATTCTAACCCGTGGGGAATCGAACCCGGATCTTCAACGTGACAGGCAAACGCTTTAACCACTAGGTTATGCGGCTGCCCCATGAACAATATGAAGCCCTCTACTAGACAGGAAAACAAAGTAGGATCATCGCTGGACCAGCTGTACTGAAGTCAAAGGGTCTTTCGAATTACCCCGAACATGCGCTGATGTTTATGGCTATTGCTGGATGGTTAAAATGACCCTGTCTTATCTGAAAATGTGTCATGCCCCGAATTGGATCCTTCGACATTTCTGCTGAATCCTTTACCCAGATACGTGTTGGATTGTCAGATTTATTTGGCATATGAAGGGAGACTCTCTTATTCAGCCACAATCTCCCGTCTGTCGATCCACTGGAGATAATTGGGGAGGGATAGTATTCACCCTTGACCTGACATGACGTATGTCTATCTGTCTGATACAGAACACACAAGGTAAGCGGGTTTCAGACACCAGACTTCGCAGACAGCTGCATGGCTAATATCCCTGTCTAAATAGAGCCAATCCAACAAGTCGCGGAAATTAACAGTGCGTACACCCCTGCACTCGCTCAAGGAGAAACCAGCTAGTTATTCACTTATCTTGAGACAATAGACGTAAGTAATTTATTTACTGGAGTATTATTGCCTATTTCAAGTGATCAATGCCCCTGATAAAGATCATGATCTTGTGCAAATAAACTGCCACTTCCGATTAGTCACGACAATGCCTTTCAGACACGGGGGAAATTGGCGAGCGTGTTTTCTGAGCAATGAGTGCTCCCTCGGCTACCTGCCGAACTTACGAACCTACTGGTCTGCCGAACTGTGCTCAATACTTGCCCTCATCCACCATGGGTCTTCGCCTGGATATTTCTACCAAATAAAGCTATTTCGCTTTTAGTGTTTCATTACAGGAAGCCGTATTTAAACATGGTGCATTTTGTTTCCGGTGTCGATGTCATTACATTCAGATAAAATATTTTTGCTTGGAGAGACACCGTTATTGCCTTATTAATGTGGTCGTGTGTAGACATCACGGTCGGTGGCAGTTTGCATGTTGTGTTTCAGGCAAGCCAACCACATATAGTTGGTAACAGCCATGCTTCCTCAGCACAGTGCAAATAGACGCCACTGTACGCCCCGAAAAAAACGCTATCCACATACACCCTTAATTAGAAAATCATAGCTGTATAGTGACGGTACATAACCCATGAAGGAAATGGGAATAACTGGACAAAGACGGCATTTATATTTGGATACACATTTATACCACATGCAATCATATTATACACACTTGTAACGCTGCTTGGACACGGTAAACCAGTACACAATTTAATGACAAACTTGTTTTGACTTGACAAAAAGCTGGACCATGACAGCGGACCTGTACCAATACGGAACAGAACGCTGCAGTGAAGAGAAACAAGTTTGACCACGCAAAGACCAATGGCCATATTACCTTTAACAGAAACGAATCTAAACATAATGATTTAATGAAGCTTAGATCGTCTACACAATGCGCTTATTTCAAGAAACAGAAGTACATATTACAAAAAAATACGTTGTGGTGAAAAAGTGAGTGAGTGCGTATCGCTATGCCGCTTCCAAAGTATATTTGACATAATACCGGGACGGTTGAATTACTATCAGTTGCATGTACAGGTAAAGAATCAAGTCCCATGCAGAGGGGTGAAGGGAGAGCAGCCAGAAAACCAACGACCCGAACTGCCGAATTCTAAACTGATGATTGTCAAGTCTAAATATAACTGTAAATATTGAAACATCGTTAAAGTAAGATTCTGGGAAAGATATACACAGGCTGTTGTGAAGCGATAACTCGAGGAGGCTATCAATCCCGGTGATACAGCCAGGAAGGAGGGATGTAGTGGTATCAACAATTGCTGGAGCGCGACGAATTACGTGTGTGACGTCAGCATAGTTGCCGCAGCAACAATGAATTTGGCAGATATTGTGAAATCTAAGTCATTTTGATTTTACGAAAGAAATTTTGTACAAACATGAATTTGATAAATTCACAGTCATTCAATTGACTGTATGTTTTTGCCTACAACAGGGTGTTTTCAGACATGAATCCTAATGCAAGGTTCACACTGTCGTGAGATTCGTATTCAGGTCTGGATACGAGTCGTTACGTTCTGATACAATTTGATTACACGATGCCATTTAGAAAGTGGTCAAATGCAACATATGTCATATTTGGGATTTCACTTTCTTAGTAAAGTACAAATTCTAGTACTTTTTTTCGGTTGAGTCCCATCCTGGATTCGAACCCGCACCCTCAGAGTCAGGCACCTAATCGCCAGCACACAAAGTCAGCCGCCTAGCCCGCTCAGCCACCGCGACTTCCACAAAAATGAAAGTCGGACAACTGGTAGTCTAGACTGCGTACTTTGTGTACCCCTCTGATGAGTGTAAATTGGCACGGCTCCCACGGCCGAAAGCTATGATTACACGATGCCATTTAGAAAGTGGTCAAATGCAACATATGTCATATTTGGGATTTCACTTTCTTAGTAAAGTACAAATTCTAATACTTTTTTTCGGTTGAGTCCCATCCGGGATTCGAACCCGCACCCTCAGAGTCAGGCACCTACCGAAAAAAAATTGTACTTTACTAAGAAAGTGAAATCCCAATTATGACATATGCTGATACAATTTGTTGCGCTTGGAAGCGATATTGTCACGATTTAATCTCCAGTTCAGGTACGATCACATATAAACTCATGGGCAAAAGAAACTTATCACTTTAAAATTTCCATTTACGCTTCTAAACAAAACTGAACTAGGTAAAACATACTGAGAAAACATTCGCTAAAACACATTTTTAAGCTGAGTAGCAAGCAAAAAACCCGAGATATTGTGATTTTCGTGAAAGCACGAAAAACAGTGAAAAAGGTTTTTTGAGTGTAACCAAAAGTTCTCGTGCACATTGGTTGCATAAATACAGCTGTTCGACAGTGCAATCATGCATTATCAAAAAGCATATCAAAGTTATGCCACGACTGTCATCGGAGCAACGCAATAGGGCCATCGGTATGGCCCATATGGGGGCGTCACAACGTCAGATTGCCAGAACATTCCACTGCAGCCAGGCAACAATCAGCAACCTCCTGAGACGTTTTCAGCAGACAGGTCAGACCACTGACCGTCCAAGATCAGGTAGACCAAGGGTTACGACGCCCGCCGAAGACCGCCATATCCGTAGTAGACGAACCGTACTAAGACGTCTCCGTGCTGCTGGTATCAGAGCTCGCCGTCCATTCCGTGGAATGCCCTTGACCCGCCAACATTGTCAACGTCGGCTGCAGTGGGCACGAACAGTACGTCGGTGGCAGCGACGTGACTGGCAGAGAGTGCTCTTCACTGATGAAAGTCGTTTCAACTTGTACAGAAATGATGGCCGAGCCCGTGTATACCGACGTAGAGGTGAGCGATTGGCGAGGAACTGCATTCAAGAGGTGCACCCATTTGGAGGAGGTGGTATCATGGTGTGGGGTGGGATTTGTGCTGATCAGAGGACACAGCTTGTCATCCTGCATGGAAATCTGACAGCCCAAAGGTATAGGGACGAAGTCTTGAGGCCAGTTGTTTTGCCCTTTGTGCGTCAACAGCCAAGAGGTGTTCTTTTGCAACAGGACAATGCACGTCCGCATACTGCCAGAATCGTTGAAGATTACCTCAACAACGCCAACATCAACGTTTTGCCCTGGCCAGCACGTTCCCCAGACATGAATCCCATTGAACACCTCTGGGATCATCTCGACAGACAGCTAAGACAACGACAGCAACCACCAGCAAATCGCCAACAATTGGAGCAAGTTCTCTTGGAACTGTGGCAGAGGATTCCTCCTGACGTCATCAGGCGTTTGACGACATCAATGCGGAGACGTGTACTAGCGTGCATTGATTCAAGGGGTGGACACACTAGGTACTGAGTGCTCAGACACTTCCAAGATTCAGTTTTCCACACACTCTGTGAATGCAATCCTCTGTGTAAACTTTCACGTCCACCCCATGTGTCATCTACCTCACTTCCTGCATGCATGAACATTGACAGGGCATCAACAAATACAGTTTTTGCTGTGTAAATGGCTTATCTTTCTTATATAAACATTCTTTCTGACATTTTTTTGTTTTTGTCGTTTTTAACACAAATAATGTCGGGTGATAAGTTTCTTTTGCCCATGAGTTTAGTATTCCCAGAAATTATTGAGAATCATGTTGCGTCATGTAACTCATTACGTTTATTAACTTCTGGCGTTTTACTTACATAAACATGTTAAAACATCATCCTTTTACAGTCTCAGTCTTGTTTTAGTACTTTGTTAGACCTCCACGCTCAGCAATGCATGCCTGAATACGCCTAGGCACACTACCCATCAAAGTTTGTAGGTAATCGTGTGACAGGGTATCCCAATATTGGACCACCTCGGCCTTCATATCTTCAATATTTCTCAGTCCCTTTTGGTTTATTCTGTCCTTCATGACTCCCCACACATTCTCAATTGGGTTTAGGTCTGGGCTGTAACTGGGCCAGTCTAAAACTTGAACATTTTCGCCCGACAACCACTGTTTTGTGTAGCAGTGTGTTTTGGGTCATTATCATGCTGGAAAGTCCAATCATCTTCATACAATGTTTGTGCTGTCGGAAGAAGGTGACCATTTAGAATGTCAACGTACCTTTCTTTTGTCAAGTTTCCCGTGAAAACACACAATGGCGTCACTCCGCGAGCCGATATGCCACCCCACATGTGAAACTTCGGGCTATGTTTTGGTCGCTGGTAGATAGGTTTGACAGTATCTTTGGTCCACATTTTCACACAATTAGGGAAAAGCCAAACAGAACTTTCATCCGAAAAGAAAACATTATCCCAATCTTGATTTTCATGAGCCCGACACCAGTTTAAACGTTTTTCCTTTTGTGCATCTTTCATCAACGGCGAGGGAATTCCACGTTTTTTCACCCAATTAAGTCTCTGTAATTCCTGCCTAACTGTTTCATTGCATACCTGAGGACTTCCTCTGCTAATCATTTCATTTCTGATGTTCTCAACACTTTTCAATTTACCCCTACTCACAATCTGCCCAAGTCTTCGGCGATCCACAACACTGAATTTCCTAGGCCGACCTGCCCCTGCTTTGTGTTCTTTCCCGGTTCCTGTTTGAATATTCTTCAAAGTTCTGTGTACTGTAGACAGAGGAATACCATGTCTACAAGCTAACACTTTAGCATCAGCCTCACCCCTTTCAAAATCACCTAGAATGAGCTTTCTTTTCTCTCTTGCTGTAAATTCTGCCATGTCAACACAGGAAGCCGTCTGCTCAAACAAGGGAGATAACTCTTGACGTAATGAGCTGCCTTCTAAGCCTTCAAGAGTTGTCTCCCTTATTTAGTACGCTTAGTGCATAGTGAAAGCCCTTTTTCCAATCTTAGCATCATTAGAAAAAAACAAAGATTTTCTCAATAATTTCTGGGAACACTGTACGTTGTGATGGGATTGTCCCTATCTGATCTGACACGATCATCGCGATTGGGGTTCCTGATCTGGGACGATGTGGTACGTCCAGGTACATTCATTTTTATGTTGCGATAGGATACGATTGTGTTTGGGATGTCTTTCACGATCACGATTTGAGGTGATCACGGTTTGAGCTACGATTGGACCCCGACGGATATGTATAGAGTCCGACTGACCATGGACTTAATTGTTTCTTGAACTTCTACAGAGTGACCACACCCACTATAGTGTTTGTCTTCTCCACGGCTGATTCCGATCACCACGATCTGGAGGCACTTTAGATGCGATGTGATGCGATTTGTTAAGATTCAGTACGATCTGATGCGACTATTACGATTGACATTTAATCATGTTGATCGCAGAAAATGCTTTAACCGTCCAAAATGTTTATACGATCAACATGATTTCCACGCCTGACTGACCTAAAGATGTGATAAGATCTGACAGGATCACCACGATTAGTCCACGATTAAGACCACGATTTCAATCATGGCGTGAATCTTGATAGTGTGAACATAGCATAAGTATCATCAGACATCGGCATCGTATCATCCTCTTTGACGTAAACGTTACGGCTGTTACTGTGGTTAGTGCCAATGTCAGCATGCTTTCAAAATCAACGTCGCTGCCCACACGATCATGAACGTTGTTCTTTTAGTCGTTATCGCCACCCTTGCCTTGAACTCTTCCAGTCATTGTCTGTGAACACGATCATCGTAATCACTGTCATCCATATTATCCATTTATCCTATTCGTCGTCACTGTATTCCTACGTAGGATCATCCCACCAATCTGTGCCAACTCATGACTAATACATATGGTCACTCTTCCTGAAATTAATACCGTCAGTTGTTTTAAAGCATATTCTACATTACTACCTAGACTATCATTTAGAAATTGAATCTAAACTGAAACAAAGGCAGGCCGATTGTAGGTAAGACACACCATGTTTTAACGTTGAACTTGGCGTTGTATTCATTCTACCACGACCAGAGAGAAGCTATGAAATGATGTTCTCGTGGATGCACGTTCATGTGTAGGCAGATTCCAATTGTCTTATGAGACGAAAACGGTAACATATACTGACGAACTTTAAAAATATCAAAGTTCAAGACTACTTAGCTAAATATGGTTACTAAAGACAAGTGTTCTAAACGAACGGATGAAATAACCCTTCACAAATATACAGGAAGCCACGGTTATAACTCACAGGCACAACTATTCTGTTTATCCGTAGTTCGTTTTAGGCGTTTTGATAAAACCGTACAGGAAGTGGCAGGAGCCAGACAAACAGTGCCTTGTACCCACTGTTCATAATTCATAGCAACCTGGTGAATTTCATACCAACCTGTTGCATATTTGTACTGCTTTGGATAAACCTCGCAATACTTTATTGAAAAAGTAACATGACCTTCTTTATAGGGTCACAGTTTAAAGAAACGGAAACAAAAAGAGCCCACTGAAATAGCAATGTTTTAATAATAAGTTAAAAACGTTTTGCAATGATTTTGAAGTTGTCCAAGATGGCTTGAAATAACTCCCCAATGAGAGTTTCACATCTTCGGACCTCTGTATTCTTCCACGAGACTGACCATAACCATTTTCCGTCAATCTTCCATGGCTAGTAAAATAGTTATTCACGGGGTAATTGCTGTTAACAAATTGCATGAACCTCAGAGAACAACCCCCTGATCAGTAATTATGTTGACTGTGATGTGATAATTTACTGGTAGTGACATACAATCGGATCCAGAAATATGGCTGAAAATGGCCTTTGTCAGCCGTTGTTGGTGATTTATAGCCTGTTATTATTTTGCACTGTCTATAGTTATTTAATTTCACGATAGCGGACTAACCTAGCATATACCATATCTGGGATTACACTTACTTAGTAAAGTACAGATTCTAGTACTTTTGTTTTTGACTGAGTCTCATCCGGGATTCGAACCCACACCCTCAGAGTCAGCAGCACACAAAGACAGCCGCCTAGCCCGCTCGGCCACCGCGATTTCCACAACAATGGAAGTCTGATAACTGGTAACTAAACTGGTCTAAACTGCGTACTTTGTGTATCCCTCTGATATGTGTAATGACAGTGTACTAGTTTTTAATTCATATAGCTGTGATGCTCTAGTACTTTTACTGTCCTTCGATGACGGGTTTTCTAAGTGTATCTGATATAAACTAGGTTGTTCTCGTCATGATATGGCTGAAATATTGCCGATGTGTCTCACTCACTCACTCACTCACTTGTTCAGACGTAGAAAGTCTAAGATGGTTTTGACGATGGTTGAATTAACTCACTTCTGATTGTTCAGCGCCGCACTCAGCAATCACTGTGGTCTGAAAATATTTCAGTATGGAGCAAACAATCCAGTGATTGACATCATGATCATCTATCTGCGCAAATACGATTCAGTGACATGCATCAACCAAGTCAGATAATCTGACCATCCGATCCCATTATTCACCCTTTACGACAAACATGAGTCACTGAAGACCAATTCTAGCCCGGATCTTAACAGGGCCTTGTTTGAGTTCTGAAAGAGATCTCCGTCTTTCCTTACAAGCTGTTGTTCTCATATCAAACATGTACAGTTGTAATGGGTTGTCGGTAGCCATCGATGAATAGGGCGGATATCGATAGACAGATAGATGTTGACAAGGCTTTCGTCTGAAATGGCATTTGAGGTATGCACATATATATATTCTCATCATATTAGGCCTAACCTGAATCAAGAATTCATCAGTGGTAAGGCCGAATACCGTTTTTCGGATTTCGCATAAATTTGCTTTGGACGAAATACTGTGGCTCAGCGTTGAAATCGTCTGTGGACACATGTGGCGGAGTTATCTGACCATCAGCTAGAAGCCCGACAGTGATAGCAACAACAGGGGTTCACCTTCTCCCCCAAACGCCATAATTCACACCACGGTAGTGTCTGAAACCTATCAGCTCGTACAGGGAAACAAGGACTGAGAGGCTTCCACAGTCCGGCAGCTGATCCTCATTGACGGTCTTCAAGAATCAGTTCTACTGTACATCTGTCAACAAACCCTTCTACTAACAGGTTGCCAGGCGGCGCTAAATCAACGTTTATTGTGCATCAATGACGGCAGGGCAATGCTGGGAGTTTTGTGAATCTGTTTCATAGCAGTTTTATTTTCTACTGTGAGGAGTATTCAAATGGCTGTATTAAAGGATGAGCGGCCTGGAAGGCGATCTACAGTAACTCAACATTTACATCTTCACCGGCACTTCATCTCACTTCATTTGGAGTCTGCTCCCTTCATACAAATTATGCACCAAGGCTACATGCAGATATCCATTTACAGCATTCATTTTAAAGGCTCCCTATATCTGACCACACAACATAAAAACTATCCCAAAAAAGAAACGCATTGGAGATTTGTATGTATGTATGTATGTATGTATGTATGTATGTATGCATGCATGCATGCATGTATGTATGTATGTATGTATGTATGTATGTATGTATGTATGTATGTATGTATGACGACGGCCTGTCAAATAAGTCAAAATCAACCTATGACTGACAGCACCAACACCAAAGCAACGATAACAATCCCTGTATCTCACATGTAACCCGTGGGGCATCTCGAAAAGTCAGATCTGTTGATATCAGTGTTTCATTACACACCACCCACAGACATTCTATTAACGCATACCCGACGTTATTTTCATAAGCGAAAATAAAATATGTGTTAGCAATAACTCGTCCACAATTTATATCAATGAAAATAGTGAAGCATTACTGCCGTACAGTTCTAGGTCAACCTGCCGACAAGTTGTGCAGCCCCTGTAAGGTTGACCTTTAGTCTAATTGTCTGAGGCTTAACACTGACCAAGAACAGTTACTGTATTGACCACTCCGTCCGAGTTCCCCTCGGACTGGCAGCCTGTCTGCCACATTTGGTATCACGACCACAAGCTACGTCCACATGACTACTACTGCACCCCGTTATAACGCCGTCAATAAGCATATTCATAGCTAATATTTATTGTACATTTTCCAAAGTTGAGACACATGTACAACTTCAAAAAGTATGAATCACATGTGTCCGCTTCGTCTTGGTAGGGTCATCTCACGTCGAGTGATCCGCGCGAGGCCCTACGTATGATCGTACGTATGATCGTACGTATGATACGTACGACAGTCAGATTTTGTTTTATTAAGAAATAATTACAGACCCGTGCCAGTTATATTCGGACTCTAACATAATTCCCATAGACTTACGGGTTAATTTTCTGTAGCATAAATACTTTTCATGAATTTAATTTACGTAAGATCCAAGTCAAATTGTGCACATTTGCGGGAATCAACTAACCTACAATCACATAGTTTCTGTATAATTTTCCGTTGCTTATTTATCGTGTGCCAACAAGTTGATCGACATGTGCACGGTCCCGAGAAGTCCTTTAACATGGCAGCGCACAGGACTGTGCATTGTAGACTCATACTTAAGTGATAAATGTAATGTCATTAGTTATATAGTGGTCGGAAAACTGAGTTGAAATTATGTGTGCAGAGCAAAGATGATTCCACATTTGCCTGTCAAATCTTACAAAGATCCTTCCTAAAGTCATTCTATGAAAATTATTTATGCTACACTGAAATAACATGTACAGTCTATGGAAATTACGCCAAGTGTCCGAATATAACTGGCACGCGTCTGTAGGTGTGACCTAAAGAATGATTTAGCAATGTCTCGTTGTGTTGAATAAATCTGGGCAAGGTGAGGCTCGGAGCAAAAGTACAGTCACTAAATATTTGCAAGAAGGAATAATAATTTTGTTACGCCAGGTTGAACGTAAGAATGCATATCCATTTTCTTGAGCTGCTTACTTCAGGCAGTATGGCCGCTGCGAGGAGCACATTTGGTCTCGAATGACAGAAATGTGACATATTTGAAACAATGAAGGGGAAAAAGTAAACACACCATTCAGTAAACGTAGGAAATACTGGATTTACCAAATTTATACATGCCAATGATGAAGCAAAGGAGGAAACAGGTGGTAAAAAGAAATGAAGGAAAAATGTAACAATTTATTCCATTCCATTGGTAGTGTGTCTTCTATATGAATACATATTACTTTTCTCCTATGCTTTGGCACTGGCTAGTGGTATGCTCGGAAAATGGAATATGCGCGACAGTTTTAAACGATAGGAAAAGGATTCTACTATATGAATGCCCATGTTATGCCATGTTTACGATCGTCAAGATATGGCTGAGATATTGCCGATGTGCCGACGTTAAATATGAACTCACTCACTATGTTTACCACACGAGTACCTAAATGTTGGTATTTCCCGAGTAAGAGCGAGGGATATACCGATATTTAGGCACGAGTGTCGTAAACATAGTATGTTATGGACACACATATAATTTTCAGTTCCTTACCGAAGTCGTCAATCTGAGGAAAATAAACCCTAATGTACTTTCACACATGGGCTGACTATCCGCCGTCACCGCATGTAGAACGCAAAGTCACAGAAGAAGCGCGACGTCATGCATTGTTCATGACGTCAAGTCACCATGACAAACTGATATGGGGCATGGAAAAAATAATATAAATCCCGATATGTTCGCCCTCGTAGGTAATAAATAAAGGATATTGTGTTACTGAACATACCAGCTTTGCCAGACCACGAGATGAAATATACATGTTGTTTGACAACATTAACAAAATATTCTATTTGTTATATTTTCATCATTGTTTGTAAATGATCGAGACATCGTGTAAGTCTGCAAAAGTGATATCCTATTCAGTGAAATAACATGTTATTCTACTCAGTGAAAATATCATTTTTATTTTCATCAATATTTACATTATTTCACTCTGAAGAATATAATGAATTAGGTTATGCATCACATAAATGCCATCGTCTGTATCACAAAACGTCAGTTACAATATTCATCTATTTTGGCAGAAAGCCAGAAGAACACATCAGTTGTGCTAACTCCTGGCGATATATAACAGTAGTAGAGGGCCCCCTATACTACTTATATCATTAATCTATCTGCCTTGAACCAAGGCGGATACATAATAGCTTTAACAGGCATATGCTATTTGTTCGTTTACGGGACATTGATTTGCCCGAAAACTATGCGTTACTTAGAAAATAAAATCGAATTAAGAGGGTTATGCCGCTACGTAATGATCATTACAGGGAGTAATGGTTCTGGAAAGTAGCATATTTTCCAATTGTGTGGAAATACCGGGAGCTGCTTGGACAGTCTCTGGACGTAATGGTCATTCATCAAATCATGTGTAAGTACAAGGGAAGTAGCGGTTCACAGAATGACTAAGTCAGGGGTGTCCTTTAAGTCTGGTTTGTATGAAGGGGAAAATAAGCGTTCACCGCGAAAGCAGTTTGTTATCTACTTCTCTCTCCTAAGTGTAGACGTGCGGAATTACAAGTAGCAAAGATGTGCAATGTCCATTACTGCCGAAAACTGTTCAGTTTAATCACATAACGATGCGTGCCCCTGACGACAAGGGTTTAATTTAAATATCGCGTCGTATTTCGTTGCTCAGACCACTCTAGTTTTTTTATGCACAATCGTGTACGAAACCTTCAATTACCAACACACCGGAAATTTGCGGAAGGATCTCGCTCCGCTTCCATCGATCACGAGATTTGCTTTCGTTTCACAAGAGCACAGGTTTACAATTGGTGCCAATAATCCACAGGCCTGGTAAATTAAATCATCTTGAGGAATTTATCGTAGCGTATTCGTTACTTAGATAGAGAATCCCGCCCAATAAACCTCGATAACAAGAGTCGAAATGGGCCACTTAGAGGCTCCATAAGGCCCTGTTTGGGGGAACTGGTGTCGGCGCAACTTGGATTTTATGAAACGACAGAATTGCTAACTGAAAGGATCTTGGAATCAAATTTGTGGAATCAGCACCTCTGTGTTTGGACAGGTTTTCAGTCTGCATCGCGGCCGTGTTGGTTGTGCACCAAACATATGGACACAGACAGTTGTAGATGAGTTGTGTAAATACCACAGGATGGGTCTTGGAGACTCTGGTTCCCCTGTGATGCTAAACGCCTATCAATGGTTCCCATCAGAGATTTAAATACCCGCTATATTTCATAGAAACCGATTCAGAAGACCTAATGGATGTCCCTATATGTTTTGAGATCAGAATTATTCAACTGAACTGCAAGGGTAAATACTGAATTGTGTTCTTCAGATTGAATTAAAATTGTAAATATTTGAACATAACTGGCATAGTAATATCTGATGATTGTATTCAATGCTTTCATCTACCTCGTTCCACCTAGGAGACGCCGAGACACAGATTCCTTAACTATCCCCTCCACCAACAACTACTGCCAGTAGCACATGTGTCTGTATCCTTCATGAAGACCAGGGTGTCTTGGCACTGTCTTATGGCTTCACCCAGATACTAATTTACAACCAAAATACGGTAAAATTCCGATCAGAGGCCAAATGCCATCTAGAACAGCATTCATCAAAACATGACACGTCGAACTGCCGGCGGTGCTTACGTTGTTCAAAGAGATATAGTTTGGTGGAACAGCAGGTTGATTTATCTTTATTTCCGACTATAATCGCAACCGTCTGACGCAGACAGCAAGCCTTACATACACCCTAATCTCGATTTTCGTGGCCCATGTGTGGAGCCATACCGCGTCTGATGCGTGGAACCAATGCCGCGTTTCAAGCATGGAGCCAATACCGTATCTCATGTGTGGAGTCAATAGCGTATCTCATGTGTGGCGCCAATACAGCGTCTCATGCATGAAGCCAGTATCAAACTCAGCAAATAACATTTGTCTTTTACGAATACAGCCATCGTCATCAACGAACGACAAGAGACTATTATTTCTTAAGCGAATATCGACCAAGACATCTCATGAATTCAGGCATCAACACGGACCGAGTATCGCGGGCGGGTGTCATTTTAACGTCTTTCTGGCAGTCATGTTCCAAAGGTGGCACCGAAAGGCTCTCGCTCATGCAGCGTTCAACTGGCGATCACGTCGCCAAGAAGGCTTTGCTTCCTTTGGTACGCTTACATACTTCCAACGACTGGCGATATTATGTAACAGCGAGAAACCATTTCCATAATCACCCTTCATCTACAAAATACAGAGAAATTTCATGATCAAGAATGGAGTTACTTTGTATGGGATATTGGCACATTATGCCATAAAGTGGTAGTAGTGTGTTTCTTGTTTAATGCCACACTAAATATCCCAGAATCCCTTGATCTCAATCCAGTGATTGCTATTACGAGCATCACAAGGTGACACACAGTAGCGAGTCTGAACACCTCTCCCGTTAGCATAGGTTGGTGAGGACAATGTGTTTACGGGATACACTTGGGTGGTATTTGTTAGACTGAGCCTAAATGTGTTGCATAACAAACATATTTCATAAAGGCACTGGAATGTCGATACATCAAAATAGTCTGACTGGATATTCCGTCTATCAATCACTTGATTGTCTGGATTGTTTACAGGCCACACATGGCAGGAGCACTGCTGTGTGGCGTCAGGCAATCGTTGCCTTATTTGGCGAAAGGCGGGCGCTAACGGGAGGACAACACCTGGTGCTATCACTCATATTCATTCATCCATTCATATAATTTTCACTTTTGGCCTGTGCATGAAATGGAATTGTTTCTGAGGATAGTTGACATTGTGATTTTCTTTTGCATTGATTTTGCATATTAAATCATCTCACCGAAACCCCCTTAATCCAGACAGAAAGGTTCCCAGAACAATTATGCAGTCAACCAAGTTTGCATAAATGAATCGCAAGGAGAACAGAAAAGCTCCTTTACGTTTTATATACACGCTCCAAACAAAGGTGTTTCGGATGAATGGGGTCCTTGTACGTGTATTAGAGGAGGACTGAAACTACGTGTGTTAGAAGTTATTTTATCAGATATGACTTATGCCATCAACGTTTAGTTGCGAAGCAAATGAATCGATATCAGAACGCAGAGAAACACCACCTCGGTGAATTCAATATTTCACGGCGACGTTCAACAAATCATTGAAAGCGTATGACCGTCATTGTAGACGTTAATATAGGCTATAAAAACAAGCCCACAGATGCCAGCAATTTTATTTAACAACTTCCACTTGCTCATAAAAATTCTATAAAGAGATGTTTGCAAAGCTGCGATAAGTGAGATAGGCTTCGTACCCCTGTACATTTCTTTACTGGCGTTGTGTGCGAAGCCAGGTAATGTCTTAAACAGGTTACCAGGTCAACGGAGCTATTTCTGTACCTGATGTCACCCAAGCTCCCGATAGGCCAGTCTCCGTCAAACGAAGCCAACGGTTCGAGTACGCCACTCGGCCTGAATTATCAGTTTGACAAGCAGCCTCTAACATCGCCAGCAAATAAAATGTCCATTTTTTTCACCGCAATGCCATGACCCACTGGTATTATTCCATGACGTCACAATCAGTCCTTGACGTCACTTCCCATCACAATTGCCCAGAGTTTAGAATCCACTGCTGCTTTATCGTTTGTCCCCTCTCATTACAGCAGCTATTGATTTTAATAACACGTTGTGTGAGAAACAATTTTCACTGATACCCTGGGACGTGTTTGACAGTGTTGATGTACAGATGACACAACGCAGCCTGTGCGGTCAGGGCCAATTTAGGCCAGACTAAAACCTGTGAAGTTTATATTAATTTCTTGTTAATTATTGGTACTGATACAAATGATGAGGTTGCAGATCGTCAGTTAACTAACCAGCGAGTGTGCACACGTGCTCCTATAGACTTAGATTCAGGCATGAAACTGTGTAATCCGACATTCTACTGACTGAATAAGCAAGTGTCATATGTACGAACGTTTGCCCCATACTTTGCCCCCAAGAAAATCAGAAGAAAGGCTATTTTAATTTTCTTAATTTCTACATTCTACATTGTTACACACTTTCTATTCAAACAAATGCAGACAGCATACTGACAAATTACACATTGCTGTGCCAAGATACAGGGAGCGTCGGTACACCGAGGTTGACACGCCATGGTAAGTATCAATACATTAAGGCTAAACACGACACGGAGTATCGGTACACAAAGGTTAAACATGACACAGGGAACGTCGGTACAACGAGGGTGACACGTCATAGTTAGTATCAATACACCAAGGTTGAATACGAAACAGGGAGTGTCGGTACACCAAGGTTGAATACAACACAAGGAGCGTCGGTACAGCAAGATTGAATACGACACAGAGAGAGTCGGTACACCAAGGTTGAACACGACACAAGCAGAGTCGGTACACCGAGGTTGACATGCCATAGTTAGTATCAATACATTAAGGCTAAACACGACACGGGGAGTATCGGTACACCAAGGTTGAATACGAAACAGGGAGTGTCGGTACACCAAGGTTAAACACGATACAGGGAGAGTCGGTACACCAAGGTTGAATACGACACAGGGAGGGTCGATATACAAAGGTTGAATACGACCCAAAGAGCGTCGGTACACAAAGGTTAAACACGACACAAGGAGCGTCGGTACACCGAGGTTGACACGCCATAGTTAGTATCAGTACATTAAGGCTATACACGACAAGGGGAGTGTCGGTACACCAAGGTTAAATACGAAACAGGGAGTGTCGGTACACCAAGGTTGAATACGAAACAGGGAGTGTCGGTACACCAAGGTTGAATACGACACAGGGAGGATCGATATACAAAGGTTGAATACGACCCAAAGAGGGTCGGTACACAAGGGTGAACACGACGCAGGCTGTGTCGGTGCATTAAACGTGAACACGACACTTGAAGTTTCCAACTATCTGTCGAAAAACGTACGCCAACTACACCAGGACCTTTTGTCTCCGATTATCACCCATGCTCTTTGACTTCACCCGAACTGACATACTCTCTATGGCCTTAACTCAACCCTGACACTTGGCGATCTATTCATTACACGACCCCACAGAGCCCTTGTTGTTAGCTTACAAATTAGTTCAATCCTCGCGGCGAAGACAAACTATACTACTAGTTCAATGCAGTAGTAAACGACGTTGATAAATTCACTCACATTGTACAAGTAGGAAACAAACATCAAAGTGGAGGAAGGTATCGCTGAAGTATGAAGAGGAACAGAGTTATCATTACAAAGAAACATATATTTATTAGAAAAGTCCCTGTTATCGGAGTGCATCAGACATTTCTTGAAGTTGAACTTTTGTCTCAGCCCTGGCTGCAACAGTTACACTAATCGTATAAGTATGTTAAAATCATATGGTTTGACACAAGGCACAGCACGCCTTAAAACATGGGCGGTTTATATACCTGAGTCTGTACACCAGATAATTGCCTTCAGTAAGAACATGAAAGGCCTAGCCATAGATTTGCGTCACGTTAGGCCCACATACACTTGCTTATTCTCATCATTCTCCGTTCTCAATTATGTATCATTGGAAAATTCCGTACAGTTATCGCAGTAGCGACTCGCCTGTTTCATAATTCATGTGTTGGGCAAGCTCCCAGACTCACCCACAACTCTTGTTCGCGCAAAGATATGAAGAACAGCTTTACAGGAAGCAGATACATTGCGGATAAATAATCCTTAGCTAGGGCCGGTAATGACCATCATGTAGCCCTCATTTAGATTATCAATCATATTTGAGGCAATACAAAGATGAGGTTTAGATTTACAAACTAATCATTATGTCTGCGTTTCAAGTTCCCGTATAACTGGAAATCAGAGGCTACAAAAGTGAATCAGTTCATGACAGGTGTTTCCTTTTCTATTTGATCAAAATCATCACAGGATTAATCACCGTTATTTCCTCGCCAGAAAGTAGAGAGTGACATAATTAAGGACAAAAAGGGCACAATATTATTGGTTTGGCACAGCGTCAGTCCGATTTGAATCTGGCTGCCACTACGGTAGTTTGGTTCCACGGTCCCAGCACTGTAGCTGCAGTCGTGGCATTCAATTGACTATATGTTTGGGGCAGTGTCGATCACAACTGTCATTATAAAGGGCAGGGTGAATGCTCCTTAACATAGTGCAGGCAGTGTCGGTACAGCAAGGCTGAACACAGTGCAAACAATGTCAGTATACCAAGATTGAAAACAATAGAGACAGTATCAGTACACCAAGGCTGAACACAGTGCATTGACGGAACACTGTGCAGGCAGTGTCAGTACACCAAAGCTGAATACTGTGCAGACAGTGTCAGTATGCAAAGACTGAACGCAGTGCAACCAGTGTCAGTACTCCAAAGCTGAACACCTTAAGCACAGTGTCAGCACAAGTGGGCTATGCACTGTGCAGGCAGAGCCGGTACGCCAAGACTGAACACAATGGTGACAATGCCAGTACACCAAGACTGTACACTGTGCAGTGTCAGTACGCATACTGCATGGCTGAATATAGACAGTGTCAGTACACCAGTAAGTCCGTGATAATGGGAGTTAGAACTGTGTTCTTCAGTAACACATGCTTGTCGTAAGAGGTTCACATGCATGTCGTAAGAGGTTACAAACAGGTTTGGATAATCAGGCTCGCTGACTTGGTTGACATCGTATCCAATTTCGTAGATTGATGCTCATGCAATTGATCATTGGGTTGTCTGGTCCAGACATGATTGTGACGTGAAACAGCAAACAAAACTAACGGTAAACACAATACAGACGTATCAAGCCCGAATCCATGGCAGACGTGTCTGTACATCAAGGCTAGACATGATATACATGTATGAAGTCTTGGTACAAATGCTAGCAATCAACGATGATGATATTACGATATAATGACATAATAGCTTAAAGCCTGTTGGTGCGGTCAACTTCTATAAATATACATTCATATGTCGATATGCATCAGTGATCAGACACTGTGACGTCACTGCTGTTTGTGGGAGTAATTTGCTGTTACATTCTTTCCTAAACAGATGCTGGGCTTTGGAGGCAATCGAAGCAACATGTTGTAATCCGACACCCATCCACCCCACGTGATCGTTTCAACGTACACCGACCCCAACTTGGAAGGAATGAATCAAGTCGCGATTAATCAAGTGATCAAAGCAGTTATAAAGGACGTCCTACTGGGAAGGAGATTGACAAAAACACAGAATAAAACGAGCACTGTATTAGTATTTTTAAGGATGTTTATAGGCTTTAACTGCTTGTCCCATCAGCAATGTCTAGCAGAGATAATAGTCACGGTCACCGGAGAGAAGTAGATGCACGATCAGTTCTCGCACCTGCTGCGGAATTTGAGCAATGTTTGAGAGAGTACTTTACTGCATGTATGTTTTGTATGTAATATACCAAGTGAATGTAATATAACCCATCAGTCAGTTCTATTCCACTTATATTACTGCCGCATGTGGACACTCGAGTCTTGGCGTGGCCTCGTAGGTAAGGCGTTCGCTCGTTAAGCCGAAACCCGGTTCGATTCCCCTCATGGATACCATGTGTGAAGCCCATTGCTGATGTTCCCCGCCTAGATATTCCTGGACTATTGCTAAAAGCGGCATAAGACAATACTCACTCACTCGAGTCCTGACCAAATATGTGGTTGATAATATGAGCAATGTTCCAGGGCGTAAAATAGTTACCCACATTAAAAGGCAATTTCGCATGAAGGGAACTATGAGAACGCGTTACAAGTCAACAAGAATCCTTTAAACCCTGATCAATTGTCTTCGTGCTGTCGACTATTATGATATATGGTGTAGCTTAACGGCTACAGCGTTCGCTTTTCGCGCTGCAATACGAAATGAAGTTTATGACGTTTCTTAGGATAATGGCTTATTCTCATCATACAAACAACTAGTTGTGCCCACCTCATACCGGACAGAGGAGATCGTGCTTAACAACGTTTGATACATCGCACTTTATCTAAGACACACCCTTGATGCATTGCAAGACTTCGTGACTACCTTCCAAATTATCGCAACCTGTTCTTTCACAGTTAGCTGCACAGCGCGGTTTGCTGGGTCATTCATCAACCACGTAGGAATATCTTTATCACACTGTCGGTACATTTTTATCTCTCTGGTAAATGAATAAAGATAGTTGCTGGAAGAATAAAGTTCACAGTCGGCCATTACCATAGCCTCGGACACTTAAAAACAAACAACGAGCTATTCGCTAGGGTGGACTCATATCTTGGCGTCAGGGCATGTGCAGATGAAACATTTGGGAACAGGAACAAGCACTGTAGTAAAAAGTGTGTGTGTGCGTGCTGGATATGCATGCGTGCGTGCATGCATATCTGTGGCTCATTAGTGACTATAAACTTTAAATATGCAGTGGGCCGAAATTGTTTATTATGGCCTGTGTTCCAACAATCGTTATGTTAAAGCTACAGACACAGACAAATGGTTCTTTACCGGCACCTTTCATTTGTACAATCAGTTGCAGCTCTTTGACAGGCCTGACTGACGCAGTGAGTTCCAGTTCTCTGAGTGGTAATATGACATGAAAAGACTTACAAATATACCCTTGCCTTTTAACGGCATTCCTTGTTACAAAAGTCCACAAAATGACACATGTTGGTTACCGTATATTCTGCTTGTTCTAAGAATAGGTAAAATATTCGTAAATTGTTTGCTTAAATCAGTATCAGAAAAAACGTGTACTAAGAGTCCTCAAACGTTTTACACAGATGGTTCCGATAACAGCACAAGGTGTGAGACAGCATGTGGTTCATTGAAGCAGTGTTGAACTCCCAGTCCTTACAATACCAAACAATCCTGTAACAGCATCACAGGGGATATGCAGGAAATAATAGCGACCCGGGGCTCCTTACATTTCTCCTTACAGAGGTAATCATGTAAAGATACAGTGGATTAATGGATGCAAAAGGAGACGAAGGAATCGGAATGAGGACCGCGCTGTGAGGAGCTGAGCAATGAAAGCAGCAATGTTAGAAACAAGACCAGAGTCTCCACAACTGAAGTTCAAAAAGAAACACGCGCTATTGGGGAGTTCCCGTAAACCATCCACACCTGTGCCTAGATTTTCGAAGCTCTCTTACCGCTAAGACAGTCGTAAGTTGATGTTAATGTATGGCATTTAAGACTATCTTAGCGCATATGGAGCTTCGAGGATGTAGGCCCAACGTACTAGCAATGCTCACGCATATATCCCCATGAGCAGTTTAAACACCAATACCTACACGGACACCAGTCAACACTGCTTATGTGGCTGCAGAATGTGTAACACTGTATGTAATACAGTTTAGTTGGGACAGGTTGTAGGGCTACGAACTCATGACTGAGTGAGTGAGTGAGTATAGTCTTAAGTCAACATCCTAGCAAGGTCACGGCAGAGAATACCAGAAATGGGCTTCACACATATATGGTGTTTTCGGCGTGACGAGCAAACGTTTAGCCACCGGGCTACTCCACCGCCCCTGTAGAACCCAGCAAGTATAACTTCATCACAATAATAAAGTGCATACTCGTCAGCATAAAGTATAATTTCCTGATTCCAAGCAAACTACAACGTGAAGTCTAAAAAAAGAATCACTCAAAAGTTTTTCATTTCGTTTGTACTTGGATCTATTCAGTTCTGCTTTGAAATCACAAAATAGACACACGCTCACTGTTCCTGTCCATCTTCCCCCCTGTACTACCCCCAACAAACTCCTCTTATCCGTTTGATCGGGTGAAAGATAAAAGATGTTGCGAATTTCATAGGCTACTGAAGAGATTTCTGTGCCCTATTTCATCAGTGCTCCTCAGACGGCCGCGACGAGGTGCCTGCTCCGCTAGACTTGGTCAAATGCCAACTTCGTCATTTGTAAATTGACAGGCTTAAAATCCCCTGTCTGTGTTTGTGACTTGACATGATTATTTGTTTGTTTATCTTGGGCATGAACTAATGAGGCAGGTAAGAGGTGTAGCGTTAAAGACTCCCTACCATTCCACAAGTCAATATATCAGCCACAGTCGGCTTATACTTGTATATTTCTGTTTACCAAACACTGTGAACCTATCTTCAACATACAAACACTCTAGCTAATACATGACATGTATTTCACTTTAAGACCTTAATGTGTTAACCAGCACACGTAATGCGCTCTGTGAAAGCGCTAGGGGAAACATGGAGGTTAAAGTGTCGGCCACTCGGGACGAAATCTCCCTGCTTGATAAACCACAACGGGGCATTTTGTCAGCTTGACTCTTGGAGTGCCCCGCTATGATATTACCAAAATATTGTTAATGGTGGCAACAACCCATCCTCACTTACTATTAGTTCTATAGCAGTGTTAGATAAACACTACGCGGGAGTGTGAAATCCCCACTACCATCTCGGGAACCACTGAAGATTATAAAGCAAGTGTAAATAACTATGACTTGTCTGTTTGAGCGGGGTATATTCTTAGCAAATGAAAAGATGATATAAATATCACTTAGCAATATTCTGCTGAAACCTTGACCAATAATTAAAGCTGGAGTCAATCAAAGCTGTCTCGGCTTATGCATGGTGGCAACGTGTCCCTTTGAACCAATAAATCTAATTATTGAACTGGTTATCGATCTTGTGCCCTATACGTCTTGCTGAAGGTCTTGGTATTAATCACGTAGAGCTAGATCATCAGGACCAAATCGGGTCGTTTATGAGGTATAGTAATTACATTTCAATACAAACTTGTTTATTTTCCAATAAAACTAGCTTATTTGATTGCAGTGTGCAGTAAGAAAGGATATTATTTGATAGTTTCCTTACAAAATATCCGATCAAAGAGATGCATGGGTATTTTTTGTAAGAATGCTATTGCAAATTAGGCTTGCGTTTGGCAACATTTCAAACACAATCATGGGTATTTCGGCCACTAACTAAAGAGTTTGCTCCTCGAGGCCGTCACTAAATAAATGATTGGTGTCAACCGAGATATTTACCCTACAGCCCTGCATGATACATAGAACCATTGATACAAATTAGCATATATGTCTATCTGGATGTCTTCATTTTTCTAAAAATGTGTTTTCAAGTGCTATGTTTGTAGAACAGGTTAAAGAGAGAATGATATTACAACAGGGTACTTGCAAAATACGAGGGCGCATTTCTCTCAGTCTTTCAAACAGTTCAGTTGTTTACTACTCATCAATGTGTTGATAAAAGTTTAATTAATCGGAATCAAATGTACACACTTGCTGATACAGGATACAAACTAAACAAAGGGTTTGCCTACGTAGGTAATGTAAGTATAGTATTGGACACTAAATTTAGCATTACGCTTTCGTTAACATTGTCAGTTCCCCAGATGCCTAGCTAATAAAGCCTCTTCCTGAGCAGCGAAAGGTCGTGGTTCGATACCCAGTTGTGTTATGCAAAACACATGACCATGCAGTTGGTATTGTGAGTGCGCCTGTCGAAGTTACTGGGTGCAGTGGTTTAGCCAAGTCAAACTACTGGAAGACGCTCATTTCGCTCTCTCTTTAACACCATCCTTAGTAACGACTACCACAGCAACACCTACACCCACGCACCTCAGGTCGCTGTATAAGCGAAATAGTAAGTGAGTATGATTTTAGGCCACTTTGAGTAATATTCCATCAATGTCACAACAGAAATGAGCTTCACATATTGTATTAGTTCTGTATGTTCGGAATCGAACCCGGCGAACGCTTTAACCACTAGGCTATAACAGTTCATAACTGAAATAATCCTTAACGCAACGTTATGGCTGATGAAGGTTTTATCACTGGTAGTGTGGTAGTTACATGGTATATTCTTGATATATCCACAGGCTTCATGCTGTGAAAATGTGTGTATTTTAAACAGAAATCTCGAATACGTATGACAGGCGAGACAATCGAACGCTTTACCCACTAATCTTACCGGGAGGTCATCATAACGCATAGACCGCAAGAAAAATTCGCAGAGGCGGAAATGAGTTTGCTGGCACCATCATAAAAATGTCACTTTTCTGCATTTCAGTACAAGGTTGATACGTTTTTTGTTAAGAGAGATTTGTTGTTGCATAAGTGGACATGAGTGGTGCCCATTGTCAGGACCAAGTTGTATCCCCGAAACCAAACACAAGCTTATTTCATTAACCTTGGTCAGTATATACCAGCTGCGTACACCTCTGCCATGCGGGCATCTCCATACGCATTGTGCAATGTAGTATATGAATACATGTATAATATGTGTGCACTAATATATGCTGCATTCAAACAGGACACCAGTTTGCGGCGGAAGGAGTGAGTGAGTGGGTGAGGTTTTACGCAGCTTTTAACAACTTTCCGGCAATATCGAGGCGTAGATACCAGAAATGACCTTCACACACTATACCAATATGGGGAATCCAACCTGGGTTATCGGCGAGACGAGCGAACCACCATACTACCCTAACGTCCCGTGCTGTGGAGTGATGCGTGAAACAATGCTGGTCGCGAGATACCGAAATACCAAGGGAGACCTATCACAGAGAACCTGGATTCATGTCCACGTTTAATGGAAGCTTGCGTGTCCGTATGGGACACAACCCTGCACAACGAATAGCCGATAGGACCGTCGGTACCCCATGCTACTTCCGACTTGATACGACTTTTAAAATCAGCGTTGAACGCACATCACACGCCCATATCGCACATCAAACTGTAAGGAAGCTGCCAATGCTAGCTCTATTTTGCGTTGTAACTGAAAGATTCCGTGATGCCAACAGTGACCCAGTGACCGCGAGATGATGTAAAGCCAAAGAACCTGTCGGGCTGATAATTACAGCTGTTGAGGCAAAACCCTCTTACAATGATGTGAAATATGTAGCTAATGAGAAGCTTTGAGGCCTTTGAACTTTGCTCCCAAATAAAACCCTGTATGAGACAGATTGTGAGAATAAAAGGTTGCAACATTTCAATACCAAGGTGGTATTGTACCTACAGGGAACGGTAATTAATCATGGGTGATCATTACTAGTAAACACACCGCTGGAAGCTTCAATAACCAGAAAGGTGAAGTCAATTAAAACATTGTTAGGTATTAATAGTCGAGCTCTTAGCAGCAGGAAAAACAGTTAGTTCACCCAGGTGGAACGCCCAGCTTACTGAATGAATGCACGGGGTGGAGGAGTGTGTAAGGCGCGTCTACATTTACCCATATTGAACCAGTGCCTGATACTTCAGCCCTGTATGATAGCTGGAATATTTCTGGATTAACTAAAGTGTATGTCAAGTGCAAATATGCCGAGGGGCTAGAAGGTGGTGGAATTCATGGAACTCACAGAGGAAGAAATTATTGGTTTGCCTTTAAACAAGCGAAGCATGACGCTAACGCTCATCGCCGGACAACACTTCCTGTTCCCGCAGTTTGACTATAAAGATAAGGTGTGGCGGATTTAGGTTCATTGCAGATATCTTAGTTCAATACGCTTTATATCAAACATATATATGTTTAGGAACGGTTTATCTATTGATAAATGAAGAATAAGATGCATGAGGAGGTTTGTGAGTTCTAACCGCTGTCCATCCAAACAGTCACGCCTACATCATCCTTCACGCATTGAATCACATGGCTGCGTGGAAAAACGCAACATTTTATTCACAAATATTAGTGTATTAGACAGACAAACAGCCCCTCGGTACTCAAGACTGTAAACGTATACACACGCTTCAAGCCTACAGCACCCGGATAAAATCCACTTTACTGGACAGCTGCCATGGTTACGAATTCTTTTGTTAACTTCCGAAATTACAGAAGAGAATAAACTGCAGTAAAACTGGAAGCCTACTCACGTCTCGGTCTTGTTCCTGCTGCATTGAAGATAGTCCCGTGTAACCCACTGGTAATCCTTACTCAAAAACACTGGCCTGCTTTTCAAATCAACAGCAGCTCTGCTAAAAAGCTACAGTCTTTTTTCACGATGTTTGAACTCTATACGTTATTTTGAAACATGGCCTGGCAGTTCCCGGCTGTCTGGGCTTACTCGCAGAGAGAATTCCCCCCTACCAACAAAACGGACGATATATATCAAAGATTCCCTTCGTCATTCCGTTTCCAAGGCAACCATGGAGAAGCGAATGAAGGTTTCCAATTTAAGCGCTATCAACTTAAGGGTTTCCCAGGCGAACCATGTGTTGATATGGTGGGAAGCGTCCTCGGTGGAAGCTTGCTCTAAGTGATCAGAATACAACTCAGATTAAATCCGGGACGATCGAACATAGGGTCTTAACCAGGATGCTTGAAAAGGGATGAAGGTGGTGTATATTGCTACTTTACATGGACAGGGAGAATTCCCTGCCACTTAAGTCGGAATAAGGAGAGTTTATTGTTAATGGCATTGACACGGCTTTGTGTGATGTTCATTGAGGAGAATGTTATGGATGTTCTAATGTTAGTGGGCATATGGGTGCTTCTAAGTCCCACTGGTTCAGGGATAGAACGTTGTCACGTTAAACCACAACCGTGGAACAACGTCCGCTATATAAGCATGATTGTCTGCTCTATAACGCCATATCCAGAAGCTACTGTCTACGGAGTAGTATATCGCGGACAAAACAATACTCCTGGAGACCAAAACCATAGAGTCTCGTCCCGAGGGGCTTCAAGGTTATTACGGACAGATGATGTTTTCAGTTCATTCAGGAACTTTAAGATCTGGGACCATCAGTTGTAAAAGGACGGGCATTACATGGCCAATCGCTGTGATTTTGCGGGGAAGGTGATATGGTAATGCTGTATACGTGTTATGCACAGCTGTGCTGCTGTGGGAACGGTTAACATTGCATAGGCCACGTAATGCCTGTAATGGTACCAGTATCGCATGTGTTGATGTCAATATGATTGCCAGACGTAAACCAACACAAACACCTAGTGTCGTCTCCCAGAATATTGAATAACAACAGCATTTCTTAGCAATCAAGGGAGAAAGTATCGATTCAGCGAGTGACAATATATCCAACCCATTTCTCCATACCGTTCTCCAAATGCCAACTGTTTATAAGTCACAACAGCCTCACGACACGTAGCATTGATCGTCATGCAGTATTCAGTAGGACAAAGATGGCTTTTACATCTAGTTTAATCTAATGCTAATCACAAGTCCGTGTTTCAGTGCAAGCCTGTGTCTTGAATCAATGTTATACTTCTCCGGCGGTGCGGCAGTGTTGAGGCAGGCTTCGGGTGTTCTCGTTACTCAGATGGTTATGCCCGACAGTTAAAGGAAAGACCCCGATGAGAATCCATGCACGCCATCTCTACACGGGTTTATTAACTTCCTATGTCAGCTACCGAATACACGATCTGTTTACTAGCTCACGAACACGGGTTGGTACTTACATATCAAGTTCTTCTGGATAATGGTTTAAGTGTGCTATCGTTTGTCGATCATCATCTTTGCATGTAAATAAAGCCTCTATCTTAAGCTTGTATCAGCATCAGATGTTAGCACGTCAGCAAGATTATCTAGAGATTTCTAAGGGTTACGCGTCTAGAGCGTGTGGGACGAAAAAGGCTGAGTTATCGTGGAAAACAATGACTGTACTGACAGGATCAGAGATATCTTTTCTTTCACTAAACAAAATGAGAACATTTACCGTACTATGATGGGTTTTGAAACATCCTAGGTTATATGTAAGTGATTAGACAATGATGAAATACACACATTTAGGCTGCACTGTGAGACTATGAAGACGCTGTCAGGCGATGCGCACGGATGTAACACAAGCACTGTCAGGAGATATAGATAAATGTATGAAATGTACTGTCCGGCGATACAGAGAGATAAAAGATAAGCATTGTCTGGCGATAAAGAGGGATATAAGATTAGCACTGTCACGCGATATAGAAGGATATACGGTAAGCACTGTCAGGAGATATAGAGGGATATAAGATAAGCACTGTCAGGCGATATAGAAGGATATACGGTAAACACTGTCAGGAGATACAGAGGGATATAAGATGATCACTGTCAGGCGATATAGAAGGATATACGGCAATCACTGTCAGGAAATATAGAGGGATATAAGATTAGCACTGTCACGCGATATAGAAGGATATACGGCAATCACTGTCAGGAAATATAGAGGGATATAAGATAATCACTGTCGGGAGATGCTGCGGAATAGAAACCACACATTGTCAGGGGATATAGAAGAATAGAAGACATGCATTGTCAGGTACAATACAATAACATAAACTGTCACACGATATAGAGAGACAAGCACTGTCAGGCGATATAGAGGAATGTATGACAAGCATTGTATTGTAATATATAGGAATATAAATTGTCAGGCGATGGGGTGAGATATAAATCTCAGGCTGTCATGTAACGTACATTAATATAACTTCCCAAGCCACACAGAGAATTATGCCCCACCATGACAGGTATAGGTCCGGGAATCACTCTCAAAAATGAGAAAGATCTGCACGGTCACGAGATACAATCAGGCGATACAGGGGGATATAAGACTTGCACTGTCAGAAGACATAGAGGAATATAAGACCAGTACTGTCGTGACGTATAGAGGAAAATAAGCTCTCATGGTCATGGGGTAAAGAGGAATATACGACCAAACATGTCAGACATACTGAAGGAAGAACCAGTTTTGTTACGTGTAATAAACAAAACATCTAAATTATTTCCGTGTAACTACATTGCCTTATAAGCTCACCCGACGACAGACTTGTTCCGGGTGGGCATACTGCACCTAGACGGTGGAGAGGGTACAATTTTCCAAATTAAGCGCTCGTTTAAAATATTTAAACAATCCGCCCTGTCTCCCCTGGCTTTGGAGTCCGGCGTTTCTTCAGCATAGAAAATACGTAGACAGTGACAGTTCTGCTCATTATTCTCTAAACGCCTAGTCCTCCTTACCCCCCTTAAGCCCTTAGTAAAGTATAGTCGCACATGTCGCGTGAAGTGAGCGCTACACCTGCCGCCACTTACGAGCAATACCAACAATGGAACGTTATAAGCCAGCACTGTAGCTAGCTGGGGAACAGAGACGTCAACGGAAAACACCCAGAACTTACCATCCTGTCCTCTGCATTCGGAACATCGGTATCACTGTCCCAGGTCGACTCCATCTTGACGCACAAACTGCGCGCACGGAGAACAACAGTGTAAATCACAACGACGTCCGAAGCAACATAGCTTCATCGGAAATCAATGTATTGATAAAAGACCCGATCACTTAGGACTCTCCGATGTTATCCAGGATTGATCCGGGGTTATGTTTTGCGTCGGGAGTCATTGTACTGAAAACGTCCCAAGCCACATTATTGGCTTTGGCGTCAGACATATAGGACATCTGATAGCTTGCTCTTTAAACAGCAGTTGTGGCTATTTGGATGAGATTACTGTAGGAAAAACTCTACAAGAAAACGGGGTTGAAAGAATGCATAAATAAATGTCTTGGTAGCATTATGGTAAAGCACCTGAGATGATAATGGATCATTGTTAATCAAGCTCCGACCTAAAGGGTTTGCAGACGGAGTTAGCCTGGTTTAATAGCTTGGTAATGCTACGAATCATTTCTACATCTGTTTAGTGGGCACTGGAGTCTATGTAACCTATGATATTGCCTTATTGATCTGAGAAACGTTTGCTACAATTCGGACACGCTCTGTCTTTAACCGAGATAACATCTGGTCCTATTTAGTACAATAAATAGACCATGACGTCTTGTTATGGTGCAAACAAACCAACAGGGTGTGCATAATGTATGAAATGAACCAATATTTTAGAAAGTTTTTTGCAGCTATCACCTGTGTTTATATGAATGGGATTCGAACCATGCCGATTTAAGCACAGGCCTGTTTGAGATTTTTCACAACGCTGTGAGTGAGTGAGCTGAGTTTTACGCCTCACCATGCAATATTCCATCCATATGGCGGTGGTGTGTAAACAATCGAGTCTGGACCAGAAAATCCAGTGATCAACAGAATGAGTGTCGATCTACGCAACCGGGATACGATGACATGTGTGAAGCACGGCAGACAGCCTGACCACACGATCCCGTTAGTCGGCTGTACGACAAGTATGGGTTACTGTAGATCGGTTCTAACCAAGATCTATACGGGTGTATAATTTGTGAGACTGGTCTGAGCTAAAGACACCAGAAATGGGTTCACTCACCCACCGCGGTATTGCTGGAAGATTGTTGAAAGCTGCACAAAACCATACTCACTCACTACGTATTACTTTATAGCTCATCTCAGTCTCACAAATTGTCACCTTGCCTGTTGAATACGGTTTGTAACCAGTTGTTTGATTACGCCGGGAGCTGCAGTTTTAAACAACATTCAAGACATCACCGATAGACGTGAATTATCATCAGCACACAATCTAACCAGTTCTGATAGAGGTATGTAGGCATGGAGACACAATTTGTCGAATTCTGACAGAGGCATTTTAGCATGAAAACAAAATGATCTGGATTACGTAAAGGCACGCAACGCGGGCCTGTGAGACCCACGATCGATAACATGAAAGTAACTGGAATTTTCTTGAACTGAGATCGAACAAAGTTCTTATCTAACTACAACTTTAATAAGGTTTCATCGTACACGAAAACCCCGAAAGCAATGACAAAATACTTTAATGAGTGACTGACACTACTGTTTAAGTTAGTGCAGATGGACGGTAATATCTGAAGGCTGAGGTTCCTTGATGAATTTAATTACAGTTTGTAATTGATCAAACTGTAAAGGTATATCCTTGGAAACAACCAAACGTGTTCAGACAAACCACACCAAAAGAGTGTCCATTACAAGAAGCTAGATGATGACTTGACTCCGATAGGTCAGGTCATTTTCATCACATTACTGAGTTCGGCAAAGCAGCCTAATAAATATTGCCAGGGGAATCTAGTTACCTAAGGCACTGGACTATGGATAGCAGTGTCCCTTAGGGCAGATATCGCTTGCTTGCCCGTCTGGATTCTGTATTTTGGTTTTTCAACATTAGACCAAAACACATGCGTTACACCAGAACAGGAAACTGCATGCTGTATACGAACGAGGCTTTTCTCAGTTTGTACATTTAGTGTTGTAGGTGAACATCCGTCAGAAGTTGCCCTTTTTGTCTACTGTCCGTCAGAAGTTGCTCTTTCAGTCTACTGTCCGTCAGAAGTTGCTCTTTCAATCTACTGTCCGTCAAAAGTTGCCCTTTCAGTCTACTGTCCGTCAGAAGTTCCCCTTTCAGTCTACTGTCCGTCAGAAGTTACCCTTGCAATCTACTGTCCGTCGGAAGTTGCTCTTTCAGTCTACTGTCTGTCAGAAGTTGCTCTTTCAGTCTACTGTCCGTCAGAAGTTGCTCTTTCAGTCTACTGTCCGTCAGAAGTTACCCTTGCAGTCTACTGTCCGTCAGAAAATGTTCTTTCAGTCTACTGTCCGTCAGAAAATGTTCTTTCAGTCTACTGTCCGTCAGAAAATGCTCTTTCAGTCTACTGTCCGTCAGGAAATGCTCTTTCAGTCTACTGTCCGTCAGAAAATGCTCTTTCAGTCTGGTAAGCTAGCCCATGCCAACTGAAACTATAGAATTCCTGAGAAACACACTGACATTGATTACCACACGAAAGGAAACTGCACGAATACTAGTATTATCGTTATATACCTATTTTCGGTTATGGAGCGGGCATTAAACAGTCATAGCATACCAACAAATCAAATACGAAGGGAGAGGTATACCAGGGACTTCAACTTAAATTCAGTTTGAATCCAGATGCTGCCTCTGCCGTATTCCACGCGACTGGGTGATATAGATGCGCATGTACTGAGTGGATGGTAACTGGATGGTATATGGGTAGGCGATACCGTGGTGGGGGTACTGCAGCGGATGGTAACTAGATGGTATATGGGTAGGCGATACCGTGGTAGGGGTACTGCAGCGGATGGTAACTGGATGGTATATGGGTAGGCGATACCGTGGTAGGGGTACTGCAGCGGATGGTAACTGAATGGTATATGGGTAGGCGATACCGTGGTGGGGGTACTGCAGCGGATGGCACAAGAGTGGGTGGTACCTGGGATGGTGAATGTGCCACTGTTGTAAACCGAAATAAGCTAACGTGTAAGGTCGTGAATAGATAAAGAACAGCTCAGTCAGGACCAACACTATACATATGTTGTTTAAGCGTCTTCGCATTGCACAACTTCTCGGATTGTAGCATTCAAGTCACAGGGACATCTGAGGCACAACAAAATGTAAATAAATAAATGTCCGACGCGGAGTAATTTTGCAAAGATGATGATAATACGAGTGTACTCATTACTGTATGAACTTATGACTAAAAATTCGTCCGGGTTTGGTGAGGAATTGGTCTATTGTCTTCATTATATATAACCTTTCCCAACAGTACTTAAATCCGAACACGTGTTTCGATGCTTTTAGGAATTGGGATTGCCATTAGGCAGTCGCATGTCTGTCTTTGCATATTCCACATCCTACACATTATTGCCTAATACCCCATGGTGGGTTGGTCAAGTTGAACTTTTAATCATTATGCTGGCAAAATGATTTCTGTGAATTTTCAAACAATCTTAAGTCTCTCGGTAACGTCTGCACAAACCATGGTTCACGTTAATCTGCATTGCCAGAATATGCCAGATTTTCCAATCATACTAAGCTCAGAATTCGCAAGAAAAAATGTAAGTGCCTATCTCTTGTCCCTCTGGGTTTAAAATACAACCATTGTATACGAAATTCACACCTTTATGTATACTTAGAAGCAAGAACTAGAGTTAACGTATCGAGCTTTCCATGGATGAAGTGATTACGGACCAATTCCGTTTCTTGGATTTAATTTGCAACAGCATTTCTAGGAGATTTCTAAGAGGCATGTTAATCTTCCATTTCGTAATGGTAATTGAGAGCATCTGCAGACTATTTGAAAACCAGTCGACTAGAGCGTTGTAGATCTCGTCCTGCACTTAGTCAGGGTACTTCCTGTGCCTTGGTGTTAAGATCACTGTGAATGTTTCTCGTGAGAGTTGTTCAACACTGATTTTACCCATCACGCGAATGTTACTTTGCGGAAAATCGTATACCGATTTTCAGCATGGTGGGGGGCATTCCAAAACACTTTGCCAACCTATTCTTTTAATACTACAAATTTACAGTTATTGAAAAGTCCGAAAGTGTTCGTGTGGGAATGTAGAACCAAATACCGCTGTGTTCATAGGTATGTGTATAAAATATCCTCTTATAATGGCATACCTAGTAAAGATACTGTTAAAAAAAGTAGGGGATCTTCATTTTTTTCGTTACGATTAAAAATATTTAGGAGATTTATCGGAATCAATCAATGTTGATATGATATTATATATTGAATGTTTTGAGAAGGCATCACCATTTGCACTTCCTTACAGCCATAGTTATTTCCAATGTGGTCACTTTTGAAAGATGATTGATGTATGGCATGTGATTTGCATACATACGATTTTCATTTTAAAACGAACTAGAAACAAACACTGACAAATGTGGGATGCAAGATGAGTGTAAAAAATAATGTTCTAAGTGATTTCTCGACCTTCTTGAAAAAAAAAACAATCAAGAATGAGACTTTATGCATATATATGGGGCTACTGCGTTGTGCACGTGCACATCATTCGTTGTGTTTAGGGGCGGTAATAGAGGGAAATGGCGGTGTGTTCATAAGATATCTGTCTTTGAAACGTTTGTTAACGTTTACACTTCCTATCCAAACTGAAAGTTCAATATCCCCTACTTTTCTGTTAAGAGTATAGTATTGCAGGACTTGGTCTCTGGGACGCTGTCACACATGAACAGGTATTACCATTTACCTCAACGATAATTCCTTGACGTTGTCAAATGAATGACAAACCATTACGAAATGCGCCTTCATATTCAAGTTCACGTGTTGATCAATATTTTTACACACAGCCAGTTTGCTGGTACCAGTGCACTATCCTACAACTCTCCTACATAGTATGAGGACCAGGGTAACAGGCGTGATTGGCAGCAGATGTAAACTCATAAGAACACACTTCTTTCAGTCAAATCTTTTATGTGTCTTAAAGCAAACTGTTTGCAGAATACCGAGCAAATATGATTTTGGGGAAGAAGCTGAGAAATAGTTATTTTTTCTTTTTTAAAAAAAATCAACAATCAGTTACTCCTGATATACTCGGGGTTACCACCGATGGGACGATCATGTTAGCTTCGCGGCCTTAAAAGGTAGCCATGTTGGTTTACAGGTCCATGGTAACTATACAGTTATGAAAGTTGAATACCCTGTGGTCGTGGTATGTTAAAGTAACGGTAATTATTACATCTCTCGTGACAAGCGAGTTTGTTCACTTTCATACACCCTATAGCAATATTCCAGGAATTGCAAGGCGGTGAAACCAAAACGGGGCAACACGCATTGTACCTACATGGGAATCGAACCCGTGTCTTCGGTGAGACGAGCGAATGCTTTCACCACTGTGCTACCTACCCTACCGACCCTTTGCGAGAAGTATTATACCGTGCAAAGAGATATAATCTTAATATTCTCCAAACTTATACTACTTGAGTAACAAAGGTTCATTATATATTATATATTATTACGTCAGGCCAGGAAGCTACTGGTTTCATAGTACAGTCGTTCCCGACACACGTTCGTTCACGCGGACCTTATTGTACAAAATGTGCATGTTAATATTTGGTCGTACAATGCACGAGCACCTGCTCGTATCAAACAGTCATCATCCTGAGCCATCATCCTACAGCGAATTTACAATAATTCCATTCACTATTCACCATTTACGACACTCACAGTACATTGTAAATTGTGGTTTGCGCACGAAATGTATTGATAAAGTGAAGGAAAGAAGTGATTCGCTTTGTATTAACAGCTTATAAAATAGTGTCGACAGCGAATGAAGATAACCTTTCCTAGTTTACTTGTCTTTTAAGATAATTTTAGATGTTTCATACATATTCATTTCGAATGAAAGGACCCAGATTGGTAAACAAGCAAAACCTTATACGAATACCGTTCCTGGATACAACAGAATGGAGAGTGACTCTACCATGATGAATGCACAATGTAAGTAATATATAAATGTTGCAAAAACGTGAAATAATGCCAATCATAGGTCAACAGTATGTGTCACATAAACAAATTATTTTGGATCAAATATGCCTGTTAAATCAACAATTGCACTAATGTTAAATGCTCTCTGATTACTGGTGAGGAACAGTTTTGGTGTCATAAACAAAACTGATTTTAGGTCAAACCCTCTAATAAAACATATATGGTTTGAAGTGTTGTTTTAAAGAGTACTTGACACGTTTTCAGTCGTTCATAATTTATTGAGAAGGGAACAAAGAATGGCATTTTGAGAAATCTGTTCGGCGACCTGGACTTAAATAATGGTGCTACCAGGGTTGACAGATTGTCTCGTCTAAACAGACTTAAAGTATCGAATTGATGATGGGTTATCGAGGGTCCACGCGTCTTCACTTCAATCACTCTACAAAAGTTGTAGAAATCAATCTACAAAAACTAGTGATGATAAGACAATATGTTCCACAAAGCATGTCAAAATCTGTTGTGTACTTTGTGAACATATGCTCCCAACGACCACAGCGGCCTATCAACGGTAACTGGGGTATCATTGGGTGTGGACAGCACCCGCTACTCGGAACATTTTGGCCAGCAAAATACACCCCCTACATCTACTGACCACATTCTTCACAAGGAAGTCCAACATAACATGGCTTTCTGGGAATGGATCTCCACGTGACCTCGGACAGTCGTAGCATGTAACCCGTGTCCAGGCACCGTGGTCGTCTAGATATAACTAACACAATGGCAAAATGACGCTTAAATCAGTGGGTTGCCATGACCATCTTGGAATAAAATCGTAGTGCCGAGTTAAGAGTACAGAGCGGATAAATTGCACAGAGACTTCTAAAGCTGTGTCGCCCTACTAATATGGTGTCCAATGTAGACCAAATAAGGGAGGTTTCACCTGATTAGCCCTATGTTTGAGTTACGTCTATACATAAGCGTCCTGATAAGTATCAGCATACATATACATCTTGAAAATCGTGTGATGGTGTCGGAATTTGGTGATTTTACAAGCGCTTGTCGTGCATTATCGACGTCTTTAGATTTACCCAAGGTATGACTTAAATCATACATTGATAGATATATCCTAGCGTTTCATCTTCAATATCGGTACAAGAATTTATCAGTGCAATGTCAAAACTAAGAATATTTAGTTGATGTGTCATCGATGGAGCCTTAGGAGAGCACTTTCAGGGATGTAAACAAATGTCGCACTGATTTCGCTGTAGTCAACTATGTTTTGCCAAACACCTACAAACAATTAGTTAGAAAGAAAACGTCATGTGTCAAACCGCTTTTAAACTGCAGAAGAGTACGTATTCTGGCTATGATTAGATCTATATCACTCAACGCAGATTTCTTTCATGTGGGATCGTAGGGTTAAAAGACCTCCATTCCTATTTCTAGCACAGACAAAGACGGTCGAAGTTCTAATAAATACATTAACAAATAGATAAATCTCTGCGCATATGACATATGCACTTAGTTTCCCAGACATCCAATAACTCCTCAGTCGATGTACACATTTGAAACCGTATTCAGTACGTTCAGTTCCAACAGGTCATCGATTTAGTGCGTATGTAAACGTGTTAAAAAGCTAAACGACAATGGTGCCTCCATAAACATATGTACAGTTTTCCCTTGACCATACCCGAATGGTTCCACATTGGTATCAAGGAAACTGTTTCCTGATGTGTTCCTGTATTTAGCTCTTCAATATTCAGTGTCCCTTTGTTAATCAAAGCGGAACAAGAAAACGCCTTTATAATGAAAAGCTTTATATTTTTTCAAACTGGAAAACAACCTTCCACTGTAGTCGTTACAAGCTGAATGGCCAACATTTAGTTCTGTTCTAAATGAAATTCTCACCTCCTGTTTGCCGAATTAATTTGATAAGTACCGGCACCGTTAAATATTTGTCACGCCTGCTTCGATCCATGGCGTCTGGAACTAACGCGCATCAAAACCTCTTGCTACGTAAGTGGACCCTAATTGGTCCACTAATGTGAGACAAATGTGTCGGGCTCCGTCCATACAATGTGTGACACCTTTCCTTCGTGCCCTTCGACGTGACATTTCTGGAACAACATTAAAGAGTGTCGATAAACTATTTCACTCACTCACTTTAAGCTGTTTTGTTCCAGTGTCATTTTCAGACAAGGCAACGACGATGAATTAGCTGGAGTTGTCTTGGAAGTTGCATTAGAACTCAACTTTGTGACTGGCATGTTGATCTGGATGCACCATCAATTTTGGGTTAGAAATCCAAAAGCTTCTTCTAATTGAATTAATTCAATGTTTCAATTTGCCAGAGCCTGATACCTTAAAATGATTAACAAAAATCGTATTTGTTTCATACTCGTAAAAATTACTTTCCACAACTTTGACTTTGTGTTAACATTGTGAATTGGGCTACATTTTGGAATCGAAGCACTGGAAATTTTCACTATAAATTGTATATTTATACACTTAGCCTATCTCACGTTATGCATCTCTCTTCCTCTCCTCGACCCAGTGTGGAAACATGCTGTCAGCTTAGTTGAATCAAATCTTCTTGGCCTCTGATCACCCGACCTCTGCCCCTGCAATAGACGCCTGTCAATCATCCTGTAGGCGCTGCCGATCACGTGACGTCCTCTACTTGTCATTCTCTTCTTGGAGCTCCAAGTAATCTGTGATGCAAAGAAGGGTTGGCATCCATCGCGTGAGATGGGATAAGTATAGGAATATACAATTTATAGTTAAAATTTCCAAATTATGCTTTCTCACGTTATGCATTATCCCACAGTTGGCTGGAGGGCCGCAGATTACCCTCTGACACACTGCACAGGCGGGGATGCATTCCACAAGGAGGCCAAGAGTAGCACCAACTCCCGACATGCTCATCCGTACTTGTGACGGGTTGCTTCGGAAAACCATTGGCTTACACGGCACAAAAACTCTAGGGAGTGGGCGCTCCCGAGTAAATGTGGGTTCAGCCGCAACTTTTGCTAAGCAAAAGGACGCAGTTTGGCAAGGAATTAACGCCGCCGCCCCAAGATTTACCGGGAGACCCCAGTGATCTAGCACGTCCCTGCTTCAAAACTACCCCCAACAGACACACGCTGGACGCCGGTGAAAAAAGGAGTAGCCCTGATGCTCAACTAGTTTAACGTTCGGTACTGATCTCCCTACTTACCAAGGTGAGAAAGGACGGAGAAGCGAACGTTTTGAAAACCGTTAGATAATCGGAATTCAACGCTTCACTGACGTGACTGCTCAGAGAGAAGAGGTCAATACGCGGAGTGTCGATCATCTCTGCACGTGCACAAGACTGCCCATACAGTCTATCCAGCTATGGGTACGCCCTAGTTCCCTAGGTGAGAGCGATCTCGGCCATTTGAGCAAAGTACATAAGATATGGATAACATCGATATCGTTATTATGTACATAGTAAGACCGAGAATGCGGAGATGCTTATCTGCGTGGACGGGTCGACGACAGCTGCTGCACCAGGTCCAATGGACCGAATTGATGAAGGCCTTCGACGCCCGTGACTGATACATCCCGTAGGTATGAGCGGCAAACACATTATCTGACTTCCAAAAGCAACCTTCCATAATGCCTTGCAGTGAACAGTGCCTATGGAGTGCAATGGTGGAAGCGAGCGCACGTCTCATGAGGTTTTGCGGACGAAGGTGGTGGCAACTTCGCAAAGGCGTACACTCGCAGAATCGTGGATCTCAACCAGAAAGCCAAGGTTGTACGCGCTACTTCTGCTTTGGAAGCCGTCGAAAGGAGGATGAAGAGCCTCTTGCGTAGTCTACGGCGGTCCTTAGAGGCAGGCGGCTAAATATATCCTCAATGCCCAAACTGGGCACAAGGATAAATATTCACCGTCTTCTGGACCCAGGATTGATGACAGCGTAGGAATACTGAAGGTACGATCCCGCTATCCCAGTAACTGGTTCTTGGCTAGGAAATCCCACCTTAAGCCTAGGAACACTCTAGTATGTCGAGACCTTTCAAAGCACACCCGTGAAACATCCAACGCATGTAATTCAGATATACGTGCAGCTGTAGGCAAGGCGAAACGGAAGAAGGTCTTGAAAGTGACATGCTCAAAATCTTTCCCAGTCAATGGTTCATATTCATTGTATGTAAGATGAGCCAAGACAATAGACAAATTCCAAGCCGGGGCTCGAAACTTCCGTAATTGATCCACCAATTTATACGATCTCAACAGAGACTGGAGCTAAGGGACAGAAGACAACTTTACGTCTGACGCCGCTGCAATAACTGTGTTAAGTGCGGCTAAGTAGGTAGATAACGTAGCACCCTTCAACTTCCTTGTAGACCGTAGGTGTTGAGGATACTCTGCAACCACCTGTGGCGATGCTGTCATGGGAGACATAATGCCCTCCCCTCTGCAATATGACTCGAAATTCTTCCACTTGTCATCATAAATCGACCTCGTGGATGTACGATGTGCTGCAGTGATAGCAGTAGCGACACATTTAGAATAACCCTTGGCCGTTAGTGACCGATGCAAATGCGGCAAACGTGCAGATGGAGACCAGTGTAGTTCATATGGGTGCGGATGCACCAGTAGATCTGACCGAATGGGAAGTGGCACTGGATCTAGTTCGGCTAGCTCTCGAAGATCTACGAACCAACTCCTTGTGTCATCTGCCGAGTCGAACGTAACTTGAGAAGTACACGTGGAAGAAGGGCCACTGGCAGAAACACGTAAGCGTTGAGACCGTCCCACGGAATTGCGAGGGTGTCTAGTCCCCAGGTTAACGGATCCGGAATCGGAGACATAACAAGCGGTAGTTCATGGTTGAATCTGGTGGCGAACAGGTCTATAGTCGGCTCCGTGAGCGGGAGGCAAACAGCCCAGAACACCACTGCATGCAGCTTCCATTCCGTTGAGGACGGCTGCTTTGGACGTGATGACATTCTTACCCCTGGAATGTGATTGGCTCGAACCGCTATGCTTAATGAGTCCACCAGGTTGAAAAACTGTTGAGTCCACCTCAGAAGTTGGGTCAACCCCGTCGATCCCATCCGATTGATGTACCAAATGATCGCTGCATTGTCCGACCTTATCATAAGAGGCAAACCTCTTAGTTGCTCTCGCCAAAATTACTGCCCTGAGTTCAAAGTGATCTGCGGGAGACCACTGCCCTGCCACTTGCTGTTCGAGAAGGTGAGCTCCCCATCCATGTAGTGACGCATCCACAGACAGGTGGTGAAACGGCACCAACGGCCTCATGACTTGTGTAAATAGCCACGGGGCAGAAGAAATTCCAAACGGGAGAACAAGCTATTGGTAGTGAATGCCCTGGAACACGAATCACAGAAACATCCAATGTGTCGGGCAACACTACAGACACCAATCGAAAACACCGCATCGAACCCATACTGCTGTCAAGGGAGCGGTGCTTCAGAATACAGTCCCACGTTGGAGCGATATGGTTCAGGAAGCACTGAACCGAGGCTGCCATGTTGTAGTGGAAGCGCCGCTTTAGAGTGAATCGCCAAATCGACCATAAGTGGTTGAGTGAGTGCCGCATCCAAACGAAGTGAATCAAAGCGTACTGCGGTATCATCACAAAAGACAATGAAGGTTGTGGTGGTGATAAAACCACCATACGTTGTGGCGACGACGATTTGCCCACTTCCCGCGAGGCCTCCGAATTACTAAGACAAAACAATCGTCTCAAATTCTCACTCAGGTATGAGTCTGAGGCCTCATTCAAAACAACTTCATCTGCTGATTTCGAAGATGACTGTCTAGCAACTAATTTAAATTTGTGTCATTCTTTCCTCCGCTTTCAGGGCCGTCTATTAGCTACCTGCCAATATAGAGAAAACTCCTCGTCGTCTAACCCTCTGCAATATGTACATCTGTTAGACCTATCACAAATGATTAGTTGTGATGGTCTGCCGCTGAGACGTTTCTATTACACTGACCGCAAAACCAGACTTCATGATAAAAGTAGACAATGTATCATCCGAAGACGTACTACGCTGCACTTGTAGTTTGTCAGCGATCCACTCAAGCAGTGCGGACGTATCAACCGTATCAAACTTCCATCAGAACTCAAAGAACCATCTGAAGATCTCGGAGATGGTGTAGTCTGTGACGTGGTTACAGGCAACGAGACGGGAGTCACCGGATCCGGACGCCGAAGTGCTGCAGCAACTCGCAATACAGATCATCGAAGTCCATGGGCTGTGACGTAACTGCTTCCAATCACGGAGCCCAAATGCCTCTCAAACAGTTCACTCTGAGGAATCGAAGCAGTGATTCCACTCGGCATACCCGTAAACAAAGTACTACTTGTTATCGGTGAATCGAAACACGCCGATGCACGGGAACGAATCGGTTGGGGAATCACTGGAGTACGGTCGACGCAAGAAAGTGCTGAACCATGCTGGTGAATAAACGATGCCCCAGAATAGGTTGTCGAGGTAAGGTAAACGCTGTCGCATTGCGAATGACCGCATTGAAGGTTGAGCAAACGCCACATAATGTTGTTGAAACGTTTCCACGTGAATCGAACCACTACCAAGCATGGGGTGGGATAACACTCTCAAACGATTCTCTTTGTCAGACTCACTCAAACGTTCTGGGATGTCTCGATCTCGTGTAGACGATCGAAGCACATTACACGCGGTAAAAGAATGCCGATCCATCTGCAGAATCGACGAGCGATCCGAAATCGTAACGACCGACATCAGGCGAGAAAGAACTATCATACGTGGTGGTGATGAAACTACACTAGCGTCCAATAAACTCCCCGAAGTAGACAGACGAAATAGCTGCCTGAGATCCTCACTAAGATAAGGATCCAATGCCTCCTGTAAAAAGTTATCATCAGCCGACCTAGATGCAGAACGTCGTGTCACCAACTAAGGGCGGTGTTGTTGTTTTTTCTTCTTCTTCTTAGGCGCTGAAGAACCTAGATGACCTCTCACACAAGCCAATATAGTGACTTAAGAATTGTGCGGATCTGTCGACGAAAAGTATTCTTCTCTTTAGAAATACCCATCGTCAATCACTAAAACATGCTATCAATTCTCTCGCAAAACAACACGTCCAGTCTGTGGTGGGAAGAGAAAAAGAATGACAAGTAGAGGACGTCATGTGATCGGCTGCGCGTACAGGATGATTGACAGGCGTCTGTTGCAGCGGCAGAGGTCAAAGAGAGGAAGAGAGATGCATAACGTGAGATAGGATAAGTTTCAAAATAAAACATATATATGCTCTGAGTCGACCTACCAAAATATTGTATCCAATGTATGTGCAGTATTACTTGAACAATAGTCATGCCGTGTTGATACATACCCCTCACCTATACGCCGGGAAAATAAATGGACGAAAGAACAACCTTTCATTCTGTCGTCGGGTGTAAATGTCCGTATGCACTGAGTATAATTGTATTCCTTCATCTCATACATATCACTAACTCCGCATGGAAACCGCCTCAGACCTGGCTTTCCACTTCGACCACGTTTGTACAGGATTTTTTAGCGCTTTGCAAAGAAGGTTCTCCGGTTAGAATGTTTCTTGAACCTTTTTTTTGTTGCAAAACAAGGTGAATATACTTGTACACTTGTTCGGGATCCTTTTCAAGTTCAGTCATAATAATCACTATTGATGGTTGTACAACAGCTACGTGAAACCTCTGACCCATGCAGTTGGCAGAATCTGTCTCTTAGGTTAGCAGGTTCACTTATCAGTGATATAGTTTTTAGTGACTTTATTAATATTTCAGCAATATCACAACAGTAGCACCAGAAATGGATCTAGTGTACCAAATTGGTGAATCAAAACCAAATCGTCAGTAAGACAAACACTAAAACAAGACTATTAAGCACTGACACACATACGAAACCTGAAAGGAGTGAATGCTTTTCAAACTAAGGTAACCAATTGCACCCACTGTCACCACAACCTGGTAGCTATGGGGCAGCATTCTTCAAACAGGAATTTCAGGCTTGCATCAGCTGAGTCTAAATACATGACAAGACATTTTCACTTTGACATGATTTTACTTGCAAGGTAAACAATATATTAATATGAAACAACATGATACAAATGATGAAGAATGATACAAGAATTGAGTTCTCCATTGTTCACTATTTGACAAGTTGGAGCCTAATAGCAGCACACATATCAAGTTCCCTGTAAATGGTGATGGACTTCCTTTGTGCACTGTCTGGAAGGTGGGATACAACAGCCTACAGGTAAACAGTAAAGCAAGTAAAAAAATGTACGTGTACAGGGTACATGTACTGATTAAGTGCATAACAAAGTTTCATGATTTGTGAATTTCCTAAAGTTTGACACTATTAAAAAATCGTCAGGTTTTATCACAAACATACAAATGTATATTTGATACTATTAAAAAATCCTCAAGTTGGGAGTACAGTGTATATATAAAAATGCCATTATATATTTGAGAAAAGTCATCACTTCTTGTCAAATACAATATGCATATCACCAAATTAATAAGTGAAAACTGCACTTGCGTTTTCATGGGAGAGACATGAATACAAATATGTTTCAGCCATACTCAATACACATAGACAATGGCAATATTAGGCAAGGGAGTTTGTTCATGGATGTCTCAGAAAAGTAGTGTTTCCTAATGCCTTCAACACATGACATCATAGATATATTAATGGTGTCATCATCATCTTAAATGTTTCATACAGCCTCAATTTCAGTTTGTCAGGACCTGGTAGAGATAACGGATTCTTATCACTGATAGCTATATACAAAACTCTAAAGAAATGAAAGAACACATGATTCTTTCTTATTACTGTAATTATTCTGATTCTCAATTCTTTCATATGATCTTGGTTTAATACTACCTGGCTGGACAGATTAAATAAATATGAAAGAATCTGGAGTTATGCCTCCTTTTGACAAATAATTTATGCCTCTGCACTTTCAGAAGGCAGTGTGTATTTGTGCTGATGACTTGTGTATAAGACATGCCTTACTGTTGCTAAGGAGATTAGTGAGAAATGACAGGTGTTCAGATGTGTCTGAACATTCATAATATGATAATGTTTTATGGATAAATAATGAAGATCATAAGTAGAGACCAACTCGGGGCTACAGTGTATCACATTGAGACACAGATTTACATACAAACTGTAACTAGATTATGTAACAGGTTAAGATGCACTGTACAGAGCAAAGAAACTGTGGAATGGAAATAGTAAAGGTGCACAATGTAGATAAAGTGTGTTAAAGACACATCTGCACACATACAGTGTAGTGTACAGGGAAATGAGTATAGTCACAATATTATATAACAAGTGTTGATTTTCACCATGTTTTATAGTGTTCCTGTGTGAATATCTACATGAACTTTCAATTTACACAGTGTATCATAGCTGTGTGGATACTGTGTAAGAGAAGTCTCAGACTGAGACGTAAGGTGTTTATTTTCCTAGTGTAGTGTAGCTATAATGAATATAATGAGTACAAGCACAGGTGTATGTGAAGTGTCAATCAACATAGTGTACCACAGCTGTGTAGATACGGTGTAAAGAGTACAGTCACATGTGGATGTGAAATTTCATTTTAGTGTAGGTATCTCGATACAGAGTAAAGAGTAAAGTGTAAGACCAACAAATGAAAAGTCATTTTTCAGTGCTGTGCAGTTATGTGGATGCAGTTCAAAGAGGAGTACAGTCACATATTGAAAGAAGTGTCAATATACATGTAGACACTGTGTACAGGGTACTGTCACAAGTTGACACAAAGTGTCACTTCACAAATGTTGTGTAGCTATGTAGATACAGTTCAGGGGGTACTGTCACAAGTTGACATATAAAATGTCAATTTTCACACAGTACTTTACCTATGTAGACACAGTGTAAATGGTACTGTCACAAGTTGACACATAGAGTGCCAGTTTACACAGTCGTGTAGCTATGTAGACACGGTGCAAAGGGTACTATCACAGGTGAGAGTGAAGAGTGTATTTTGTATATGTGTTGAGAGCTTAGTCACAGACATAAGGTGTCAGTTTATACATTGTAGTGTAGCTGCATGTTGTTGTTTGACGCTGTTATCAGAAATATTCCAGCTATGGTGGCGAAGCTGAGTAAAGAGTAGAAAGTGTAGAAAGTGTAGCGTAGCTATGTACAGTGCAAAGAGTACAGTCACTCACACACGCATGAAACGTCATACTGCAGTGTTGTGCAGCTATATAGATGCAGCGCCAAGAGAACAGTAATCTACAGAAAGAGTTGGGGCTGAAATTGCAGTGCTGGCATAACAAGTGGCATTCCACACATGTTGATGTGTTTGGGAAAAAGTGACTTATGTTGACTGTGCAGTATTTCATCTAGTTGAAGAGTAACGAGTGTCTTTTACATCATTTTAAGTTGCATCATGTATTCAGAGATATCACAGTGATCAGTTTACGATACTGGGGCAAAGGACCAAGCTGGGAGTAATACTACTTTGAAAAGTATAATTCATTGCTGTCTGTCTTCTTCATGAATGCCAGAATTAACTAGTGACTACATCAGAAATAATGGATATTGTGCTCAGTGGCTGACGATCATAGCCTGAGAAAATAAAAGAATAGGGTATACAGATCCTGGCGCAGTAAAGGGACATAACATTTACCTGTAACTGTGGTGCTTCTAAAGTGCTGGGGACCCAATAACAAAACATAGTATCCACAATGCTGTATATATGGTCGCATGAACAACATTAGAATAGTTGGGCTTGTTCACCTCTTCAAAACGAAGGGAACATGTTTTCATGTTGAAACATTTATCAGCTGATGTAGTACCACAGCATTTCAGCACAGCAATAAGCGATATGAACCACTAGCAGAGAACTTTTACCAATTACTGGTATGAGAGGTAATTCTGCACACGATGGAGTGATTGTTAGATACATGTAATTATATTTCCCATGGGAATTCATGATAAATGAGGCTAAAGAAAAAAATGTACTTTTAGGTGGTTTATCCTATGTGTGGACAAGCTTACTCTTCACTTTTCTATCGAGGAAATAAGCTTTGATTGCTCATTTTACGAGCAAACAAAGATAAGTTGAGCATCGATGAGACAATTGACACACATTAGGTTGCATGAGTGCTGCACACTGGTGCTTGTCATTGTGAGCGAGGGGGTCCCAGGTTGTCGGCAGTCAAGTGTTGATACTACCAAGTCTTATGAACAAGGCGTGTGCAGCCACGCGCGAAATGCACGTGCACTATCCTTCCTTTGCTAGTTTTGAGACTGCCTATTGCCATGCACCACCTAGTTCTCCTAAAAACATTCTTATACTTGTTTGCCAGTACAAGCCTATATATCTTAGAGAAAAGATTAATGGTATGAGTGAGCAAGAGAGTGAGATAAGTTTAGGCTTGTTTTAGCAGAGTCTGTGCCCATTGTGGAGGGTGGTGACTATGTTACAGGTAAGACACAGTTGCAGAGGCTGTTCAGCTTGACTATATGTTAACCTCATGGTGAACCTCATGGTGCTCCACTGCAATATTCCAGCCATATTACGACATATTGTACATGATAGGGTCAGGCAAACCAGTGGTTGCTACAATAAGCCCTCACATGACAACCTTGACCTATTCCACCCTACAGACTCTACTGGAAATTATTACTGTGAAGCAACAATATTGCTTCATGACACCTGTGATCCTCATAACTTGTTAAGCTTGCCTTCCTAACTATGGTGACACACATTAAAGTCTGACTTCGATTACAGTAAGGTAAATGCGATATACTGCAGACTTCATTACCAACAGAATTATGCCTATGTCTTGTTCCTGTTCCACACAGCAATCCTTGCACTAAGATTGTTGCAAGTTTGTGTTATGATATTGGATCTATGATGGTCTTAGCGCTATCATCACTTTCAGGAATAGGACCCAGAGATGCAGATTAACTCATCTATGACAACATACTCCCTGCTTGAACACTATCTCACTGATTATGGAATGTGTAACCATGATAACAGCGTTATTGCCTTGATAAATGTACATTAGAAAGAAGGCAGTATTTCCCTCATATTTACAAGCCACATGGTTAAATATTGAATAGTTTCCTTAAATACAATTAACATAACAAGTCAACACAGTATTTACAAAATGAAACATCTACATATTGATTTCAAACATCAAAACCCTTACACCACAAAGGGGGACACTGATAATGAACAGAAAATATCATGACATCAATGCCCTACCCAAAAACCAGCTTATCAAAATTAATAAATATGATCAATTATCATACAAACATCCTTTTTTCACATGATAGTTGAAGATTTCATGAATTATAAACTACAGAACACATTCATCATTGCACCAGGGCATCATCCACCCCAAGAACACACTATGAATCACAAGGAATAAGGTTCCCTTTCTGTTTCTCATTCTCAATAAGCATCTTGGGCAATTCAACTAATGTCAGTCTCACTCCCATCCTTCATTTCGTACTAACAGTTTATGCAAAAAATATGTGAAGAACTAATGTCAAAACATACATTCACCAGCTTCAAATCTCACCATATCAATCAACATAAGCATGAGTAACGGTAATAACAGTCTCAGTTTATGATAATTCTCACACAAATTACATGGAACATTAAGCCGAAAGACGAATTTGGGCTAGTTGATTCAAAAGCATTTGGCACAGAGAGGATGTCATCACCTCTTCCTGGTAATCCTGGACACAGCCAGGTTCCAGCTTCATGGTCACATGATGGACTGACATAACACATCAGTTTGGTCTTGGCTTGACACTCAAACACTCAACTCCAGAGAAAACACAGTCATGAAGCTTCGGGAAAATATACATCCTCATACTCATGTAGGAATTACAAAATCTTAGTTACCTTGGTAACGTGCTACAGTCAGAGAGGTGTAACATGCTACAGTCTATGAACTATCGCAGAACAGTGAGTAAATGGGTTATGGAATGCTTCATTAGCACTAGTACACCTAATACATAAATACAACTTTACCCACAGGACTGTCCTGTGGCTATTACTGGAGCAGCAACAAGGTCTATGACAGTACCTAACACACCATGATCACTCAGTAATTATGTCCAGAATCCTGCCCACTTCAGGGTTGAGTTCCGTCCAGTGTTTCTTCAACAGCTGTAGAAACTTCTCCTTCTCACTTGGACTCTGAATGAAGAGTCGCACACAGAACTCTGGGCGGGGTTCTCTCCCCTTGTTGATACTCTCCTCACTGAAGTAGTCAAGTGATGCATCAACTACCAACTCCTCCTTCTCGTCACTGAATATCAACTGGATCACATTCAGGTAACTGGAGTATAGAACAATCCTCTTCAAATTTTCAATTTTACGAGACTCAACAATTAGATGTTGTGGATTTTCAGGCAAACCTCTAACAAAGTCAGGCAAGGGGTAGGTCACAATATCTTCTTCAGCCAGGCAGATGTGGGTGCTACTTAGGATTATTGTCCTTGCTAAAATTCTATCTGTTGATCCTGTCAAGAACTCCTCTGGAACCACATATCCCAAAATGTACATCCATAATGTCAGTTTGCTGCTGTTAGGTAGAGAACCATGAACCTTCTCCTTCACAAGATACAGAATGTCTTCTATAGCATCTTCTCCTGGATAACAGAAGCGAACTTGACTGGGATGAATGTATTCCAGGCCTTCAATGGTGGACTTTGTCCTCTTGGTGAATGCCTTGTAGAAGTCCTGTTCCAGGTCCTGCTTGTCCTTGTCAATCATGGGGGATGTGGCCAAAAGGGAGAGAATTCCAGTCATGCTCTGGAGGAAGTTCCCAGCAGCTACACTCTCTCTGATGGCCAGGGTAAACACAGAGTGAGCATCTTGACCTGTCAGCCTAATACACTGATCAAACAGACCCACATTAACCTGCTGCAGGTCTGAGTACTTCAACACACAGTATGGCTTGATGGTGCCTCGTTTCTTTATCTTGTGGACACTCCTATCTGAACCATCTTTGCCCACATCAGTTTTCCAGGCAAAAGCTGAGTCTGACTGGTGTCTAGCATGGGTCATCCACGGAGGTCTGGAACTTGACTCAGACTTGTGGGAGGAGTCAGACACAAAGTAAATCCCTCTTGTGCTGAGCATGACTAGCGTTGGGATCTCCATCTTTGGGTTGCTGTAAGGTACAACATTTGTCCAGAGAACATGGTGCAGCTCCTCCATGAGGCCTCCTCGATCTGGAGAAGTCTTCCCTGCTATCACAGTGTGGAAGAATGTTGCCAAGTCCCTTCCATCCATCAGAGCAAACGGTTTCAGCTTTGTAGGGAGAGGATGGATTAGTTTATAGTCTCTGATACACAGCTTCAAGTGGTCCTCCAGCTCACCACTGAGGTAGGCCAGCATCAGGGAATCTACTTCACCTATATTCACATCTACTGATGCATAAACTGCCTCTTTGGATGTGCGCTTTTTCATTGATGTATAGTGCACAGGGTTATCAGTTTCTACAGGTACAGGTTGGTTTGGGGTTTGAATCTGAATCTTAATCTCTGACGGTAAAGCTTTTATACTGCCATGTGTCTTGGACACATAATATTTGCTGATGTCAAAACTGGATGGTAAGGAGCTTGCTGATGGCAGCCTACTCATCCTCTTTGAGTCTGGTGGATCAACAAGTTCATTACCTCCCTCAGGCTCTTCTCGCAGTGTGGGTGACATCCGGTGGGCATGCTCTGCTCGAAGGTTTGTCAGTCGGTCAAGGTAAAAATCACGCGAGGATGTGGAAGGAAAGAGAACATCAAACAATTTTGGTCCTGCAGTCTCATGGAAAATCATAGACAATCCAAATTCAGCAAATCTGACATTTGTTTCCCTTAACTGTGACTTTGGAGTTGTTACTGTATTCACTGCACTGTACATACTGATGTTGCTGATTCTATCTGTTATTGGGTGATTTTGCATCACGCCTATCTGATGCATCTCCTCTGAGTCAGCCTCGAAGGAGGGCAGTGGCCAGTAGATACAATCAATGTCTATAAGGTAAACTCTGTTCTCTGACAGCACAAGCAAGCATCTAGAGTGGGAGGGTTTAGCTACCACAACACAAGAATAAACAATGCGATCAGAAGAAGAACCAAATTTGTCTTCCATATTGAAAATTTGACGAGAAATATCAGAATCACAAGACGAATCTAAGATCTCTGGAGCATTCAAACTTTTCATACTTTCACAATTCAATTTGAAAGATTCAACATATGTCTTCAAAACTGAAGGGTCCAGCCCTATCAGAATGAAGGTGCCCATCTTCCCAACAAAAGATTCCTCAAGTTTCACATAAGCCAAACAACAGCCCAGAACAATCTGCTGGATATTGCACATGGGGAGGATGTAGAAGGGTTCAAAGTCAGGCACACCGGGCAACCCTGAGTCAAGATCAGTCAGTCTCTCAATGAAAATCTTGCTCTTAGTTAACACAGCACAGCAAGAGAAAAATACAGTGGGGTTAGAGTACTGCACAGCATTACACCACAGGATATCCAATATGTTTTCCTTAGTACTCTCCCTTGATGGGCTTCCTCCTCCAATCAGATGCTTCTGCAGCCAGCTCCGGAATTCTGTGTTTGCACCAGTTGGAAGATCTGCATAGTTGATCACAGCCAACTTGCTGCTAGATAAGAAAAAAGACAGTAGACATTTTCAATGGTGATTCTTTCATACAAGAAGCTGAAGTGACACCTCATTGCAGTAATGCACTGTATCTCACTAGCGGAATACGTTTCTTACAAAATGAAAAGACTTCACATAAAACACTACATACAAACAATTATCAAATATTCTTTGTTTCGAAATTGCAGTATTATTTTTGTTGAAACATATCAATGTCCACACTTCGTTAAACAGAGCAGCTAAATGTTCAATATGCTTCATACCTTGGATCAGTTTAATTATGTAAATGTGCATTATATAGTATTCCCAGAAATTATTGAGAATCATGTTGCGTCATGTAACTCATTACGTTTATTAACTTCTGGCGTTTTACTTACATAAACATGTTAAAACATCATCCTTTTACAGTCTCAGTCTTGTTTTAGTACTTTGTTAGACCTCCTCGCTCAGCAATGCATGCCTGAATACGCCCGAGGCACACTACCCATCAAACTTTGTAGGTAATCGTGTGACAGGGTATCCCAATATTGGACCACCTCGGCCTTCATATCTTCAATATTTCTCAGTCCCTTTTGGTTTATTCTGTCCTTCATGACTCCCCACACATTCTCAATTGGGTTTAGGTCTGGGCTGTAACTGGGTCAGTCTAAAACTTTAACATTTTCGCCCGACAACCACTGTTTTGAGTAGCGCGCAGTGTGTTTTGGGTCATTATCATGCTGGAAAATTCAATAATCTTCATACAATGTTTGTGCTGTCGGAAGAAGGTGACCATTTAGAATGTCAACGTATCTTTCTTTTGTCAAGTTTCTCGTGAAAACACACAATGGCGTCACTCCGCGAGCCGATATGCCACCCCACATGTGAAACTTCGGGCTATGTTTTGGTCGCTGGTAGATAGGTTTGACAGTATCTTTGGTCCAAATTTTCACACAATCAGAGAAAAGCCAAACAGAACTTTCATCCGAAAAGAAAACATTATCCCAATCTTGATTTTCATGAGCCTGACACCAGTTTAAACGTTTTTCCTTTTGTGCATCTTTCATCAACGGCGAGGGAATTCCACGTTTTTTCACCCAATTAAGTAATTCCTGCCTAACTGTTTCATTGCATACCTGAGGACTTCCTCTGCTAATCATTTCATTTCTGATGTTCTCAACACTTTTCAATTTGCCCCTACTCGAAATCTGCCCAAGTCTTCGGCGATCCACAACACTGAATTTCCTAGGCCGACCTGCCCCTGCTTTTTGCTCTATCCCGGTTCCTGTTTGAATATTCTTCAAAGTTCTGTATACTGTAGACAGAGGAATACCATGTCTACAAGCTAACACTTTAGCATCAGCCTCACCCCTTTCAAAATCACCTAGAATGAGCTTTCTTTTCTCTCTTGCTGTAAATTCTGCCATGTCAACACAGGAAGCCGTCTGCTCAAACAAGGGAGATAACTCTTGACGTAATGAGCTGCCTTCTAAGCCTTCAAGAGTTGTCTCCCTTATTTAGTATGCTTAGTGCATAGTGAAAGCCCTTTTTCCAATCTTAGCATCATTAGAAAAAAAACAAAGATTTTCTCAATAATTTCTGGGAACACTGTATGTTTGCTTGTTGTTTAAAGCCACACTCAGCAATATTCCAGCTATATGGTGAAATGTGGAAGCAATCTCTCTGGTAGTTAATTAGGTTGTGCATGGACGCCAGGAGGCAAGTATTACACCCTAGGTGAATCTGAGCTTAAAACACACTGTACAAATTAGGGATGCAACTATACAGAGATTCATGCAGCTGGAATTGTGCTGAATTCACTGGCAAAAGCTTCATTAATATAAAAAGACAAAATATTTGACTCTGCAAAGGTAAGATGAGTCTTTCGTACTTGAACGTTCACACCTACAATACTGGCAACCATGGTGCTAAGAGAACACTTGAACATGGAATTACAGAATCTACTGTTCCATCTTACTCTACACAGTAACTCTGTTGTAAATGTTGTAACAGTTGTAACTGTTCCCTTCACATACAGTAGACCCTGCCAATGTGTGGGTCTTCAACATGTCTGTAGATTGGTGTGCAAGTGCTCAACTCTTGAACATTGTCAGTGAAATGATAATGTTATTACCTACGTTTTGTCAGACGAAGCCTGGCTGCTTTCAGCACTTGTTTCCTTGCTATCACTTATGAACATCTTCTCTCCTGTTGCCTTGTCTGTTGGCTGGACAGTATTGTCAGCTGTTTCTCTATCACTGTCAGCTGTTTGTTTATCATTGACGGCTGGTTGTTTACCACTATCAGCTGCTTGTTTATCATTGACAGCTGGTTGTTTACCACTGTCAGCTGTTTTTGAGTCATTGGCTGCTGATTGTTTACCACTATCAGCTGTTTCTGAGTCACTGGCCACCAATTCTTTATCACCGTCAGCTGATTGTGATTCATTGGCTGCTGGTTGTTTACCACTCTTAGCTGTCTTTAAGTCATTGTCAACTGGTTGAATATCATTTTCTGCTGTGTTCTTGAGGTGTTTTGTATCTGCAGCTGCCATCATGGTATTCATCTGTGCCACATCAGGAGAAGACAAGGTGGGCCCCTGGTGAATTAACATAAAGAGATGGTCAAATATACTACCTACCAAAAGTTTAGAATCACTAGTGTAAATGTAGCCACTTACTTCTGTCAACTGTTCTAAATAAAATACCCCATGCTGTTAAAAGGTACTGTTAACACATGAACTGATGTATTGTAAAACAAATTTGTAAAGTTGAAAGGATTATTGTCATGAGTTAATACATAATGAAACTCAGTGAAAATTGGTGAATTTTTAACAAAGATTTGCACCCAAACACACCTGTTCACATGTAAGATATCTGCACATGCCTTTCAGAAAACTGATGTATGATCCTAGTGCAACTCATCTGCATAAGGTTCACAGTTAATAAGGTTCCCAACTCAGAGGAGAAATCAATCTTTGATGTAACAACATGTATATACATAACATACAGTGTGTACCTTCAGTGCATCAAAACGTTTTTATGGGTTGTACAGTGCTCCTAAGAGCCAGTAATGATATTTTTAAGAACTTTGTTATCCTTTAAACCAAGTCGTATCTACAGAAAATATGATGATACTTTTCAAGTCCCCTTTCCTGAGGTTAAAACACAGCTGCTGAATGAAGTAATTAACCTGTTGTTTGGAGGTGGTGAGGGCATCAGTCTCATATCTGCTGATTCCCAGCTGTGCTGATCTTGTAAGGGGGCTGCTGCTGCTGGAGATATCTGCAGAACAACTGTTCCCCTTCTCTTCTGGCCTGGATGGCAGACCGATATGTAGGTCTGCCTCCTCAGGTCTTGAGCCTGGGCTGCTGCTCTCCCTGTGATGAGCTGCTCCAGTAAGAGTGATGTCACATAGCTCTTCCTGTTCGGCTCTTGTAACAGGGCTGCTGATTGGCCTCTGATGTGCTGTTGTGGTGATGGAGCTGCCAGTTAGCCCTGCCTCTTCAGTTCTTGTAACAGGGCTGCTGATTGGTCTGTGATGTGTTGGTCCAGTGAGGGAGCTGCTGCTTAGTTCTGACCTGAACAATGGGCTGCTACTAAGACCAGCCTGCTCTGTTCTTGACAAAGGGCTGTTACTAAGTCCAGTATGTTCTGGTCTAAAGAAGGGGCTGCTGCTGAACCCATTATAAGATGAACATAGTGGGGATCCTGATAATGCTCGTGTGCTGCCATGTCTTAAATCTACTGTAAAAGGAAAACAGAATTTAACATTATACTTTCATACCACAACTCAGACTAGAAGAATGCTAAAGGAAAGAACTTGCAGCAATATATTTAACAGTACTAACAGAGTGGCAAAACAAAAAACCTTTCCAAGATGTAAGAGATCACAACATGTCAGACTGAAACTCACTGGCCCTGGGAACACATGTGCCAACAAACAAGTGGCTTACACTGAAGTATATGTCTATTGTGTATGTCCACAACCTCATCACTACATGTGAGTGGGTGAGTGAGCGAGTGAATGAGTGAGAGTCAGTCAGTGAGTCAGTCAGTGACACTTTGAACAGTTCTTTCATGATCAAATCTTTGAAGGGCATTTACTCAGTCTAAGAAAACTTAGTCTCAGTGTAATTTGTTACACTCCACCACTGAGTGTAACAAAACCTTATAGGAGGTCACATTAGGTAACCTCTAAGAATGATCAATCAGAACACAGCTAACCAAATCGTGAAAGTGCACATTCGCACATACATGTTGATCTTTTTATCTCAAAAAGGTTCGTACCCAAACGATTCCAAATGCTATTTAGTGTACACTTGCTACCGGGTGACGCACACAGCGTATGTACAACCATGACAATGGTGAATATTTTGAAAGTCCCTCCGATCCCCAAATAGTAGCCGTTGTCCAATTAGTTAAATCTATTTAACCGTCTCGTGTTTGATTAGACGGTCATTAGTCACTCAAAGGTTACGTGACCTTCTACTAGGTTTTGTTAGACTCGGTGGTGGAGTGGAACGAAATACACTGAGACTAAGTTTACTCAGACTGGGCATTTACCCCACTCCTCTAACCCCTCTATAGTGTGTGCCAAAGGTAGCCAGTATACCTGAACATTTCAGATGATCATTCATGACGACATGTGCTTATGTGAAGGAACAAAGAAGATGTCAGAAGTATGCCTATGTACTGCAGATCGCAAGAGAAATTACCAACATTTAGGTCACAAATGAAAATTTATTTGTTCAGTGCTGCCTACCAAACTTGACCAATATCTTTCCAGACTCATTTCCAGCCCTTTTCAGTGGCATATGCCAGAAACTAGCGCTATATATATGTTTGTATGTACATATGTAATCAACACACGCTAGTGTGAGCATATCATCAGACTGTGATCACACACCAACACAGCCAGCCTACACACAAGAGCAGTACATTCACCATCTGAAAACTCTCCTTCATCACTACAGCACATTTCACCAGAATCACAGATGGAAGTGAACCCACATACATAATAGAATCTGTAGTTAACTGAGACAGCATAATCCCAAATATTACACTTGTTACATGTGATCTGTTGCTAAAAGGCATTGTGTATTCATAGTCCATTTCTTCAACAGAATAGTCTTCAACATGAAACTTGGAGTGCAAGTTGCCATTTTGTTAGTATGCAGAAGAAAGAAAAAACACCATACCTATGAAGTGTACTCTCTACTTAACAAAAACAGAAAGCCAGTAGCAGATGCCCACAGCGCAGTCAAGGCTCCAAAAGCTAGCATGCAGTGTATGGAGAAGGGAGAGATACATACTTGATTACCTGAGGATGGGGAAGAGCTGCCATTTCTGGCTTCCCCCAACAGGTTTGGGGGGGTCCTACTGTACTCTGAGTCTGTTAAACTTGCACTGGAGGCCGTCTAGGAACCATACAAGTCATGTGTTAGCATACTCCCTGGTAGTCCAGAAACAGTACACAAAACACAAAACAATTTTCAGGCAATGACAAAGAATTGATATCGGTGAAGTACTTGTTCATTACATGTTTTGTGGACAAGCCCATTTTCTTTCAAAAATTAATTATGTTTCAAGTCATGAAGGCAACAGACAAGAGGTGAAGAACAAATAATTCCTATGATTGATTTTATGTCAATTAATAAAAACACTGAAATAAAAAATATTAGCTATCACTAATGAAGAAAATACATTTCTAACAGAACACATTTGACCATTTTACAAAATTTGGAATGGGGATGTCCACAGAACAAGACAGTACGGGTAGATTGACATGGCTAATTGTCAAGAGTAAAAATGTTCATGTTTTGTCTGAAAGCAGACAGAAAACATTTCCTTAACGCTGATGTTGTTACAGATACAGAATGAAGGTACAAGATATAGTATCGGCTCCAGACAGGTAGATTGGTATGTTAGTGAAAGTGAATATTATACAGACTGATGCTCACTGTTTCCCTGAATTTCCATGCATCAGCATCATAATTCTTGCTTGTGAACTCAACATGTTCACTGTTAAGGATTATACAACTGAGGCAATAGAGTATAAACACAAGTACCAGTTATGAGTAATGGTAAATCGTGACCTGATTGCCAGTATACATATGAGTAAGTTTTGAAGATTTGTTCATGAAACTGATACATACCAATAGACGTTATCTATTGCATTCCCTTCAGATCAGGAATGATGCACAATGTCAACCAGCCACAGAAGCAAAATATGGGGAATCACTCCTACATGCTTTCAGCCCTTCACCCGCAAACTCCCCCAATATTCCAGTATGTTACCAAGTTCACCTACCTTTTTAGGGGTAAGCCTCTTCACCTTGTCCTTGTTGTCCCTGGCCTTCTGAAGAGCTTGCAATACTGCCACAGTGTCCAGTTCCTTCTGGTTGGGCCTCTGGTTGTCCAGTACCACCTATGCATAATGCCATGGGCCATCACATAACCATGTACAGTGCTTATATCATGACAGATTCATACATCTTTGGGCTAAGGACTGTCAGATAATACTTTCCTGTCCTGATTGATTGGTATTACTGTCTTGCAATCTGTCATGAAATACTGTCCTTAAATACTGTTCTGCAAATTGACATGTAATACTCTCCAGTCCTGGGCTGAACTGTACTACAATACTCTACCATTGCATCACTGCAAATTATTTCAGTTTGTTAAAAAGTTTTGTGTAGACTGGGCTAATGTACTGGGCCCGTTGCTACAATAAGTGGTCAATAAAACTATAAATACAAAAGATTTTAAAGGTATTTTTGTGTTATGTTGTACCTACCTCATTTACCCGGTCTCCGAACACCTCAAGGACCTTGGTTCGGTAGTCCAGAACGATGGTTACTGGGTTGCCAGTCAACAGCAGGTTTTCCAAGCAAGGCAGGCCACCAATAGGCTTAACATCAGACACCTTGGGACAACATCATAATGTACGGTTTGAATAAAAGTGACATTTTATACTTATCCGGACTCATGCTTAATTGATTGTCTCCCTCTTCAAAGTTTAATGGAACACATGAAATCCCTTCAAATTCCCTTCTTCAAAAGAGCACATAAAATCATGTTCAACCACAAGTACCCTCCCTTTCTTCTATGTTTTGGCGCCATTATTGGTCACATGACCCGCCATAATTGTCACACTCTCTGAGAAATTGTTGCCGAAACATAAGGATTTGCAGGGAAATCCAAGAAACACGAAGGGGAATTTGGGAGGGTTGACCTCATGAATCAGGGTAAGTATAAAGTATCAATTTTATTCCGAAAATTACATATTTTTCATTTCCCCGACTCATGTTTAATTGCTTACAACATCCGACGGAAATGGTGGTGGGTCATGCCACTTCTTGGATACTTTCTTAATGCAAAAGTCCTGCTGTATTATATGCTCATTAAATAACAGTGTTCATCTAGACTTACATCGGTGTTTGTGAGATTTCTGTAGATGTTTTGATACAATCCATACATGTAACTAGAATATTCCTAGATTCTTGTGTGCTTGTTTGGTGTGCGGATGTACTAGCTGATTCAGCCAATCTGGTAATTTTATTGTTAGATTTCCGAGTTCTTGAATGAGTACGGGAAACCCCATTCTTGCTGGCCAGCACGCGAGATCAAAGTCAGTTGTAATGTTGTTGTCTATTTGAGTTTCGCCAGTAGTTAAGGTTTTAATACCGAAGATGGGAACACATATGCGTTCAGGTCTGCCCAAGAGATGCTGAGAAATGAACACCCCATCCTTGAAGGGATGCGTACACATCAAGAAAAGTGTGGTAGTCCAACTCTGATAAATAAGTTCCTGCGCAGGCGTTCAATTCCTTAGTCCGCTGCATGTCCTGGGCTAAGGTTAGCAATCCAAGAAGGCATTGCTAATCTCTGTGCAAATGTTGTAATAGAAACCATTGCTGCCCTGAAGTGAATAGACTGAGAATACACTGCCACTGTCACAATGGTAAGCAGTATCATGACTTGAATTCTGTCTCAACACTTCTTTGTTGCAAAGATTCTTCTTCCTCAGAATTGCGTCAGATCCAAATCATTGATAATCTTCCAGCAATACAATACTGTTCTGTGTATGCCATGCTTGTTGCTGCAGGAACATTTCAATCAGCTGAATACTCATGTAGACAGTCAGTGAGGTAGTACGAACAGGTACTCCCTTCATCTGTAATGAAGATGTTGATACTGGAATCTCAATGATATGCCGTGAAGACGGGTCATTCTTCATCTTTAGATCGCCAACACTGTATGTTGTGAGCGAGTCGTCATCAAGTAAAGACTATTTATAGCTGATTGGCTGTCGTGGCAGAAACTGTCATCTGTTGCTGCAAACATCTGCTAAGCAATTTTGAATCTGCTGTTAGAAGGCCTCTATGCTTCCTGAAAGCAATCGAATGACGCTGTAGACTGCGATCTGGACTGTAAATAAAGTCTTTCTAACATTGGAAGGGTGGTTTATGTTTGTAGACTGAAGGTGCTTGAGTGTAGTCGCCGAGTCGATTGTGTTGTAAGACGGGAGTTGATGCTGATACTTTGTCGCAGGAAGGCCGTAGATGCAGGCCAGCAAAGTGTATCGCTGTTCGATGAGTCATCTCTATTCTTCTGCAAGTGAATTTGCGAGTTGTCCGAAAGGCTTTATTGAACATCGTTCCTGTGCCAAATATTGGAGATCTTCATGTATTCACAAATAATCATAGATTGCTTCAACAGAAAATCTAAATCCAATCCACTAGCTATCCACAAAGTTACTTCCGCATCGGAGAAAACAACATCTGTTTTTTCATCCAAGAATCTATCTGATGACAAGCAGATCTTCTGCGCAGGGAATCCTTTCTACTGTGATGTTGAAAGTTGGTAGAAAACAAAAAACAAGAAAAACAACACGAGAAAAAGTGCTGTGTAGGGACGACAAGTCGCCCACACAACATTCCTGTAGGGCAAAGAGGGAGAGAATGACAATTATGGCTGGTCATATGACCAGTAATGGCGCCAAAATATCAAAAAAAGGGAGGGTACTCGTGGGTCAGTGTGATTTATACATCCTTCTTTGAAGAAGGGAAGTTCAAGGGATTTCAAGTGCTCCATTAAACTTCGAGTAGGGGATCAAGACAAGCAATTAAGCATGAGTCAGGATAAGGAAAAAAATATCTCATACTCATCAAACATGTTAGACAAACTACAAACATCAGTCAACAGTAACCCAAACTTGAGTGAGTGATTGAGTTCGGTCTTAAGCTGGTTTTAGCAGTACTCCAGCAAGTTTTTGAAGCGAAGGCTTTAACCAATTTGCTACCCCACTGCCCCAACCCAGACTTGACATACAACTACATACTGGTAGCACTTTCATAAATCTATAGCGGTTCTTAGATACTCATCCCCAGAACAGTACAAGGATTGCCCGGAATAGTCACAGAAGCATGATAAGTCTTCCTTAACACAAATAGATCAGGGTGGCAAAGTCTTACCTGTCCAATTTCATTGTTGCTGACATCAAGAATCTCCAGGCTAAACAACTTTGAAAATCCTGTTAAAAAGGAAAATATATTCCAATAATTGGAAAAAACAGCCAACACTTAAGAGGTGCAGTAAACTTATGTAGCTGATCAACTTTAAACTAGATTATAATCAATGAAAGCAGACCTCTGACTCAGTCCTGATAACACTAACTATTACTTTGCAACATTACATGCATGAGTTATGTATAATAATGGGGTTGTGCACTAAACACAGGATATGTAATCACAGATGTAACTTTCAAACACTTGCTTTAATGTTAATGCTCACGTTAACCATGTCTAGAACCAGCATTAAAGAAGCTAATTGAGTCCAAAATGTCTTTGCTTGTTATTTCAATATGAATTCCAATATTGAACACGTATACAGTATGGTTCTGCAAATGACCTATTCCATGCTTACTACAGATCTAGTTGAATGACTATAGTTTCTTTCCAGCCCTTCAATACTTCAGAGCCATTTTACAAGTTGTGAAGGAAAATCAAGTTACTTGGGTAGTCAAATTCTTTGTTGTAATCGGTTTAACATTTCAGTGTAGGTGCCAACACTGATATCAAGCATGTGACCAACATTGAAATGCAAATAAAGACGTTGACAATCCATGATACTTGGATTTCCTCCAGTCCTACTGTGTCCTAGTGTCCTAGTAGGCCCTACCCTGAAGGCTCCCTAGTTTGTTGCCTGCCAACTTGAGGGTCTTCAGGTTGCCAAGCTTAGTGTGCAGTGAGTCCAGGTTGTGAATGTTGTTGTGGGAGATGTCCAGGAAGGTGAGGTGGCTGAGCCACTGCAGATGCTGGATGGTCGTCAGCTGGTTGTGACTGAGGTCCAGGTGCTCCACTTTTGGCATCAGTTGCTGCAACATCGTCATGGGATTGACTGACCACTTCTATATCAAAGCTTTCAGCAATATTCTAGTCTGTACACAGCTGAGTTTGGTTCAGGACAATCACATGATTCACATCATGAGCATCAACATATGACCCATTATACTCAGACCAGTCTGTATACAACCCAATTTCAAACCACACACAATATTTGACCCACTAAACTCGGAGCAGTCTGTATACAACCCAATTTCAAACCACACACAATATTTGACCCACCATACTCAGACCAGTCTGTATACAACCCAATTTCAAACCACACACAATATTTGACCCACTAAACTCGGAGCAGTCTGTATACAACCCAATTTCAAACCACACACAATATTTGACCCACCATACTCAGACCAGTCTGTATACAACCCAATTTCAAACCACACACAATATTTGACCCACCATACTCAGACCAGTCTGTATACAACCCAATTTCAAACCACACACAATATTTGACCCACTAAACTCGGAGCAGTCTGTATACAACCCAATTTCAAACCACACACAATATTTGACCCACTACACTTAGAGCAGTCTGTGTATGACCCAATTTCAAACCACAAACAATATCTGACCCACTACACTCAGAGCAGTCTGTGTACAACCCTGTTTCAAATGACACAAATGCAGACCTGTTCAGGGGAATTGGACACAGTGGAAAATCCTAATCAGATGAACATGGAATCTGAAACAACGATCAGCCGATCCTGGTGAAACTCCTACCGATACTCACCACACTGTCGTCAATCTCAGCTATAAAGTTGTGACTCATGTCTGCTTTCTCCACATGTTCCCAGTACGACACCAGCAGTGTGCCATCCTCCCCACGCCAGTGTGGAATGTCTTGAAGAAGGAACTCCTGCATTCAAGTACATTTCATACATGTATTTCAGAGGTGTATATCAGAACATCCAAACTTCTTCACACAAAAATGTAACAAGACAAATCATTTCTTCGATCCCTGAATATTTGCCTTGTGATCACATTGGTACAGTACCTCATATTCAAATCATCTGGACCAACAATATAAGTTAAAAGTGCACACTAAAATACTGCACTCTGAACAAGTTTGAAGTCCAGGGACTGAAAATCACTGAGAAGTGTACCACCCTGCCAATCCCTGATGATAATGTGCCCAGTATTTCATTCTATTTCAATTATCAAGAATATACTACATATTTTATCGCATTACTTCGAGAAGAATTTGACATTCAATATTATCGGCAAGCATTAACAGGACATTTTAAAGGCATATCAAGCATATAGAGCAAACAAGCCGTCTGCTGTTTGGATTACGCATGAAAACAAAATAAAACAAACGCTACTCACTGAATGTTGATCAGAGAGGGTTGCAGGGCTGTGCCCCCCACCAACATTTGTCCCCAAAAGTTTATTAATGGTCATGTGAAAATGAACTGTGCAGTCCCCCTTTCTCAAAGAGCTGTATTCTCATCATTGTCATGAATTCTCAGACAATATACCACATAGACATCAGGTTCCCAAAATAACCATTCTATTAGGCCTCTCACAACATTTCTTTGAGAGGCATGATAGAAGTTGTAAAGATGAAGCAAAACCAATTTTTGTGGTTAGTCAACTTATTGTGGTATCACTTGCTTAATAATGGTGTTAGTATCTACACCAAAATGTCGCATTCATTGCAGTAAAGAAGTTGACTATTCATACAGCTTGGTTTTTCCCTCTCACAACATTTCCATCACACCTGCAGAATCAATTCTAACTCAAACTACAGATTACTGGGTACCTGTCTTGAGTCCCCAGTGTGTTCCAAGTCAGTTTCACTGCAAAATCTCTTAACCATTGCCTTTTTCAGCAAGCTGGATGTAATGGCAACCCAGAACACCAACAACTGATAAGTACTTGTGCAAAGTTACCCACTCGAATTGTTTTAGTTGATCTGCATAGCTGGAATTCCTTGAGCGTCTGTTTTATTGTTTCTAAACCACCAATATTCCTTGGACTACAATTCAATATCTGAAAACACAAACATTACTCATCAGTAAATGTAAACTATTCAAACAATGTGAAGTTCTAGCACTGACACAAACTCAAGAGCCACAAAATTACTACCAAGGCATGCTTCAAATTAGAAGGTAGATATATTTGAATCTTACATTGGAACATAGAACTGGTCGAAATCATGTATTCTTGGCATGTGTGCTATTGTCTAAGACTCACCTCTAAATACTTCAAAGACTTGAACAATGTGAGATCAAATGTAAGCTGGTTCATGTCAATATTGCTTGAACCAACTGACTCCTTGCTGCCACAGATCTGAAAGGGAGGTAACTCTGATATGATACACTTGAGAACCTGTGTTGGAATCTATCAAGTCATTACACCATTATATGTTGATTACATATAATCCACAGAATACACCTACTGACTAACTGAGTACACACTGTAAACATACACCTAGCTGAAACTTAGGCACTGTGCAATCAGTCAAGTCAAGACTGACACACTTTACATTTTCTTTGGCTGCAACGGTCCTGTTCAATTCATCAAAAATCAAATCCGACACTTTAGTTTTGATTTTCGATAACCACTATCACTCTTTTGATTTGATACTTGCATACCTGTCTAAATTATTTTCATAGAACCAGAACAAAATTTTGACTCCAACTTGATCAGTTTCAAGAGCTGAAATAAGGCGAAATGTGATTGGTTGATGCTGGGCTACTTATCCAAGGAGAATAGGTCTTAGTAGACATCACCAAGTTGACAGTGGATTCCATGCTAAAACAGCTGACTCTGAGAGTTAAATGAAACCTGATGTTTTTAACTGTATAAGCATCAAGCCAAAATGGTCAAATCCAGAGTCCAATATGGAAAATCCACTTCAATGAAGGACTGGGTGAATCATAGCCCTAACATTCAGTATGCTTACCTTGAGGCTCTTCATTCTTGTGATGAAATCCAGAATGTGGCCAATGTCCTTCTTCACATCACCACTTTCTGCAAATACAGAGCTGACTGTTAGTGGACTGATGTAGCCTGGCAGCCACAGACTGCCACATAGTCAGCGGAGTTCACAACTATCTGGCCGCCACACAGTGCACAACATAGAACTTGTTAATGTTTGGTAGAGAAGAAGCGTTTTGTTAAAGTGAGATGCAGCAGTGCTTATCTAAATTTTCAAAATGTGTGCTCTACATCGGTGAATTGGGTTTATGGTCGTTTTCTTTTCAGTATTCTAGACTCAATATGGTTCTGATGTCAGGGTAAGTTTAAGCCCAAGGGTTACACAAGTCCTGGGCAGCAATCAGTTTTCAGAAGCCACAGTCTAGAGGATCATAACCTTGGACAACAACAAATGGTGTCATATACTCCTGCCATAGCCAACACAGGATAACATTTAAAACTGTCAATGCAATCACATAACATGACTATGAATGTGACATCAATACTGACAAATATGTTGATACAATGTTCTACCTCGGTAATATTCAAGAGCTTTCCAAACAAGTTGAGCAGTCTATTTTCTGAATAGATATTCATGGAATCAAATAAGACAGCTTTACAATAAATCACAGTGAGCTCAGAAGAATCTGCATGGAATATAAGCCAATGAAACACTGTCTTATAAAGTCTCTGGAGTTATTCACTTGCACTTTAAGACAACATAAATTGGACTATCCCAGTTCTAGCGAGTAGAGAGAATGTATGAATGTGACATATGTACTCACTTTGTGAACATGTAAAAAATATCAAGTTTACATTACATTAAAAAAATGGACTTGTACAACATTCCGAGGTCTAAGCATATTCAAGTAGTCATCATTCTTTAAATGCTAGTGAACATTTTTAAACTTTTCATCATATCAAGAGGTTATAAATAACGTTCATATCTCAGGAGAAATATACAACTCCCCTTTTTCATCCGTCTGTAACACCTTTGGCTGGTTTGTTTGTTGTTCAATACTGCACTCAGCAATATTCTAGCTATATGGTAGCAGTTTGTACATAATCAAGCCTTGACCAGACAATCCAGTTATCAACAGCATGAAAATTGATCTATACATTTGGGATAAGATGACATGTGTCAACCATGTCAGTGAACCTGTCTAAGCGATCCCATTAGTTGCCTCGTACAACAAGCGTGGGTTGCTGAAGATCAATTCTAATTCCGATCCTCACCGGTCTGTAACACATGATATAGTGTCACAATGAAAAGATTATGAAGAAACAATCTGACTCAGTTTCTCTTTAAGGATGGGGACCATCTATATAGGACAGGTAACACTTATCATGCCAACATATTTGCTGAAGGAAACCCAGTTTTAGTTGTAGTTTAAGCAACAGTATTAGTGCTTACCCAGAAATGTCACACTCCTTGCAATAAAGAAGTTGACAATACCAAAGAACTTGGTTTTCCTTCATCTTTACAACTTTACAAAATGCTTCTATAAGATTAATATTTGCTGACAGTATACTCTAGAAACTGTGAGCTGTGTCCACTATGATATGAGTAGATATTGCTTCTGAAAGCCGGAAAACTGTGAGAAGGTTACATACTGTGTTGAAGGGACACTAAGTAACTATTGAAACGCATCATAACTCTTTAACATGGTTAAAGTACCACATGTTGGTTCAGGCAGCTTCAGCCTCTCCGTCACGGCGTGGAGCTGCAGTGGTGACATCTGGAACATCTCATGGGATTGCAGGATTGTCTCTCCTGAAAGGTTACCATGGCAACTGAATTAGTTTGATTTTTCTTTAATATCTTATTTCTGCAATGTGATAGTGGTCACTAATTAACTTATTCTGGACCAGATAGTCCAAAGACTGATATCACATACAGCATTCTAACCAACTGGTTGCAGCATGCATCCATCAAGTCACTCTCCTAAGCAACCAAGAAAGTACCTCTGCACAGGCAGCCAATATATGACAATCCGTCACATCTTACACAGTACATTCAATATACTGTATATGTTTTTCAACTGTTCCATATTACCATGATATATTACCAGAATTAATCATCTGTTACATATTGGTATACTTTCACTAAGAAAACATCCTAAAACAAGTAATACTATTCCAATTTGGTGAGATATCCTTTGTTTACATCGACTGTACTGCTCCATGTGTTGGCACCGAATACCTAAAGAGAAACTGCATCAGAGTATGTAACAATGCCAGTGAGTATGACCATACCATACCTTGTTGGCTTCTTCAGCAAACATGAGCCAAAGCTAAAGATCATTTCTAAAAATGGATATGACAGAATAAATTCAAACAAGCTGAGATTGTAATGTTAGGAGTTATTAGCTAAAGACTGAGTTGAGTGATAGCAGATATTCTGGTGCATCTTGGAGACTTGTCAGTTGGAAATGTAAACATCATGTACACTGTGGAAAAACATTCACATTGAGATATTTCAAAAGGAATTAGTTATGGATTAAAAAGCTATGTGTTCTTGATCCAAGACAAGTGGCCTACCTCTGTTGTAGAGCTCTTCTGCAAGTGCCTGAGTGATACCATGGATCTCCTGTAATTATACAAAATGTAACTGGCTCAGCATATCCATGCAATTGTTGAAGAGTTGAAAAAGGTCAAAGATATGTGTTTGTTGTAAAGTAGAAGGAAAGCAGGCATGGGGAACTGTGACTTAGATATACTTTAAAGAGTGGGAGAAGGCAAGAGAGGAGGCGTGGTGACTTACATATTTGTTGAAGTGTAGGAAGAAGGCAAGAATGGGAGGTACACGGTGTGCCAGGTAGTAGAGCACAGTCTGGAGGTACACCTCCAGCTCTCCCTGACGTTTCTTGATGAATGTCTCACTCTGGTTACCAAACAGTTTCTTGGGAGGCAGGAGGTTCTTGTCCAGCTTACATGTTGACACCAGCTGCAAGCCGAGAGAACGTGAACACAGTTACAGACTGTGTAAATGATAAGGGTATTCCTGACATCACAGTAGCCTAACATCTCCTATTAAATTAATCAAATACACAACATCATATCAGTCATCCCAATGGCACTGAATCCACTATTACACTTATGCACCCTTTTTCCTGTTTTTTTTTACACCACACTAAGCACTATTCCAACTATATGTCAGCAGTCTGTAAACAGTCTGGACCTGACAATCCAGTGATCAACATCATGAAGCATCGATCTACACAGTAAACAATGACATGTGTAAACCCAGCAAGCAAGACTGATCACCCAATCCTGTTAGTACCTTCTACAAGAAGTATGGTGTGTTCTAACCCAGATGTTTATGGGTTGCACTAATCCTGTCAGCTATGTTAGTATCATATGCAGTTCATATTTGTAGCCCCATCAATGGATACACATGCAATCCAGTTATAACACTCATCCCACCTCAAATATTTGTTGGGTGAACAGCGGCACATTTGAACAATCCCTCACACTTTACAACCTTTGTGTTTCAGGTACACCTCTGTACTTGTTGGATGGCAACAGAGAAGTCTCTTTTTAGTTGAAACCTACAATAGTGTCATCAAATGGGGGACTCAGTGGGATTCAGTGGATTTAGATGTCAGAACTCATCAGTTTGAAATAAAATCAGTCGAAATATATGCATCATCAGAAAACAGCCATCCCTGTATTTGTGTTCACACAATCTGATCAATCACCAGATGCTGAGTGGGTTTTGTGATAACACAGGATGAAAGCAGTGTACAATAGGGGAAGTGAGTACACTGTACAAATTGTTAATCCATGGTTTGAATAACAACCCGGAGCTGAACACCGCTCACTAGTTCCATCCCGAATACCTGGTCAGTGTCACTGAACTTGTGTAATAAAACAAAATAATAGATACTCCCCACTTGTGACCACTACATAAAACTGGTACAACTAGTTCATCAGTGACAAGAAGTGCAGGTGATTAACCTTATCAAATAACTCAGCTTATCTGTACTTCAAACACCTAATGTACACACACACAGAATAGCCCTATACACATAGGTGCATCTGTCCTATCTTCTTCAGTACATGGGTACCAAACCATAAGGGTTGAATCCTCTTGTGAAAATGCAAGGGAAAAAACCCAGCCTACCCCACTGTGTAAGTGTTATGTTTGCTGGTTTGTTTGTTTGCTGTTTGAATCCACCCTCAACAATATTCCAGCTATATGAAAGGAGGTTTAAATTACAGAGTCTTGACCAGACAATCCTGTGATCAACAGCAATCAGTTGGGATACAATGTCAGCCTAGTCAACAAGCCAGACCACCCAATCCCATAAGTACAAGTGATGTGTTTGCCTGTTGTCACTGTCCATCCAATACAATTGATGGATACACCTACAAACATATTACCTTGTCATGGAGTTCATGGAAATCGCTGTATCGATGCTTCACAGTCCAGCTGTAAGGGCCGACAGTCACCTCAATCAGGTACACCTGTTGTAATGTAAAAGTAGAAGATGGAGTATGTTCCAACTGCCAAGAATACATTGTGAAAATTATTTTGTGCATTTATTTACTATACATATATATACTTATAATTTGTACTTCTATGTAACACAGCACATTCACTAGAACCATATCTAATAGGGATGTAATGATGCATCAAACTATCAATGCATTGCAATTGTTTAGGCTCTGATAGCAGATAATCGAAGGTGGAAATGAAATGTAATTTTCTGCATAAAATTGACATTTCACACTTATTCTGACTCATGCTTATCTCCTCTGTCTATGCAAAGATAGTGGAACATATGAAATCCCTTCAAATTCCATTCCAATTGAAGCGGACACACAATGCATTCAAGCATCAGGAGCCTCGCTTTCCCGCCAATCCGGTCACATGATCAGCCATGCTTCCCACTCTCTCCGAATCCCATAAGCCCGACACAAGGTGGGTCAGGCCATGCTGGATTCTGTTTACTGCCATATAAGTATGTCCAGTACGACCCCTCGCTCCCCATCTGTGTGATGGGGGATCACATCAAACTTGTCTTCTCATGAAGCATCAATTGACTGGAGCATGATGATACATAGATCAGGTAGCATCCTGCTAGAGTCTAATTCCAATCAAGACCAAGGGTGACCCTTCTTCATGTATAAGTATCGTAAATACGAGGAGAAGGTCATAATCACTCAAGCGACCCTGTTCAAGATGTGTGCATGGACTCTCAACCATTATACTCCTCAGAGTGTCTTGGTTTCAACAAGTCACATGATAAAAGGGTGAGTGAACTCAGTGCCTTTGTGGAACCATTAGTTGTTGTGCAACAACAAGTGGCCCAAACTGGTAAATGCCAGTGATGTCCTCCGTGGCGATGTCCTGTAGGTAGCGATGTCCATAGATAGTCTCACTAGATACTGGGATGAATAGGTGCTTGAAATGTCTTAGTATGGTGGAGATATATTTTTAACGCTCAGACTGGGCATAGTGATAAATCCTGTGTATCACGTGGCCTGAAGACTGTATATAATGCCGGGATGTGGAATATCTGTCCAGTTGTTCAGGCAGGTTGGAATGAAGTGCAGAGCATGTATTTCTGACATATGTGATGCTGTGATTACATAATGCCAGAGGGGTAGACAAATCCCGCAGTCTAGACTACCAGCTGTTTGACTTTCACTTTTGTGGAAGTTGTGGTGGCTGAGCGGTACTAGAGTTTGTACTTTACCAAGAAAGTGTAATCCCAAATATAACATGTTACATGTGTGACACTGTAGCTAAGGCGAGTAGAAACAGCATTTTCTATCAATAATTCAAGCGATATCTGGTCTAGTGGCTTGTAGACACACTTGTGAAGTATTGTAGTACGACATTCAAATCCCAAGCTGGAGCTTTAAATCTGTGTTCTTGGTCTTCCAGCTTGATTGAGTGTAGAATGGCGAGTAGTTCAGGTACTTTAGTCAGTATGATCCCAGTTTTCATGGTGATAACAGAGCTGACTACTGCCAAGTATGTTGAGAGTGTAGAACCTTTGAGTCCTCTGGGATGTCATAGATGACATAAGTAGTCCGCTATTTGAAGGTATTTGGCCTTCATTGCTTTAGAGCCTTTCTCTCTAGCAAATGTTTCAAACCGTGTCAATTTATCATCATATAATGTGCAGGTAGATCTACGTAGAGCTGGGGTGATTGCCTTCACCGCTCTAGCAGAATATCCTCCATGTTTCATGCAGGCTTTGATATAATCCATATGTGTAGTTGGAACGATGTAGGATTGCCATGTGCTTGTTTGGTGTGCGAATGGACGAGAAGGCTCTCCCACTCTGACAGTTGCAGTTTTGGTTGTACTAGTCCTTCAGTGAGTACTGGGAACCAATCTCTCGCTGGCCAGTATGGCGCAACCAAAATCAGTTGTATCAGTATCCTTTGTTTTATCTTCCCGAAGATCTTCAGTAGTAGTACTGGTGTGGGAAATGGATAAACGGTCAGTCCTTAAAGCAAGACAATGAGTGCCTCTGTTGCCCATGTTAACAGATCCAGCACTGGTGATACAAATGCTGGTATCTGCGTGTTGAACCTTGTGGGAAATAGGTCTATTTGCAGGGATCCAAATGTTTGAGTGATGAGACTAAACGCCTCTCAGTGTAGCATCCATTCCATTGGAGATGGTTGTAGAGGGTGTGACAATGCCTCAGCCATGACATTGTGTGCACCTGGGATGTGTGAAGCCTTTATGTGGGGGTTAGTTGATGATGTCAAAGACTTGAAAGGTCAGCTGTTGCAATGTGTAAGATTGTGTTGACCCTTGTTTGTTTATATAGAACGCTTCTGTGCAGTTGTCTGTTGAACCATCATTAGTTTGTTCCTCAATGCTTTTGACCATTGCCGTAGTGCGCTCATAACAGCTTTCGTCTCCAGGTGGTTGATATACTGAATGCATTCATTGCTCATCCAGATTCCTGCTGCCACCTCGTTATTTCGGTGAGCACCCAAATCTTGTAGCGACTCATCTATGTAGAGATGGTTGTTGTAGATAGGCTCTAGTAAATAGCTCCCTGCACAGACATTTGATCGGTGACTCCCCCATAGTAGGTAAGATCTGAAGTTGTCCAGCAGAGCAATCTGATCCAACATGTTGAGGTGCTGAATCAGGAACCGTCGTAATAGCGTCTGGTTAAATCCTGTGCTGATGTGAGCAGACAGAGTAGACATTGCCACGGTCATAGTAGAAACTTGTAGGGTGGAGCTTGTTCTACAAATCACAATGGCTTGAATTTTGATCCACCGATCCTCTGGGACAACAATGCAGTTCCATGGAGTGATGAATTGAATCCTGAGGAATTGAAGATTTTGCTCTAATTCTGATTTCAGTAAGATTCTCGAGCCATCCGAGTTGAGTTAGCAGCCTGATGGTGAAGTCTAACTGTAGTCTTGAGTTGACTTGTCTCGTGATGTGCTTGAATGCCGTTGTCCAAGTAAAAGGCACTACAAAGTCAACGCTGATGAAGGTATGTAGCTATAGGCTCGGTGATCTGAGTAAATAACCACGGGGCTGAAGATACTCCAAAGAGTAGAACATTACATTGTTAGTGCTGAACATTAAACAGGAGGTGCAGACATTTCCTGGGGTACATGAAGATACAAATTCTGAATCAGCTACTTTCTTGTGAACAATGAAGAACAAATAGGTTTGCATGAACGACTGATTACATGCCGATCAAACGCCAAAAGTCGTAATTTACAGTGGGAACACGATTTCAGCAACTTAGACCAAGGCTAAGTTGACGAAAAAATGTATCCAAAACACAAGAAAATTTATGAAGTTTACATAAAGATGATAGCAATTACAATCCAAAAACTGAATACAACAAAAATTATATTACAGGACTAAAATTAAAGCAAAAACTTATTACTGTATTGGGAACCAAAGTGCCTTCACCCATCCCCGTCACGCAATGAGGGACAGAGTTACAAGCATGGCTGGTCATGTGACAGTATTGGCAGGAAAGAGAAGCTCCCAATGGGTGAGTGTATTGTATGACAGCTTCAATTAGAAGTGAACTTCAGGGATTTCAAGTGTTCCACTATCTTCTCACAGAGGGAGGAGATAAGCATGTTAAGCATTGGTCAGGGTAAGGAAAAACAACTACATCGATAGTATGTGGGGCAATCCTCGATAGTATTTGTGTTAATCGATAGTATAGTAATTGACTTCTGTGTGCACTGCAAAATAAAGGAAGTACCAGATTCGCTAAGGCAACATAAATATGACTTGATATTAGGGTATATTAGAGTTAGGGTATAACTATTATCAAACTGCACAAGACAGTTGCAGACAATTATTCTGAATTCCTCATCTGCTTGTGAAATCATCAAATGAAACTAAAGGTTTACTTTCATCGATCAGCATACTTAACACAAGTAACATCATAAAAATATAGCCTTATTGTGTCAATCTCAGAATTGTCTGATCGTTTTGACATGCAGATCTTGGTGACACCTGCCAAGGAAATATTATCTCAGCTTCCTGTACAAGAACAACAGTCATAGTTGTCAACTATCGTGTTGTTATCAGGCTGCTGATGTGACAGAAGACACATATCAAATGCTGATATTTTTATAGAGTTTTTCGTATTCTCTGATAATTTCACTCCCCTATCATGTCCTCTGAGCATGTGACTCCCTGTTATCGGACTCTGAGTGATATGTGAGACAGACGTATTGCACATGAGTCAAGCACATTAGCATGTTAACATCACCATGGTGATCACCAGACTCAAACTCTGCTACAATCATGTGAATGATGGTTTTCCCGAAAAATACAGTTGTGTAGAGGGAGGTAAGATGTATGCACATACAGAGGTGTTTTGACACATTTGCCCCAATGTAAAGATAGAGCTGTGAACCTACAGTGCTCTATTTAGAGAACTTGATTTCACTTGCAATAAGTGCATGTTGATATGAAAAACTAGCTGCACCTGAAGAAAACACACAGTAAACTGGCTCCATAATTTATCACAATTAAAACATGTGGATACCTCAAAGTGCTCCAGGCTGAGGATGTGAAGTACCCAAAAGCTTGACACTCACACGAAACACATAGAGTATTCATGTAGTATGGTAAATATAGCCAGGAGTGAGTGAGCTGGGTTTTAAGCTGGTTGTATCACTATTCCAGTAATCATGGTAATATAATGGTGGGGACTGCAGAAACAGGCCTCACACTGTCAGGAACATGATGAGCCAACACTTTAACCCCTAGGCTAGCCCATTGACCCAAATATGGCTTGAAGGTCTTGAGAGTATATATGTTCAAATGTAGATGTTGTGTGGTCATACACAGGGAACTGTAATCCTACATATAACATTACACTTGTCAGGCATTGTTTATTTAACACAGTGGATATTGCATAAGCTGTAATCAGTAGAGGATGTAACGTGTATGTGAGACGGTCTCCCATTACTTGTACAAGTGACTACCTGAGTGGGGGTCACTAATTCGCGTGACTGCCTGATCTCAGACAGAGAAATTCTGCATGTTACACAAAAATGCGTCCAAAAGTGGTATTTATGAAAATAATTCAATAAAATTTGTCACAGTCATTAGTAGATGTTCAAGTTAATGGATGACATAAATGAAAACATAAAAAGAAGAAGTCAAATGGTTAGAAAATGACACAAATGTGCAAAAATTATGCAAAATTTGACGATATTCAACAGCGAATTTCACCTAAGTGCATATTTTTCAGAACCGTCTTGCGTAGAAGTGACTGGGGAAGTGAGTCATTAACGCGAGGTAACTGATGCCTGACTAAATCATTCAGCGCAAACATCCGAGTAGTATAGGTAATGAGAGTTCTGGACCACTTTTCAAAAACCCCTCTAAAAAGCCTCATTTACTAAATGAGGCTTTGGTGGGACCATTAGCTCTTGCTATTATTGCCCCTACTACAAAGCTACGCCATCACGTTTACCGTGACTTGGCAGGCGGTAACACTGTGCCGTACGGTACGATCAATAATTCTTCTCTTACAAACCCCCTACCCGGCCCACCCCTCAAGTAGTACAAGTTAGGTTCGTCGGCTTTCATATCCACTTTATCTATGTTGTAAGTTTTGACTGACCATATAGGATCGGTGGCTCGCTTACGACTATCACCCTCGTGTTCCCCAGGCTGGTACAGATACCTCACTAGGGCCCTATCCGGTATCTGTTTCTCCTTCCCACGCAATGGAGCGGCCGACTCTGCAACTATTGATTTTAGTTTGATAGCGTCTGCCGGTTTCTTACCGGTGAGACGGGTGACTTCATGGTTGATTGCCGACACCACCTCGGGTAACCTCGTGACCCATTCGGTCGATCGTTTTCCAGGGGTGGTCATCTCCCTAGCATACTGATAGCCGAACAAGCGCTCAGCCAAAGTCCTATTAAATCTCTCAACTATAGCTTGACTGCGATGGGCTCCAGCCGTGCCACGCCTGACCTTCGTATCGTGTTTGGCTAGCAGTTGTGACACGGCACCCATGAACTCCCGTCCGGGGTCAACTTGCAGCTCTGTTGGCCACGTCAGCGGACTGCGTTTGTATATACGTTCGAATCCTCTGGCTACCTGGGCCGAATCTTTCGTGGTCAAGGGTTCGGCTTCCTTGTAACGACTGGCTACGTCCACTACGGTTAAGGCATACTTGTACCTCTTGTCGTGGGGTAGGAACAGTAGGTCTGCCTGGTGAATGCTATTAGGTATGTTAATACCGAACCTCCTTCTAGGTACGTAGCGTGGTGCAGGCAAATAGATCTGCCACAGGGCTTGTTTTTCAAGCCACGCTTTGGCTTCCTCCGGGGGTACTCGCGCTAGTTTAGCTAGCTTATCTACTGCGCTAGCTCCTTTCCAGTACCCACGCGGGCTGTAGTAAATAGCCTCAAATTTTTTCATGTCCATACGCGTATGTGTTTATTCCATCAATAGCTATCCAACGTTTCGTGTCCATAGGCGATAGGGACGTCTTGTTTATAGTCAGTCCGTATATCTTATGCCCATCACTTCTAAGTGTGTTCATTTTATGTCTAAAGGTACGGGTCTTGAACAGGGCTTCCTTGAATCTGGCGTGTTTGATGTGTTGTTTCACCACATACTTCTTAACCCCCTTAGCCTTCCGGATCTCACTATTGTCGGCTTTCAGTATGGAGTACATCTTAGGTCTCAAACCTATGTACTCGGCTATGGGCGTGCCAGCACACTCGTCCTTCATCTTACCTAGGACCTTTTTATTTACCGTGCTGTGTAGGGCATGGGTCTTAGGGTAATCGCTGGTGTCGTATAAATCAAGGTGTTTTTTCATGTCCTCGTACACGTCCTCGGTTCGAATCTCCATCAGCAGGGAATCCGTGTCAGTGTACAGCACTTCACACCTGTCGCCGTACTGTTTCTTGAGCTCGTTGTAGTAAAAGTCGTACATCAGGTGTTTGGATAAATCGAGGATGCTCATCCCCACGTAAACAGGTCGGTTGAATTTTATGTGGCTTTTCTTCATGTGTAGGGCAGCCAGGTCGTCTGTGAATATCTTGCTACGGTTGAATGCCGGACTGGCTATCAATTTCCTGAGCTTGTCTTCCTCACTAGATCTAACCAGCTTCACGGTCACGCGTTTCCTCAGGTTCTCCATAGTCTTACCAAACACCGAGTTGTTCATGAGCTTGTAGAGATTTTTCTCGAAATCACTGGTGGCTTTTTTTCGTAGGTCTGTGTTCATTCTGATGTAGGGCTCCATCCATGGGCTCTGGTCAAACATGAGCACCCTGTGTATTTTGGCCAGCCTCATACCCAACGACAGGTACAGCTGTAGGTTGCGATAGTGAACGATGTACTTGGTCTTATTCATTAAGTTAGGCACGAGTTTTTCAACGTCTGTCACACGACCACCTGACAAGTTATGTTGGTACTCAGACATCCAGTCTGGGTTAACCCTCATACGTTCGGGTGCAAGGGGATAGTTGTTGTGCGATGCGTGTAATGCCTTGGGATACTCTAAGTCAACCTCGAGGATATAACCTTTGTTCGAATCTGGTGCAATGCTCATAACATCAACGTGGGGTACCCATTCGAATCCCCCTGTAGGTAGATACTGGCTCATGGCCCAGCCGTACAGGTTGTTTGCGTCGAGGTATAGAATGTGATTGGTTGGTTTGTTAGGATCGTAGCCTTTCACGTATTGATTATTTGCTTTAGCGTATCGTTTGGATGCCATGGAAATCCCACCTCGCAAGCCTTTCTCAATGAATAGGTGCATGTCGTAATCTGTGAGCAATTCCAAATTAACTCCGGTCTTTCTAAGCAAGGCGTCCCACGACAGACCTGGGCTGGTGTAATACCATGCGGGGTCGAGTTTATACTGCTTTAAACAGGTCCGCCTGAACGTTTCAAACACGTCGGCTAACAGCAGTACATCTGTCCTCAAGTACAGGTCGTGATAATCGCCAAGGTTCTTACAACCAAGTTTATTCCATACGGTAATCGCGTGCGAGTAATCGTCTCGTGAGACTGACGCCTCATTCAGCTTGCTATAAAAGCAGTCGATAGGAGGTAGTCTGGTCTCGGTGAACTTGACCCAACTATCCATGTACTCATATGGGTACACACCCTTCCTCATGAGCAGGGGTCTAGTCTCGGCGTCTGTGTATCGATCGGTGATAGGGAAGGTATTGTTAGCCTTGACCAGACTGTCGAGTGACGACAGGAGGAATTGAAACGAGTCAATGAACCTAAGTCCGTTTAAGCTGAAGGAGATGTATCTCTCCATGTTGTTGGGGATGCATGATATATTACCATCGATTTTCGCGATGGCCTGCATGATCAAGTGTGAGTCGTACCCTCTCAAGTTGTGAAAGACAACGGGGATGTTTATTGTCTTAGGGTTGATTTTAAGCTTGAGGTTGCACGCGTTGTGAGCGGCGCCTCTATACTTACCAGTTATGTGACAGTGATCTCTCACCGAATCACCGTTAAGCGGTGAGTCACACACGTGACAGTTAGTGCTACTAGCGTGAGCTAGCCTGTCGGCTCGGGTCATACGCATGGGAGCGATTCTATACAATGTATTCCTAATAATTTTTTCTTCCTCCTGCAAGCACTTTAGAAACCTTTCAGCCGCGTCAGGGCCCCTATACACTACCGGAGCTTTCGTTTCCCCGTCACAACGGACGACAATGTATCCAAACGAACAGGCTTTATGCTCTTGTGTCTTGTGGGTGAAGCTACCCCCACTAGGGGGTGTGGGGGAATCCCCACCCACAACTAAGGCTTCGAAGTCGGCGTATATAATATAAGGCACAGACATTTGATTCTTGTGGTTACTGAATTTTAGGATATTGTCACCTTCCTTAGGCATGTCGACTCGTATCGCCGTCTGCCCCACACCTTGACAATCATCCCGGTGGGATTCTAATAAATCAGCTCGACTGAAACCGTGTAGACATCGTATACAAAAATGTTTTTCCCCATTGTGTTTCGACTGGTCGTGCAACAACCGGCTGAGATGTTTTATCCATGTGTAGTGAAACTTGTCACCTCGCTGGATCATGAATATATTGATAACTTGGCAATCCTTCACCGTGCTGACCCTGTGTACTATTATTGTATTACCTTCGTGCCCAAAGACATTTATAGCCAGATTATTCTGTTTTTCTACTTTAGTGATCTGGGATATGGGGGTGGGTTCATCTATACCATCCCAATTAAGCCCATCATCTTGGGGATAGCTAGAAAGCCTATCTGAATGAGTGGCAGCTGGAAATAAGGCTGACCTGATAGATATCCTCAGGCAATCGTTTCCTCTATTCTTAACGTTTACTATGGCATGTTTGTTCCTATAGTAGGGAGGTAAGGCTAGGTATGACCCACCTCTGAACGGCACGTATTTAGCTATATCTAGATAGACGTTATCGATTTTATCCACAGCCCACCCGGACCCCATGTGCGTGTAGCGTTCTAGGTATTCTCGTATCTGCTGAAAACTTGTATCGATTGATGCGTCAATGGTCTCTGTATGTGTGACGACCTCTTGTTTGCCTCGGAAGTAAGGTTGAAAATACTCAGTGACCCCTGTGGTGCCCTCCTTATCGAGCGACATTTTCACCGTGATCTGAAACTTGATACTTCCTAGGTTATTTAGTTCCTGGTTGACCTTATCAGCTATCAGAGGCTTGATATCTGTAATGTCTATGTTTCTATCGACGAGCATGCGCCAACTTCCCAAATAGTTACCTACAGCGTGCTTAGTGCGCACGAACTGTAGGTCAATAGCTCTATTCTGTCGTAATAATTCTACAAGCTGTGGTTTTCTCATACGGGAATACCCGCCTAAACCCAAATCGTGTGCCTCGGCTTTCAGTTGTTTTACAGTGGGACGTGCTACGGGGGCATGTGATAACAATGCGGTTAACCCGGCTCTCCCCAGGTTTGAATAACCCGTGTGTCCAAGCTGTTTTGCTTGAGCTTTTAATTGTTTTACCGTAGGAGGGGCTTCTAAACCTAGTAATCTCAACAATGCTGACTTCCGCATTCTAGAATACCCGATAACACCTCTCTGTTTTGCGACCCTCTTGAGCTCGCGCACAGTAGCCATAGTGTTTACACCTAAGAGAATCAATGTCTAATTGGTCGGCAGTAACTCTTAAAAAATATTTTCTGGTGGCCGGGTACAATTCTAGACATTCTGTCAAATCGTCCCACGTACCTGGTAAAATATATAGTGTGGCTGTTTCAATCCAGTACTCGCCTTGGGTATAGTATTCCTTGTATTCACTTATACTCGAAAAACGTTCTATATGGTATTGAGACGCGATATCCCGCTCCCATTCGAAGGGGTGAGTATACTTAACACCCTCTTTAATCCATACCACGTCCACTATTATCTTAAATCTGAAGCTTCCCCATAAGGTCAGTTCATATTTGAATATGTTTTCCACAGACATAGCTATACGTAGGTGTGTATAATCTCTAATTGGTTCACAGTAACTCTTAAGTGGCTATCTTGAGCAGTCGCCTACGTTCTTTTATGTAGCCTTTTTTATTCTCGTAGATGAGTTGATGTCTGACTACGTTCGCTCCGTGAGCTTTACATAGACAGTAGTGTCCTTTAACCCCGATACCACACACAGAACACGTGTAGTTAGGACTTCCCATATGGAAACAACAGAACCCCTGATTCCTGCATTTCCTACCACAGGCCTCGGTCTTCCCCATAAGTATATATTCGCATCGGTATGGAGCGGGTCTCATGTTTACTTATATAGGTATTTTAGTTTAATTGCTTTGCAACCAACGCAGTAGCTGCTATACCCAACACTATGAAGCCCAGTTCACGATTCATTTGTCCCTTGGATGGTGTGTAGTACTGAGCGAGTGTGGGTTTATTGAGCGCTTCCAATCGTTTACCAGTTAGTTGGTAGTATTCTTTCATTCCTTCATCGACATCGTAGAATGTTTTAATGGCATGGTTTTCACGCTTGAGTTGTTCGTTAATAAAATCGATCCTCTGGAGGCGTTTTTTAACGTACTCGGCCTGTGCTCTTTGTAATTTCTCAGTAGCGAGATCGTGCCGCTTCCTTTCTTCCTGTATTTCAGCCGCGTGATCATCTCGTAGTTTCGAGAAGAGGAAATTACTCCCGGAAAATGCCAGGGCATTCACTAACGCCCCACCGACCATCATAGCTATCGTGGCCATCCCTATATTTATTTCATTATATTATCAGGTATTATTCCTTGTTTTACTAGGATGTCTTTTGTGGCCATCGCCATACCAAGGTTCATTATGAGCATACCCATATCCTGCAGGTTGAAATCTAGCTTGATAGTTGGTTGTTTAAGCACCATTTTAGTCAACCGAGCGTACCCTACTGCTAGACTGGCTACCACTGTGGCGTGGTATGCGTCGTTGACGAACGTTTTCCCCTCAGACATTATATATATGATATAAAATATTTTAAATTATAACATGATATGCGGGTCTACCATGGGGGATACCCCCATACCCCCACTGTTGGGGGTTACCTCACTGTTGGGTTGTGGCTCACTGTGGGAGGTGTATAACCATGTTATAACCACGGCAGCAGTTACGCCTACAGCCAACAACAGTCGGGTTGGGTTAGTCACTTTATGTTGGTTACACCACCGTTTTTTACCGGCAGCTACTCTCTTAGGATTCTTCTGCCTGGTTACTATAGGGGGTGTGGGGGGTACCACCACTGGGGTCTCCACCGTCACTGGTTCCTGTGAATCCACTGGGGTCTCCTCCTGTGCAGCATCCATCTATACTATTATTATTATTCTTTCTCTCAAATTGGCAATGTTTTGCCGTGATAATCGCCGCCGTCACTGGGGCCAACAACATGCCATATTTGTGGTACAGCCCGCAGCTGATAGAGCTCACGGCGTGTTCGATAAAAGGGTCTTTCTCGAGGTCCTCCCATAGGTAAAGTCGGCGCTCTGGTGGAATGGGAAGGAAGTGTGATACAATACCGGTGTATATCTGGGTCATAGCCGATCCTATTGTCTTTGTCATTTCTGCTCCGAGCCGGGACTCGTATCTAGCGTACAGCTTATCGATTTCTTCGGCTGACATTTTGTTAATTTTATCTGGAGTGTAGTCTCCAAAGTAATGTTTGGCTTTGCCGCCAACAGCCAACGCCACCAGTTTCTCTCGCTTGTCATCAGTGGGGCCTGCGGGCGACAATTGTTCGAGCAATTCCTCACACTCCATCTTATAATATAACAAGTAAGATTTAGTTTTAACTATATAATACCCGATACAAACAAAACACAGAGAAATGAAGGTTAAGTTGCACACGACAAATACTTCAAATATCATAGCTATGCTTAGCATTTGCTTAGCTTTGCTTAGCTTTTACTTAGCTTTGCTTAGCAAACTATATATGCTACTGGTTGGTCGGTCTTTAGAACGAGCTTAGCGTGTTTAGTTTCAGCGAGCTGTTTCTTCACCCGTTCCCGTTCTAATTTACTCATCACATCGTTCTCTCTCAAACACTCCTCGAACGAATCCCTGTCCTTGCAGTGAAATAAGGCCACCCATCGCGTCTGCTCCCTGAGGTCTTTCAACACCGAGTTGAACTTCTGTGTTAGCACCCAGACGCTGTGATTTGCATGCCGGCCGGAGAAGGCCAGGTACGATAGCATGTCTCTCTTTTTTGTTATCTCGCGATTAGCGCTGCAGTCGTCCAGTATAAACAGCGTCGGTTTCCCTTTAAATTTCTCGTGAAGAGCTTTCAACCAGTCCTGCAGGCGTGTTCCAGGGTCGATTTTGTGTACGTCCGGGTCCGTCATCACCCAAGGTCGCGCGTACGTTTTATTCATACCCAGAGTAGGGCACATGATAACGATGTTATCGAACACATCCTTGTAGTAACCCTCCAACATATCCAATACGAAAACGGTCTTACCACAGCCAGTCTGCCCGCATATGATAGCGCAGTGTGGGTCAGTGGGGAGGGGGAGACCCCCACACCCCCCAGAGGTTGGTAGTTTATTGGGGGGGTCTCCCCCACTAGTAGATGGCTTGCACGAATCTCCCATTGTCTATATTAAGTTGCGCGTCCATAATTACGTACAGATATAATTTCAACTTACCAGCGGTTTGGGCCTTCTTATTAATCTGGATGGTTATCCCTTCGCTGCCGTTATCTATACGGCGCCCGCTACCGTGCAGTTTATCATCATCCGTGGATCGCATGTCCAACCATAGGGCGTACTTGGTGGTCAGGTATTCACCGATCTGCACGGAGCCGAGGTCCAGGTCCTTTGTTATGTAATCCCCCACTGGTAGCTTTTTTATCTCATCCCACTGCTGGTGTGGCCTCATACCATGACTGAACAGCTGGTTGGGCACGCCCTCGATGGTAACTTCCACCTTTTCAATCTCGGGGTTGAAAAACTTCTCGCTGTCCCTCCGGAATGGATCATAATCCTCCACGGGGACGACCAGGATACCTTTCATCGATCGCGCCGGCACGTTCAGGTTGATATTCCACACAGTGTCGCTCTTATCTCGCACGACTGATCTATGTCTCAGTACGCGATCGTACAGGATAGCCATCTTCCCAGAATACTGGCTTCGAACCTGCCTGGCCAGCTCCGGGCTAGTGACCATGTCGAACTCCAGAGAGATGTTGTCTATGGCATAACTGGCCTCATCACCATTCGGCGTACGCACTACTTTGCTATAGTCGTTAAACGTGAGCTCGTATTCGAGCCTATCACCCAGCGCGGCCTGGTAAAACGGCGCGTGTCCCGTGAGCAACTCGAAGTCGAGCGGCACGCAGAATCGATTCCCGTATGCTAGAGCGATGGCCTTTTCACCGTCCGATAGCTTGTCTTGCTGGTCTGTCGTGAAGACGTACCCTATACGCGCCCGGGTTGATTTGCTGATACCCTGGTACACATCATTGACTCGTTCTCTCTCACTTTTCCAGAGATCCTTGTAGCAGTGAAACACGTCGCTGTCGTCGATGCTCAGCACCTCGTTACCGCTGATCTTGACGGTCGTTTTCTTGATGATAGCTCGACCCACGTTCCGCACTAGCTCGCGTTTGTCGTTGTCGGAGGTCAACGTGATATTGAACGCCAGTCGAACAGTGCCTGGTACAATGAGGTCATTCTCACCAAGGTTTGGAAATCTAACCAGCAGAGTTTGATTCTGGTCTATCTTGCTGGGATTATTGGTGATGGTCACCGACTGTCGCACGGCTCTGGCACCTAATGGCTCTCTCAATCTTCTGAAAGGATCTAATTTTCTACCGTACATTGTTATATATAAATAAAATATATTTAAATACTAATGGATGAAGACATACCTATGGATGATATGCGGGGCGCTAGTGCCCAGGCATCTGATGAGCAGGAGACCTCATTTACTAGTTCACCATTGAGCCAAGAACTCTTGGAAACAACGGTAAATGATTATTACGAAAGTTTAAGAAGAGATAAAAACTACGTTGAACCACAGGGTCGATACCATAAGGATTTTTTTGTTGATACAAAGGGTGTTCTACGTCTTAAGTCTGCCCCAGGGGTTGACCTCTTTAACAAGATCAATAAAAAACCACTGGCCTTGTCAACTCTAGCCAGCCGCAATGGTGGTGCTGAATTTATCCGTGAACATCTAAACATGCCTGATTACGGTGGTGCAATACCTAAGACCGTTAAAGAAGATCTGCAAGCTACCAGATCCCACCTCACCACTATAGATGAAATGACGCCAGAGCGTGCTACAGAAGCCTCGGACAGCATAGAAAAACTGTTGAGCACCTACTGGGACAAACCGTTACCGGGATTTGACTTTCCGGTAAGGGAACTGCGCGGCTTAGACGAAGCCGTGAAACGCGTGCGTGGAGAACTCGTGAATAACATGGGGAAACTGAACGAAATCGACGAGCACATCGCTAGGGAAAAAACCAAACTCACCGAAACTGACGACGATGATATGAAGAGTCGTATCAATGAACGACTACGCGATTTAGAAGACGAGAGACGTACACGATTGGAAGCCGCTTCCTCGAATCGTGAACATCTTCGATCCCAGATCAGTCGCATTCGGGAAACAATCGATAGAATACTGAACGAAGATACAACTTTAGCCAACAGGATTCGGATATTGTTCCGGGAGCAAGGGATCACCATCGCCAGCATTCTGACTGCATTGGGTTTCATCATATCAACCTTGGTGGTGTCACTGGTGGGAGGAACCCCCACACCCCCCACACCTGGCGGAGGGGGAACTCCAAGTGGCGGTGGGGGTGTTAAAGACTGGATTAAAAAACTCGGGGAAGGCCTAGCTAAACTGGCTGGTAAAGCCGCCGAAGCCCTTCCCGGCATCCTGGGTAGCATCGTCTCGTGGTTGTTGAGCGCTCTATCTAAAACTGCCATGTGGCTCAGTCAAAACCTGTGGGCAGCCATCGTCGCCGTGGTGGGTCTGGTGTACGTAGCGGCTAAGAAATCTTTAACCAAATAAGTCCCAAAGTTACCCCACCAACCACTAAGGCTGTTTTATTATCAATATACTGCTGATAGGTGGTGGAAACCCCCACACCCCCCGGGGGTACCTCCACATGAACTTTAGGCTCCGGTGGTGGCGCAACTATACCCGTTTCACGTGGTTGGGTGTGTGGGATATGTGGGGTGTTAATCGGGGTTGATACCCAACTTTTGATCCTTCGTGGCTATGACTATTTCGTTGTTATAACCCACCACTTTTTTTATTCTCAGTTGCATATCACTCGGAGCCATGTACAACCCCATGCCGAACACGTAATTGACTTTCGATCTGGCGTATTCTAACACGTTTTGGTAGCGTTCGATGGCCCTCGGGAGATCAACTGGTGAATTGATAGCATCATCAACGTTGGAAACGAATTGTGTCTGAGCGTCGTAAGCAGTTCCCTTACCGAGGATGTTAGAACGCGTCATCGACTGCGCACCCAACAGCGCCCACACGTACGTTCGAATCGATTCGTTCAAGCGTATTGTACCAGCACGAGTGAATCCTTTCGATGTTTTTGAGATCATTTTAGTCCAGGCTGTGGCTGCATCAGGACTGGTTTGTTTTATACAGCTGACATGGATCTTTTCATTCGTTGTGGGGCCTGTAAATGTATGCCGGTTTGGGTTGTATGAACCATCTTTAGAACCGGCATAATATTTTCCGGACCTGTAGAAGTACACGAGAACTATACCGAGACCATGGTTCACACCAGGAAGGCGAAAGTCTTTATTCGTTGGAATCTCAAACTCCCCACAAATACGTTCATAAGCGCGTCTATCATAGGGGTTATTCGTCATACTCCACGCTTTATCTTGGGGAAGAGGAGCACTTATTTCCTTCAATATTCGTCTCGTTTGATAATAAATATGAAACAAAACAACCGCCTTACTCAGTTCGTCTATACCATAGTCTGGTGTCACACCCGACCCTGTCGTCGCACACCACACAGCAAAGTTGAGTTGGTTCTGCCAAAACTGCATTGGGTTTTGATTCCAGTTTACCACCGCCTGCGCGTTATTAACGGACACGACATACTTTTCAAAGATATCAATAAAGGTTGTTTTAAACCCCGTACCATCTGCATTCACCACGATTTTCAAGTGTGCTAAATCCATATTATATTATATAATTTATATATTATAATATGTACATAACACTTCCAGGAATAACTAGCGGTGAGGCCGTTCAGCTGACGCACGCGATCGATAACACGTCAGGTCAACTCGAAGTCGCACTCTGCGATATCACCTACCTACCGCAATGGACTAACATTAATATCAGCAACAATAAGCTGTTCGTCAGTGGAACTCGCAGTCAAATAACTGACGGCTACTACAGCGTGTGCTCGCTAAACGACGAGGTCTTCAAACCCCTGGGAGCCGAACTCAAGATGAACGACTCAAACGGCACAGTGGTGTTAATCAACAACGGAAGAACCTCCTTGAGGCTAGGCCGACCATTAGCGAGGATACTCGGTATGTCTCCTGACGAGATAAAACCAACAACAACCGTCACAGGCACGAAGTTACCCGACCTAGTACCGTACCGAGAGCTGTACATTCATCTCAGTCAGGTGAGCACAACGTATAACATTCAAGGAGGTCACCCTTCCACTATATTGAGAGCAGTGCCGGTGAAAACTGAAAAATTCAACGACGGTAGAACCGAGTCGTTTTCACCACGGCAGTATAAGAGATTAACCCAGGGTAACATACCTGAACTGACAATATCGGTGTTAGATATAAATCATAATCCTGTAAATATAGGATACCTCAGCTTAACGCTTCACGTAACATGACCAGCGCACAAGGGCCCGGAGTGAAAAAATGCGTCAATATCGGGATCTCCGACCTCGGAGACACACGCGGTTTCGACGCTCCCGGAGTAGATGGTAAAACGTACGCCTTGCAACTGAAAAACAACATTTACAAACGCGTTGAAGTCTCCTCCGGTGGAGCCCTAAGTGATATGATAGATACCACAGGAGCAACAGCCAACACTAAGTACGCCCTCGTCAACACCGGTGATGACAACTGGAGAATATACCCATCATTCGGAGGTAAACTGTTCGACTTAGGCGATGTTGAGAGCACTACCGTCGTCAAAAACAAACCATATATGCTCGTCTTCACCGAAGATGACAAGTGGGTGTTGTTACCCGATAACAAATGGTTTCTCAATATTAGACTCGTCTCCCCTTACGTGTTCACGGATAACAAAGACAACCACCTAAACAAAGTCGTGAACAATGGAACCCTGCTCGTGGCTTACGTCCCAACTCAGAGACGTAGCATAGTCGTCAGCCCAGTCAACACTATAGCAGCCCACATGCTATCGAGTAAACCAGCCATACAAAACGTGAAATTGCAGTTGGTGTCTGAATTCGAAGGCGTGGTCAAGATACTAGAGAGTCTACCGGCAAACTCAACACTATTCATCAAAGTCTACCTAGGGGAACCATCGGTGAATGATGTCGAGATCGTGAAGGGGATCAAACTCGGGTGGGTGAAACGACACCAGTATCAAGTTTGCAACGTTTACGTGCGGGTGGGTGTCGACTCCAAGACCAGTCTGCAGGGGATCAACGTGATCGTGGAAAATAAGATATCACTAATCAATATCTTCCTGCCTGACAACATACACTTCATGGGTATTAAGTTAACCCCTGAATTATTATCAGAAAACCAGTTGGAAATTATATCATAATAGTATAATAATGACTAGTCATCATCCCAACACTACGCTTAACGACCTAGGAGACACGGAGGGGTTCGATCAGCCTGGTGAGGAAGATGAATTATACATCCTACACTTCAAAGACAACGTGTACAAACGGGTGTCGTTATCAGATTTTAAAGAGCCTAAATGGTTGATCAACTTAACACTCACCTCACCTTATATCACAATAGAAGGAGATGAAGATGAAGATAAATTAATCTCTAAGATTAGGAACAACGGCATCTGGGTTGGGGATTTCATTCCGGAGAGGGAATTAGTACACTTACCACATGTTGGTCACAAAAAAAAAGGGTTAGGTGCTTATCCACCCACTAAATTAACATTTAGCGAATATCTTCCTAGCATATCATCCCCTTGCACACTCATCATAGAAGTCTTCTTTTATGAAAACGACTCACGAGTACACCAAATTTTACCCGGGGTGTCAATACAATGGTTTGATGAACACCTAGACCAATATTGCCGTATTGTTATACAATGGGATACCAACGGGGGTACTATAAACCACTTAATAAGCCTCCGTGGGGTTTCTATTACAACAGGAAATTTTATTTACCTCTCACCTATTACCCTGGGTAATCTAGATCTTGTAGACTTCAAATACATTAATAGAGTATTAACTGAAACCCAATTAAAATATCTTTCAAAATATATATTATAGGATGGGTCTGTACCCAGTCGTAGAGGAAGTAGCTAAGACGTTAGAAACCGTAGATGGGTTCCGCTTGAGGCAGTTATGTGATGTAAAACGTCAACTAGAACAAGACCGTGACACGCGGAAAGCACTATGTAAAAAATACAATAGAGCTTTCAATATCGTGGATGGGGCTGACACTACCCTTATGGCAACCAGCATGGGACTAGGGGCGGCAGGCGTTGGATTGTTAACCACCATCGTGGCTGCACCTATAGTGTTAGGTATTGAAATAACGGCTGGGGTGACAGGGTTGGTAGGGTTGGCGTTTAAGTTAGTATCACGCAGACTTAATCGTAAGGCATTGAAACACGATGAGATCAGGGTTCTGGCCGAAGCAAAGCTGAACACAGTTAGTGAGCGTATTTCCACGGCACTCTCTGACAGTAAGATCTCAGAAGAGGAGTTTAGTTCAATCCTCTCTGAACTCAAAAAATATAACGGAATGAAACAAGATATTCGATCCAAGTCTCGTAAGTCTGCTATCAGCGAGGACGAGAAAAAAAAGTATATAGCACAGGGAATACAAAAAGCCCAGCAAGCCTTTATTATGAACACCAAAGAGATCGTAGGCGGTTCACGTTAAACTGTTTCATCGATATAAACATAACATAACCGTAAGCGAGCCACCGATCCTATATGGTCAGTCAAAACTTACAACATAGATAAAGTGGATATGAAAGCCGACGAACCTAACTTGTACTACTTGAGGGGTGGGCCGGGTAGGGGGTTTGTAAGAGAAGAATTATTGATCGTACCGTACGGCACAGTGTTACCGCCTGCCAAGTCACGGTAAACGTGATGGCGTAGCTTTGTAGTAGGGGCAATAATAGCAAGAGCTAATGGTCCCACCAAAGCCTCATTTAGTAAATGAGGCTTTTTAGAGGGGTTTTTGAAAAGTGGTCCAGAACTCTCATTACCTATACTACTATCCGTCTTGTGACTTTGACTTCTGAAGCGTACATAATTTATATGGAGATATTTTTCTTACGTTACAACAAAGAGGGTGTTATAAATTAATACAAAATTATGAGTAACATTTTGAACGGACTATATTATTTGTTTGTAGTATTATCATTGGAAAACAAGACTAAGAGAGGTCACTTCAACCGATGGGTCACTTCAACCGATGTAAAAACAATGCACCTGCGTAAATTTTAACTTTGCTCTCACATTGGTTGATATTTAATGCCATTTCACAGTAAAACGATTTTAACATTTCCTGAAAGCATAGTAAATGGAGACTTACCTTGTCAAAGAAAGGTTTCATGTACACGAACGCACATAGGTGTGCCAACGCGTTGAAACACATGTACTTTCCTCCCACTGCTGTTATCGTGCTACACTCGTCACAGACACACAAACCTTCCTCGCAAAATTGATACACATACGAGAAACGCCTTTCAGAAGCACAAGCAAAAAAACTAGTCAGTTTTTGAAGATGATTTTCACATACGTGCCAGTTTCACAGAAACATTATTTTAATATTTTCTGAAAGCTTATTCAATGCAGATTTACATCATATAAGAACTTGTATATGTACACAAACGGACATAGGTGTGTCATCGCGTTGAAACACATCTACTTTCCTCCTACTGGCCTCAGAAACACAAACCTTCCTCACAGCATCGATAGACGTTTTCATGCACACCAATGTGTCCTCAGAGCATTGATAAACGTACAAGAGGCAAAAGTAATCAGCTTTGACGACGATTTTCACATGTGTGCCAGTTTCACACAAACATTATTGGTAATGTACTATGGATCACTGAATATGTTGAATTTATGATTGCTTCCTTGACTTGAACGGCAACTAACCACTCAATGACACATTTAATTTAATGGAACAAGACCAAAGAAGAATGTTCTGAGAAAAGGATTTCATGTTAAACAAAAACTGGAATCAAGGTGATACGAGGGGAAATGTAATTACGAAACTAAGTGCTACTGGAAACTAATCACCTCTGACACAGTATACTAACTACAGATGTTCTACCCATTTGTCTTCAGCAATCCATGCTTGCCATAAAAGCTGAAGATGCTTGTCATAAGAAGCAGCTAACAGGATCGAGTGGTCAGGCTCGCTGACTTAGTTGACACATGTCATAGGTTCCCAATTGCGCAGACTGATGATCAAGTTGTTGATTATTGGATTGTCTGGTCCAGATTTGATTATTTACAGACCGGTGCCATATAGCTGGAATATTGCTGTGTGCAGTGCACAACTAAACTCACTCACTCACCCACCCACTCCAACCAGACTATAGATACAACTAACCTGCTAAATCCAAGCAGACAGCACTGGGCTGTGCTGCAGTGAAGCGTCATATCTTTGTTGTAAATGCTGCATCCACAATGATTATCCACTAAAGGATCACTGTGTAAAATAATTTTCAGTGGAGGGTGAGACACTGAGAGGGTGAGTTATATTATATGCTGCCTTTAGCAATATTTCAGCAGCATCACACAGGTGACACCAGAAATGGGTTCACACATTGTTCCCTTGCAGGGAATCGACCCGTGTCTTTGATACAAGGAATGAGCACTTAAGCACTTGGCTACCACACTGCCCTTTCATTGTGGAGAGTGACTCAACAAGGAACTCAACTTTTATTCATAAATTCACTGCAAACAACCTAAGTGCTGTGTCGTGAAAGAGGTTAACTGCATCAGCAGAGGCCGATTAATGAGATAAAATGACTCCAACATGTTTAGAGGCCACTAAATGTCTGAGTCCTGCGCTGGGATTCAAACCATGGACATTCTGATCCAAGTCAGGCATCTTGTCCACATGATGAAAGAGGTTATCCCTGTCAGCAAACTGATAAGTTACGATGTTATCTGTGGGATGACTCCACGCCCTGCTACAAGGAAACCACATAAAAATTCTCAGCTTGTCATATCCTTCTCCTTCAGACCCCAAAAGAGCTGCTTACTCAACTCTTCATGATATTTTGAGTCTGTTGACTGTCACAGAACAAAACTGAATGTTTGGAAATTTTGTCTCAAAAATAGTTGTCTGATTTCACACTGAAAAGTGTTTCTCTTCACTTCATGCTAATTCAACAAATGGGCATGATCTAATCATACTTTTTGATCAAATTTGAAACTTATAAATGAATAACTTCTTTGACAAAATAAATTCCCACCAATTACTGACCAGCATAAACACAGTTATAACATACAGTGGCACAAGTCATGTTAGGGTTGAAGTAATAAGTTTAAGTGGGAGTTCACACCAAGTAATAACGCTGGTGTGACTCACAACCAACTAATTACTATTGCTCACTATTGTTATTGTGACAGCTGCAGAGGTTGTATAGGAGCACCTATTTTTAGTTATGTAAACCCTTTGTTTGATATCCTGGCATATACAAACTGTGACGTGAGTGGATGTGTATATCAACTGTCCAGAAAACCTAGTTGTAGCCAGGTGGTCTAAGGATTTTGTCGCACCAAAGGCCCTGTTTCGATTCCGCACATGAGTAGAGTGTGTGTAGCCTGTTGACAATAGATAAGGATGACACCTATTTGCCGGAAAATCAATAACACCCTTGTAAAATCAAACAAAAGAAACGTGTTCCTACATCACTGGTTAATGAAATTGTCCTTTTCAGTCAGTCAGTCCATTTCAAAATTTAATGAATGCTTGTAGTGAGGGAACTCAAAACTGAGTGTGTTGCTTGTTCTAAGTCACACATCCTTAGGAAAGTTGCCAACATAGCACCATAAGTAGTTTCCATGGATACAATGTCAACTGATCCCAATTGATTTGTGAGACTGAGAGAGTTTACTGGTTAGAGGAAAGGGCTTAACAGCAGTGACATACTTTTCCAGAAATGAGTTAGCCATGGGGGTTCGTTGTAGAGGAACCTGAATATCATTCTGGCTTGTGCTATATCTCCAGGAGGCTACATTAAAATATTACATTATTACATTTGCCTTTTTTGTTGACCTTTTAATGACATAATGTATTGATAACTCTAAGCTTATGTTTCTAAGTACAAATCACAGGAAACAAAGGAGTGGTAAATATGGCACAGCTGTGGGGAAAAGAGATTCACATTCCAACAGAGTGTAATGACAGCCATACATCACATGCAAAGCAACATTGTCTGTCTCAAATCTTGTTATGGCCTGTTCCATCAAAACTTCAAACCAATTATGGCAGACTTGAATGTACTGAGGACAGTACTCTAGTAACTGAACAAAACAGAGATACTAAAGAACACTGCAATTGAACAATATTGAATTGATTAGATTTTGGGACCAGTCTCTATTTCCTCAAAGACAGACTCTTGTTATCATCATTTATCACAGACATAATCATGACTACTAGTCACTAATCCTAAATCCAAGTCCTGTAACATCTTGTTTAGTCCAGCAAACCCAGAAAATATTTTTCCTTAAAGATACAGAGACTTCTATATGGGTGTGCATGACATACTACGTTTAAAACACTAGTGCCTACATATTGGTATTTCCCAAGTGACAGCAAGGGACATTCCGACAAGTAAGCATGAGTGTCCTAAAAGTATTCATGATATGGGCACAAATATAATATTCAGTTTATTACCAAAGTTGTTGAATTGTGGAAAATAAACCCAAAGGTACTTTCAAACATAGGCTAGTTACTGCTGTTACCGCATGTAAAACGCAAATTCACATGAGAAATATGATGTTGTAGCATTGGTCATGGTGTCACTTTATGATGGCAAAGTGATATTTTGCCCTAGGGTGTCGTATGACAAATATGAACCCCAATATTGCTGCCCATGTAGATAACAGAGACAGCACTAATGCTCCGAGATTAGTTCAGCTAAGTCCTGGCTAGATTTTTAAAAATATGACAGTAAAATTTGAATCTTGATATTGCCAAAACTTAGTAACACAAATACTAGTTGATTCCACAGACTGTGATGTCACAATGCCTCAGTTTGTGTTGAAGTCTTCATGCCTCATAAGACGGGAGTGTACCATGACCATGATGGTAGTGGATCGGAATTGGTATGGCTCCCTTCAGTTTCAGAAAGGAGGCCACTTGAATATTTATGATACTTTCTTGCAAACAATCTATCCCAAAATCACCCTTGGTATCAGTTCTGTGTTAACAGATCACTAAAATATCACTTACAGTGATATTATATTATTTTCTGTATGTGCATGGGCTTTACTAGTCCTGCATATAACTAGACGACTTCGCACTATACCAAGGTGTAGGCTTTGGCTGGAATAAGACTATTTTCGTATCAACTGGGGCTTTACAATCTATGCTAATATTACTGCCAACCTAAGAGTACTCATGAGTTCAGTATTTCTTTATATATTTCCCGTACTGGTCACAAACTGATATCCGCTCCTTGTACTAAGTGTAACGTTGCACCATTTCCTACATTAATGATGTTATTGTGACCCAGGATGACCAACATGTGACGAAGTCTACATCCACCGCCACATGACAAAGAATAGCACACAGTGATTACAAAACAATTTGGACATTCAAAATCCACCAACCCATATCAATAGTGGTAAACAGATTCAGTGGGAACTTCCTGTGTAAAGATTGCACAAACACAAAGGTTAAAATACACAAACATTGACTTCTCACACGCAACTGACACATGACGTACACCTACTTACCGTGTAATTTTCTACAGATTCAGAGCTCAGGATTCGCACAGTTCTTGAAGCACTGAAGGAGTCGAGATCTTTACCGAAGTGGGCCATTGTCAATTATGCTTCATCACCCTCTTTATCATGTTTACTGATATCTCTTCTCATGATTACTTAACACAGTTAGACGCCATGTTATTTCTTCTTACACACGCCCTCTCTTGACAGGATGTAGTTATTCAGAGTGATGTCCCTTGGAAGCTGTTGTAAAATCTGTGCAAGAGGCGTTGAACCAGCAAATAGTACCAGAATCAGAATGAGAGCGGAGGAATTCTTGATTAGTTACTGACAATCATTGCAAGTTCTTAATTTAAATCATCTTCACATTATTTACGCCCCAAGGTTAGGTTAACGGCCTCCCGATAAGGATTGACACTTTTCACCCGTAGCAACTTCAATAGCAAGTACGATGTCGTGCAAATTTTATCCATACATATTGGTGTCTCCTACGTTCTGTTATATATGCTTTCTAAGAACCGCAATGGATTCAAAACTGAAAACTTTCGAACGATCATAGTTAGGAAAACGCGTCGCTGGGATTATTAATTTTAGAACGTTTGAGCAATATGCACTCACGACTATACTTCCAAGACGTACTTCCTAGCAAGACCTCAAAAGCACACGTGTTGTGTTCCAAACAGGGTACCGAGTAGTATAATTAATAGTGGCACGAGACCCGTAAAGCGCCTGTAGCAAGACCTCCACAGGACATGTGTTGTGCTTCAAACTAGGGCCCCGAGAAGACCCGTGAAGCGCCTGTAGCAAGACCTCAACAGGACATGTATATGATGGGCATCAAACAAGGTCCCTCGGGACCTTTGATGCCCTCTGTAGCAAGACCTCAACAGGACATGTATATGATGGGCGTCAAACAGGGTCCCTCGGGACCTTTGATGCCTCTGTAGCAAGACCTCAACAGGACATGTTATGTGTTTTGACCTCGAAAGGATCTGTGGGGCGCCTGTAGCAAGACCTCAACACGCCATGTGATTTGTCTCAAACAGGGCCCCGAGAGGACCTGTGAAGCGCCTGTAGGAAGACCTCAACAGGCCATGTGATGAGCATAGAGAATTTTCTGGGTTTCATCATAATTAACAACGTTTCAGAGCTTGTTCTGGCCCAATAATTTATTAAAACTGAACTTGGATAGGAATCTACAGTGATCGCTCTCGGCAAGGCAGACGAAAGGTGATTTACGGCTTGCATGAAATACACACATACCGTGTTATCCCGGCATGCTACCAGTTTGTCAATTCAGACAAACGCCAATACTCATGGCAAAGTAAGCGTTCACAATATCAGAACGCAAAGGCGAGGATGCCGAATTATCCCGCCTTAGATAAGCAGGAACCAGAATCAGATGCTGTGAAGGCCCTTAGCTCCAGTGACAGTCTCAGCATGTCTACTGCAGGATGGCCACCGTCGCATAACGCTTATGTTCCGAAAGATCCTGGTTTGGGTAGGAGTTGCATGACAGTTCTGCTATGACATTCACACTATCAGGTGACAGCGGCTCTGTGTTCCCTGCCACAGGAAACTTTCTTGACAGGGGGACAACGCTTTGTGTCTCAATAATGTGTACATTGACTATCATAACGATGGTGAGGTCAGCATCACAGTATCCGAAACCAACCCATATGGTCACGTTAACTCACAATGGCAAGACACCGATGAGGCTGACAAAGGGATTACATACGAAGTCGTACAACAGGTGCTAACAAGAACACATCCTCGGGATGTGATAACATTTTCTTCTGATGACAGTGTTCTCAGAGTTACAAACTCTGTACATTTTCTGCATAAACTTTCAATAAGTATATTCTAAACGGATTACTGCCAAGAAGATGGCAGGGATTATCAATTCACGAACTCCATGTATAAGCTATATTGTTCTGTTTTAAATAGAATTTTCCACAAATACGCGGAGAACAAAGACATCATAGCACATGAAGAAAACAGTTTTTAAAAAGAAGATCAACTATTAAAAACCTCTCATCACTAACATCAATTATCGGAAAAAATACTTTACAAAGTCACACAGGAAATCCAGCTTAGTAGCTGTTATTGATTCTGAGAAAGCATAAGGTTGTATCAACATACACATTTTGTGAAAAATGGTATTACAAATTGGTATAAATGGGAAAATGTATCAAGCAATGTTTGTATTAATGCGTGAAGTGCTCTACAAAAGTTAATGGACGTTTTACAGAATGGCTTAATATATGATGTAGTTTAAAGCAAGGATCCCCACTTTCTTTGTTTTATATATAAATAAATGACCATATCGTCAATCTAAAAGAACTGGATACGGATGTGACTTTGAATAATGAGAAAATATGTATTTTAGCCTTTGTGGATGACTTGAAGTCTTTGTAGAAAGTGGAGCGCACCTTCAAGTTCTTCTCGACTGCCTACACAATTGGTGTGACGTAAAAAATGACTGAAAAAGAGCAAGTGGAAGATTCTCCCCTGCAGAATTGTATCAACCCCGAGGACAACTTTCATATTTTAGATGTGGAAAAGTGACTCTTGACACTGCAGGTAGTTATTAACTGCCACCTCGGACGTTTCTGTTTTGTTTTTGGTTGTTTGCGTTTTTTTGTTTGTTTTGTTTTGTTTTGTTTTGTTTGTTTTTGTTTTGTTTTTTGTTGTTTTTTTTACTGAAGAAAATTGCACCGAACGTTGCCGTCAATGAGTGTAAATATCAGAACCAACAGTCTATACTGAGATCGACTCACCTACACAAAGATACCAGTGGATGTGGCCACTAACACCGAGGATCACGAACAACTGGAGTTTGCATTGAATTTGCATCTATAAACTTGATGAAACCCGCGGATTTCACGCCAAGCAAGTAGTACACTGGCTTCAAGATGGGATATTTCAACAACACATACAGGAATGGAAGCAGACGATTACCTGTACTCGCAGGAATACTGGCAGAGGAGGTGACTAACTGAGAGGACATGATACTTCCAAGACGGCATGTGGCAGTGAACATTATATCAACGAGACGATGCCAAGAAAACAAAAAACGAGCTCTCTCTATGTTCAGATTGGAGTACCCCTTACACACATAGGCCGTTTTAACAGTGCCCCGTTAGAGGAAAGGGTATTTTCAGCTGCAACAATGTTATACAGGATGAGGTGCACGTACTCTTTAACTGACCCTTATATAAAAAAAACGTACCACTAAAAACATGCTATGTGTATGGTTATCTTTAAAACACAGTTTTAGTTCCATGTCATCTTTTGATGTGTTTCCTTGTGTAATGTGAAATCCACATTATTTTTAATGGTATTTTAAAACTTCGTGCCCAAAACCTGCTTGGATGTTTTTGTCCAGAGGGAATCACTTCTATATCACAGTTAATGTTTTGACATTTTATTACATCTCATTTTGCATGGTTTTACCGTTGTATGTGCTATTCTTAAAATAGTTGGCATGTGCTGATGGTTAAAGCGTTAAATACCCGCATTCGATTCCCTAAATGGGTACAATTTGTGAAGCCCATTTCTGTACAAAATCAAGTCTAGACCAGACAATCCAGTGACTGTCAATATGAGCACCGATATTCGCAATTGGGAACCGATGTCATGTGTCAACAAAGTCAGCAAGCCTGACCCCCCGATCCCGTTAGTCGCCTCTTACGATGTATTCCACTATTTGTTCCTGTGTCCTAAATATGATAGCATTCGATATGAATCATATTTGTATGTAAAAGGTTTCTCCCTGTGGCATGTGCTAAATGGTGATAACCCAGTCCCGCATCAGACGAATATGGACATCCTACGACCAGTCCATTATTTCATTATTACATCAAAACGATCTGATTCATAACAGATTTTGCGGTATTATTGTCCTATTTGTATCAACTGGCCACGAACGAAAACCACAGTAAAACCAAGATTGATCAGAGATAAGTTGTTATAAATATGTACAACATTATGCATAATTGTGAACCTTCACTTGTATTATGGAGAGGTATAAATATAAGCCAATCAGGCTTGCTTGCCAATCCTTTACTTTCTTTTTGAATGGAGTAAAACATGTTTAAACCATATATACACAATAAGGATACATATCAATATATAGCAATGACCGGTAAGATGCGACACTACATCGAGATACTGTACAGAACATAGGAGTTATAAGGCCTGCCCTTGCTTAAACAAATCCACCACTTTGAACAGATTGGGGTCTTGTTCCTGCAATCTGTAGACTTAGCTTCCTGTACCAGCCTTCAGATCAAAATACAAATGTCCCATCACAATACACCACATCGGCTGTAAACCGATCTCTTACTTACACTCCACCATAAGGAAAAAGACATGTCACCGTATCAGTAGAACAGTGTTTGTTCAATGGGTAAGTGACAGTAATTGACTTACAACTGAACTGAGCTTAGTGAAACTGATTATATCAGTCAACAAAGCAGGTGCAAGACTTATCTGGTTTACATCGCATTATCTGACCAGACAAATGGAACGGCCCTGGCCACGAGTTACCTCACTGGTTTTGAAGACTTGAACTTTCTGGATGGGAAGAAGCGAGGGTGGTGACACTCCATGGGTTGACGTTTTGACTTCTGATCGTAATGATAGACGAATGTGTTATCCGGTTCCGGGTCGTTTCACCCCCAAGAGCGTCAGTCCGGTCGTTTAATCTGGGTTGTTTCATTCCAATTCCAAACTATGTTCACCCCACATTAAGGGTCGTTTCAACCCTAATCAAGATTTGTTTCACGCCAACTGAGTATACACGGAGAATGGTATTATTGCTTAAATCTGTTAACCATAGCTAGGCAGTATATCTTACAATAATCAGGTAAATGCTATTGTGTCTGTGTTTAGATAGCACATCGGACTGAACCTGTTATTTCAGCTCATCTCATCACGCTTAAAGTCTTGGCTTTCAACAGACATACAAAAGGCATCGCCTACCATTAGCTAATGCTGTTGTAGAGTTTGGGCGCCATTTTCTTTGAGTAAAATACGCAAATACGCGCCTTATCTGGAATTCTTTCGTTTCGTCCTTGAGACGTGCAATACGTTGTTGCAGGTGCATTCCGGGAAAGAGAAACGGAGCAAATTAATGCCACACAACACTGTCACTTTGGAAAGCTCAATCCCTGCTGTTGCGAGCGTTAAAAAAAATAAACAGCTATAGAAACGCATAGTATGACAAGGCTAACGTCTGCACAACGTGTTGAGGCCATTGGGATGGTAAGCAGGGGAATGGTTCAACGACAAGTGATTACGCATTTGACACCCACCGGAACACCATTCGGCCAGATAACGTCCTTGACCTTGCAACAGAACGTGACAAAATCTGGCGTGACATCACACAAGCCTGCCTTGCACGTTTGACCGGCTCAGTGCGTCGTCGATGCACTGTTGTTCTCAATGCCGAGGGTGGACATATCCGTTATTGAATTTGTGATATGGTCGTTTGACCCCTGTCCCGCTTGTGGACTCAGGACGTCAATATGATTGACTTTTCAGTTGAAATTCCCCCGACATGTTATGGTCTCATGATCCTTCCATTAAAGTTTATATGTACATTTCGACATTGTTGTCGTACTTATTATATTTTGACAATACACAGTTTCTATATGTGGCTAGTATAGTTAGATTGTGATTCATTTTGACCCAAACAGACTAAAATCTGCTTTTAAATTTTAAAAAAATAAAAATCGTGCTCAGCCAATAGGACAGTTTCCTTTGGCATAATTATCAGCACTATTTGTCTTCAGATCAGCATTACGGAACTCAGTGACCAATCGTGCCGATATATATATCGTGTTCATGCACAAATGGTCGTGAATTATTGCTTGACTTGATCCATGGCTAAGACCTTCCTTGCTGAAGTTCAGCAGTAGTTACACAAGAATGCATTCTTCCACAGCCTTTACTGAATCTTCATTAATGGCTCTTGAGGGACGTCCACATCTGGGGCTATCATCCGTGCTCTTCCTGCCAGACTTGAACAGAGCAGCCCATCATTTAATAATGGAATATGAAGGCCAGTCATCTCAGTGCACCTTCAACATACGTATATTGTGCATTTAAGGGTACAGCATACGTGTATGCACCTCCGATGGAAAACAACCTCCCAGACTTCTAGAAGGCCTGGAAACTGTTCACAGCCCTCATATGACATATAAAAATGGAAAGCCAGAAAGTGGGTTTTAGTAGTCCTCAGGTAGTCTACAAACAAAATCAAAACAAAATATCTACCTAAAGTTGCAAAGTAAAATACTAAAATTCACATTCTGAACTAAAATCTCTACTAAACAAAACACTCCAAATACTAAAAACATCAGGGCAATAACCAAATTATATTGCAAACAGGTCGTACACGCGCACATACTGTACAGTTGAAGCACTCCTAAGCTCACTAAATAACATCCAACTTACTTACTTAAGTAGTCTGTCCACTGTTTCTATAGCGCTTCGTTTGGCTGACGTACGGGTTGGTCTTAACGTGGACTTTCTTGCCTCCCGATCATGTCCCTGGCGTCGTCTTTTGGGTAAATGACTCCTGACTGGCCAGTTGTCTTTTTTTTTTTTTTTTGGTTAGAATTGTTTCGTTTGGTGCGCGATGCACACTACGCGGGTTAGCATGGCGTTAGTTAGTTGGTCTGTCCAATGACCCTTTCATGGACAACATTCAGTGGGGTTTTTGCACTGATAATGATCGCTCTGGAATCAGCACAATCGCATCCTTTACTATGTCATGCTATGTACACGCAGGTTTTAAAGTTTATAATCTCAAATCAATTTAGTTAACAGTAAAGTTTAATATTTTAACACAAGTGTGCGCATGTGTCTTTGGTATAACGAGGTTCAGAGTTTGCAATATGCTGCTGCCTAAATGTCTCCATATTTAGACCAGTGTTTCGTGAATATGGCAGAAAAATAAAGATGTGAATTAGCCATCTTTCTTCTGTAATGGTTTATGCCTGAATGATCTAAATCAGAATATGTTTTATTTAGATTAATTGCCAATGCAGACAACTAGGAATTTGAGTGGTTGTGAACATTGAGAGATTCAGTTTTTTTGTGTTGTAACCTGAGGAAAGATTTCTATCTGAGCCCCTTTTTCAACTACGGTTTTAATTGGTTCGCAACGAAAGATACAATGTTTGTATTTTTATATCGCTGCAACGATACCACGGTACGTCATTTGTGCCAACAGAAACTTTGTCACATTTCATTGAAAACTATCATAAGCGTAATATCCGAACTGTGTGAATCTAGCTGTGAGCTACTGTCTCACGTTGATTCGCATGACGTCTGCTGTGACGCTACCAAACACGTGACCGTCAGTGTCCCTTGTGAATCAAGACTCATCTGGATAACGTAGACGAGACTACCAGCTGTTCCCTTTGTTTCTACAGTTTAAACATCCATGTATCGCGTGTGCTAAAAGATCTTCCATATTTCCTATTTACGTTCTTCTGCAGACTATGTACACGGGTTTTGTTACCTTTCTCAAACGTCATTTCTTGTAGTTGCTTATTGTAAACCATTCATTTGAATGCATTCCCGTGCTTCAAATACTCAATAACACCCGGAAATTGGCCAACACATGATGTTTATCTCCTAAATAGAACAGAAACTGTCCTAATGTAATATCTACTGACTGTTTTCTCTTTGTAAACCCTGAACATGCCTTAAAAGTTCGCTTTTTTTCTCCTCTCTCTCACACACACTCTCTCACTCACCCACTCTTTCTCTCGCTCTCTCGCCCACTCACTCTCACCCCACTCTCTCTCTCTCCCTCTCTGCCTTTCTCGCTGCTTATTAGGTTGTACACGTCACTAATTAGGTCCAAAATAGACCACGGCTGTGTAATCTACAGCACTCTGAATGACAACATACTAGATTAACTCAATACAAGACTAAGCCCACAAACAACTAAACATACACAGCAAGGAACCGTGAGAGGCGGAGGGGTAGCCTAATGGCTAAAGCGTCCTTTCGTCACGCTGAAGATCCAGGTTCGACTCCCCGCATGGGTACGATGTGTGAAGCGCATTTCCGGTGTCCCCCGTCGTGCTGGAATATTGCTAGAAGCTGCATAAAACTCTTCTCAGTCTCTAACACTCGAAATACTCTCAAACCCGAGATGATTCACATCACTGCACTTTCTATCCAACACAAAATGGCCTGAGTGCCACATACGCATCGCATATCGTATGTTGGAAAGCGAACGTATAATCTCTACATCATCACCAGCAGCAGCAGCAGCAGCCATCAGCATCATCATGTTCAACGTTGCCATCAACAATAGACAGTAATGTTGCAGCAATCCATGTAAGAGTGGTATAAACTAGACTGAGTCTGGGAATCCAAATGATCTTCACTCAACTGTTTTTCGTGATTAAATATGCATCCAACATTGCTTCTTTTCAGATTGCTTGAGAACTGCTTGAACATTTAATCCGATTAGTGATATGTTCGCTTTTGTAGTTATTAGGAATTCATTTTATTTCTAGAACACAATACTCATTGCAAGATTACAGAATCATTTGATAATATTAATAAATTTTAATTCAGTAGTTTTTCTTTCATGGCGAGTGAAAAATCCACACAATGGCCAAATAATGAATAATATATCCATTCATGTAGCGCAAAACTCCACCCTGCATGCTCACAGCTCTAAAAATTGTTACGGTTAAGAATTTGCCGTTACAAAAGGTGTAAGAAATCAACCTTGAACCAGCAAAACTGAACAAAGACAAGTCCCAAACATTCAAATATTGTATTATAAAGCACGAGAGCAAGTCATACAAGGTCACAAGTCAATTTCACAATACCGATTTCAAATACAATGCAAATGAGACAAAATCTGAGGCAATAGGTCACAAAATATATAGCAAACTCGCCAAAGTCAGTTAAGCAGAATGTAACACAGCGAACGGTCTGACGGCGACCGTGACGATAAAGAAAGCGTTGGCAGCGACTGATGATGTATACTCCAGTAATGTGTGTCCGTGTCCATGCCAACACGCAACTAGCATTTACATATATTCAGTCATTTCCTGAAAGTTCGGGCACACACGACCATCGCCACTAACATGGAATGCTCCTGAACCCGTGTTTATGTTTTTCAAAGGTAACTCTAAAGTACTGCCTTAGAGGCGTGCCGCTTAAATAATTCTCTGTAGGAAATGTGACCAACAATAACAAACACTAAAACCTTCAACATTGTGACCCAATTAGAACTACCGCAATAATAATTATTAACAAATCAAATCACGGAAAATGCACTCTGGTAACAAATGAATAACACAAAACACTATTACATCAGATAGCCAAGCTGCCTGTAAGGCGCTAGAAGGTTGTAGTCACATGACTTATCCCACCGGGAACCCAGTTTCTGCTGGGTTGACAGATTAATGGCCGCGGCCTGTAATGGCGTATACGGATATTACCCAAACTCCACCACACTTTGTGGTTGGATCACCTGTGCATGTGTGTGTGCATTTGTGGTCAGGCATCTTTCCATATCCTCTCTTGATCGCGTTACCACAGAAACACTGACGTGACACCTGTTAAACGAAGACGTGGATTAATAGCAAATTACACTCAGTGATATCACAGGGTTGTTGTCTTGAATGATGTTGTATAATCATTTTGCTAACTTGCAAAGTACCTTCAACGGTGATATCATAGCCTTACTGTCTTCTTTGATTGGTATTTTAGAAGTTGGGTAGATGACGAATGAGGACTACTTTTATGGATATATTATTTATTCACTTCTACTCAGCGACATTAGAATCGATGTCGAAAGAATAGTCATCATTATTCACCACTGTTTTGTTCCATAAACATCCTGATTAATGAGAGTAGCAATTGGTATCTCTTGAATATTCATCCTCATAAATTGCAAAATACATGGTTTATCTGAGTGTATTGCCGTTCACATGTGATATATACTATTCTTGATAAATTGCATATTGCTTTAATGCTACTGATTTGTTTCTATATTCATCTTTTGAAATTGCTAAATCCAGTAGAGCATTAATTAAGCACCACCAAAAATAATTGTCGATTGTGTTACGGTTAAGAAGGTTGCCGTGACGAAAGGTGTAAGGAATCCCCTGTGAACCAGCAAAACAGAACAAAGGCAAGTCTAAAACATTAAAATATGTATTATTAGCAAAGAAAGAAATTTATACAAAGTCACAAGACAATTTCACAATGCCGATTTCAGAAATACAATACAAGTGAGACAAAATCTGAGGCAATGGGTCACAAAATATAATATAGCAAATTCACCAAAGTCTCAGTGGGAGAGAGAATCAGTTATGCAGAATGTAACACAGCGAACGGTCTAGCAGCGGTTTATGATCAGGGGCTGACGTATGCAGTTGATGTATACTCCAGTGAATGTGTGTCCGTGTCCGTCTACACGGCAACTAGCATTTATATATACTTTCAGTCATAGTTTCACGAACTCTCGCGAGAGCTCTAGAATAATCGCAGTGGTCGCGTGGTGTTGTGTTTCAAAGGGAGGTAACTCTAAAGTACTGCCTTAGAGGCGTGCCGCTTGAATAATTCTCTGTAGGAAATGTGACCAACAATAACAAACACTAAAACCTTCAACATTGTGACCCAATTAGAACTACCGCAATAATAATTATTAACAAATCACATCACGGAAAATATACTGTCGTAACAATTGTACCAAAAGGGCTCACAACAGAGAAGTCAACCAGTTATATCTAAATACACACACAGTCAGCATGAAATTCACGCGCTGACTCAAATGCATGCTTTTCATGCTACAATTCTGTCATGGTACAAGCGACTGAGGGGTATAAAGAGGTGAAATGAAATATTCTCATTGCTTTCTTATCGACACATCAATAAGTGAACAGTGCTGAAATTGAACTTTGGACATGCCGAGGCATAGGCTTTTGAAAATACCAGATGGCAGATTATTGGTATGCATAAAGCTTGTTTGTCCTGTCGCAGCATTGGGTCCAGATTGAATATCAATCACACTGTCATTAGTCGCCTTGTAAGGAAACATGCCTTCACTGGTTACGTCATGGATCGCCCACGATCAGGAAGGCCGAGAAAGACCACTCCCCGTGGTGACCGTGCCCTAGTTCGCCTAGTGAGGCGCAGACCCATGACCAATGCTACACATCTCAGAGAACAATGGAGAGTGGGTGTTCGTCTCTCAACCAGCACCATCCCATGGAGGCTCAGGTCCGCTGGACTCCGGGCACGTCGTCCAATCAAACGCCCCTTACTCGCTGATAGCCAAAAGGCTCAACGTTTGGCGTGGTGTAATCAACGGGAAAACCACAATCTGAGGTGATGGACATGGATCCATTGGTCCGATGAAAGCCGTTTTCTTCTTCGTGTTAGTGATGGCGAGTTTGGAGAAGGAGTAATGAGACTTGTCAACAACGAATGATCCATGCAGCTGAACCCTTTGGCTGTGACTCTGTAATGGTGTCGGGGTGTATCTCCTATGACTGTAGGCTGAATCTTATCAATATTTATGGGACACTCAATGGTCACAGGTACCAACAGGAAGTACTGGAACCTGCTGTTGTCCCGCATTTTGATAACCACCCAAATAAGCCTTAATGGGACCATCTGGGCGTCAAGTTGGATCCACCTGTTCAAAATCTACAGGAATTAGCCCAGGCTCTTCATGAGGAGGAGGGTTGCAGCAGTTTTCCGTGCGAGGGGAGGGTACACCAAATACCGATGTCACCATTACTGTTGGCTTAGGATTGAACAGTGAACATTTTTTGAGGACTTTGTATTTGCTGGACCACAGACATTGTCTGTGTGACAATAGTTTTGGACATGATTATTGATACTGTTTTTAGTGCTCCCTTATGACCGTCAATAAATTACAGCCGAAAGTAGCAGGAGTGTTGGTAGTTGTTGGATTGACATGCCGGTTCAGTCAACGAAATTATAACCATGTGTTGGTTTCTATATCATGACCAGTGTGTCGTGTTAACACAATCTTATAGCATGAAATGGGTGGTGCTTAATTAATGCTCATGTGCATATGTATCTTGTTAGTCAGTGGAAATGAATCTTGTTGTACGGTCCTGAAATTTAGGAAAATGTTGATTAAACATTGAAAATGTGCATATACATGTTTTATGACAAACTTGTTACCTGTACAGAAAAGTACCCCACGTATGTGTTTTTGGTTTTTTTTATTTATTGAGAATATCTTTAATAGCTTTGGTTTAAGTTATGCGTGGCTTTCACAGTCACCTATTTCATCTTCCTGAATTAAATATACAACTCGTTCAATTTTAAATGCGTTTGCTATTGAAATCTGGGTCCCAGAAGTGGAAAATTCCACATTACATTTAAACATATTCTCCTTTAAAACAGATAGTTTAATTTGAAACGTGTCTAACGACCCTTCAAAAGTATCCCCTTACTCCGTTATCGTACGTCATGAAGGTCTGGGATAGACTAGGCCTTCAGTAACTCATGCTTGCCATAAAAGGCGACAATACTTGTCGTAAGAACCGACTAACGGGATCGGGTGGTCAGGTTCGCTGACTTGATTGACACGTCATCGGTTGCCAATTGCGCAGGTTGATGCTCATGCTGTTGATCACTGGATTTTCTGGTCCAGATTCGATTATTTACAGTTCGCCACCATACAGCTGATATATTGCTGAGAGTGGTGTAAAACTGAACTCACTCACTCACTCGTATGTCATACCACCATCTACCAACTGAACAAGGAACATGGAACATCTGCACCAATTTGATGAAAGAAACTGTAAATTGTGTCGTCGGAACGATGTGGGTAATGAGTTAGAATGACATTGTACTCTTTTTAGTGCATAAACCAGATTCCTTCATAAAAAGACCATGTTAAAATCTACATCAATGGTTATTTGTAAAAAGATACGTTAGGAACAAATCTCAGTACATTTTGTAAACATTTCATAATGCAAATTGTAAAATCTCCTGGCTAACTACTTTTCCGTCATAACATCATGTCAGTTACACCTCATTTGCCAATGATATCGGTCTGAGGGCAACACAGTTCTGTTATGTTATGTATTTGACGAATCATTGTTATTTCATTAAGAGGTAACAGACAGGGTATTAGCTGTGGTTTGTTGTTTTAACCTGTCTGACTATTGGGATGTCTGACAAATAGGAGATACCATGTGCCGACTGCACGAAACACTGGTCGTATGAGAAATACGCAACATATCAGATGATTTCCGAATCATCCAAATCATCACGAAGCACTATCTTGTCACAGCTTACAATAAGCACTCACCTCCATGCCAAAGTAGTGGTAGCCCCTGCTGACACAGTGTTGAAAACACCAATCTACAGTCAGTTTCCTAGTTGATACCTGGAAGTGTGGTAGTAGCCGCCGTTTTTTGTCTTGGAAGCATCCTTTGTATTTATAGGTCACTGGAGGACAATTGAAGTGTGACAAAATCATGTCACATTATATAAAGGGAATGTTGAGCATCATCCCCTACAATATATTATTATATGCCTATCAGTTACATCTCGGCATTTATCCATATTGGCAGAAAATGCATACCAGCCATAGCAAGCCTTGGGTCGAAAATCCATATCAGCTGTATTGCACGGCTACTAAACTGCTACAGAATGAATACATGCAAACGCTCGAAACTTGAATAAATCACAGCTGCAATAGATTCTTGTGGTAGTCATACAAACTTCTAGTGTTTGAGGTAGTCATACATACGTCTAGTGTTTGAGGTAGTCATACATACTTCTAGTGTTTGAGGTAGTCATGCATACTTGCAGTGTTTGAGGTAGTCATACATACTTCTAGTGTTTGAGGTAGTCATGCATACGTCTAGTGTTTGAGGTAATTATTCATACTTCTAGTGTTTGAGGTAGTCATGCATACTTGTAGTGTTTGAGGTAGTCACGCATACTTGTAGTGTTTGGGGTAGTCATACATATTTGTAGTGTTTGAGGTAGTCATGCATACTTGTAGTGTTTGTGGTAGTCATACATACTTCTAGTGTTTGTGGTAGTCATACATACTTCTAGTGTTTGTGGTAGTCATACACACTTGTAGTGTTTGAGGTAGTCATACATACTTCTAGTGTTTGAGGTAGTCATACATGCTTCTAACAGTTGGGTGTGATTGGACTCAAAAGAGCACGGAAACTATCTGTGTGTCAAACTGAATGTATGCCATATAAAACATATCGTTGATAGCGGTATGTTGTGAGTGTGTTTTTGAAGAGTGGCAGAGTTGGCACTAGTTTCAGATGAAGGGCAGAGTGTTCCAAAGGGAGACAGCTGCACACTGAAACGACTTGGCACCAAACGATTTGAGTATGTAAGTAGACACGGACAGGAGAAACTGATCATGGGAGCGGAGAGTTCTGGAGGGAGTGTACAGTGTCATGAGGTCTTGAAGGTAGACCCACGAGGTCCCATTTTGTGAATTGCCTGATATGTGAGTATCAGTGTTTTGAATTAGGTATGTTCAGGAATGTGAAGCCAGTGGCGAGACTGAAGAATGGCGGTATGTGACAAAATGGCTTGCTCTTAGTTATAATACGTGCAGCAATGTTCTGAATCTTTCGTAATGAACTCGTTGATCAACTCGTTAAGAATAAGCTGTTACAACAATCTAGTACTTTAGTCGAGAGAGGACTTACGTTCTCATGCGGTAGTATCTTGTTTCAACAGATGTTGAATGGACCTAATGTTTTTCATATGGAAATAGCAGCATTTACATAACTGAAACTTGAGTTTCCATAGAAACTTTGCAGCCGGTAATAAAGCCAGCGATCTACATATTACCTGTAGCTGCTGTTGTCGTACTTCTGGTGGAACTGATAGGCGTTGTGGTTCTAGAGGTCGATGAAGTCGTGGTGGTAGCTGTGCTGTGAGTCGTGGTGGGTGTAGGCGTTGAGCTGATAGTAGTGACTGACGTTGTGGTGTAGAGCGTTGTGGTGGTAGTAGTCGTGATAAACGTCGTTGTGATAACTGTGGTCGTGGTGGTAGTAGGTGTTGTCGTGTTTATAGGTGGACGGATGGTGTTAGTGTTTGGAATGAATGTGGAAGTAGTTGTGGTCGTTGTAGCGGTAGTTGTGGCTGTTTTGTTGATAGTAATTGGAAGACAGACATACGCTTTCCCGGCCTCCACAGGAACACACATGTCGTCCTCGCTGCATATGTGGTGTACACACATCCCCTTCCGAGGCTAGAAGAGAACTGACACACGATATGAGTCCCTTCCGTTAGATTCGATTTTTCGCTGACAGCCTGACATCTTGTGACATTTGAATATTGAAGTCCCCCTTTTGAATATTCATTCAGGATCTCACGTTTTAAAAGTAAACTGTGTATACAGTACATTTTTCTCAATCAAATGACTGACACACAAATTATCATTTTATATTTTGAAGGTTTTTGTCACTTCTAGCCAGCTAAGCTAAAACACGAATGTCGTTTTACACCGCACACAGTGGACACATTTCAGTGGACACGAAGGGGGAAAGTACAGCACCCTGTCTATATCTAGTTTAACGGAAAATAAAGCCCATTATATTGTCCTGGGTCGTGCTAGGTGGACACCAGAGAATTACAATCACGAACATCAGGGGCTGCTCCAGTGGTTTGGAGAAGGGGGTAGATGTGCGTGCGTGCGTGTGCGGGCACGAATCATAACGTCTTAGGGTGAAATGCTTTTCAGGTAAAAAGGTTCGGAGGTGAGGTGAGAGAGGATCTATAGAGATACTACACTCCCAGATCAAGAATATTATACACATCTTCAAACCCATGCTTAACGTAACTCTTTACAGTAATTTAAGCTTGTTCCACCTTTGATTTAAGGACAGAGGAGTTAGTGATTGAAATAAACCAAAATTATTTCCTTTTGTAAGTAATCCATTTGCTTACCTCAGTTAACTGACACATGTTGTGCACAACGGGATAAATAAAACTTAATAAAGCGTCCAAATTCCAAGCAACAAACGACGGAGTCATTAACCGACACCAAGGTATCTTCTTTCCCAGTGTGTACTCCATTTTGCTACAATCATTTTTGCTACATCTTACTTTGTTATCTTTGTATATTAACCCATTTATGCATATCGTTCCATTCTTGGGACGGATACTTCAAAAAGCGTTTCTTTCCTATTGCTGAAGATACAAACTTGCAGTATTGATGTGAATGAAGCTGAGTAAATCGTAGAGTTTTAGTTATTTCAACATGGCCACTTCTAGTGGTGCGGTACCTCACCTGCCAATCTGGTAAAGTGTAACGTTTGATGAATATTTTTCATTTGTCCCTAGGTTAACAATGTAAATTCATTAGAATGTTTTAACACTTGCGTTGTTCAAATAAAGAAAATAAACTGAAAATGGTTTGCATTTTATTCATGCTCAATTTCCACTAAACCTCCCTCCCCAAATTGGGACGATATACAGACAAATGACGATGAATTGGGTAATATATAAGGCTTGTTGGTGGGAGATCAACCTCTTAAATCTTAAAATTGACTCTTTTAATTTAAAAGCTTCCATGGAATACCATCAAACTGGCTTTTATATGCAACTATGTGTATTAACAAATTGAAACCTGAGCATTTCATGAGCATTTTTGATCTCATTAAATGTTTTCGGATGAACCATACATCATAGCTGGGAGAATGGAAGTAGAGGTCACAAAGCGATTATGCAGATGACGCAGGCGTATTGCAACGGCATCTCGCCGTGACGTCACACGGGAAGCCCCCTGGCCGTGAGCGATCAGCGAGCTGTTGATCCCCGTAGTAGCAGGCGTGTCTTGAAGTTATGAATTGCCTGTCTACTACATCCAAAGGCAAAACAAATACATGTTGCACAAACACAGTATTTGTGCAACATCGTGACTGTTCAGCGTTCAGCCTACTAAAATCAAACAGTCATGGCATTCCAATAGTTTTTTAAATTATTCCAATTTTAAGGTGTTTTCCACTATGAAACAATAACCTTCTGCCGTTCAGACAGTTTTGTGACTGATTGCAAAATTGTCGGGGTAACAACAAGGTTTGTGTTTTTCCATGTTTTTCAGTTTGCACGTGCAATTAAGGTATTTGGTGAAAAGTTTGGCTGTGTTCCATCGAATGCTTAATGATAATGTTCACTGACTGTACAACATTTCAAAATCTGTATTAGATTTTATTTTCACCTCAGCAACATTTCACGTTTCTATTTTGTTCAATAGTTTAATGATATTTCTGTCTTATTCACTAAAATTATATACTAATTACATACCACGTTATTTAGTATTTAGACTCAATATATTACGAAGCAATAAGTGCTCCGTGTCATTGATCATATCTTGTTTTTAATTTCATTTTCCCATAATGCGTAGTGGTCGAGGGTCTTATGACCTTGACACATGTGACCATGGCCTCTTCTAGGGAAGCGATTCGGGATATATGGAATCCTTGAAGGGACATTGTCGCGTTGCCGCATTGTCGACAACGCGGTGTCTTGGCCTTTTGTCGCGCTTTGAATGTTATTTTTATATTCATCCCACGGGCGACAATGTTAAATAGCGACAATTTTCAGTTCAAAGTAAAAAAATATGTCGCGTTGCGAATTTTCGCGCTTTGGTTAATTTTGACACTTTTTGCCGCGTTGTAGTCCTGTTCGATTATTGGTGTACATGTGAAAATATAGCACCAGAAAACAATGGTCATATGTTCGAATCTCAGCACCATTCACATGCATCACTTGGGACATTTCTTCAGAATCAAGATGGAAAGCTGGAATATTTCTCATGGCGGAGTTACATTTCAGGCCACATCGGCATAAACATCAGAAGAGGTTCTGATGACTTAATAAACAAAAAATACAATTTGTATCCCTTCCCATACCTGATATTTGTACTTCAGGGCCAACCCCGAAGCGTTTCCTGTTGTCTCTCTTGTATGCAGCTGGCATTTTCTCGAGTATACATCCCATGTGAAGGAATCACATATAGCGCTGTAGAGACACAGGAATTCACACGCCGGATAGGATGGTACCAGTTGGGTTAGAATTCCCCCTGAACCAAAGGCACCGGGTATTGCCAGAAACTGCACCAAGAAAGAATGAGTGATGCCTTCCATTGTCTCCAGAGTCGGTGGTATACTGTCTCGATACACCCTTGTTTTCATTACATATTCATGCCTCACAATAAAGGTCGGCCTAACAGTAACAATATCTTTGAGAGAAAATACAATTTCTATTAAAGTTTAAGCATTTGCCAATGTGTTTGCTTCATGAGGGATGTGATCATCACAAAAGAAATGTCCGAAGCTGGTGTTTTCAGGTAGGAATTAATTTAGCAGGCAATGCTATGTTGGTGACACATGCTAACGGCGCAATTATATGGCGTTATATTGAAGGTTGCCATTATATTGAAAGTAATGTTTATCAGTTGATGGTCATCGCCACCCAAAAAGCGAGGAACGCAATGTCAGTCACTAGATTATCTGGTTCATAATCGAATTGTATAATCTGGGGGCTCTTATCAAATCCAACTTAACAACGTCACAGAATTATTTACATACATATATAGACTTACATTGCATCATTTGATGTTGCCGGACAGTATGCAAATGTTTGCTGAGCAAGGTTTGCGAAAGACCATGCACTAAAAAAGTCGTCGAATTGATCAAACAGCCCGTTCGGCTCAAAAGCTGACCGATGAATTGCAGTCTAACTCGAAAACGAATAAATTCTAAAATACTCAATGAAAAGCTGATCATAGTCAAAACATCAGACCAACTCCGTGAGATTTTTTGCAGAAATTTCGTCCTAAAAGTAAACAATACGAGATATTGCAAAGGAATGCACTGACTTTCTGGATCGAGTGTCAGTACACATGCCATGGCAATATAATTTAGAAGCAATGTCTGCAGCAGGGGCTCGAGTCTGGGTGGATGAGTCAGTTTAGTTTTATACCGCTTTTAGCAAAATTCCATCTATATGCCGGTGGGGGACACCTGAAATGTGATACCCATGTGATAAACCGAACCCAGCGACACGAGCGATCTCTTTCACCACTAGGTTCCCGATGATTGCATGAGCTATTACCATAGCCTGAGACCGCCACCTTTATATAAATGATATTGAAGTTCCTTTCTGACAAGACATACCTCTGTTATAAATGGACGTCATCAGGATCAATTTTAGTCAAGAATTATATTCATTCCTACAACATTATTTTAGCTTTACTAAATCTTTAACGCTTGGTCCTAACAAAGAAAATATTTTATTTCACATATTACAGAGAAGACAATCTTCAGATGTTTGACAAATGTCCATACGAGGGGTTGCTGAAACACATCTTGTTGTCCTCGTTTATGTACACGTAGTCGCTTTCTGCCGTCGTCCGCCGTCGCCTGGAACCATCGGAACGTGCATATCTACAGTATTTGTTATTGATGAGTCTGTGACATTGATTGGGCATGATACGTAACACATCTACACGCAAAGGAACAACTTGTATGCGTGGAGGGGCACACAATTATGTTTCCTCGTCGTTGAGTATGCAGTCACGTGTCACCTACTTACATGCTATCACAGATTCTCAAAGAGAAGAGGCTCAGGCGTATCCAACAGAAAGGCAGCCCGGTTCTCTGGGTCTGTTACGCATGCGCTAAGGCTACGACGAGTGAGCCAGGGAAACAGCTGTATTCAATCAGTGTGGTCGTTCAGATCCATGTTTTATGTGTACGATTTCGTGGTAATAGCAAAGTGACACGAAATATCAAAGCACATGTCGGTGATGAAAGTAGGCGGTGTGCCCATGTAACGACGATTTTCGTGTTTCGAACCCACATAAATAACGTCTTCCAACACTGAAAGTAACGATGGACGTTGTTCTGGTGACGTACACTGTGCCATAGCATCAATGAACATGATATGAAAAGCCTCTAACCACCCGTAGTCGGATTTTTCTGTGGTAAATGTATGACGCGTCACCCTGCAGTGAAGGCCGCCATTCGGCAGTGGTTGCCTGGGTCAATGTCGGAACGTTGGCGCAGGCGCAACAGACCCAGGGAACCAGGCTGATCGAAAGGGTGATTGTCCTGTATCGTGTACTGTTGTTAGATTGAGTCCCATCGGGGTGTAACTTCATAGTCCTTGTTACCTACAGAAGATAACTAGATCCCTAGGTGTAATGTCACAGTCCTTCTTACCTGCATCAGATAACTAGATCCCTGTGTGTAATGTCACAGTCCTTCTTACCTGCATCAGATAACTAGATCCCTGTGTGTAATGTCACAGTCCTTCTTACCTGCAGTAGATAACTATATCCCTGTGTGTAATGTCACATTCCTTGTTAAGTACAGAAGATAACTAGACTCCTGTGTGTAATGTCACAGTCCTTGTTACGTACAGTAGATACCTAGATCCCTAGGTGTAATATCACAGTCATTCTTACCTGCAGTAGATACCTAGATCCCTGGGTGTAATGTCACAGTCCTTGTTACCTGCAGTAGATAGCTAGACCCCTGGGTGTAATGTCACAGTCCTTGTTACCTGCAGTAGATAACTAGACCCCTGGGTGTAAATTCACAGTCCTTGTTACCTGCAGTAGATACCTAGATCCCTGTGTGTAATATCACAGTCCTTCTTACCTGCAGTAGATACCTAGATCCCTAGGAGTAATGTCACAGTCCTTGTTACCTGCAGTAGATACCTAGATCCCTAGGTGTAATGTCACAGTCCTTCTTACCTGCATCAGATAACTAGATCCCTGTGTGTAATGTCACAGTCCTTGTTACCTGCATCAGATAACTAGATCCCTGTGTGTAATATCACAGTCATTCTTACCTGCAGTAGATACCTAGATCCCTAGGTGTAATGTTACAGTCCTTGTTACCTGCAGTAGATAACTAGATCCCTGGGTGTAATGTCACAGTCCTTGTTACCTGCAGTAGATAACTAGATCCCTGTGTGTAATATCACAGTCCTTGTTACCTGCAGTAGATACCTAGATCCCTGTGTGTAATATCACAGTCCTTGTTACCTGCAGTAGATACCTAGATCCCTGTGTGTAATATCACAGTCCTTGTTACCTGCAGTAGATACCTAGATCCCTGTGTGTAATATCACAGTCCTTGTTACCTGCAGTAGATACCTAGATCCCTGGGTGTAATATCACAGTCCTTGTTACCTGCAGTAGATAACTAGATCCCTGGGTGTAATGTCACAGTTCTTGTTACCTGCAGTAGATACCTAGATCCCTGTGTGTAATATCACAGTCCTTGTTACCTGCAGTAGATACCTAGATCCCTGGGTGTAATGTCACAGTTCTTGTTACCTGCAGTAGATACCTAGATCCCTGGGTGTAAATTCACAGTCCTTGTTACCTGCAGTAGATAACTAGATGCCTGGGTGTAATGTCACAGTCCTTGTTACCTGCAGTAGATACCTAGATCCCTGGGTGTAATGTCACAGTTCTTGTTACCTGCAGTAGATACCTAGATCCCTGGGTGTAATTCAGATCCATGTTTTATGTGTACGATTTCGTGGTAATAGCAAAGTGACACGAAATATCAAAGCACATGTCGGTGATGAAAGTAGGCGGTGTGCCCATGTAACGACGATTTTCGTGTTTCGAACCCACATAAATAACGTCTTCCAACACTGAAAGTAACGATGGACGTTGTTCTGGTGACGTACACTGTGCCATAGCATCAATGAACATGATATGAAAAGCCTCTAACCACCCGTAGTCGGATTTTTCTGTGGTAAATGTATGACGCGTCACCCTGCAGTGAAGGCCGCCATTCGGCAGTGGTTGCCTGGGTCAATGTCGGAACGTTGGCGCAGGCGCAACAGACCCAGGGAACCAGGCTGATCGAAAGGGTGATTGTCCTGTATCGTGTACTGTTGTTAGATTGAGTCCCATCGGGGTGTAACTTCATAGTCCTTGTTACCTACAGAAGATAACTAGATCCCTAGGTGTAATGTCACAGTCCTTCTTACCTGCATCAGATAACTAGATCCCTGTGTGTAATGTCACAGTCCTTCTTACCTGCATCAGATAACTAGATCCCTGTGTGTAATGTCACAGTCCTTCTTACCTGCAGTAGATAACTAGATCCCTGTGTGTAATGTCACATTCCTTGTTAAGTACAGAAGATAACTAGACTCCTGTGTGTAATGTCACAGTCCTTGTTACGTACAGTAGATACCTAGATCCCTAGGTGTAATATCACAGTCATTCTTACCTGCAGTAGATACCTAGATCCCTGGGTGTAATGTCACAGTCCTTGTTACCTGCAGTAGATAGCTAGACCCCTGGGTGTAATGTCACAGTCCTTGTTACCTGCAGTAGATAACTAGACCCCTGGGTGTAAATTCACAGTCCTTGTTACCTGCAGTAGATACCTAGATCCCTGTGTGTAATATCACAGTCCTTCTTACCTGCAGTAGATACCTAGATCCCTAGGAGTAATGTCACAGTCCTTGTTACCTGCAGTAGATACCTAGATCCCTAGGTGTAATGTCACAGTCCTTCTTACCTGCATCAGATAACTAGATCCCTGTGTGTAATGTCACAGTCCTTCTTACCTGCATCAGATAACTAGATCCCTGTGTGTAATATCACAGTCATTCTTACCTGCAGTAGATACCTAGATCCCTAGGTGTAATGTTACAGTCCTTGTTACCTGCAGTAGATAACTAGATCCCTGGGTGTAATGTCACAGTCCTTGTTACCTGCAGTAGATAACTAGATCCCTGTGTGTAATATCACAGTCCTTGTTACCTGCAGTAGATACCTAGATCCCTGGGTGTAATATCACAGTCCTTGTTACCTGCAGTAGATAACTAGATCCCTGGGTGTAATGTCACAGTTCTTGTTACCTGCAGTAGATACCTAGATCCCTGTGTGTAATATCACAGTCCTTGTTACCTGCAGTAGATACCTAGATCCCTGGGTGTAATGTCACAGTTCTTGTTACCTGCAGTAGATACCTAGATCCCTGGGTGTAAATTCACAGTCCTTGTTACCTGCAGTAGATAACTAGATGCCTGGGTGTAATGTCACAGTCCTTGTTACCTGCAGTAGATACCTAGATCCCTGGGTGTAATGTCACAGTTCTTGTTACCTGCAGTAGATACCTAGATCCCTGGGTGTAATGTCACAGTCCTTGTTACCTGCAGTAGATAACTAGATCCCTGTGTGAAATATCACAGTCCTTGTTACCTGCAGTAGATACCTAGATCCCTGTGTGTAATATCACAGTCCTTGTTACCTGCAGTAGATACCTAGATCCCTGGGTGTAATATCACAGTCCTTGTTACCTGCAGTAGATAAGTAGATAGCTGGGCTTAACCGTGTCCTTACCTCCTGTAGATGATGATGATGATGATGATAACGATGACCGCGACTCCTATAACTCCTACTGACGTAGACACCGATATGATTACTGTCTTCTGAAATATAGAAGCACATATTTAGAGCAGTTTAGGCATATTCACACATATTGTTGTTTTCATACGTAAATGGCACGTGCTTCTTGTAAGGTAAGATACGCCCACCTTAGCGCAACCGCTCAATTTGATGGCGATTCAATATGTACAGCACACTAGTGCAATGGTTATGCGCCCGACTATCGTGCTGAAGGCCAGGATTCGATTCACGGTCGAGGCACATAGTTCAGATCTCGAGGTGGTCACGTTTGCATAGTATCCTTGTACACAATACTTAAAGGTCACATGCAACGTAAAACACAATTTTGCAGATTCTGGTACCTTTCGGTATGCACTTACCGAAACAAATCATCAAAAATGCCAATTCAACCTATAAAGTTGAAAAAAACGCGATGAAAAAAAAGCCCGCGAAATCGGAGTTCAAACGTTTCACTAAATTTCCCCCAGCGCTGGGGGGAAAACTGGTTTCAACAGCTGTGCTGCGCTGCGTCCATAACGCATGCGCAGTGAATAGGTTCGCGGAGCTTGAAACAGTATGCATGCCCAGCGTCTGAGGTCGTGAGCAGTAGTCTAATCTTGGTTGTGTACACAAACAAATAAATAATCTACTCGTTACGTAAAAAAACTTGTGGATTGTGGTAAGCAGTCTCTGTCACAGAGAAAGCTCAGTGTCTGGTTTATTCACACCTATATGTCTGCCTGCCTGTCTGCTAAAGACAACATGCAATATACAGCTTCAATCATTGTCAACATGCAATTTGAACTTAACACATATCAGAGTATACGACATAAAGAAAATAAGTTGATTTATGACTCGTGCACCCGAGTCCCGTCTCTGCCACATTATGTAATTAGGCACGTGTGATACACATGACATGTTTTTATGTCTGTGGATTGCAAACAAACTACATTCACTTTTTTCGGATGACTGGATCTGACGGAAACTGGTGCAAACTCTTGTCCGTTCCAAGTCCTGCTTTGTACTTGGACGAATGACAGATTCCAGCCACGCAGTAGTTTAAATCTCTACTGACATGATTTTTGATTGGATCGAGCGCAAATTCAGAGAACATGTATTTTCCAAACCCAACATCTCTATGTACATTCTTCATGGATAACGACTTGTTTTAGTGTGTATGATTTTGTTTGACAACAGTATATGAATCCATACTGAAACGACGCATCAAGTACACAAAAATAAGTTGTTGTCCATAAAGAATCTTACTTTCTTGTGACTCGCTATACTTCTAAAATGCCCATCAAACAGATCATCTGTCTTTACACACAATGAACCCTCAGCAGATCAGCAAATGAAATAGCCAATCAGAATCCGTCGTTACACTTGAGTGCACATCCAGGTGCTAAGACTGGGTTCGGTCTCCTGAGGCCTTCGTTTCGGGGGAAGTAAGCCCAAGTACAAAATATTGCACTTTTGAATCGCGATTGTACGCTTATAATTTTGTTTATTTGTTTTTTTAAAAGCAGCAATGTATATTATATGTCATGAATAAGTGATAAATGTGTTTTAATTATGTTTGATTTTTTGGTTGCATGTGACCTTTAAATCCAGTCTCAGTTCACCCAGCTGTTACATGGGTTCCCGTGAGGATGAGCAGACAATGTGAGTATGTAGCTTTTTTTGTGTCTTTCGTGTCATAGGTAGAGCAATCCGCACAGGTTCTAGTGAGGATCACCAAGGGTCTCACCATATTCGTATCCCATGTTGGACGCCGCACTCTGACCACTGTAAATATCTGACGCTGGACCAGACAGTTCAGTGATCATCATCATGAGCATCGATCCTCACATGTGCAATACGAAGACATGAGTGAACCAAGCCAGCGAGCCAGACCACCCGATCCCATTGGACGCCTCTTACAAAAAGCGTGGGTTGCTGAAGTCCAGTTCTAACCCGTATCTTCACGGATATAAATGGCGTAAGAACAGGGATCACGACTCTTATTCTCCAAACGTTCGTAGTCCTAAGAATTCTTAGCTTTGACCGAAGACAGTGTGTTAAGAATGGGCTTACGAAGTTCTTAGGACTACGAACATTTCGAGAATGGCTAGCCAGGTCTTGTTATGTTAAAAGAGGTTAATATTTTATAGAGCCTAAAGAAACACTGTTCCATTCAATAGAATATACTTTTGCACCCCAGCATTTTCTGGGAATATTGACAATAGTAAGAATTCGTAGCGTGGAACTTCTGTTGCACAGACCTTTGACGAATTGTCAACGTTTTCTGTATTTGTTGAAGCAAGCTGTTTGGAAAACAGTTTCTGAAAGTCTTCTTTTGGGACTGTAGAGATTGCTTTCTGTATGTCGCTGGTGGTTTCCCGGGTACTGCCACACAGAACGCCGAAGGAAATAGCATTCCTCCTCCTGTTTAGAAATGAGTGAGTGAGTGAATTAGTTAGTTTTACGCCGCACTCAGCAATATTCCAGCTATATGGCGGCGGTCTGTAAATAATCGAGTCTGGACCAGACAATCCAGTGATCAACAACATGAGCATCGATCTGTGCAATTGGGAACCGATGACATGTCCCAACCAAGTCAGCAAGCTTGACCACCCGATACCCTTAGTCGCCTGTTTAGAAATGGAAATATTTGATTACGTTTACTTGTTGATCATATTTCGTTGACAGAGATTAACTATAGATGCAGACAATCGACATATTGATCAGGTCGGATGTAGCACATATAAACTTTACTTTTCTTCAGTAAATAGGGATCAAACATCTCGTGAATACCCAAGTTAAACTAGGCATCCACGACGAAGGACTGTAGGATCGGGCTGCTAGACATGGTGGTTGCATGTCGTCGTGACAAATTGCGTAGATCGATGTGCATGTTCGAATAAACGAACAAAACTACTCAAACACTAAGTGGACAGACAGTCTATGAAACACCATCACCAGTGGTCTTCTTTCACTCACACACGACAGACACATCTTCCCTACTGACATGGATTGGTAAATTCCTCGTAAGATACGTACTCAAGTACTTTTTTCACTAAACACTAATGCCTCAGATGCTATCTTTGCCCTTTCAAAGATGAGATAACTAAAAATATTGATATTTACAAGGAAACGGCAGCTAAAGATCCAAATACGTTGTCAGAAGATCTTTGGACGAAATATGAAATATACTAGTTTTTTGAAATTTGAGTTAGTCCTAAGGTCTCTGCCCAATCTGGTGCTCAAAACTTCTTTTGCAAATTACGTTACGTGTGAGACTGAGGAATGAGCTGGGTGAGATTGTGCTGGCATATGTGATCCGTGGCGAACTTGGTTAAACTCGCAACAACATCGTCGACATCTGTAGATGACAACGCCGTCTTGAAATGGATAGTGTAGACATCTGGATATAGACACAGAACGAGGTACATATATATGTTACAACCAGGAATGAGGCGTTATGAATTGTTAACAAGATGGCACGAGCTAGGAATGAAAAGTATCTGCACACTCCAGTTGGAGCGACATTGTAACAACAGGTGCAAAACATAACCATACCATATGGCTGTTATGTTTCCATATGTATATATATTGAAAAGTTTACACGAGGTATTAAATCAGCTACATAGTTACCATTCCACTTTAAGCCTACCTTCTGTCACCTTATCAATCCGTGTAGATCCTGAGTAGAACTGATCCTCAGAAACTCATGCTTGTCGTAAGGAGCGACAAACGGGATCGGGTTGTCAGGCTAGCTGACTTGGTTGATACAAGTCATCGTAACCCAATTGCATAGATCGATGCTCATGCTTTTGATCTCTGGATTGTTTGATCTAGACTCCTATATTTACGGAACATGACTGAGTGCTGGTTTAAAACTTAACTTATTCACTCACACGGACACCTTATCAACAGGTATACTCTCCGTACACTTTCTAAGTAGTCAGTTGATGGAGTGAGTGAGTGAGTTTGGGTATACGCCGCTTGTAGGAATATTCTAGCAACATAACGGCGGCGAACACCATAAATGGATTTCATACAGTGTACCTATGTGGGAAAGCAAACCTGGGTGTTTCAGCGAGACAGCCAATCCTGATGAAGGAACTAGACCCTGGCGTGAAAGGTCCTTCCAAAGGAGTAGTCCATAAAGCATCATGTCGTCATGACTACAAACACGTGTTAATCCTGGGTGGATTCACACCCTTCACTGGTGTGAGAGTGAGTGACTGAGCGAGTGAGTTTAGTGTCACGCCGCACTCAGCAATATTCTAGCTGTGGTCTGTGGCGGTGGTCTGTGAACAATCGAGTCTGGACCAGACAATCCAGTGATCAATAACATGAGCATCGATCTGCGCAATTGGGAACAGACATTTGGGAACCATCAGTGTGCGAAATGAGAAAGACAACCACTTATAATGACTCATCAAGGATATTCTGGTACAAGTTCGACTGAGCACAACGGCCATCGCAACTCTGACGATTAGATTTAAGATTAATAAAGCGTTATCAGATGTACTCTGCATCCTTAGGATTTTACATTTACAGAGTACTGCCCCAATTTGACATACACTGACATGCACAAGTACCGTCATGTTATCGGTCTTGCATACATACCTGCTGGATCTATTGTTGGAGGAATGCTCGTTGGGCTTGTTTTGGAGTATCTTGAAAGTTTCTTTGTAGATTTTGTTTCTCTGGCTGTGTGTTCAGATCTGACATTTTCACTAGTATTTATTTCCATCGGCGTTGAATGACTTATCGGCACTGCTGACGCTACCGAACGTGTTGTCGTTGACGTTGACGTTGACTTTGACGTCGTTATTTGAGGGGTAGTTATATATGTAGACCGTGTAGTCATGGTGCTTTTTCTGCGGCTAACAGATGTGGGAAGGAATGTGGTGCTGAGCGGTTCATGTAAGGAAATACCTGGCCCTGTGGATGAATATCTAATTGCGGCGGACCTCGTTGTAGACGCTGTCGTCTTTGTCTCTGTAGATGATGACACAGTAATTGATGAAGAGGCATATGTAGCGTCAAGCTTCATGTCACAGTTGCTCCCAGACCAAGGATGAACACATATACACTTGAAGGTTGTGTCGTTTGTGACACATGTGCCATTGTTAAAGCACGGGGAGCCCATGCAAGGATCTATCGTGGTGGAGCAAAATGGGCCAGTCAAACCAGACGCACAGATACACGTGACTTGACCATCTGTCTCCAGACAAGTTGACCCCTCACTACACTGACTCTTTGCACAAAGGTCAACAGCCACATCACATCGCTGTCCGGTCCATCCGAAGACACAGGAACAGGTGTAACCGTAAAAATGGTCAGTGCAGCTACCCCCATTTAAACATGGTTTCCAGGTGCAGTTATCAACGAAATCTCCACAAACACTTCCCGTCCAGTTGCCAGGACATGTACAGCGGAATCCGCCATCGTAATTGACACATGTGCCGTTGTTGAGACACTGTGGGGAGAGACACTCATTGACGTCAATGTCGCAGTCGTGACCTGTCCAATAGCTGTTACAGGTACACTTGTACCCTCCTGGAACGTCAACACACGTGGCGTTGTTCTGACAAGGTCCGGCAGAACATTCATCAATTTGTGTCTGGCACTGTTGTCCGGTGTACCCACCTGAGCAGTGACATCTGTAACCCTCAGCAGTATTGGTGCAGGTCCCACTGTTACCACATGGACTGGGTGGGGCACAAGCATCTTGTTTGTACTGACAGGTCAACCCCTTCCATCCAGGTTTACAGCTGCAGTTATATCCACCGTCATAGTTATAACATGAGCTGCCGTGGACGCAAATACGAAGTGCACATTCATCTATGTCATCATCACACTTCTGCCCCTTCCATCCATCAATGCACTCACATTGATAGGTTCCGTTGTAGTTTCTGCACCCTGTGGAATGATCACAAAGGTTCAGTTTACACTCATCGACATCCTGTTCACAATGGTCACCGGTCCATCCAGAGGGACAGACGCACCAGGAACCAGTCTCGTTGCCCTGGCACGTGCCCCCGTTGTCACACGAGCCCCCGTTACATGACCCAATGAAATGTTCGCACGTGCTCCCTGACCAGTCCAAGCTACAGATGCAGTGAAAGCTACCCAGTGAGTTGATACAGGCGCCTTGGTTCAGACATGGTTTGCGTATGCATTCATTTATATCTGTGGAGCAGTTATTCCCCGTCCAGCCTCTAGAACAGTTACAGATGAACCCTCCAGGGGTGTTGATACACGTAGCGCCATTGTCACAAGCCCCTTCCTCGCATTCATCCGTGTCTAATTCACAGCGTTGTCCATGCCAGGACGACTCACAGACGCACTGATAGGTGTGTGTGCCGTCAAAACATGTCCCGTTCTTTAGACATGGGTTGCTGCGACAAAAACCGATGAAAGTCTCACAATTAACTCCGGACCAGCCCGGGGCGCATGCGCAGGTTGACGTATAGTCGTTAGCTTTTATACAAGTACCACCATTTTGACATGGGGTGAGAGAGCATGGGTCATCTGACTTCGTACAGAGTGTCCCTCGCCACTGTTGATCACACTCACATTTAAACGTGGTATCGTTTTGGAAACAACTGCCGCCGTTTTGACAAGGGTTTGGGGAACATCTGTCAAGTAATGTTTGGCATGTTGTCCCTGTCCAGCCTTCCGGACATGCGCAAACGTACATATCCATGTGGTTAATACAAGTAGCCCCATTCCTACACAGTCCTGGAGGACACGCAGGGTTGAGATCTGTACATCGTTCACCCACCCACTTTTGTGGGCAGGTACAGTTAAATCCACCCTGCTCGTTGGTACATGTTCCACCATTTGCACAAGGAAGTAGCTTACACTCGTTGACATCTTCTGTACAATTGTCCCCTGTCCAACTGGCTGTACACCCACACACAACCCTCCCCGAAGACACTTTACATGTACCACCATTATAACATGGGCTGGGGTCACACCCAGGATTATATGTCTCACAGGTCGGCCCTGACCACCCTTGTGAACAACTACAGGAGAACGTTATAGAGCCGCTGATGCAGGTACCATTGTTTTTACATGGGTTAGTTGCACACAACGATTGGGGAGTGTCACATGATCGACCTGTCCAGCCTTCGTTGCACGTACACGTGTAATTTCCGGCGGTGTTTGCGCACGTGCTGTTACCCGGGCATACGCGAGTCGGTTGAGACTGGGAGCACTCGTCGATGTCCTCTTCACACTTGTCACCCTGCCAACCTACAAAAGACACAACCCTTAGTGAGGTAAGAGGTCCCCCTAAATGATTGTGGGCGTTCTTTGAGTGAATAAGTGAGTTTAGTTTTACGTCACACCCAGCGATATTCCAGCTATATAACGGGAGTATGTAAATAATTGAGTTTGAACCAGACAATCAAATGATCATCATCAGCAGCATTGATCCTCGCTGTTGCGACACGACATGTATAATCTGACCACCCGATCCCGTTAGTCGCTTCTCATGACAAGAATGGGTTACTGAAGATCAACTGTAACGCGGATCTTCACGGGTGGGGGTACCATGAGGCACTCCACATATTGTACTTATGCAGTGCAGATCACGTCATGAATCTGAACGATTATGAGTGGGTGTTTTAAACTCTTCATACCCCGTATTATTGTTCTTGCTGGTGAGGAGAATATTGCCGCCTACATTGCAGGAAACAACAGCCATGTGCAATTTGTTGGCAAGAAATAATTCCTTCTTACATCGTGACATTTTCCGGGACCCGACTTCTTCCCTTGCGTTCTGTTCGTGTGCCTGGGACACATACAAACAGATGCATGTACACGACAGTATATATGCATGTACACGACAGTATATATGCATGTACACGACAGTATATATGCATGTACACGACAGTATATATGCATGTCACGACATTATATATGCATGTCACGACAGTATATATGCATGTCACGACAGTATATATGCATACCTTTGTTGCAGTGTATGATTCCTGTCGCGTGGTCGCAGTAGGAGTTAATGTAGGTGGTGGTGCAGTTGATGGAGCAGTCATGGCCGTAGTAGTTGGGGGTGCACCTAACGTTGACGTCTAACACTAACCTGAAGATATACATTTAGTTTGGTTATTGTTCGACTTGATTAACGTGTTTCTGTTCCATACAAAGCCTTTTTACAGTTTTATATGCTAACCGGGATGTGTCTTTGAGTAAGTCACAGGCTTTTAGGCCAAAGAAAGCAAATCTGCAGTATCCTCAAGAGTAACTGGACCATCCGTGCAGCTTCCAGTAACGATAAGTGCGATGCTGATAACTACCGTAGAAACCCACTTATGCAGTACACTGCAGGCCCACAAACATTATGATCAAATATAACCGTATTATCTAATCAAATCGTTTATATTGATTGCGAAGGTATTTATATGTTAAATGATTACACAATACCATTTGGAATGTGAACAAATTAGCAAATGCTATATTTGGGATTATACTTTCCTAATAAAGTACCGAACCTATTTCTTTGGTTGGGTTGAGTCACAGTTGCTGAGTGGGTGATCTGACTTTGTGTGCTGACGATTAGGTGTGGTTTCGAATTCAGATGGGATTCCCAAACACCAAATATAAAAATGTATGACATATGTTAAATATTTGTAAAATGTTCACACATTTAATTATGCCGAATATTTACATTTGTTGACGCTTACCCTTTTGTACGTTTGCCACACATAATTTACGTTTCTAAGAGGTGACCTTGAAAAACGATTGGACTAAATTTTCTACCGGGCAAAAGAAAGTTATCACCGACTTCAATTGACCAAAAATAGAAAATGTATGTGAGATTTATGATAATCATTTTACAGAAAGAATTTTTCAATAATTTGACTAGAAATGCATTGTAGTGAAAAATTAAAAATTACACAAATCAAAGTTCATTAAAAAAGTGCGTAAGAAGTCACATAATGAGACAAGAGCCAGGGAACCCGTCATCAATAGCGAGTGTGAGCACCGTGGGCATCTATACACGTCTCCTCATCGTCAGTCGGCGGCTGACGTCAGCAGGAAGCCCTGTTCCCTACGTCCAAGAGAGTCAAGTGCCCCTGTTCCTTGGAGGTGGTACGCGACGTCACGAAATCCCAGAGATGTTCAGTGTTGTTCATGTCTGGTGAACACGCTGGTTAAGGCAATCTGTTGACTTTAACATTGTGCAGCTAGTTCCGAACAATTCTGGCGGTTTCAACACTTTATCCCTGTATCGCTGGGCATCAAACTGCCTCGGATGATACACAGTTCTCTGTCCATCAGTTCATCACCTTTATATCGAAAAATTGAACTCCGCCATCGTTCCTGAACAGACTGAACAGATTGAACCGATTATCATCTGTAAAGAGCACTTGCTGGCACCGACGTTCAGTTAGTGCTCATTGCGGTCTTCGTTGACGATGTAGACGGGTGGAGACTATGACATGGAAGGAGCGGTCGCAATAGCAAGTGGAAGGTTGAAGTGCGTGCCCCGGATGTATCGGTCTTCGGTCGGTGTCGTGACTCTTGATCTTTCGTTCCTATCCAGATGCGCTAGCGTAAGTCTTGGCATATTCGTGGTAGTGTTTTGGTTATTGCATGCTTTTTCTGTCCAACATCTGTATTTATGCCACAATCATACTCGTGCATCTGGACCAAATGACCACTTTGGAGAGTACGTCTTGTCTGCCGTTTTCTGACAGCTGTGTTATCGGGATCAAGTTGCGTTTTAGCGAATGTTTTCTGCTTGGTTTTAAACCCGTACCAGCGTCTTTTGTGTATTTTTTGTTTCATACAGTTAAAACTTTCTTTTGCTCTGTAGTTTACAAGTGCGTATTGCCTTTAAGTATGATTTAGAGATCATCTTTGGTCTCACTATCACTGTCAATGACTTACACAGTACTCAATCTCGTGCCAGTCAGCGTTAAGGGCTCCACAGCAGTTGAGTTCGTTGTCAAGGGAGTTGTGAGGGTGGTGTTGAACACGTCAATGACGTCTGGAGCGCCATCTGCATCACTGTCCACAACATTTATCAGGAAAGGTGTTCCCGTGCCTTGCTGTAGTAAACAAGTACCGAAAGTTTACGAGGAGGAAGGGGGTGGTGGTGATGGGGGTGGTCGGGAGCGGGGGATATGTCATCGCATTTAATCTGTCAATCTTTGATTAGCACGTGCCTTGCTGTTGTAAACAAGTACCGAAAGTTTACGAGGAGGAAGGGGGTGGTTGTGGTGGTGGTGGTCGGGAGCGGGGGATATGACATCGCATTTTATCTGTCAATCTTTGATTAGCATGCGCCTTGAATACCTTAATAATGACGATTCATATTGGCAAATAGGTCGTTTTAGAAATCTTAAATCGCTTGTTAATTGTCTGTGGCCTCTTTTACTCCCTGGTGTAGAAACTCAAACTCACAAACACTGTCTCACTCACTAGCACAAAAATGGCGCTAACCCACAAACACTGGCTCTCACAACATTGCCTCTCACTCAACTGGCGACACTCACTCATTAGACACTCACTTTCTCTTCGTTTACTAACTTATAGCACAGATGCCAAGTCACTAATACAAACCGAGGTATGCGCACAAAAAGGGGGGGTTAAAGATTTACACTTATCGCCACTAACTCACAGAGACTCAAAATATATGAATTTCTTCGAAAGTATTCACGAGTTATTAAGCCAGTCAATAGATTTCGTATTTACAAAGACTGATCCAAGTATAGATCTAATTGTACAAGCATTTTGTACAGATGAATCAGATACAAAACGATCACGAGCTGGTAAGAGAAGAAACAGAGCTCAAATTTGGCATGATGTAGAGTGTGATACACTGAAAAAAAGAAAGATGCAAATATTTCAAAAAGTTTCGTAAATTTAACGATGCTCGAGCTTTAGAGGATTACCGTTGCATTCGAAATACGTATAATGCATTTTGTAAACAAAAACGAAGTGAATATTTGATACTGAAGAAACAACAATTAGAAATCAGTATTAACAAAACTAAACAGTTTTGGTCTTCTCTGAAAAAATGAAGGAGAATGTCATGCAAACAAATGATACTGAGACCAACAAATGGTGTTGAGACCAACAAATGATATTGAGACCAACAAATGGTGTTCACATATTAAAGAATTGTCTTCAAATGAAATCAATTGTGCCATGAACAACTATACAGTCAAACAGTGCAATAAAAATAATGATCGAAGACAGTAATATAAATAATTCAAAGATAAATGACGCTCCAATAACTCGAGAGGAAATCTTAAATAGCATTAGACAAGTGAAGCTGAACAAAATACCAGGAATAGGTGATATTATCTCCTATGTTTTTCTTACACACATCAGATATTTTACTCCTGTATCTTGAATTATTGCTTAATGTCTTTCTTGAAAATGCGGTTTTTTCCCATATCCATGGTCGATTGGTAGAATTGTACCTATTCATAAACATGGCGATAAAAATCAAACTGAAACTTATAGAGGCATTTCTCTTCTAAGTGTCTTTAATAAAATATTCACTGGCATCATAGATAAACGTTTGGTATTTGGGGCAGAATCCGTTCATAAGATACCATCACGAGGGATGCCTATTTTAAATCAGGTATTATAAAGGATCCTTTTACTAATATCAGTTCCCATTTAATTACTGCATTTTAAAAAGAATTGGATTTGTTAAATAAATTGTAAATATATATATTTTTAGTATTGATAGTCTAGATTAGTAACTGAGATTGTTAGTGGCTTTACCCTCAAAGGGGGTTGAAGTATTTTAAAAGTATTGTCCTCCTGAGAGGGTACGTAAGTCCCAAAACATTCGATGTGAATTTAAGCCTACCAGGTTTTTAATCGTAGTAAAGATGTTATTTTAATTTTGGCTAGCATTTCACACTCCAGCGGCTGAAGGGATGATGTAAATCCAACTTGGGTCCATACAGGTAGCCAAGGTACTGTAAGTCCCCATGGTCCCTAGTATGGTGATCTACCTTCAGGTGTTGGCGATCTATAGCCGGTGTTTTATTTTGTATTGCCTGCTTTAATCATTAGAATGTTTTACTTTTCCCTGCTAGTTTTATACCCATATCTGTGATACCCTAGTATTTGTACTGTCCATCGTGACAGGTTTCATTCTTGAAAATGTTTTCATTTTTCTCATAGAAATTGATTTCGTCACGATTTGGCTGAGATATTGCCGATGTGACGTTAAATTTGGACCAACTAACTGAATTTGATAAGATAACCGAATCCCAAGCTGGTTTTAGAAAAGGATATACGACTGCTGGCAACATATTTGTTTTACATTCACCTATACAGAAAGACTAAAATATGAAAGGTACAAAATTTTACGTTCTCTTAGTGGATTTTGCAAAGACGTTCCTTCAAGATAATCATTCCTTCAGGTATAAAATGCGTAAACGTTTATGAAGTATTTATGATAGCGTAAAGATGTGTGTGGGGTAGAAAGAGAAAAATGTGAAATATCGGAAAATTCTGAGAGCCAAATAGGAGTAAGCAAAGGTTGTATCTTGAGCCCATTTCTATTTTCATTCTTTATCAGTAAACTAGCAACGCACGCCCATGAAACAACTGTTCAAATAGTATTCAGTTGCATCCACATATAGTGCATTGCTATAGGTATAGTACAGCTATTTCTCTGATGATGTCATACTTTTCTATAGCACTATCCGTGGATTACAAGCAGAAATAAATGAATTAGAAAATGCTGTAATGAATGAAACTATGAAACAAAGACAAAACTATCGTTAATATTTTCATGAAAGAAGGTACACATGCTGCAAAGAAGATATTGTTGTTTGAAGGTGAAATAAAATAAACAACTACGTCTTATAAATGCCTAGGAATTTATGTTACTACATATTACTAGATACTAGGCATTACTAGATACCATTTTTTATATCTATACTTCGATGCTAAGATTGGTCCCATACTTCTGTATGGTTCTGTGGTTTGGGGACTCCATTCATTTGATACGCTAGAAAATATACATTAGTTATCCATTGAAAGGATCCACTTCAGACATAATGGTTTATGGTGAGTGTGGTAGACTTCCATTATATGTTGAATAAAAAATGAGAGTAGTAAAATATTGGTTAAAATCTTAAATATGCCATCTTACCCAAATAATGTTACAATATGATGATTCTGTACGACAGAAAAGGAAAACGTGATTGGGTTACAGATGTTAAACAGTTACTATTTTTCTACTTGTTTCGGTAGTATATATCTAGAATATTGCCATGGTTCGCACCCAAATTTCCTAATATCCATTAACCAATGGTTACAAGGTAAATATCTCCGGAGTTGGCTTGACCAATTATCTGTGTCAAATAAATGTTTTTATTTCCGAATGTGTGAGATATCTGTATAAAATAAAACCTATTCATCATCTTTGACTGTTCGGAAATATAGAATTACACTTACAATATTTTATTGCTCATCTCATGATTGGTTAATAGAAATAGGTAGATATACTGGAGTGAACAAGGACGATAGAATATGTAAATTATGTGATTCGAATCTAAAGGAGGATGAATATCATTTTCATTGTGTCTGTCCACCTTTTCACACTTTGAAGAACAAGTATATTAAGAAATATTACTTTGTACATCACAATATTTATAAATCTATATCTCTGTTAACCTATTCTAGCATGGAAGACCTGGAAAATTGCCAATGTTTCTGTGCCATGTCTTTCTACACAGAACGAATGTACACTCTACTGCCTCATAATAATACAGTCAACATATAGAAAGATAATTATTAAGTCCAGTTGTTACAAGGATAACTTAACGTTATTGTTTTTCACTTACTGAGTGCCAGTTAGGTAGGTGCAGAACAACGGGGTTGAGCGTTTTGTTGCCGATGTGGTTGTCGAAGGTGACGTTGTTGGCGTCGTATGTGACATCGGTGGCTACGTACGCTCCTCTGCATGTACCACTGACCAAACTGTAACACAGATGGAAGCTAACCGACCTGAGAACTCACAAGAGATCATTCGATCTGATCTACCGCTGAAAGGGTATGAACAATGGAATCGAAGATAATTAATCCCCTGCAGCGGAGATGTTGTGACTCTGTCGTTAACGTCAACGTTGAGCACGCTGGTTTGACTATCGTTATTGGTGTAAAGTATGAAATCTGTAGTGTTAAATTCAGAGATATTTCTGGAATATTGCACACTGGACATATCCTTGGCTGCAGCAACTGATGAATATCACGCTCCACTCCAAACTAAACAACAACGTACTGGAGATGGCCCCTTGGCCACAATTGGAAAATGTGAAACGAAAACGTTTGCTCCGATAACGCAGATTAAAACAGCCATGGGCCATGCTAGTCACACCTAATTAATGGATAGCCTGGTCCACTTCCAGACCTACCATAAGGAATGAGTAATGGTGCACAGCAACAACATTGTCTGACAGGACAATACTATACAACTGCAATAATTTGTTGGATGAAAGATAAAGTCATCAGAACAAAGTTATGTTTTAATGTTTCTGTTATCTTAACTTCTGCCATTATGCCTGCTCACCTGGAACTCACGCGGCGTGTTATTTTAACGGGTCTGAGTTTTGGGAGGTCTGCGTTTAAGCTACCAACGAAAAGAGCCCATCTGACCACTGGACCCCAGATTGAACATCCAGACGCCAATCCACTTTATCACAGAGTCACAGACAAAACAATCAACCGAACTGAATACAATTCACCGCCCTTGGCTTAACCGTGCAAAGTATAGGAAAGTATAGTGTGAAGTACAAAACTCGCCTGTCTAAACAGACAATGGACTGTGCTCAGTATGGAACTCACCTGCCAAGACAGAGTATGAACTGCGTGTCGCACTGGTTTGGACACACGTAGCCGAAGGTGGGATGTGTATTTTCATCGCAACATCGGTTGTCCTGGGTTACGCCTTTCACGTTGACGTACTTGCGGAAATGCAGATGCACGTCTACGCTGCACAAGCTTTCCTGGGGAACCAAAGGATTTTCTTATACATTAGAATTAAAATCATATATTTAATGTATTAAAAACTGTCTGAGTAAGACGGCGGGGGTCATCACTCCACACACTGAATAATGTCAGGAATCGAATCTTCGGCATGACTAGCACACTCTTTCACCGCTAGGCTAGTCCTCTACATTGTACAAGTGTATAATCTTAGGAGATGAAATGTACATTCATCCCGCAGTTGAGAGTGCAAATATATGAAGTTCACTATTGTGACTGAAACCCCTGTCGTTTGGTGCGCAAAGATGTTTGTCAATAAAATACGTATTATACCATATTTTGTTTTAGTGTTGACACTGTCATCGGATATTTGAACCCCAACCCCCGTGATCATTACTTACTGTAAATTACTATTTCACAAGAAATGTAAAGACATTCTTACCTGAACGATTAATATACTTGATATCAGCAGTAGACCCACAGGGCCACAAACTGACAGGTTTAACTTCATTTTGGACGCTGACAACACAACCTGCTGGTACACGTGAGCGGTGCGATATCTGGTAGCTGTGACTGTTATTGTATGATAACAAGGGCATCAGTGATAACGGTGATAACAACTTAAGCGATATACGTGTTACAATCGTCATGCTTGTCGCTAAACCAAGCTACTCGTCCTCGCCCCATTGTCAGATGCCTCATTGTCATATGCCCCATTTGTCACACGCTGAAGCTGAAACTAAGACTAAACTGGCAGAGAGGTCCTTCTAAGTTCTGGCTCTAGTACGGTGCAACGTCTGCCTCGACATTAGACGGACTATAGACTCGCAGACCTTATGGCAACCACTTAAGGATATGCATAGCTGTAGATATTGTTGTTGAACTGTAGCGTCGCCTTTGCGTGGCAGATGTGCTGGAAACTAGCCGTTATATAAACTTTATTATTATTATTGCTATCATTTTATGTGCCATTTTTTGCCAGATGTACCAGTTATCAGACGCTCCATTGGTCTGATGTCTCATTTGCCAGATGCCTCATTTTGTCAGATACCCCATATTTTTTGTCAGATGCCCCGACCTTTTGACAGACGCTACATTTTTGTCAGATGCTCCATTTGTTATTGTAACTTTAAATGTCGCACATCACACGCCATGTCCATAAAACTATCCGATATTGAGCATGAAGGTTCCCAGAACGCCATAATTAAAAGTATACCTGTTATACCGTGACATCGGCAAACAGGTCTTCCAGGATCACTACTTTTGCAATTACCCTATTCTTGAACCCATGATTACATACCTTGCACAGGTAGATTCACCATCATATGCTCAGTCTGGGCACAACGCATTGGCACATTGATAAGTACCACCAACACCTCATTTTGACATGACCTATGTATGTGTAATCAGTTTATGGTGACAAGCTGGGTACTCGGGGATATAAACACTACAGACCAGTACCTGTGTCTATGTCTACGTCTCACACCGGGTATCTCGGAGTTATAAACAACACCGACCAGTACCTGTATCTTTGTCTGTGTCTCTCACCGGGGTCCTCGGGGTTATAAACACTACAGACCAGTACCTGTATCAATGTCTGTGTCTCTCACCGGGAACCTCGCGGTTATATACACTACAGACCAGTACCTGTGTCTATGTCTGTGTCTCACACCGGGAATCTCAGGGTTATAGACAATACCGACCAGTACCTGTATCTTTGTCTGTGTCTCTCACCGGGGACCTCGGGGTTATAAACACTACAGACCAGTACCTGTATCAATGTCTGTCTCTCTCACCGGGAACCTCGGGGTTATAAACAATACAGATCAGTACCTGTATCAATGTCTGTGTCTCTCACCGGGAACCTCGGGGTTATAAACACTACATACCAGTACCTGTTACCTCTCACCTGGATGGTGATGTTGTATTCTATTTATAGAATTATTTCTTCTTGAGTTCATCAAATCCAGAATTTCACGTATTTACATGATATTGATATATATTTAATGTTTGACTTTACTAGTTCATTTAAGTTGAAGATTTTAGTGTTACGTTTAGCAAATCGTTCCGCATTTTATTTTCAGTGCATTCAGAAAACAGACTGTTAGATTTGAACCTTTTTTGTTACAACTGCCCCATCTACCTGTTACATTTGTCCTGTGCTAGGGGTCAGTTGTAACACTTGCGGTCATTACATATGATACATAATAACTTTGTAATGAAATGACAGTGAATCTCAAATGACTTGAGTTTTAAAGCCAAGATTTTTTATGGCAAATTGCTGTGAACGCAAGTGAATATATAGACACTCGGTTAATATTCAAGAATAGACAACACTGTAATACGAATTATTTGCATGTTATTAATACTTTTGTAAAGAATTATAAGAATAAAATAAAATGTCTGCATTATATGTTTATTGGCCGTAAATGCCCAATTTTTGTCAACAAATGGCATTGTGTAATCTGCACATGACTGCACTATGGTTGTTACCGGATCCTCTACAGTAGTGGCAGCTGACTTGAATAACTCCTTCATGGGGTCTTCTTTTATTTGATAAACTGAAATTTGTAACGCAATATCAGTTTATATATTGATCAGAATATTATTGCCTCTTTCTAAAGGTTTGTTAAACAACACCATGTTGCGAAATAGATTGTCTAGACTGCGTCTTGGTCATAATGGGATTACCGAGCGGGGCCTAGATTTTCGAAGCTTTCTTAGCGCTAAGATTGTCCTAAGTGCCACACATTTACATTAACTTACGACTATCTCAGCGCTAAGAGAGCTTCGAAAATCTAGGCCCAGTAGAGGAATATAATATCGAAGCTGACAAAACCTATGCATTTATGGCATATATTTAATCACGTTTACTAGACCGGGGCATTTTGACTACCCGCGGGGGCAGTTTGACTAAACAAAGGGCAATTTGACCAAAATATGGGGCATTTTGACCAAATCTGCTGTGGATTTTGTAGTTGGGGCGATCTGAGAGGCACCCAACGCAGGTATACGAGTTTCACGCCGATGAAAATATAACGGTGCACACAAAGACATTCATATGTCATGGCATCGATAGAGGTTTCTGATGAACGGCATGTGAAACAATCGATCGTGTTAATGATAAATCTGTTATCTCAATCACAACAAAACGACATAACGAGGAACGTTTTCTGTATCTGAAAATGGTCTATTCTCGAGTTCAGGATGAGCATTCTCTACATGAGGAAGGAATATTTAAATAGGTATATTAGTAATGGATTGGGTCGGACAGAACACCATCATATACCCTCTGAAAGACTTCGTGGTAGACCATAATGAACACAAATCATTAAAGTAATTGTGCATGTAGAAACATGTACTTTAGTACTTGTTTGATCGGCATTCTCTAGGTTGGCGTTTCAATAGTGAGTCTAATTTTACGCCGCACTCAGCAGTATTCCAACTATATGGCGGCGGTCTGTAAATGATCGAGTCTGGACCAGACATGACAGCGATCATCACCAGGAACATCGATCTGCACAACTGGGAACCGATGACATGTGTCAACCAAGTCAGTGAACCTGACCACCCGATCCCGTTAGTCGCTTCTTGCGACAAGCGTTACTGGAGCAAGTTCTAACCTGGACCTACACGGATATAGTGAGTTAATAAAGTGTACGACCTTAGTGATAACGACTTCTGGTTTATTGATTGCATAGGGCGACATTTCGATGTAGATTGGCCTTAAAGGCGATAAGCCTGAAAACGGTAACAGAATCTACACCGAAAGGTCGCTATATACAAGGAACAAGTGACTGTTATCGATAAAGCCGTAAACTTTATCATGTGTTTTAGCATACAAAAAGCGTGAATTTATTGTGCAACGATAAAACAACCAAGATTTCTATAATTTCACACAGACTGAGACAGACTGCTAGGAGACGAATATTATGATATAAACTCAATCAACCAAATATTTTTTTCTTGATATAGTACGTGAGGAATTATCTGTTCAGCGCTTACTAAAGTAATTCCGGCAACAAATATGGGAAACAAACGTGAAGCTGATTCAAACTTGTACTTGTGACAAGAAACGAAACATGATCAACAAGACTATATCTGGGAAAATTAATCTGAAGCAAGCTGTACGGTGTGTCATACTGGGACTGGATTTGTTACACTATCTACCTACAGACTACCTTGACGAGCTGTCAGTCGAACAAGGTTTATCGTACAATCTGTCATAACGAGATGTCAACTCGATATTTCATCAAAACTCGTTTTGGTTGAACAGAACGTGAAAAATCACCCGTTTTCTATGAAGCTACTAGCCATCAGACTGTAGGTTCCAGCCGCCTGTCCATGCTTCAAACGAATGCCTGTGAAATAATAATCACTGAAAAGTGGAAATATTTATATGAGGTCTTCAGTATTTTAACATATTATAGCTTCGCATCGCCAATCTTATTCAACATGTAAGGTTGGCAATGAAACAGAAGACCATGTGTATGCTGAGGAGGAACACTTTGTATGGATAGACTTCATTATTGCAGTGTCCGCGACGTTTGGGTGTAGATCCTAATACCGGGTACCGTAATCAAGCAAATGACACGCAACATATGCACATAGAGAAATATATACATGGAAGGCATTTCAGTTTATACAATATACAAGAGGTTGTGTACAGTGTGATACAATAGAAGAGGCAATGAAGAACTTTTCTTTTCCATGAAAGCGTCGTAACTCATCATGCCAGTTTCTAAATGTTACTTATGATTTATGTATATGCTTGTAAGTTTAAAGAAATGTACCATGAGTCCAATCAGTGAAGAAGCGTGTGCCCCACCATTACACACGAGTAAGAGTAACAGAACCAGATTATCTTGTATCGGATCCTATTGTACAGAGGTTATGGAAATGAACATTAGATCCAGAAAACTTTGCTGATATTGCAAAGGTCTTGCATAGGATCATTTTCAGATTAAAGAATGCCAGTGTGGCACATTTGCCTATAATACAGTAAAATACATCAATACAAGTCAAGCCACTGTAAATTGTATTCCGAGGCAAGTCTGTCTAGTGATGGGAATAAAACACTTGGGAGAGTATGAGGGCTATGTAAATCACTAACAAGTAAAACATACTATATCATACCACATGCCTTTACCCCTTGAGCATCAGGTCCTTCAGATGTGCAACGATAAAACAACCAAGATTTCTATAATTTCACACAGACTGAGACAGACTGCTAGGAGACGAATATTATGATATAAACTCAATCAACCAAATATTTTTTTCTTGATATAGTACGTGAGGAATTATCTGTTCAGCGCTTACTAAAGTAATTCCGGCATGGGAAACAAACGTGAAGCTGATTCAAACTTGTACTTGTGACAAGAAATGAAACATGATCAACAAGACTATATCTGGGAAAATTAATCTGAAGCAAGCTGTACGGTGTGTCATACTGGGACTGGATTTGTTACACTATCTACCTACAGACTACCTTGACGAGCTGTCAGTCGAACAAGTTCTATCGTACAATCTGTCATAACGAGATGTCAACTCGATATTTCATCAAAACTCGTTTCGTGCGTGTGTGTGCATGCGCACGCGCATTCATATGCATGCAACTGTGATTGATTAGGAGCTACTGTCCCTTTGTGAGTGAGTATAGTTTTACACCAAACTCAGCAATGTTCAAGATATATGGGGTGCGTGTGTCATTAATTAAGTGTGGACCATACAATCCAGTAATCGACAGTATAAGCATTGATCTACCAAATTGGGATAAGATAACATGTGCCAACCAACTCAGCCAGTCTGACCACCAGATCAGGTTCTTCCTACCACAAGAATGGGTTACTGAAGGTCAATTCCAACCCATATCTTCACCGTCTGTTCCTTGTGACATTCTAACAAACATATATATTCTCCATAATTACAAAGGTACCAAAGCACAGAATCTATGGAGCAGAGAGTAGCTTCTCAAAAACGGTTTCATCCTGTGGATGTTCTGTTCTTGATACTCAGAAGCATTTATTGAACAGATACATGTTGGTCAGTTGGTTGGTTTGGGGTCCAGTGCCACACCCACCAACTTCCCAGTTCTATGGTGGCAGGCTGTAAATAATCAAGTCAGGACGAGGCACTCCACTGATCAACAGCATGAGCAATGATCTACGCAAATAGGTTACCTTGACATGTGTAAACCAAGTCAGCGAGTATGACCTGTTTGAACCATCTTATATCAAGCATAGGTTCTCTTCCAGATGTACTTGAAGACAGTGAACACACTGTTGACATGTTTATTATCAAAACAAGTGTAACGCACTGTTAACATGTTTATTATCAAAACAAGTGTAATGCACTGTTAACATGTTTATTAACAAAACAAGTGTCTGTAACATCTCTACTCCACAGAAACAACCATGTACAACAAATACACACTGCTACAAACAATTGCAATAGCTGAGTATGAACAGTTTTCAAAGATTGTTTTCCCCACAAGTAAATGAGGACCTTATCAGAAGTCAAAAGTATCCTTAACTGAGATTCCTCATTTTAGATAACCTCCATGCTATACACAGTCTTTGACCTTGATGGCGTTTTCTCTACCTTCCACATTTAAACAATGACCCTTTCATAAACAGATACACAGTGAAATAATGGATGTTTGCCATATAAGTATATGTACAAGTGACATAGTATTGTTACAATAAATAATATAGCAGAAAGATCATCAGATTTAGTTACTGAACATTAGCTAGGTGTGGGAGGGAAGTGTCCTGTATGCAAGATGCTTGCAACAGATGGCAGGTGGAACACCAGGGGGGTCAGCTGCTGCACTGCAGAACCTTCCGTTTGACTGGATCTGAAACAGCCACAACACTGTGTCACATCCAACACTACATATGATCTCCTACGTATCCTACATATGATACTCTGAGGAACAACTAAATATTTAAAGTAAGCAATGATATTGCAAAAGAAATTAGATTAATCTCATGAGGTATATCAATATTCATTTTCATACCATCACCAAAACTGATAAAGATCTGGGGTCCTTCCACAAAGCAACCTTTGCTAAGGTTAACCTTGACTCCCATTCTTTATCATTGCACTAAGGTTACATACCGGTAAGTTTAAGGTAACCTTAGTGCAGTGTTATAGAATGGTAGTTAAGGTTAAACATAGCAAAGTTTGCTTTCTGAAAGGAGCCGCTGTAACATCTGGGCCTCCTTTCACACAAAAAAAACTTTACTAAGCCCAACCTTATTTCTAACGCTGGCATTTAAGGTAAAGGCCTAAGGTTGAAATCTTGATTTGTGAAAGGAGGCCCTGGCCATTTTCGATGAGAATGAATCAGTGACATTGAACCAGTCTAAAAACCTGAATATATATGAGTTGTTATTAATGTTGTTACTTGTCATAATACCAAACAGATTAGCTATCACCAAGGTATAAGCATCCACACAAAGTACAAAAAGAACATGGAAATACTTCAGTGGAGTCTCTCACTGAGAGGCATGTACAGGTAGTGTGACCCCTGATGAAGGATGTCTGCTGGTATGTCCTCTGTGTATATTGAGTTTGAGCTGTTGTATATCCTTAATCTTGTTTAGTGCATCTTTGTCCATTAGGTCATAATGCACTCAGTTATGTCATCCAAGATATGTCATCATTTTATTTTATGGACAAATAAGAAGACAATTTGTTGACATTTCATGTCAGGTCATGTATTGCTTTTTGTAAAAGTGAATGAGAACAGGAACTGAATGTCACTCTAAATTAGTATTACAACACAAATATACAGACAATGATGTCTTCCCATGACAAAATATTTCATCCCCAGATGAATATCAATAGCTGTCATACACTATCAAATATTACTGAGTGCACTCTTAAGCCATTATCGTATACATATCACAACCTTTAGGATGTAGTAGACTCTGGGTAGGAGAACAAACTGCCAAGAGATTCACAAATCCAGGCAGTCATTTATCCTGGTACTATTTGAGAAAACTTGTGTCCACAAAAGCAAACACTGACTGTACATAAAATGGAAGGCACAAAATATGCTGTTCTGTATTTGAGTAAAGTGAGATACTACAACATACAGACCAGCAGATATCCTTCAGTCATCTGTCTCATGAACCCCAGGGACCTAATTTCTGTGAGTTTAGGGAGAATACACAGAATTACCATGGAACCAAGAGGTTGATGATGGCAACTGCTTCACATGCATTACAATACTCATATCACAAATCATCATAACTCCAAAATCACCAAAACCAAGTAATGTAATATAATTGTCTTTCTTGACATGCACTGAAAACATCATCTCCAACATGTTCAACTACACAAATATCCAAAATGAGTTCTCTTTGATTGAGTACATAAAATCTCTTCTAACTGCTAATAATTTATCAAGAAAGCGCTATCAACATAATCATAACTATGTCCCACATAAAGTTTACTTTGGAAGAATTCCTACTGTGACAACTCCAGGTTGGCTGGTTGTCGTATAATGCCACACTCAGCAATATTACAGCAATATGGTGGCAGTCTGACAATAACTGAGTCTGGATCAGACAATCAAGTGATCACCAACATGAGTATCAGTCTACGCAGCTGGGAACCGATGACATGGGTCAACAAGTCAGCGAGGTTGACCACCTGATAATGTTAGTAACCTCTTACAAAAAGCATAGTCACCTTTAATGGCAAGCATGGGTTGCTGAAGGCCTATTCTACTCCAGGCCTTCACATGTCACATTATGTTAGAACACACAAAATTTACACAAAGTGAAACACTCCTCTCAACCTCTCCATGTGTGTGGATCTCACCGTGGAGAATCCTAGGTCTTTGCTGAGATAAATAGACAGTTTAAAGGCATCTGCTGAAGTGCGTTGACTTGTGCATGAGTGACAGGTTAGTATTGACATGCATCAGTTAACATTAGTGTCACAACATCTACAACAAAGCTCTTCACAGAGTGACTTAGGCATTACTTGTTCTACTATTGGCTTTCAGAATTGTTACATGAAACCCAAATAGCTTTCCCTGAAGTACATTATTGCACATGTAATTGTTCACAACAGACAACCAGACACTCAACATTCTATTTTCAAAATGACCACAAAATATAAAATTAAATTGTCTGAGTGTTTCAACAGAATACGTAAACCCACAAGTATTATTATACAGATCTGAATCTAAATCCATGTATTTGGAGATAAACATCAACACAAAATCACATGTACTGGTATAATACAGTAGTATGTAAGTCACTTTGTGAATATTCCTGTAGAACAGTCCCCACTCACCATCACCAGGTTACAGCATGGAAATGCTGTGGATTAGAACAACGCAAGCACACCTTCATTTAATGCATGTTATTCAAAGTGTGTACCAAATGTTACACCCTCAATCATCTAGCTTATCTTTCATCCAAACAGAAGAAATCTCACAAAACAAACTGCATTTTCTCAGTGTGAGTTAAGTTTTTACACAGCTTTTAGCATTGTACCCATGTGGGGAATGAAAACTGGGGGTTTGGCATAACGAGCAAATGCATTAACTACTAGGCTACCCTGCCACCCCTTTTCTAAGAGCGAGTGAGGTGGACATAAGATCGCTTTGAAAAGTATTCCAGTTCTAGTTTGTCTGCTTGATGTGACAGGAAAACTTGATGCCACAAGCACCCGTCTGTTGCTGCAACAGCTGTGGTGACTAAACTATAGTCAGTTTGCACTGAAAATGTACCAATCAGTTTGACTTTAAAGAAGAAAGTATATCAAAGTGAAATTAAATTGCGAATCCTTATAATTTTCCCTTGACGACTGATCATTTAAACCTCAGAATTTTAGTGTACTTCAGCTAGAAGCTGTTTAACAAACAATCATAGACTCAAATAGCTCTATTTGATTTGTGTTACAAGGGGTAACAGTGAAACAGTGAAACAAAAGAATGTGCACTACATGATCAGCGTTAACTCAGACAAACCCAACTTGTTATCTGTGTTTCATATAGTGTGCATACCCCCTTGTACTACAAACCAATAATAGTGATTTGAATCTATAAATCGTTTGTTAAACAACTTTTATCCTAAGTTTACAAAAATTCTGAGAATGAAATGTTCCATTGGCAAGGTAAAATCATGAGGATTGGCAATCATAATTTCAGTTTATTTGATTTACCTTTTAGTGTAAAGTTAAATTCATCGATACATTTTCACTGCAAACAGTTGATAGGGACTTCCTGATCATGGGTGTCTGGTGCCCCCAAGGGACACAACTCTGCACAGCCAACATCAGTGCCTTAGATAAGTGATTCAGCAAATGTCCCAACATCACTGATTCTAAATAATGGGTCATGCTCAGGTTCACAGTGATATTTGGTGGATTCTGAGTTTCTCTACATTTTCCTTCACATGATAGTTAAAATTTGTGATGATGGACTTTGATAGAGCTAAACAGCTCCAATCTACTTTTACAGCCTGGATCTATCTCTCACTAAACACAAGTCACACGCTCACTCACATATTCTTTAAAAAATGTAATTTTACTTTGTGCTGGGCATGAAATGACTCCCTCAGCCTCATTGGATCTGGATACAAAGGATGCACCAAACAATCAGGGCTTTCTTTCAGCACTAAGAGCATTCTGTGTTTGAATGAAGGGTAAGCCAGTTACACTGAGTCAGTTTGTTACAAGGTATGATGCATAACTCAGACAACCAGGTTAATCGCACAGCATGCACTGCATACACTTTATACAACATTCCAGAAAGAAAATAAAACGACTAATAATGTGAACCAAAAATTTGCCATGAATTGTGCATAAAATTGAAAACAAGAAGTTCCTGTCATGGGTTTGCAAGAAATATTAAGTATTGCAATTAACATGCATGCATAATCATATATATTCAAAGACAGTTTACCAACACACAGAGGTTCACAATAAAGCATCTGTAACACTGTCATATTCCATCAAACTTCTATTCATAACACTACTTTGTGGCACATATCCATTTCAATCTTCAATTTGAACACTGGACCTGCATATTCATGATATATATGATATATACAGTGCTAGGGTAAGTGTAACTTGTAAATATAAAACTAAAATATGTGAATTATTTTAGCATAGTTGTAATATTCATAATGTACACATACACCCATGACAGGAAAGATTGAGGTGATCTGTTAGTGCAGTAAGTAGGTTAGCATTGAACTTACACGAAAACAGAAGCCTAAGACAGAAAGTATGTCTACACTAGTTAATTCAATCAGCATGTTAGCATCATTCTCCATTATCTAGTGTACTGTATCTCCATCTTATTTAAAACTCTGCAGACACATTTGCCAAGGATATTAGTTCCTGACTTCAGTTTCATCACTCTCAACTTCAGCTGAGCATAAACTTTCTAATACTCAAGAGAGTTTTGTACTGGGACTGTTACGTGTCCAAACCAAGTTAGGGGGGCAAATGGGTCCCATGTTTGTCCAAATAGAATGGAGATATAATGGTGTAGATAGTCGAGGATGGGTTAGCCAAGACTTACTGGAAATGTAGCAACCTACCACTCAACATTCACACAATGTTGATGTTAACACCTTGGGAAAACACAAACAATCATATAAATAATGCAATGTTGCTTTATAAAATGCACTGTTACTGGTTGCATGATGATGTAAATGGATATCAAAGTAAATAAAACACAAGAACAAAATAAAAACAAGGAAGAGCAAAACAAAGCTGTGTGCTAACATAGATGAGGCGGAGGAGAACTAGACAATGCTGAAGGGGAAGTATAGACATGTTATCTAGGAGAACATTGGTTATATGTTCACAGATATAGAGGAACTTTTTCTTACACACAGATAAGACAACTATGAAGACTCTGAACACAATATGACTTCCATACCAATTCTCAAGGCAGCACATTAGTGGTAACTGTATCAATTCGTGGTACCTAGTGAGAATGAACTTCATGTATTGTATCTTTTCCTAAGAACAAGCAAAAAGCATGAGGTTCTCTTTGTTTTAACACCTGTGACAAATAGTGTTAACTGCAAAGTATATAGAAAACTGCTTTCTGCACATTTGATTTGCTGTTACATTGAAGAGAAATGTGGGACTGAGCAAATCTGCCAGATATGCAACATTGTGCAACACACAGCAACCAACACTGGCTACATTTAGAGCACTCAGTGGCATACATCAAGATTTGACTGAAATACTGGTGATTTGACTAAAACCTCACTCACTCACTCACTCACTCACTCACTCACTCAATGGCGTGAAGAGAAGAAGAAGGGAAGAAACGGTAAGAAAGCAGGAAAGGTTGACATGTTCACAAAGCTGTTCTGACACAATCACAGGGTAGAAAACCAAAAAGCACATCTAGTCAACCAAGGTTTAAGTTGTCTGACAGTCAGACTAGGACAGAGGAGAGACATGACAACTATTACCACATGTGAGGAATGTGGTTGAGAGAATGGAGCTATGATTGCCTCTGCTGACGGGACAAGAAGACATTCCTAGGAAGGAACACAGAGTAGACAGCTACATATACTCCAAATAACAAGACAACAAAGAATGATAAGTGTAGTAAACGAAAGAAAACATAAATAGCAAACTGCTCTCATAAATAAAGAAGAAACAAGTAATTTCATGAGCCTATCTACAGGCTCCTGAATAGAGTATGAAAGTATCATGAACATGCCTAATGTCAATCTTAATTAGCACATCAGATGTTACAAGTGTGTGAAAGCCATAATTAAACATACATAATATATATTATTCAACTTTCACAGGGGATATTGTGACATGGTTTTTATATAGATACATATCCCAAATTGATCAGTGTTTTGTCATGGGACTATTCCTATCAAAGGTTGAGCAACTGTACCGCTATGTATTGTGTGAGACTCTAAATATTGCTTCTACTGTACATACCATGTTTTCGTCTTCGGTTTGAGGTCCTCAATGATCGCCTGGATCACCTCTGTTGTTGTTGCCTGGCCACCAATATCAGGAGTTTGTGTCTGGGGAGAACACAGAATCACTGAAACAACACTGTGTCATCATATCTGAAGTAGCTGATTGTACAAGTGAAACCAAACACAAGATGGTACCATTAAGGAGGCAACCAAAATCATTGATCTTAACTGCAGATAGGACATTCTTCTTGCTCATCTTACTTGGTCCCTAATGGTATTTATAAATTATAGATAAGACTGTCAGTATCCATGGTACTGTGTGTCATACATGGTGATGTGATCCTCTTTGTTGACGTAAACACTGTAAGGAGCCAAGACCTGTTCCAGCTCTCCAGTGACACTGTGGTGAGCTGGGGACATAATCTTCCATTGAGACAAGGAGCCAGTGCCACTGTGGGGAGTTTGGGAATAATAATAATAATAATAATAATGCATATTTATATATGTGTGCCCAATCCACCACGACAGACATGCTCAAGGAGCTACAGAGTCAAATGTGTACATATGTACGGAAGTGGTATTGGAGCATATTAAGGGAAATACTGCTGGAGGAAATGTGTTTTAAGTTTTGACTTGAACAATTGTCAATAGTTTTGAGGTTATAAGGAAGAGAGTTCCAGTGAGCAGGGGCTGCATAGGTGAAAGAACGCTGTCCAAAAGTTTTCAGTCTAAAGCTGGGCACAGTGAGCAGGTCCTGGCTGTTGGAACGAAGACTGCGTGAATTGGAGTATGATGATAACACGTTAGACAAGGACTGGGGAGCAAGATCATGCTTGGCTTTGTAGGTCAAACACAGTATCTTGTGCTCGATCCTGGCTTTGATTGGAAACGCTCCACATAGCTCCTTACAGGGTTTACATTAACAAAAAGAATCTCAACAGTGTATAGAACATGTCATCATTTTCATATATCAATGTTACAAAATGAACGTTGATACAATATTTCTTAACATGATTTAAAGACAGCACTAGGTGAACCATTACAGCCAGCCAGCACAACTGGATTAATCAGGTACATCTGTCACACAAGTCAATCACATGCATCTGTTGCTAATATTACACTGCCAGTATTGTGACATGTGTACGACTATGAGTATCACCCATAAACAAGCCTGTACCTCATGCTTCCCCAGTACATCCATGGTTGACTCTCTGATCAGTGTGGCATGGCGATGATGACTGAAACACAACATATATCATATCACAAATTATCTCATGCATTTTAAATAACACATCATATTTTCACCTTGCTTTTTCTTCAACTGTTATTCTGAATGAAAGCGCTTACTCAATTCAGTTAGCAGTACTGTCTGTAGAGACACCTACCCAAGGTAGTCCAGCATGTCACAGCTGGCCAGCAGCATGCCTGTCGGGTTAGCAATGTTCTTGCCCTTCAAGGAACGGCCAGAGTTTCGAGTTCCCTAAAAAGACAGACAAATCAATATCATGTGTCCAGACCTGATCATACATATAACCATCATAGGACACATTGTGGACCATGTCGACTACTGTGAACACAAAAAGTATAACACAATGTGATATTGTCATCATTAACTTTGAAGAAACTTGTGACTTCATGACTCTTGTGAAAAGGTAATTGTTTTTCTCATTATTTCATGACATATAAGTAAGAGCCTGCATTTCACATTTCTATTCAACATTATAGAATTGGGAATTTCTCTAGATGCTGATAGATTGTCTGACATTGCACTTAGCAATATTCCAGGTATATACATACATAATTTAGTCTGGACCATACAATCTGGTGACCACAAGATTGCTCTACACCAGTCATTGCTCCACACCAGAATCAACCTGACAAGTCATCAAGAATAACCATCCAATCTAATTAATCACCTCTTACAGAAGACCACTTCTAACGCACATCCTTCGGGGGTTTGATATGTTCTAAAAAGTTCAACCAAAGCTCATATTCCCTGCCAGCTCCCGTTAGTCGCCTCTTATGACAAGCTGAGTCGCCTTTTATGGCAAGCATGGGTTGCTGAAGGCCTATTCTACCCCGGGACCTTCACGGGTCGACAGAGTAAGATAAGAGTCCAGATATTTTGGACTGTGACTCAGGCAAATAACATTTAGCTAAACTTCATGTGTATGGTAAGAAACCAGGAATCATAATCTGAGGAAAATGAGGTTCAACCATACATCAGCTGATTCTATCACAACTCATGAACACAATTCTTCACAGTACATTCAAGAGTTCATTCGAGTCCATATTGATTCCATTCCCCAAATACTCCAGGAAGCATGATCTACTACTAGAAATATTGAGGTTCATAGCACAACAACATAAGTATCAGAAGTACAGTCTATTTCTTTGGCAAATAAGGAACAGGAGCATAATAATAGCTGACCTTGAGTCTTTCAAAGCAGACATGACCTACTTCCAACGTAACTTGACTTACAGTTTCAAAGACAGCATATTTCTCTCCAATGTTCATGCCAGGCACTACTCCGGCCCCGCCTACTAGTCCGGAGGCGATGCTACCAAGGATGTTACCGTACAAGTTTGGCATGACAAGTACATCAAACTGCTGGGGCCGAGACACCATCTAGTGGGGATAGAGCAACAAACACTGAATCACAGCAATGATAGAGCTATACAGACTCATGTTAATATGTATTCTAATTTAACTTAGCATGCAACATGAAAACTGACTTGTCGATGCAAAAAACTTCTGACAGTATGATCTGCATATAAAACCAATGCACCAAAATGTATTGGGTGAACTGGTTTGAGAAAAGTATGCTGCAAAATAGATCATGATGGGAAGTTCAAATTGCTATATACCACTTAACTGGTATTATCGCTCACCCCTAATAGATACTGGCTATAAACAGACTGTGTACAAACAGTTTTCTTCCAAGCTTTCATGCATCTGTTCCAAGCTTTCAAAGATTTCCTACAGATAGAACTTAGCTAAGAAAATGCAGGAGTTCACAAAGGATCAATATCCATTTTGAATACCTACTGAAGCAAACACCACAAATTCTCTCTTAAAGAAGGTCTGATATGTATGCATAAACTTTTACTAGGGGATCATGAGTGTAGCATAGTTACCTGCATACTGGCGTTGTCAATAATCATGTCACCAAACTCAATATCTGGGTACGATTTGGCCACGTTGCGACAGCACTCAAGGAACAAACCATCACCAAGCTTCCTGAAAAATTACGTTCCTGTAAATCATTTACACACTACATGAGAGATAAGACATAGAAAGCAAGACCATGACAAGAGCATGCACAGATTGATGGACCCTTTTGATGCTGATATTTCAGGTGACCTGTAAAGACTGTTAGCCATTATATTATCCTAATGTTAAGACTCGAAGGTTTAGGGTAGAAACGTCTACAGCCCAAAGTACGAAAAGCACAACCTTCCTGGTAAACTTTTTGCAAATCCTTGAGGAATGTTAAGAGTGTGCTTGATTAAATCAATATTATCCTGTTTTACATGCCTGAAACTAATAATGGTTGTAAGTCTGTGTGAATACTGTGCCTGACACCTGTGTTTATCACTCACATTATGTTGGCCTTGTGAATGGCTGTGACCTTCCTACGGCCGTGTTTAACAGCAAAGTCAAAGGCATATTTAGCAATACGGGTGGATTTCTCCTCTGTGATGATCTTCAGGCTTTCCACGACACCAGGAACATTCTGACAAAGAAGTGCTTCAGTCATCCTCACGTTTGTACACATCAACAATCTGAATACTTCTAATGAAGGGATCAAAATAATTAATTCTTAATCACCTCTTTTTGTGATTGACCCTATTTCAAGTTATTTAATCACTGATCATTTTCATTTGAACCCAAACGGACTGTAGACAGATGTAAGTTGTGTGTACTACAGTCACTTGACAAGGGATGCTGCTGGAGCTGGCCATACTGACCTCATGCTCCAGTGAGGTGTACTCCCCTTCAGTGTTTTCTCGGATGAGGATGATGTCAAGATTGTCATGGCGAGAGGAGAAACCAGGGATACTTTTACACCACACAATGTTGGCAAACAGGTTCAGACTGGTTCTACAACAGGTGGAGTGAGGACTGATTATATAACAACAAACACCAAACTGAGCATCACATTTACCCCTGTCTCATGCTAATTCCTATCCTTGATATCTCCAGGGTATATACATTCCGATAAGTCTCCACTATACTCTGGACGCATCTATGGCTCAGCCCAATAATTTTATTACCTCCCTTTGCTGGCTCCGCATTCTCACAGTAGCCAATCAGCTAGGCCGCTGTTATAACCGAGCCTGCCAGTGGCAGCAAAGGTAGCGGTCGCAACTGCGAAGGTGTGCTCGCAGTGCAACTCAGATTTAGGGGAAATCATACAGACAAATTTATAGGTCCAACATTTTAAAAAAATATATGCAAAAACTCCTTCTACCTCTTTAAGAGAACCTCTGCATGGTTTGTGTTGCCAAGTTTAATCGGTTAGATAATTAAAAAAGTGAAAGTGAGTTGTGATTGGTTGGCTCAACTTCCCAGCGTAGACACCTGACTGAATAAAAATCCAGCCAAAGGAGGTCAAAAATTTAACAGGCTGAGCCGCAGATGCATCCAGGGTATAGCAGAGACTTATCAGAACATATAAATTGGAGATATCGAGGATGGCTCATTTCATGAAGTTACTGTCAGAAGATTGTGTTTGTTGCATTAAAGAACCCACAAATACGTTGGTAAATGACCAGATGGTGGCCATATGAATACATGCAAACACCTAGGTGCAGGTACAGCAATGTGTTGTAAACTTGGACAAAGTACTGTGACTATGTGTCCCAGTCCATCCAGTTATGAATGGATACCTCTCAAGGATGAGAAAGCAACATTAACTCTGTGACTTAGTGGCTGCAAGAGTGGTATGATCCCCTGGGAGTTGAGATAAATAATACAAGATTGACATCCAGTTATTGAGGGAAAGAAACAAAGTGCAATACAAATACTAGTATAATAGTTATGCATCAATTTTCAAGCTGTCATGGCAGCTTCTAATCAAACTGGCACAGATAAGCCTGTGTATGCTGACAGAATCAGTTTCCATTCAGTTAATATTGTAAAATATTAGCACAAAAATATTTGAACAATCCAGATACTGGGAGACTGTGTTTGTCAGCTTGATTCCTGACAGTTTGTACGACTTCAGTTCTGCCCACATTGACGCTGCCAACACATATTCTCACCTTAGGCATGTGGATTTGTTCAAACATGTTCATCCAGCAGTGAATGGGTACCCAGTGGGATAAGTCATGTGACTGTTAAATTCTGGTGCCTCACGGGTAATAACATCTGTGCTTTGTACATAATTTGTCCCTGAGTATCTTTGAGATAGATATTAGGCGATCTACAGATGTATTGTACTAATACATAAAGTCAGCAAGAAGCGAAATTCTAATGCACAAAGTTTGACAATACTTTACCTTAGAGCAACATTCATTGAAGAAAATGATGGATCATCAAATTTTGTCTCAATATTGCCTGGAAACAATGACAGTTTAAGGAATTATTACATGGAACATATGAAATGTGATTAGCCTCTAAGCAATTAAACTTCAGCACAATTACGCAATGAGCCACAAAATGACAAGAAAGAACATCAAGTAGATACCAATATAAATTTCTCTGCTTTACTAAAATTGTATATACCTTTAATGGCCACCCCATTTCTCTGTACTGATAGAAGGGCCCCCTTCATATGTTCCAGTTCATTGGTTGTTGCATTAATCTCCACAACCTCAAAGTCTATGGGGGCACCTGCATGTCTGAAAGTAGATATTGCATCATCATCATCATCATCATCATCATCATCATCATCATCATCATCATCATCATCATCATCATCATCATCATCATCAGAAGTCCTTTACATCACACCATTTTAATAACCTGCGAGGGGAAAATGCACATGGGAGTGACCATGACCTTGTATATAACTCAGGGACTGTCAATAATAATGTGTGCTCTAGGTGGGAGTTGTTTCCTTTGTACATGTGCGGATGTAAGAAAGGTCCCCGCAGATTTCATTGTCATGTGCTCTGTATCACAAAGGACACTTAATGATGTATAATTATACACAGTCATGTCAGGAAAACTAAAGGTCATGTCAATATAGTCAGTATGAAATGCTACAGCACCCTCATTACCTGGAAGGACCCTTCAAAATAGTATGGGGGTCTCATGGACCTCCAGTTGCAAGTCACAACTGTTTAAGTGATGAGGTCACATGATTGCCACTCCGTGTCTCTGGTTCGATATTCCAAGTGACAAAATATCATTAAACTATATGACTCCAGGCAGCACCTGTGGATGACATGGACTGATTTAGCTGTGGAGACTGTTTACCTGAAGACATCCTTCACATGGCCTAGCAGTTCTGGCCCACAGCCATCCCCAGTGAGGAGTGTGACTGTATGCCGCCCACCATATCGAGCCAGAGACTCAGTCTGAAACAACATGACACATCACTGTTCTCATCTGTTGAAAATAAGCTAAACTACTCTGTGTCATGTAATCTCATAACCTGTAGGGAAATTGCTGAAGGCTACTATGACTGAAACATACATGTTGTTACATGGAACCAAGAATCTGATGCCTGAATTGGGTAAACTCAATAAACAATACGAAGAAAACCAACAACAACTATTTAGTTTAATAAATGTAACGATTACTGACAAGATCCAGTGTTTCTGAAAGGTCAGTATTTTAGGAGACTGATCGACTTCTATTGTATGAACAATGTTCTAACTGATTAACAATGGTCCACTCATGCATTACAACTTTGAGGCACAGTCCTTAAAATCAACACTAAGACCATGTGTAATTACCTCAATCAAGATGATGTGCTTTACCCCAGGAAACAATGAGACTGTGTAAACATATACCTAAAGTAGCATATTTTCATGTGTATAGATGGCACTTCCCCACTCAAATAAAGCTGCACAAAGAAGACTTTCCTTGCCACATGCAAAGACATTAAGGAACATTTGAAACACTGAAAACATGTCAATAATAAACAAAGTAGGTAATGTTATTACACTAACTGTTAATATAGGTGTTTATCTGGTCTTGTGTTTTTGTTATTAATATTCATAATGTCTGCATCACCCTGCATCCGTGTAACCCTGTAATACTATTACTTGCCCACTCCAAAATTTGTTCAACCTTTCACTGAGACAGAGTTTAGGGTTCTACCTGTGTATTAGTGGCAGTTGTCACATAGGTCCTGTCTGTGAGTCCGCACTGCCCACTTGCAAGCTTTCCAACTGAGGCCTGAAAAAGATAGCTTGACTTAAATACAGGCAAACATATTCATATTCAGTTAGTGTAAAAACATCTGTAGCATTTGTACAATGTGCAGTGCCAAAAACCTTTCATTGACATGCTTCTTCAAAATACTCCTTTGTCAGTTAATACTCAAACAAGCATTGCCTCTAAGGTGACATAAAATCCTGCCGCAAATTATCAAATCAAACTTAAAGAGGCACTGATGCAGAGTGATTAATGTTTCTTGCAAAAGTTCTAATTATTAAAACAAGCTGCAAGTTGGTCAGCACCTGCTTCCTCGACAATGATGGACACGGGGACTAGGCCACTATTCACACTGGCAGAATTTCTTCACCATAAACAGTGAGAAGGGTGGATGCCCATCACAAGCCGTAACATGTATTTGAAAATATTCTTGGAATTTCTTGTCTGATTGTAATAATGTATCCCAGCAGTTGAAATGTTTTTTTTTAATGCCTGGATGGTATAGTGACTGATCCAATTTGATCCTATTTCTGTGTTTTTTACCTTGATATTTAACCATGTCTTTTAAAAATATGATGTCTACAGGCACGTAGCAAGCCATTTACTTCGTACAAGTCTGATAGATTGCAAAGCTTTATACGTGTACATGTATCTAGACAATAATGAGGGTTGGCCCATTTTTCATAGCACGTGTAATGTTTGGTAACTATGCCCCTGGTCAGTTATTTATGATAATGAAACTACACATTTGATTTATTTGAATCCATAAACTAATGATTGTAGGACAAAACCCCCCTGGGACAAAAACCCCTAGGACAAAAAGCCAAATGAAGACCTGTGGACAAAACCCCTAAACATGATTTAACTACTGGGTGATTGGCTTAAGTGACAAAATTTAAGTGACCAAACTAAGATTGTAAACTAAAAACAATATATATATATATATATATATATTTCTTACATAACAATGAAAGCTCCTTTGGTATCCTCAAAACAGTTTCAGCCCAAAAGTGTTTTCCGGCTGCATGCAATACAGTGATTACCTCTCCCTTGCTGTAACCTACATTTGGTAGTATAAACTTATACATGTTATTTGTCATCATTCACTTTATGGTCAGTTAATGAATTTCTAACAGGTATAATTACTGGTAACACCATTCAGATTACTCAACAAAGGTTCCCATTTGGCATTTCTGCAATCTGGAGTAAATACCCAACATTATAAATTAAGGTCTGATGTGGCAAATGTATTGTATGTTATGTAATATGCGCATGTAAGTGATGCAAGAGGTTTTATCAGCCGAGTTACAAAAACAAACACCGATCAAAGGTCTAACAGATAACACACTGATTACTTAATTACTTTTATCTTCCACAGCAGATCTATCAAAAGGCAGTGTTTATGTGTGTAGATTTACTAATCTGTAGTGACTACACCCTGTGGTAGAGTGCAAGTGTAAAAACAACATTCTACCTTCAGAGAATTGACCGCCAATTTGATTGACTGATGGCTCATTATTGGCTAACTAAATTACTTCGTATAGTGGACATCATACAATTAGCAGACAGGTGTTATCTTAGGTGACCAATGAGACTATACGCCAAGGTTAAAAACCTGAAACTATGTATCACTTTTTCGCATATTAGACTGTTGAAAGACACAACACAGAGCAGGATTATTTACCAGCCGCATATGAATGGCATATCGGATATTGATGGATACATTCCTGAACAAGGCAATAGTTTGACATTGTTGCTATAATTTTAGTCTGTTTTAAATTTTTTCATATTTGCACATTGTTTTAATTTATTTGTTAAGTATAGGGCGTAACAATGAAGATTTTTATGGATATCAACTTCTTTATGTGAGAACACAACGTTTCGGAGTTAATGCTTACTCCTTCATCAGGTGATTGAGAAAGGGGATACAGAGGTGTATTTATATGTACAGGTAAAACAATAACAAAGTATTGTGAAGGAGTAAGCATTAACTCCGAAACGTTGTGTTCTCACATAAAGAAGTTGATATCCATAAAAATCTTCATTCTTATGTATTTTCACTTCTAAATGATATTCAAAGAATTAAGTATAGGGCGTGTGTGAAATATGATTCACGATGGCAATCAATACAATGTTTAGATATTAAAGTCATGTCATAAATTCACTATGAGCATAAGGAGATTGTGTACTTTTATATTAACTTTCAAAATGCAAAGAAATATGACTATAAACTAATTAGGGTTTACAAAACATAAAGACATAAAATGACTTTGATAGTTTTCAGTCCTACCAGTTTTTACCACTGGCAGATTATTAAACTTCAAAGTGTTTCATTTTAACAATGAAGTAAAATATGACTTCATCTTTGTTGATCTACACTTCAACTTTCAGTTGTTGATACAGGTGATGCAGCAGAGGTCACGAACCAGTCACAAATTCTAGGATATCATCCAGGTACTCACAGGAGAAAAACAACAACAAAAGGAGCAACCAGTCCTGGGAAATTGCTCTGCTCTCCTGCCCCTTTAAAAAGTATTTAAAGTGAGGGTCGTAATGTAAGATTAAGTTAAATGTCAACAAAAATTTGAAAAGTCAACCTCTCTTGATATCTTGCTCTGTAGTTGTTCAAACACATCAATATTTTCAAGACTCACTTTGGCCTTTATATGGATATTTTAGTGTATGAAATATGCAAAAAACTGCAACTAAGAAAATGTTTATTGAAAAACATTAACAAGAAGTCTTAAAAGTCTACGAAGAAGATCCATGGAAGTGTTCTTGAGATATCTTGCTGACAATCTTAGCATACAGCTTAACAAGCTGAAATCTTCAAAGTGTTGCTGTGACCATGAAAATTATGTAAAGGTCGCCAAAATCAACTGGGCCCTGTGCCTTCCCTGGATAAGCTTGATGTCAAATCTAGTGAATGGTTCTTGAGATATCTCACTAACAAGCTTGACGTGCAGCATGCTGAAATCTTAAAACTGTTGGCGTGATCTTCAAAATGAAGAAAACAATTATGTGAATTATATCACGTATTGTTTCTGTGTGGAGAATCAAACCCAGCATAACTAGCGATCGTTTTAACGCCTATACTATCACACTGGCTCTCTTTCAAAGGAGATTATCACTTAAAATATCTTCAGGACTACTTCCATTTTTGAGAATGTCAACAAAAGGGCAATCACTGATTGTCATCACCACTTCACATTACCTTTATGAATTATGTAATTGGTTAACTTATCTTAAATGGTATGGACTAACTGTTCATTTAAAAAGCAAACAAAAATATCTACACATGTTAATGGCTTTTTTTACCGAATCATGTGTAGTGACATTTAATTGCTGATATGATAAAGTGCACAGATGCAATGACATATGGTTAGAGTGCAGAAACATGCATGGTAATTTTGTCGGACCATATCTCTATGTCAGGGCTTCTCGACGATTTTAGACAAAAACCTAATTTTTATCTTTAATTTAATTAAAAGCCCCTGCATTTAATTCACTATTCTTGAGCAATAAAGGATATATTCATCTATTTCACACAAAAATGTCAAGTGTTTCCTACAAAACTAGTGTCGATGGCATCAAATTGGTGAAACTGTAGCCACTCTCCATATCCAAGGATTTTACCGTATATTACCGCATATAAGCCGACCCCGTGGATAAGCCGACCCCCCAACTATATATGGGCCATACTTTTTTATCCTCATTGGGAGAGAATGCTGTGATCACATGGCTTCCTATTTATATGTTGCCTGTCACTAGCAGACGGCTTTCTTACCGAATTTTCCCCTACTGTTTTTCTTTATAAAGGCAACTCATTTTGTGTCAGAAGTGGTGCTAACGACCTCAGGTAAATAATGTTGACGTTTGTTTGCTTTCTTAACTTCCAGATTTCCATTGTCAGTAAAACTTCTAAGGATACCCTATCAATGAAATTGCTCTTTCGGGTGCTAGTACAAAGCCTGCCTTCTTTTTCTCTCTTTTTGCTGAGGCTTATAAACCGAGTATGACACAAGAGCTTACTATATAATAATATGCATTACTTGAAATTTTTAAGCGTGGTAGATATCAAATGCTTGCCAAAGTGTATTAATGATCAAGAGCTTATCAAACAAAATAGGTCCTGAACTGGAGCCTTTCCAATTTCTAGTCTACAAGCATGATACAACTGATTAGCTTCAAAACATTACGAGATTATTCATGGTTGGTATGCTTATATTTGGAGAAAGATTAAATCAACATCTTTCTCTCGTATGTGTAGGCTACATCAGACACAAACTCAATACTGAATCTAATAATGCAAAATATGTACCTAATACAACTTTTGAATCACAAAATGGTAAGGGCTTATCCAACCATAGGTCCCAAAGATATCTTATGCCAATTTATGAAGTAAGGCCCTTCAGGAATTTCGCCATCTTGATACTTCCCCACACCCGTTTTGTAACCAGCAGAGAAATTCCCCAGTCATCATAGTCACCCAGTCATAGTAAAATAGATGCGATGGGATTAACTAATATGCACATTGTGTGCATTCACTTGTTCGGGGCAATGAGATTAACTAATCTGTACATTAGGCACATTCAGAATTGATTTCCTGTGGTTTTCTAAATGGGACTCAACTTACAGTTGACTGTACACTCTTGGTCAGAGAGGGAGTCATATTACAGGCATAAACTTGTGATATTTACTTTCATATTTGAAATGAAGTCTAGACCATTAATACTAGTAAGCAAGGCACAATGAGAGACAAACTATAGCAAGACTTGATAATTATGATAATATCTTTGTGTTATGACATGATTGATAATAGTTGTAAGGTAGGAATTCAGTAGCGGGGAAAATAAACATGAATGCAGGTTGCTAGAGCTTGGAGGAGGAGCAAGATGAGAGGTGATTCATAGCTATAGGTAAAATGAAAAATTAGCAAATCCTGGGATTACACCAATCATATATTGTAAGGGGTAGAGAGGTTCTTGGAATTTACCTCACAATCTTACGAATAAGGCATTCAGGGAGTAAACTGACACGAGGAAAATAGTAACTAGGGAAGAAAATGGATTACTGACAAATGAAAAAAATGGTGAAGGGTGTGGGCTGTGATGTAGGAATCCTGTCTTAAGGTATAGCAAAATTCATGAGAGTCAGACAGGAATGCAGGCCTCGAGACCTCAGGCCATGAAGCCTCCTAATTAAGTGACAGAGTGGGTAGGACCAGCAATCACTAAGAGTGAATAAAGAGCTACTGAAAGAAGATCATTGTCTTGTGTAAGATGGAGGAACTATGGTAAACTTCCAAAGGCCCTCAGGTACTGACACTTCACCTCTTGCACATCCCAAATCGACAGGACCAAGTCTGAGGGTATACCATAGTTCCGGTAAATGGAGCACCATCCCTGGTGTAGTATCACTGGTAGGTCGTTTTACTGCTTAACCAGTAAACCATGTGTTTTTTTCCATGAACCAGTACGTACCAAGGTAGGTCACAGAAATCTTTATTTCTTTTTTTGTCATTCAAATAAAACACTATTTTCTCTTCACAAAGATATTTGTGGACAAAATTTATGATCTCACTACTTTTTAATACGGATTCTGTCAAATGCTGCTACCCATTGCAGACTGAATGAAGAAAGTACTATAAAAGCACTAATATCCCAATGATCCAGACGATGATTTTAATAGGACTAAGGTGTGGGGAAATGGGGAAATGTCAAGATGGGAAGATGTCATGTGGGGAAATGTCCTAGTGGGGAATTTTCCTGATGGAGAATTGTCTGTACACCGGATTTGGAAGGAGTTGTGATGAAAGCAATTTCAAAAGCTCGTCTCAGGATAATTACAATCAGTGGCCAGCTTGGTATGTGATTGACTGTTCACAGGCTGGATCTATACAAGTTGACGGTGCAATGGTAGATCACTGCATTTGTTGACACCGTCTTTTGAAGAGAACATGGTCTTCATACATATACGTTTGAGATTCCATATAGCCAATGAAACTTACTGGCTGATTTGGTAGACCTCTACTGTGAATCAGACATATTATCTAATATTATCTCACCTGAGACAAACGGGTAAAAGCATTGTTTTGACTCCACAGTGCAGAAAGCAGACGCTTCGTGTGGGCCGCCATTGCAGTGACCTTGACCGACAAGGTTGCGTTCAATAAATTGAGGAACGGTGATTCTTCTGAATCTGGCATTACTTTCTCAACTCTCTCGATTTTCTTTCTCAACTGTTCTTCGTCTTTTAACAACGTGTACAAATAACACACGTTAGATCACAAGGTTGAACGAAGTGGAAGCCAGTTGGATTTACAATCTAGATAGACATTAACACAATTAATTGAAAGACCACGTTTTTATTTTTACTTGAGTCGCCTAATGTCGCTGGCCTCAGTGGCCAATCAAACAGATCTCCAGTAGAAACTAGCTAGCTACACACACGACCAGGAATCACTGACATCCGGACCTTTCTTTGTTTCCATCGGTTTTGTCGTGTTTGATGACTTACCAGAGATATATCACTCGATCAGATGTAGACTAAATGGAGATTCATACCCCAACATAATCTTGCTCTTGTGGCAATAACTAGGAAGACGCTGCTCATTATTTCTTTTCTTTTAGTGTAGTTTAAACAGAGACCATATGGTCCCTGGTTCCAATAACTATATACGTTAAATTATGTATCTTTATACCAAAGAGTTTGACAGAAAATCAGTTTTGTTATGAAAAAAAACCCCAAACTGTTCCTCAATAGTAAACTGAGAACTTTTAATTCCAATGCCCTCTTTTATACATTGAACAGGGAGGATTGATCCAAAATATTTTTTTTATATAACATATACTGTTTAACAATGACTGGCGTTATTTCTCGTTTTTGCAGCATTGATATATCATTCACATTGTACATTCACCATGGCACATGTTTACTCTCCCTTCCATTGTATTCCGGAGCGGTACTCATATAAGCCTATGCATGTTTACCATTCCAGTTCCCTTCATTGGAAAGAAGTATGCTTATATCATATAGATTAAAGCAATTAAGTATGTAATTTCTCAGTCATGATATATGTGAGAGAAGAGACAGATATTAAATGTGACACTACATTTAAATGCTAATACATATATTATATTAGTACTGGTACTCGTATCGCAGCAAGTTCCTTTTCATGATTCGAATCACAGTACGTCACTTTCGCATGTGACAAAGTTGCATAATCTCAACCCAAACTGGATTTGGGTGTCGGTGTGTGTTATGTACAGTGAAGAAAGGCGGTGTGTTATTCAATACCTTGTTGATCGCCTCCCCAGTGTCGAGCCCTACTTATCTAGACGTACGCTTTGTGTTCAACCTGTCAGCGGCATATTAATGAGGAAACAATCCAACGAGTGACGTGTTAATTGTGCCGATGGCGCACCTAGTGTCTGGTCCCTTCTTGTGACATTTATAAAATAATATACCCCATTACAGGGTGGGGGTGGGGGTGGGGGTGGGGGTGGGGGTGGGGCAATTAATTCAGTGATTATTTTCCGAAATTCCGACCATTTACGAGCATGTATCTGTGGAATACACGTTGAATATGTATACACATGTCAGTCACAGATTGACTTATAAACGCTAAACATTCGGTAAGGTAAATATATATTTTAGGAATGATAGCTTCAGGACTACAATATCCATTCATTGTGTTGTGTTTCACACTATACATGCGTATTTAGGAAATCTGTATAATTTCACTTGAATGTCAGTTTATCAAACGTGATGGATTTGCAAGCATCATTCGGTGTTAGCGTAATTTATATTTTATGTTTTTAATAAAGGGCAATGGAAAATGACCAGACACCTTCAAACGGCGCATCATTGCTATGTAGCCTATACATAAGTATTTAATTTAAATGTTTCTGATATAATTTTAAAGTAGGTTTTAATACTTGAAAAGATTTGCTGACAACGGTCAAATCAATTCATGCGTTCAAATATTGAACATTAATTAATGCGTGGCCGGAAAGTATAAATCTTCTCACTGAATGGAAATACAGATTATGTATTACGGTGTTCATTTATTGTGTGAACAAATGTAACGATAATATCATCTGTTACGCATCGAGAACATTACTGGAATTGACAGATTGGTGACGCAACGCAGGACTAATCGCCAACATGGGAGTCCGGTCGCGGTGATTAGTTATACCGTTACGGCAGAGACCACATGCAAATTATTCAGCCTAATGGATCGTGAAGCAAACATGTTTGATAACATTATGAAGGAAAATATGTATGGTGCATAATTGATATCACGGAGAGTACGTTATGTTGCGTGTATTTTTATCATCAACCGGAGAATCATTTATGTAGGTTTCTAACCCAGCATCCGTTTCCAATCCGAGCACAGTTTTGTAGGAAACCGCTGACTAGAGGGGTTGGGCACCGGCTGTCGTGAGAGAGGTCTGCATTTTTGTGTAGCCACGAAAATGTTGACACGATGTGAGTCTTGCTGCGCCTTCTGAGTCTTCTCTTTGCATATTTCTTAACATTGTTTCTGTTATGTATCTTCATTCGCCCTAATTTTGTTATCAGGTTAGCGGATGCAATTCGTCACTTAAGCTACGTCTGTTAATTTGTGTCCAGCGGGTGAGTCACCATCACTCGCGTGGATTGGTTTTGACGGCGCGTGTTATTGAATGTTCTTACATATCTGTGAATATTGTACCTGTATTATCACCATGCTTAAATGAACTTAGTTACTTAGTGAAAGTATGGAGTGAACCTACGGAACCTGAGAAATCTAGATCTAGTAATCAGCTGTTTTAGTTTCATTAAGTATATAATAATATTTAGATGAATATTTAGAACACCATAAGCATGGTGTAGAAGCTATAACAAATAATGCAGTGTCGTAGGTAAACCACAATCAGTTTTCCTTGAAGTCATACATTTTCATTCTGACTCATCCATTTGGATTAAACAAGTGTTGATGTGTAATGTTTTATATACATATTGCAGAAACATTGAAGAATCCGCACCATGATTGTGATGTTGTAATATACACAAGTGTTGAAGATGGACATGTAATAGGACATTATTAAGATATTGTTGTGAGGCAGTCAGACCACCATGACTCACAAGTATGTGTTGGCAGCAATCAAGAAGAAGGATGTTGACAAGTTCTTCCAGCTGGTTGATTTGCCAGGATATGATGTGAACACATCAGCAAAGGGTGTTACACCCCTTATTGTGGCAGCCAAAGCAGGTATGGAACCAGTTTATCGCTTCAGTTTTCTGAAATGCTTTGAACAAAAAACACGAAATATACTCCTTCAAATGCAATTTGGCTGGAGTTTTTGTTAATTCTTTTGAAGAGATTTAATGCTATATGGTAATTTATTGTGTCTATACCTAAAATTTTAGATATGGGCTCATGACAAGTACACATTGATTGTAGTGCTTAATGCATGATTGATTTATTAGACCTATGTATGTACACTCTCCCCATATTGTAGGCCTGTATGTGTCACACACTTTTCCCATGTTGTATCCCTGTGCCACCCACTCTCCCCATGTTGCAGGCCTGTGCCACACACTATCCCCATGGTTTAGACCTGTGTCACCCACTCTCCCCATGTTGTAGACCTGTGTCACCCACTCTCCCCATGTTGTAGACCTGTGTCACCCACTCTCCCCATGTTGTATCCCTGTGTCACCCACTCTTCCCAAGTTGTATCCCCGTGTCACCCACTCTTCCCATGTTGTAGACCTGTATCACCCCCTTTTTCACATGTTGTAGGCCTGTGTCAGCCACTCTCCCCATGTTGTATCCCTGTGTCACCCGCTCTTCCCAAGTTGTATCCCTGTGTCACCCACTCTCCCCGTGTTGTAGACCTGTATCACCCCCTTTTTCACATGTTGTAGGCCTGTGTCACCCACTCTCCCCATGTTGTAGACCTGTATCACCCCCTTTTTCACATGTTGTAGACCTGTCACCTACTCTCCCCATGTTATAGACCTGTGTCACCCAATCTCCCCATGTTGTATCCCTGTGTCACCCACTCTTCCCAAGTTGTATCCCTGTGTCACCCACTCTCCCCGTGTCGTAGACCTGTATCACCCCCTTTTTCACATGTTGTAGGCCTGTGTCACCCACTCTCCCCATGTTATAGACCTGTGTCACCCACTCTCCCCATGTTGTATCCCTGTGTCACCCACTCTTCCCAAGTTGTATCCCTGTGTCACCCACTCTCCCCATGTTGTAGACCTGTATCACCCCCTTTTTCACATGTTGTAGGCCTGTGTCAGCCACTCTCCCCATGTTGTATCCCTGTGTCACCCACTCTTCCCAAGTTGTATCCCTGTGTCACCCACTCTCCCCGTGTTGTAGACCTGTATCACCCCCTTTTTCACATGTTGTAGACCTGTGTCACCCACTCTCCCCATGTTATAGACCTGTGTCACCCACTCTTCCCATGTTGTATCCCTGTGTCACCCACTCTTCCCATGTTGTATCCCTGTGTCAAGCACTCTCCCCATGTTGTATCCCTGTGTCAAGCACTCTCCCCATGTTGTAGACCTGTGTCACTCACTGACCGCAGTGATGTTGTAGGAGTGTCTCACTCTCTCTCTATGTTGTAGGACTGTGTGTGGTGACAGAGAAGTTGGTCAGTATGGGTGCTGACCTGAACATGAGAGACAGCGATGGGAGGACTGCACTGCTGCATGGTTGTCTGAACGGCAACAGTGACGTTGTCAGGCAGCTGCTCTATGCTGGCAGCGACACCAACAATGTCAGTACAACATTTTAATTGCAGTAGCAATGTAACATTAATTAATGTTTTGTCCTGAGATGTAGAAATTGAACTTTGGAACTTCCCAATGTGTCAAGTCATTTTTTCTTGTGTTACCTTTCACCATCTTTGTAAGCAAGTCAGTTTACTTTGGGCTAGGGTAAAGGTTAGCATTAGGGTTAGGTTTAGGGTTAACATTAGGGATAGGGTGATGTAACATTAACCATTATGGCTGGTAGGTATCCAGTATTCTGTAGGTGTACCCCAATGCGTGAAATGAATGGTTTAGGCTAAATTCATATGTTGATAAAAAGAGATGTGAGGCAAGAGTTTTAGTAGGTGTTGTTAATTAGAAAGCAAATATAAAACAGGCACAGAACATATCCCACAAGTTCCTTTGTCGGCAATTCGAAGGACATTATATGTGAACTTACATGTAAAATGGTTGAAAAACTACTTGAATCAAGTTGCCAGCTTAAGATGATGCAAGCTGTGCTGCTCTTTGACAGTAAGAGACAACTGGGTGTTACCAGACTGTTACCAGTGGCTTGGGAGCAACAGAGGATAGCTTCAGTCTGTTAACACCCACTGAGAATTGCCCAGACTGGAGTTGATTATTACTGTATGCTGGGATTCTGCTGACTGGCCCTAAAAAGCACCGACAATATCTCCCTACTTTCAGTGCACAGTGAATGGTGACTTTGCCCTCCATGAATCCATCACCAGTGGGGACACAGACACCGTCCAGACCCTGCTAGAAGCAGGTACTGATGTCAACAAATCCAACTGTATCTCCGGCTACACGCCCCTCATGCTGGCTCTGCTCAATGGGTTCGGGGACATCGTCCGTCTGCTGCTCCGATACAATGCCAACCTTAACCAGTGAGTCGACACACACAGACATCTTGTTTTGAAATTGTGTTCTTCACAAATGCAGCCATAAAGAGCTCCCAGAACTGGCCACAAAGTCATCACCTCTGAACACCACAGAATCATTTTCATAGGCAGAGGCTCTTGAATTTATTGATATTGTTCTAGAAAACTATACTTTTGACTTTTGACAAAATTGCTGGTCTAGGTATTAATTGATAAATAATGTTCTGTAAATATGAATATTAGAAACACATCCAAGAAACAGTATGGGTTGTAATTGTTCCTGGTTTATACCCATGTAATGTGATTTTTCATACATGAAGGTGTCCAGTTGACTGCTAAGTCAGCAGAATCCTTTCATCTGTTGAAATACAGGATTGTCTCCCCTAGATTGTTCTCAGGTTGTGAAACATATGGCTAGATTGACAGCTCACTATGGTACACAGAAATATGCATTGTTACCACTATTTTCATGGTTTTTGTTTAAAATATGACATGATACCGATCTGTGATGTCAGTAAGCACCAAATGGCCATTGAATTGCAAAACATACAAGCATCTGTCTACCCACTGTCATAAAACTCACATGCTGGTTAATGTTGTGGATCTTGTGAATTGAGAACCTGACTGAGCACATTGATGATGATTAGTGAAAGTCTTTCAGATGAACGTTGCTTATACTGATACCTCATATTGATTGATTGTATTGTTAGGTCATTACTGAGTCTAAAGCTTGTTATATGTCATACTTGCAAAAAACATGTTTCAGTTTGCTCTAACCAGAATGAATGCCTCGCCTCTGTTACTATAGTATGTTAATATTTAACACGTGAGCACCGTCAACTAATGTATTCTTTATGGTATTACCATTACAAGACATTCTAAATGTTGCTACAATATGATGGAAAATCTAAATGATGGTGGAAATACAAATTTGACCTATTTTAATGTGGTTTTACATGTGCATGGATCCACCAAATAGTTAGAGATACTACTTTTTTACTTACCTTACCATAGGTCTATAGCATATTACCTCAAGCTTCCCTTAGTAGGAGATCTGACAGAGTTGAATTGCTATTCAATCTTGAAAGGCTACCTCGAATTTGACGTCTGTAATGATATGGAAGTATCTGGATCTCTCCACTGCGCATACGCGCAAACTCCATGAGAACTTCACTTTTACTTCAAGCATTGTCTTGTCTACACGTGTTTGAGTTGCTACCTTTTTTCTGTCAATAAAGTTTGATTTGCTACGCTTTTGCACTCATTCCTCTTACAGGTTCTTGGTGTTGTGGTATGTAAATTTTCAATCTTTGTGTCGGTTATAATTTTAAGTGGATCAGTTTTGTTTGTCGGCAGATTGGTTTCTGTTGAAAATTCTTCCGCCATATCGAAGCTTACATGTTTCATTTGGTGTCACATGGCACTGTATTCTAGTGTAATTTTGCTGTCGGAGGGGCAGCCATTTAACTTGTCAGTTGCAAAGCAGCAGCTGCATGTGTGAGTGGAGCAGTCCATTACGTGACAAGGGTGTTTTTTCATTTGTCCTTATTGTCACGTTTATATTTTGTTTTATGACAGTAGTTGTGTATGACACAACACTTACGCGTGTTGTTTAAAGGCCTGAAGTGTGGCAAGGATACTCACCACCGGTGTCATGCACCTTTGAGCCGTGTTGTGCAGTGTGTACGGGCTTGACAAGTGCAGAGTTTAAAGTTTTCCTGGGTGTGGTTAGGAAGAGGAAAACTCAGAAGTTACGCAAGATGTCCCGCTTGCCTGTGTCCTCTTCATGATCCAGACTATCGGCACCTCATACACCAGAGTTGCAGACAGCACTGGAGGTGCCTGGGTCAGCGTCTGATACTTTGGCGAGGGTGGAGCCGATGCTGATGCTGACACTGATGCCGATGCCGACAACAATACCTATGCTGATGACGATACCGACGCTAAAGCCAATACCGAAGCCAACGCAGATGCCGACACCAACCACCCAGACTGGGGGTTGGGTGGACTTGTCACGGCCAGACGCTCTAGCACACCCGGTGGTACAACAGATTCTATGAGCGTGGCTAGTACCCACTCCTTCAATGATGTTGGGTGAATCTCAGGAGCTGATGGCGCCGACTACTTGTACATCCGTTTACCGACGCCAGCGCCTATGGGCACATCTCAGTCAATAGGTACGCCAGGTACGGTGAGATCGGCGCCAGGAGAGCCTAGAGGTGCCACTGCTGTCATCAGCAGAAGAGTGAAAGAGCGAGCGGGTGTGAGAAGATCAAGATCGAGAAGCCCCTGGAGCAGCTCATCAAGTGTGTGTCGACGTCGCAGATCCTGTTCCAGATCTCCGGATCATCAGGCTAGATCTCTACACTGTAGGAGAAGGAGCAGGCGGTCACGATCCTGGTCGGCATCACCTCCTAGAGCCAAACAGTCGCAGCATAGGAAGCATGTGCCGGTAGCACAAGTCAGGCGTATCTTTGGATGTGGATGAAGAGCATTATTTTGCCCCCGGTTATGAGGAAGATCCTGCTCACATGGAGTAGGAAGAAGGCTCGTACCTGCCGCTTTCTGCAATGTATGATTGGATTGCTGACAGACTCCCAGATTATCCTTCCCCGGCGTCAGGTGTGGACAGTACAAGGGCTATCAGAGTTGATCCGGAGTTGATGATTCCGCCACAACCTTTGGTGGCCGACGCCATATCCAGCTAGAATGAGGACTTTGCCAAGTTGTCGTTAAATTCCACGATTAGGGCACCCAGGTCACTTCACAGTCTTAATTTTGCATGCTCTGGGGTGGCGTTCGATGAGGCCATTAAGAGACTATCCTCCAACTCCACATATAAAGTACAGGATTCCAGAATGCAAGCGATTGATACTGAGCTGCGGCATATCCTGAAGCTGGTCTCGGTGCTAGCGTCAGCAACGTCAGTGGCGGCTGTTGATTTGACGGAAGTTAACGAGTCCTGGTTGGAGCATTTGTCGTTGTTATTTCTGTGGCAGGGCAAGGTGCTGCATGTTGGGGCATGTCCGTACAGTGTTAGCTATGACGATGGTGGTGCGTAGGATGGTCTTTTTAGACGTATGTTTGTGGCGGGAGGAGTTCAAGCGGCATCTTATGAGAACTCCCTTAAGGAGTACACGGAGCTCGACTAACACCGAGGTGTCGTCAGCATTTTAGGCCCTAGTTTCTGCCTTTTGTGACAGAGCTGGAACATGCAGCAAGGGGAAGAAATGCTACGTCCAGAGGAGGGAATCTGTCAGATCCACCTTTACCAGATGTCGCGACCAGGACAATGTGGCAGCCGATCATCGCAAGCCTTCAGACGCAAACAGGGACGCCCCCTCAACCCCCGGTAGAGGGAAGGGGAATCGCCCCTATTCAAGATATTGAGGGTGTTGCCTGTCATGACTGGGACTTCCTGCCCCCAGCCATGCCAGTTTGCTGGCAGACCACATCGAGGTGTTACAAGGGAAGTGTGCCATCAAGGAAGTGTTGGACTCACACCTTTCGATCTTCCTCATTCCCAAGAAGGACTGTCAAGTTACGCATGATCCACAACATGGCAGCATTCAATGATCGTTATTTGATGGAACCACCTCACTTGGTGTTTATCATGTGTCTGTTCCAGACACAGTACGACCATGTTTGGATCCCCCAAACGTAGCAGATTTCCCAGTTCGTAGCAAAGGGACTGTCAGAGCGGCAGGGAGTGGCAGTTTCTGTTGGGCCTACTGACGTCAGCGCAGGACTAAACCTGATGCTATGACCGTTACAGAGGTACCTCCTCCCGTACATACAGACAAACGATGTTAGGACGCGGCTGTTGCTTCCGGTACACCTGCACCAATATCCGTGGTGGTGGATGATCGAGTTGAACGTCTGTGATGGAGTTTGCTTGACCGAGTTTGTACAGAACCACGAAGTATTTGTCGACGCATCATTCCAGGACAGGGGTGCGCATCTGAACAATCAGACAACCTCTGGGCTCAGTTGCGATGTAGAAGCAGGGTGGCACATCTCGAGCTGGAGGCAGTGATTCTGGCTGTAGACCACTGGGCGCCACTACTACGCCACTCCAACATGTTGATTGTTTCAGACAACGCAACTGTCGTATGGCTGATTTTGAGACAGGGGACAACCAGGTCCAGCGTTCTAGACGCAAACGGCATCGAGACCAGAGCTCGTCATATCCCAGGTTGCAGGAATGTCCTAGCCGATGCGCTCTCCTGACCAGAGAAGCCATCCCCGACTGAGTGGATGCTTCACCCGGACATATTTCGGCTCATATGTCAGGATCACGGACGCCCACCTATTTGCCACGAAGTTGAATGCTCAGGTTCCAGTGTACTTGTCTCAGATACCAGACCCGGTCGACTCTCTGTGGATGTCATGGGAGGGAATGGACGCGTATGCCTTCCCTCTGCCAGTGCTAGTACCAGTGGTAGCGGGGAAACTCAAGCTAACAGTGAGGATCCGTGTACTTTTGGTCGCGCCCTGGTGGCCAGCGAGGACATGTTGTACCGCCTCGCAGGAAAAGATCCGTTCTGGCTTCCGGAGTGGGACCAGTTGCTACGCCATCCCCACAGTCGGACACTGCACCAGCATCCGGCGCAGTTTCATCTATACACCTGGACCATCTGCAAAGGATTTTGAGGGCGTAGGGGTACTCATCTCAAGCGGCAAAGATCATTGCCCGGGTGCACAGAGCCTTCACTAAGTCACTCTATGATGACAAGTGGGCTACATTTGAGAAGTTCCAGAAGTCAAAGGAACCGTTGTTAGTGTCACCCCAGTTCCTGGCGGAGTTTTTACATTGCTTGCAGTGCTCGAGGAAACTCAATGGCAGTACCGTTGGGACTTACCTGTCAGCATTAAACTCAATGTTAGCTGTCAGAGGAGATAGGAAGGTCTCGAAGATCCTGGAACTGGTTGCTCTGTTGAAGGCATTCAAGCTGGAGGACCAAAAGGTTAAGTTCCGGCCGCCTGCGTGGGACCAGAACGTCGTGCTACAGCACTTGAGAGGTCGCCCCTACGAGCTGCTAGACGGGACATCGTTTGACAACTAAACGAGGAAGACAGTGTTTCTGTTGTCGCTAGCTACAGCGACGAGAGTTTGTGAAATTCACACGCTGGATATGACTAGGGTCTGGTTTGAGCAGACCAGACATGGTGCAGTACACTTGGGCCTTCTCTGGGATTTCCTGGCGAAGAACCAGCTGCCAGGTCAACCAGACAGGTGATGCATCATCCCCCCCCTCTTACTGCCATCAACGAACCAGAGGATCGGGAAGAGCAGTTACTTTCGAGCCCTCAGATTATATATCAGGAAGTCCTCTCCTCGTCGGGGAACTAGATAGAAGATGTTCCTGCCCTTTTCCATGACTGCTAGAGGGGAAGTCACCAGAAACACAGTAGCCTTATGGTTGAGGCAGACCATCTTGGCGGCTTACGACACACAGAATCTTCCGCACCTGTCGTCTAACAACCTGCATGCAATTCGACTGGTAGCATCAACAATGGCTTTGCACAGAAACTGTACAGTTCCCGATAACATGGATGGATGCTTCTGGCGGTCCTCTACAGTGTTTGCTAGCCATTACTTGTGGCACTTGGCGGTGGAAGATGTGGAGGGGCTGCAGTCTTTCGGACCATTGATGGTTTCACAGCAACTCCCACGTCCTTCCGCCCTGTACGGCACAATGTTACTTACCTTGGTCTATGGGGGTCTTGTACCGTACCCCTAGTTAGTCCCTCCCAATACTGGATGCTCCTCCCCACTATGTACTCTTCGGACCTGGAAGTAAAAGTGAAGTTCTCGCGGAGCCTACGCGCATGCGCAGTGGGGAGATCCAGATACTTCCATATCATTACAGTCGTCGAATTCGAGGTAGCGATTCAAGACTGAATAGCAATTCAACTCTGTCAGATCACCTACAAAGCGAAGCTTGAGGTAATATGCTAAAAACCTATAGTAATGTAAATTTTTAAATATCTAAAATATTTAGATTTTGACAAATATGTTCTTCAAGCTATTCAAACAACACTGCAGAGATATCTATTACCAAGAATGCTCATCCGATATTACAAACTCCAAGTATTTGTATGCAAATTCATTATTTCGACATAACATTGTCTATTAAACATATTTAAAAGTATTACCAGTATCCTTTGTGCAACTCCATAGATCTCTTACAAAATTTAGATACAGCATTAGGAAGCTGATTGTTTAAACCTACAGACGATCCAAAGGTGATAATATCAGTTCTGCCACGTCCGCCTATTGCATCAATATTGTCCAGGACGAGTACTATATCCTATGACAATGCCCTGTTTGTTCTGATTTATGCAGCAGATATATACCTCAATACTGTTATGTAAATCCCAACATACAGGAGTTTGTGAATGTACTTACTACACTTATACTGCAAATGTTATTTTATGCCTAGCCATATTTGCACACAAAATCCACAATGCTTCAAAGAAAATTATGTGAAAATGTCACTGTAATTTTGGCATCAGGGCCACTCTACAAAATAAGTCTGTCTGTCTGTCTGTCTGTCTGTCTGTCTGTCTGTCTGTCTGTCTGTCTGTCTGTCTGTCTCCATATTTAACTCTTTACCTGTTAAATGCATTTGATAAATAGGAATTAGTTGGATTTGTTATTATGCCAATCAAACATTGGGGTTAACATTATTATAATAACAGGAGTTATAAATCAGAAAGCACTAATATGTTTGTAAAAATCATTTCTCTATTTCGAAAATGCCAGTTTTCAGAAATAAACTTTCAGTTGTCAAACATGGATCCAACAGCATACAGGCTGACTGGAAGACAGATTCACAGTCTTTTAGTTGGTATTTTCTTGATTGTTTGCTTGTTGAGATTACTGAAGACTAGTGGGAGATAAATGTGAAAACTACAGTTCACAAACTGTAATGACTAAATGAAATATGGCATCTTACTGCTGTGACTTCAGCCGGTTTATTGTATGTATATATGTCTTATAACCTGTTTCCTCTGTTCAGGTCCATCATGGAAGGTGACACAGCTCTTCATCTGGCTGTTCAGGTTGCTCCTCCAGACGTGATCGCCGATCTGATCCTTGCCGGCTGTAACATGGACATTCTGAACAATATGGGGGAGACTCCCCTCATTGTATCAGTGTACGAGGGCCGCATCGATGCTGCACGTTTGTTGATCCTCTCCGGCTGCTGCATCGATAAGTACGACTACTTCTCCCCACTCTGTGTCGCATGCGTGCAAAACAATGCCATAATGGTTCGATATCTCCTCTCTGAAGGTTACAACGTCAGCAAAGACAATTCAGTGAAACAGAATCTTTTTTTCAAATTTGAGGACAACTACCCTGAACTTTTCTCCTTCATATTTGAGGAACGATGTGTTAAGCCAATGAGCTTACGCGAGATCGCACGTGTTCGTGTCCGGCGGTTACTAGGACCCGACGTGGCCGGTCGTATTTTACATCTGTCACTTCCTGGAATCCTGAAGGAATGGGTGGTACAAGATGTGATCTACTGACTCCAGAATCTGTCAGGATCAATGTAGGCATTAATATCAAAGACATGCAGATGCTGCCTCTCACACTATGAGCCTGTGCAAGCTGGGACAGGTTTGTTTCAAGGGGTGACTGGGTCCTGACATGCACGGTCAGAAGTCCAGGAATCCTGAAGGAGTGGATGGTACAGGACTTGATCTACTGCATCACGAATCTGTCAGGATCAGTGGATCAGTGCAGCATTTATGTTGGGACACTGGGACCTCTCCTCACATACCATCAGCTGCAAAGCAGCAATCAACTCTGCTCATTCCCTCACCGACTGATTATTCTTCCAAGTTTCCAATGAAGCTGTCAAGGTCCTGCAGACAACAGACAGACAGATTTCAAACAGCCAACGTGCTGAGATCATATAAACTGGGCAATGAACAATTCAAGACAGTTGTAACTTTTACCAACTGTATACTTGTTTGTTATATATTTGCAGTGTAACTATGAACTACCTTTTCTTCTTACAGGAAAGATATTGACCAATATTTTTAACCTTCTTGTTGAAAATTTTACCTTTTTAAATAATTATTAAAGTGTGATCTTTGTTTATAATATTAATTTCAATAATTAAGAAATGACTAACATCAGCTCTCAAGCTCTTACTGCAAAGATTACATTGTCATGTTAGAATATTCTGAGAAACTAGCACAGGTAGGTGAAGTATTCATGGTAAGTTTTAAATGTGATCTATATACACTG